>NC_141695.1:1170350807-1170950807 GCF_964263255.1 Lissotriton vulgaris
TACTGAGTTACTACTACAGTAAGTTACTATGGGGTAACCCAGTATCCCTCAGAACCTGGGCAGTATATATAATATAAACAAAGGTTCCGTCGGGTAAAGATTAGTTCAAATCTTAGAAAATTAATTCATACACTTTTTTTCACAGACTGCAGTATTAACTTGCTTTCAATATACAAAACACAAAAATGCAAATCCAAGACAACAAAATAGGGTATAAGTAGATTATTTTATGAATTTAGTGTCATTCATAATTACCTTGTATTCAATACATACATTAGATAGTTTTACAAAAACGGCGCATCAGAATAAGGTGATCGTGATATTTTAGTGCAGTGATTTATCGTGCAGTGGTGCGATAAAACCAGTGACTTATATATAGGTGAAGGAATGGTTGGGGTAAAAAAGTTGGCCAAAACAATATTCAATTGGAGATATTCCTCTATGCCACTACAGCTGGCGATTTCTATGGAATACTCTGTTGGTCCAAGGGCTTCTTTGTTGACGTTTCGACCCTAGTGACGCCTGATTCATGGGTCAGAGCGGGTCTTCATCAGGACAGGGGGAAGTTGTGGTGGGAAAGGGGTGATGTCTCCTCTGGGGGGCCCGTAGGTGGAAAGAAGGGGGAGGGGGCACGCACCCAGACTTCCACCGGATCTCAAAGGCTGAGTACTCCGGTTCCAGTAGGGAGGATCCTAATTCAGAATTCAATCATTCAGATTCTTCACGAGTGTGTCTTCTTCTGTAATGCTGGAAACAAATTGAGTGCTGCAGCGTTTTGTTTCCTTATTGCTGACAGCTCAATGCATCAATCATTTGGCTCTCAGCTTGTGAAACCAGTGTTTTGGAGTTGCATTTTTGTGTTTTGTATATTGAAAGCAAGTTAATACTGCAGTCTGTGAAAAAAAGTGTATGGATTCATTTTCTAAGGTTTGAACTAATCTTTACCGGACTAAACCATTGTTTATATTAGAGTTACTTCTACAAGCTGGGCACTGGACCAAAAAAGAAACTGCATTAAACGTTTTAATGGTATATGCGTTCAGTGGAAGTGTCTCTGACCTGAGCAAAAGATACAGGGTACAAGCATATATTGGTGAAACCACATTTCTAGGTTTCAATGTCGGAAAGATGTTTTGGTTTGAGGCTAAAGATTTCCAAGCAGATAGTGGGTTCTCTTGGAGCCAATCACAATAAACCACTTTAAGGAAAGGAATTTCTGTCTTGGTTAATTGTTTAGTATGCTCCCACCCATCTTTCTGACCTAATTAGACCATGGTTAGGCTTACATAAATGGACCAACATACAACAAATTGACATTTTAATAGACCATGGAGGAAGCATGAATTTTTAGAATGATTCTTACACATCTGTGGGTCTCGGGTATACTTAACTTCAAATTTAGGCTCCGATTGAAATCGTTACACTGATGTATGTACAATAACTTCTGATGCATACTTCTAACTGCACATTCTTCACCTTATAATATCCCAAAGGTGCCATTAAGGATCCGGAAACTTTTTTAAGCAATGCCCCCACGCACTGCTAGGTAGCACCTTTCGGCTCCGTACTGCTGTAGAAGTGATGAAGTGATGCTGCATTTAAGCGCCACCCCTGTATGCTTATAGCTGAAAGAGACATGTTCGTGATAGATTCTTTACCTTGGAATATCCTCAGGAGTCAGACTGGATCCGGAAAGTTTTGCTTAGCAGTACCCTTGTGCATCAGTAGGCGGCGTCCTGCGGCTCCACGTCCGTCACTGTCGTCGTCAGTGCCGAGATTACGTCTCAGAGAGTACTTAGGCACCACCCTTGCGCGCTGACGTTAGTTCTTTCTTTTTCCGCGCCAGTAAGCGCAGATCCGGATTGAGCACATACCTTGGTCTATTTTTGACCACTATTTTGAGACTTTTTGTCTCCCCAACCTTCTCTTGGTGCACGTATGGATACCTGGCTTCAAGTACTGTGGAACCTGTCGCCGAAACATGTCGGTAGTGGACCACCACGATGTTTGCCTCTACTGCCTGGAGGCCGACCACGACTACCGCGCAATGGCCCCCAAGGGCTTACGGGAGCGGTGTCGGAAGCTGCTGGATGTCCAGCTTTCATGGCGTCGCCGCTCCCGGTCTGTGACGTCGTTCCTCGGAATCCAAGTCTTCGCCCTCGGAATCCCGTAAGCGTCGCCATAAAAAGAAGTCGAAGAAGCGTGTTCGCTCTCTGACGTCACTCCTCGGAGGTGGACGAGGGGGACAGGGGCCTCGCCCCTGCGGCTCCTTTGGAGCCTCAGACTTCCACGGCCTACCCGCCATAACCGGGTCCGTCGGCAACTCCTGAATAGCTGCAAGAATTCCTTGCTGCTTTGGACTGCCTTTACAGGCGTTGGGCTCCCGCAGGCACGCCTTCGGGCCCCGCAGACCCTTGTCCAGATACTCCTGGCACGGCGGCTCCGCCATCGGCTCCAGCCCCGCGCCACAGGATTCTGTGCCGCTGGCTTTGGCGCCACAAGGTGCAGCATTGCCTGCTCCGGCCCCGGCGCCACCCTCGTCTCCAGCCCTGGCGCCACACTGAGTGCCATTTATCCCACCCCTGCCCAGATTCCCAGACCATTTTGTTCCGACTTGGGATCCACTAATCTCTGCTTGGGGATTGCCCTCCTCTGGGGATCCACATGCTAATAGGGAGGGGTACCATTGGAAAGGGGACAAACTCCCCTTTCCAACGATACCTCTCCTATCTTGAGACAGCCCCATGAGCAGGTAGGCAGTGAAACTTAAACAAGACGATCAGCTTGTTTCAGTTTCAGTGAAATGATGACAGTGAGCTATGCGTGCTGATCGACATTTCACTGAAACAATCAGAACAGCCTCAGGAGCTGGGGAAGCTCTTCCACAGCTCCCTAGGCTGTTTTGGTTGAAAGGAAATCCCTCTGGTGCACGCACCAGAGGGATTTCCAGTTGCATGTGCGCAGATGTCCGGGAGCCATCCGACGTACACGAGCACTGTGGCGTGGGCCAACAGTCAGCCGGCCGATGCATGGAATTGGGTAACATGGGACACACAACCGTACATAATTGTGGTTTAGCAGAGTCACAACTTCAGTGATATGTGTAAAATCTGATTGAGGTAAATTTTGGGGTATCTAAATTTTGGGGTACTCTTTTGCTCCCACATGGTCAAGAAGATGTATGTGCTGGCATGGATACTACTGTCTGGTGCAAGCGATTGACACTCATTTGGTGCTCCATCACCAAGCGTGGATGCAATCCATTGTTGATGTACAGGTGTCACTTTTGGGTATGCCTTTTGATTAGCTCACAGCAATTCGAAGGTGCAACTGCTTCTGCCTTAGAAAGCTTTAAAAAGAGTTGGGCTATGGCACTCTTTTTGGGTCTGTTGATCCTGTCAGACATTTCTCTCACCAGTTATGGGACTTTCGAGGCTTCTCCAGGGGGATGGCATGTAGGCACGGCCTGTCTACCCAGACCCCAGTTTAGGCGCACTAGTCCTTTGAGGTCAAGGACATGGATCTGGCAGTCGGCGCAGATCCACCAGACATCGGTCACTGAAGCTCTGCTCACCAACGGTAACAGCTAATAAGCCGCTTTATATTGCCCTAAGTAGTGTACTGTCACCTTGCGGGAGGCATGATTCAGTACATTTTCCCAGGGGCAGGGTGGGGGGGGGGGCACCCATCACATTGCACAGGTGGGTCTACCAAATCCTTCATCATAGCTATGCCATACCAATTCTTTGTGCCTCACCGCACCTGTCCATTCTCATGCAAGAGGTGCAAAGCTTTCGCTCCAAAGGAGCCATCAAGACATTTCTGCACTCGGAAATTGGGGGGGGGGGGGTTACTCTTGCTATTTCTTTGTGCTGAAGAAGGATGGAAGGATTCTCCCCATCTTGGATATTCACTCTCTGAAGGCTTCCTACTGAAGGACAATTACAGAATGCTAATGCTCGCGCAGATTCTGTCTGCCCTGGATAAGGGGGTGACTGAATAGTGGCTTTGGACCTAGAGGGCACGTATTTTCATATTCCCAACCAGCCTTGATCCTAAACCTTGGTGTGACCAGCTCCGAGGCTCCTTGCTCTGTTAGCCTCCAGCATGTTGAGTATGCCAAGTAGCATATCCAGGCTTTGCAGTGGAATCTGAAGTCCTATTATGCCACGTACCAAGTAAGCCTGTCCGATGGCATCACGGTTTCGGAGGTAACTGCACATAATTTGCAATGGTGACTGCTCAATTGCAATTTGACCAGTGGCAGACCCCTCTACCTATCCCATACAAAGCTGACAGTGGTGATGGATTAATCACTGCTGGGTTGGGGAGGTCAGCTGGGGGGAGTTGGAGATCAGAGGACTTGGATGTCCGGTGGGACCCTTCTCCATATTAGTCTGCTGGAGTTGTGGGCCTTTTTGGCAGGCGCTGAAGGCTTTTCTGCCATTCATGAAGGGGAGGCTGGGTCAGGTTCTCCCAGCGAACCCAATCGCCAGATGGTACTGCTGCAAACAAAGCAGAATGGGATCTTGGGTCCCGTGCTGCATCTCTCGAGTTTGTTGAAGTGTTAGGGCATCTCCCTCTTGGTAAATCACCTTGAAAACCAGGTCAGGCGAGTTCATCCAGCAGTGCCCAGCCATTCATGAATGGCTTTTGCATTCTGAGATGGCAAAGGCCATCTTCCTGCAATGGGGAGTGCCGTACCTTGATCATTTCACTGCTGTTGCGCACATAGTGTCCAAGATTCTGAGTTGGGGTTCCCGCAAAGGTTCTCAATAGGAGTTGCATTCCAGCTGGAGTGAAACACTGGACTTTTGTACTTATTTCTACCTCTGCCTTCCTTGCCCCAATTTCTGAAGAAGATCAGGAACAACCGGGCCCAAGTCATCTTAGTAGCTCCAAATTGGGCCAGGAGAGTGTGGTAGTGGAGCCTCTAGGCATGAGTGTCTGTCACCCGATCAGGCTAGCACTTTAGGTATCTTATATAACAGCGACAGGGAAGCCTTTTGCACCCAGGCCTGCGCAATCGACACCTCCATGCATCGAGATTAAGTGGTGGCAGTTAACTATGTTCGATCTCCTACCTGAGTTTGTTAATGTCTTTGCTCGAACCTTGTCTTTGGCTGTAGGGTAATTATAATTCGTTCTGGTAACGAAATCTTTCTTGTTTAAACAATATGCCTTGCAAGAACCATGTTAGTAAACTAATTCAGATGATTGTTTACACACCAATATACTTTTACAGGGAGGAGTGAATGGCCGCTGTTTTCAGTTTGCTTCTACTTTTATGTTCATGCTAGGGATTTCTCTGATTTACGACTGCCTTTTTTAAAGCTAATAATAATCTTTTGTTAGGGATAAATATGTTTTGATTATCAGATAGCCCTCTGCGTTGCTGCAGAACAATTCCCTTTTTATGGGCTTATAACATGCAACACGAGATGAATTTCCAAATCATTGTTTTGAGTGGCAGAAACCGTGTCCTTTATCCAAAATATTGCACCCCTCGTTTCCCTGTGCGAGGAGAACAGTTCTTCAACTTATGGAAAAAGAAAAACGTTGTGAAACGTAGTGATCGACCGAAACCACCAGCATATAAAATGTAGTGAAGTTGGACATTGCGATAAACCAACTTGTCTGCATTTTACCATACAGTTACATATTTGTTTTTTGTCGTTCGTTTAACTTATTGCCACATTGCTCAAGGGTAGTGTCAGAGCGTTTTATTATTTGATGTTATGTCACAGATCCAGTTATTGCAGTATGCAGGCACTATGGTGGCTGCTCCCAGGTACTGAAAACCCTGTGTGGCTGACACTGGTTTAAGGGACTGGTGAGTTAATTGTGCTCTGAAAAATGAAGTGGAGCATGACCCGTGATCATTGAAATGCAGTAGCACCCTCAGCTAATCAAGTTTGCTTTGTTGTCGGCTAGTCCTTTCTAGTTAGAGATACCTTGTGGAGGTTTGTAAACCCTTGACCACAAGATAGTTAGTTACTAAGAGAGGGAGGCACAAACATTTTGTTCAATTGTGTCCATGCAGATTTCTAGCTTTCTGATTATTTACAAATGTTCAGGAGTGCACATGGGAATCTACCCAAATGAAACTACTTTACGTTCATACTCCTACCTGCTCTTGAGAACAGGTTAACAATCCTCACTAGAAAGTGCGGTGGATTTATGTCAAGAAAATTTTACTTTTTTTTGTCTCTCCAAGGGAGAAAGTATTTTTCCCTTTGGAGGAACCTAGAGTCCTACAAGTCATTGACACTTGGGAGTGATTCAAACTCACATCTGTTTTATCAGAAGTAGTCTGTTTTGTTTTCTAGGATATGGCTATGCAAAATGTTTGCAAATATCCATAAATTGAGGACACGTGGAAGTGTTACTTGCATTTAGCAACCGCCATGTAACTCATGTACCATGTAGACACATCGCCCCCATTTTCCCAGCCCCAACACTTTAAAGTTTTATCGCCAGACTAAATAGTTCAAATGAGACCCCTAGCCCTCACATATCGCCACACCGATTGTTGACAACCAGTGGATTTCCTTTTCTGTCTGTTCAAGCTGTGTCCCATCCATCATCACTCACTTTCCCGTGCGTTATCAGTCACTGCTTTTCTATCACTCGTTATTAATCACTTTTCATCTCACTCCTTATCTATGACTCACTCCTTTTAAACATGCTTCATATATTAAGTTTTAAAAGACATGTTGCTTTGTTAATACAAAAAATTGCCTCTCATTGGAGATAGGCAAAACTTAAAATAATAAGGTACTTGGTATTCATTTAAAATCAACGCTCAGGAATTGGGTGACCACTTTTGTATGGTCTTACCTCATGTAATTTTCTATCTTTTGGAAGTAATTTTAACACATCCGCTGTTGTATTTTCAACTGTTGCTACTTTGTTGCAAATGCTCATTTACCTGTTCACTTTAATGATCTTTCAACCTGTCCTTCCTTACAGAGTTGCCAAAAATCACCAACAAAATCTCATGACTGTGGCCAATTTGGGTGTTGTGTTTGGGCCCACACTTTTACGCCCACAAGAGGAAACAGTGGCTGCCATCATGGACATAAAGTTTCAGAACATTATTGTTGAGATTTTGATAGAGCACCATGAAAAGGTAATTCTTAAAGCTACTGTTGTTTCTACATGGGCATGCTTTGTTGCTTCTTGGCTTTTCTTTTATCCGTGCTGTTAGGGCTGCTAGGCTAGCAGTAGACCCATAAACTTGTGCATTTGTATTTATTGCCTGAATCAGAGTTTGATGTCCATAGGTTCTCTTTTGCATAAATATCCACCAGGTGGCACATAGGAAAATAACAGAAGGGGAGAACTTAGATTTACAATGATAAAAATCTGGAACATGTGTGGACTGTCAAACCAAAGACTTTAAGCCATTCATGATGATGGTTGTGTGGAAGTTGT
This sequence comes from Lissotriton vulgaris, assembly GCF_964263255.1. Classification (NCBI taxonomy): domain Eukaryota; kingdom Metazoa; phylum Chordata; class Amphibia; order Caudata; family Salamandridae; genus Lissotriton; species Lissotriton vulgaris. The sequence continues at coordinate 1,170,358,245 of NC_141695.1, forward strand.
CCATCATTAAGCATGGTTTTTACAGACAGTTTGGTGAAGCTGAAGAACCAAAACTGTTATTGAGTGAACCAAAAGACTGGGTTCGGTCTTCAAAGACATAATATACAATGAGAATGTATTGGGTTCCAATCCAGTTTTATTTTAACACACTTCTACAAACTCTAAGCCAAATTCTAAATGTGTCAAATCTTGTAAAGGTAACCAAAGACAGAAAATGAATGTCTAAGATTACACAATTTAGTCCAATTCAGAGACCAGGGGTATGACGTTGTTGGGGGCCAAGCCCATATTTTAGTGCAGCGTTTATTATCAGCATATTTTGTTAAAGTGATAAAGTTATGGCTAGAAGTTAAAAAAACAGAAAAAAAACGTAATACACCCTTCCCTCTTCTATCCCTCCATTATCCTTTTCAATCCAAATAACAGACCAACATGTCCACCTCCCACATTAATTCCATATTAAATCTATTCTTAGCCCTTCTCTTTTTAATCTGTACTTGTCCCCCCGGCATCCGTGCCAGAGGCTAACAGTGCAAAGTTTATATCCTACGCGAATGACCCGCAACTGATTTTCACCTGCGAAAAAAGGAGCTGGATTTGACGGTGTGAACATTAGAGCCTGACTTTCGAAGGTGTTTCAGTGACTTAAGGTGAGTCAGATCAAATGCAACTCAGATAAATCAGAGATTGTTTTCTTTGGCCAACCCGCATTCAGTAACTGGAACACATGGTGGCCTGAAGAATACTCGCCACCGCACACCGAGCAGTCATCTGTGGTAAACCTTGGGGTTTTCCTAGATAATGCCCTGTCCTTGAGGTCTCAGATCCAAACTTTGGTTGGCACTTGTTTCGGCATCTTGTGAATGTTGAAAAAATGTCTTCCACTCTTGACAATAGAGACTCGGAAAATAGTGGTCCAGGCCTTGGTTACATCAAGACAGGACTACGCAAATGTTTTGTATTTGAGCCTTCCCAGCTACCTTGTACAGCGCCTGCAAGTAGTGCGAACGCCGCAGCCAGGGCGATCCTCCAAACTAAGCCAAGGTCTAATTTGTCCCCCCCCCCCTCCTTAAATCCCTACACTGGCTGCAACTGAAAGAAAGGATCAAATTCAAAGCCCTTGTTGTCTTTTTTAAGGCTCTTAATGGAAAAGGAGCAGGCTACCTTAACAAACGAGTCAATTGCTACATCGCGGCTTGATCTCTAAGATCCTCTTACCTTGCCTGTACTCCCAAAGTACGCTTGGCCCGAATGGGTGGCTGATCATTTGCTTTCCTGGGGGCACAGGCTTGGAATAGGCTCCCGGTCGCTGTACGATCTATTCCAGATATTTCAGTCTTCAAGAAACACCTGAAAACGTGGCTTTTTAAAACTTAGCAGTATATTATATAATTCTCTCCTAACCGCTTCTGTCAGCGCCGGTAAACTCTTCTGTGTAGCTGTAGCGCAATAACAAACGCAATTTTATTCATTCATTCATTTCCCCAGACTAATTCACAGCAACGTTTTTTGGGTTCTGTAGTAGAGTGCTACTCGCCTAAAAGAACTTCAACACCTAATCAGAGGTAGCAAGCACTATATAAATGCAAACCTTTTCCATCTTCTATCCCTCCACTATCCTTCTCAATCCAAATAACAGACTAACATATCCACCGCTCAAATTAATTTCATATTTCACTAAACTAATTAACCACTAATCCTCTTTGGGTTCCGTAGTAGCTTGCTACACCTCAAAAAAGCGCTTTGACGCTGAGTCCGGGGTAGAAAGCGATATAGAAATGCAATTGCAATAGAATACTTATTTGAACAGGCAATCCTAAATTGTTAGAGAGTGCAACACTTTTTTTGATAGTCTGAATTTTCCAATGTCTGAAATTATAGGAAGAAAAGGCTTCCAGGACTCTCACAGCAGTTTTGAAACCGCTGTTGAGTGAGGTCAAACACAAGTTGACCAGGTCTGGAAGTCAAAATGAAAGCACAAAGTAGTCTATGGAAGCCATGGACTACCTGTTTCAGGTTGTTGTTGCCTTTTTACCATGTTACCATGTGGACTTTAAAACATCCAACAAGAGCCTCACTGAAGCATTGGGACCAAGTTCAGAATGTGTCAACAGCCTGTTCTACAGTCTCACCGTCTTTTGCTGACGATGAAAGCACCTATGCAGGCTCTGGCTACACGAATGCAGATCTGGGGCTAGTGCTCCTCACGGCACTGCCCGTTGGCAGAAAGTCAGGTACGCTACTTGGTGTTCCCCCTCTGGGCTCCCGGGGGAACTACCCTCTGAGGCATTCAGTATATCGTTATTAGTAATTATATCCACGTTGATTTCATTACTTTTGGAACCAATAGACTTTCCTACTACTTCAGTTCTGTCTTTAGAGGTAGGTGTTTGAACATATGCCATTGGCCCAAGAGAGGATCTTCTCGCAATGTCCAGTTCCTGCGAAACCCTCCTTTCCATAATATTAATACTTTCATCCACCACACAGTTCATTCTTTTGATAAACTGGTCCATAGCTCCCGTAAAAGCAACAGTATCACTCTTCCCTTTAATTTCCTTTGGAGGCATTATACCAGTTGTAGTGGGGTTTGTATGAGCGAGGAAACAAGTTAAAAACGAATGAAATGTAAACAGTACTCACGAAATAAAGTGCAGCAAAAACAAGGGGGGTGGCCCGACCGACCACTGCTGACCACTGAGGGCCACAGAGGGCCCGCCCTTTGCCCGGGCTTAGCCCCGGGCGCTCCCGCGCGCGTCTCGCGGGGCGAGAGGGGGTGTCAGGCTTTTACTGACGCCTCCAGGCGCTCTTCTCACGTCACGGGCGCGCTGTCGCCCAAGAGGTTGCTGGGGAGTGTGGTCCGTTGTCTTAGGACGCCTCCTGCAGCCTCCCGGCGTGTTGTGCCTCCGCCGTTTCCCTCACGGCACTGCCCGTTGGCAGAAAGTCAGGTACGCTACTTGGTGTTCCCCCTCTGGGCTCCCGGGGGGTCAGGCTTTTACTGGCGCCTCCGGGCGCTCTTCTCGCGTCACGGGCGCGCTGTCGCCCAAGAGGTTGCTGGGGAGTGTGGTCCGTTGTCTTAGGACGCCTCCTGCAGCCTCCCGGCGTGTTGTGCCTCCGCCGTTTCCCTCACGGCACTGCCCGTTGGCAGAAAGTCAGGTACGCTACTTGGTGTTCCCCCTCTGGGCTCCCGGGGGGTCAGGCTTTTACTGGCGCCTCCGGGCGCTCTTCTCGCGTCACGGGCGTGCTGTCGCCCAAGAGGTTGCTGGGGAGTGTGGTCCGTTGTCTTAGGACGCCTCCTGCAGCCTCCCGGCGTGTTGTGCCTCCGCCGTTTCCCTCACGGCACTGCCCGTTGGCAGAAAGTCAGGTACGCTACTTGGTGTTCCCCCCAATGCAGATCTGGGGCTAATGCTGAGGATGTTGCTTATTTGCTGAACAGCCAAGCAAGCCACAGACTGCCAGCTTCCTATTGCTGTAAAAGTGGACCAGGAATTTTCAGGGATGGCAGGATGAAGAATGAAGTCATGAAGATGGGAGAAACAGTATGTGATATTATAGGGGCTGTGTTTATTCTTTCCCAGGAAGTTCTAATTAAATATTGGCCTGTTATGTTTCCTATGTGATTACAACAATAATATATTTTTCTTGATAAAGGAATGGCGGAGTCAAATTTACCAAACACTCTAGTCTATCTTTGAATGCCCTCCATGCCATACGAGGGCTTATTGTTTATTTTTCCTGTTGTTTGTTTTTACTGACACAAGAGTAAGACGTGTCTTTGTTTTCTTGTGCCATTTTAGGAGGATCTTGGCCATATTGCGCTTTATTTGCTTTATTAGTGGAGAAATAATGTATAATATTGCATTCTTGGACAATTGTGGGTTTTTTTCGAGACACGTTAGTTTCTACTGTTATCTAGTGTTCTTTTTCTATCGCTTACATAATTTGTTTCTAAAGACACACTTGCTGTTCAATTTAAATATTTTTTTTTGTGCCATAGCTCGTCCCAGAGTTTCATATCAATCAATTCCTTTTCTCAAAGTTGTGTAGAAACTTAACAAAATAAAGAATGGATTGTTATTGTTGCTCTGCTCTAAGTGTAATAACAAACGAACTTTCGTGGCTCTTTGGTGCCATACCAGACTGTGTTGTCGCAAAGCTTACTAGTCTTCTTTGCGTACATGGAACACAATGTGACTCGTTGGCCTCCCAGTGCACCACCAAGAGGAGTCTGATGCCCGCTACATGTAGGAAATGCTGCTCCACTGTTCGTGAGTTGGGGTAGTTATTAAAGGTCACTTCAGCAAGACCAGGTGAATCCTTACATAGTATATGTTTGAGTTGTATCAAGACAGTTGAACTAAAGAGCCGGGCCTGTGGGGCACAGTCTAGTTTCCTGTAGACAACCCCCACAAAGACAGACATTAGTGTGAGAAACCGGATGCTCTTCCCGAAATTACATTTGTATGTTCATTCATTAAGACTTTATGAAGCTGACCGTTTTCTAAGGCATTCTGTCTGTGCTGCAAATTAGGTTGCTGCCAGGGGCAACTTTCAATTAAAGAAATATATCTTGTTCCTTAAATAAACGGGTTATGCATTCCTCGTCCCTTTCTGCATAGGCACTCGCTGTTTAAAAATCATTGATGAGAACCAATTCTAGCAGCCATTTTACAGAATTTTTTTATTTGGCTAGACTAAAGTCAAGTCAATTTAAAAAGCATGTTACCCCCACCCCCTTAAAAAAACAAAACATGTTTTCTGATTAAAAATGTTATTCCCATTGTTGGCAGTTTCAGGAATGTCTGCTTCTGATGGAGACTTTCGACTGCCGATTCCTCACAATGTGTATTTCACAAGGTGCCAGACTGGGTCCAGGAACTTTAAATCCGTCACATGTCAGCAAATGGTGTCGTGCAACTCCACATCAGATCCGTCCTCTCTGGGTACGCTGTTGGGGCCTCTATATATACACCACGTCCGCATTGCAATATCAGTTACTTTCTCTCCATGCCATCCGGCGTGGAACCAGAGCTAGCTGCTATCTTTCGACAGGCTTTCTATTCCTCACAAAAGTCTTGGTTGTAAACATTAAAAAAAAATAATAATAATCTGTGTGCAGACATGGGACACAGGGTTTAAGCCATGCTGTGACTGTCGCCATCAGATGTGTGTGACAGACAAACACGACGTCTCCCTCTGGTGTCTTGGCTCCTCACAGGACTGACTCAGGGTTGTGCTCCTGCTGCGCTCAAATGAACCATGAGGCCATCCACGAAGCCAAACTCACCGTCCCCGAACTCTATAAGAGGTTGAGGGTACAGACGTTCTTCAGTCCCCGAGGCCTTTCTCGTGACCTCTCCAAGTCGAAGTTACGGAGTTAAGGTAAGTCCCTCAAAAAAGTCCAAACATGGATGCCCCTTGTCCCACCTCTCGCACTGGTCTGAGTCGCTCGATGCCCCGAGCATTCTTTCTGCCTTGTAGTCACTCCCCATGCGAGGAGCTGACTCTCTCTCTCTATGCCTCCATTGCGTACTGACTCCATAGCAGTTTATGGAGGGTAAGGAGGCCAAAGAAACTGTTTTTGTTGCATAGAATCCCTCTGGAGCACCTGCAGGTCCTACGAATTCGTAGTGGCTCCCAGTCAGAGGCCAGTCGGTGGATCTATCACTGGCACCGACTGCGCCACTCGACTTCAACCGAAGGTCAGTCCCTTCTGAGCGATGTGCCACTGACTCCTTAGCAGTGACTGAAGCCACTGGCCTGAGCGTCGGCCCCGGATCAGATAGTTTTATTGAATTCTGAAGCTTGGCCCCTGACCCCTGAATTATGCAATAATGCCCATTCCAACCCTGACCATTACCACCACTACGATTAAGATGAAGGTGCCTACGATGGAGATTTCTATGAACCGGGCAATGTATTTGAAGACCCACAGGATGCCAGTGCCTTGGAAACTTCACCAGACATCCTAATCAGGCAGTGGCTACTGAAGCCTCTGGATCCTTTAGCATTGTAATCAGGAGGGCAGTGGAGGTGTTGGGTCTGGCACTGCCCATGCAAGAGGTCCAAACTAATGTCCTTAGACAGGGTTTTAACCCTGCCACTACCTCAAGAACCTCTTCTGCCTTTTAATAAAGCTCTAAAGATGGACACCAGACCAGAACCAGGATCTTGCCTACTAGTAAACAGTCAGGTGGCAAGTCTGCACAGGCCAGCTCCTGGAGGCCCTGACTTTCTGGTCCAGCACGCAACCTGCGAGAGCTTGGTGGTACAGGTATCATCCAACAGTATGAACCCGAATTAATTTCTCACCTCACCACCATACAGGGAATGAAAACGGATGGAAAGCTTTACCAGGCACATGCACTGAATTCCATAAACACCTCATGCCTTTGCACTCCATGTGGGACAGAGTGGGGGACATCTTGCCAGTAGTTCCAGAGTAAGTAAGACTGGCCTTGCAACATATAATCCTTGACAGTCAAGATACTGCAAAATATTTTGTCTGTTCGGCCTGGACAAGATAGACGGGTTGGATAGGGCTGTCAGGACCTTTGTGGTGCTAAAGCGCCACACCTGAATTCACTCAATGGGCTTTTCATTAGACCTAGAACAGTCCCCTATGGACATGCCTCTTAATGACTCAAAAGTTTTTAGAGCGAAGGCTGACTTGGCACTTGAAAAGTTAAAGAGGACAAGGCCACTCCTCGTTCTCTGGGCATACCTCAGCCTGTTATATCCATATTCCCAGGATAAGTTCAAACCCTCTTGGCCAAGTGAGCAGTAGAGAGGGTGCCAGCAACAGAGATCACGACTGGTTGTTTTTCCCTTTACTTTCTGATGCCCTAGATGGCCTTTGTCCTCTGAACTTGTTCCTCCGGAATGCTCACCCAAGCCTAAGTTTTGTCTGCACTAAACCCAGAAGACTTGATGGTAGCGCTGGACTTCCTTGATATATATTTTCACATCCCCATCCTGCAGTCCCACAGATGTTACCAATGATTTCAGGTAGACCACAAGCACTTTCAGTTCTCTGTGATCCCCTGTGGCGCTTGCCAGTACACCTCTGGTGTTCCTGAATATAATGAAGGTGGTCTCAGACCATTTGCATACCTCAACAACTGGCTTCTTAATGCAGACTTGTCTTTAGCTGTTGTATGTCACCTTTAGACTATGGCCAACCTGTTATCATTGGGCTGTTCCATCAATGTGCCGAAGTCACACCTGACTCCTTCACAAAAGCTCCCTTTCATTGGAGCAATCTTGGATACAGTGCCATCCCTCCACAGTAACGAATGCTGGACATTTGGGCCATGGTTCCAGTGTTTCAGCCTTTCATCTGGGTTTCACTGAGAGTGGCTCCGAGGCTTCTGGGCCTCCTGCATCCTGCTTGTGGGTCACACCAAGTGGCTTATGCTGTCTCTCCAGTATGATCTTAAATCTGTGGGCTCAGCACCAGGGCAGTCTATCCATCTCATCCAGGAGTTTAAGGAAACTGTGAACGACCTGCAGTAGTGGCTGCTCAACCACAATTGGATTGGCAGCAGAATCCCTCCATAACCCACTCAGAACTAATGGCTGTGATGGATGCATCATTACTAGGTAGGAGAGATGGAGATCAGGGGACTCCTCTCTGGGGGAAGCTTGCAACCATATAAACCTGATGGAGTTGTGAACGATTCATTTGGCACTGAAGGCCTTCCTCCCAACCATCAAGGGGTAATGGATACTGGTTCTCAGGGACAACTCAACCGCCACGTGGTACTGCAACAGACACAGTGGTGCAGGGTTGTGGGACTTACGCCAGGAGGCCTTGCGCCTGTGGTATTGCCTGATCACTCTGGGCATTTCCCTGCTGCCCCAGCTCCTCACAGGATCTTTAAAGGTCAGGTCAGATGAAATTACCAATGCTGCCTATCGGATGACGATTAACAATTACATTTAGAGGTGTTGCAGGGCATCTTCCATAAACAGGGAGGTCTCTGACTCAATCTGTTCACCACCTACGAGAATGTGCAGTGTCTAAACATTTGCGCATTGGTGTTTCCAAGGCAGTCCCACTCTGAGAAGCCTTCCGCCAGCACTGGGGTTCAGCCTCTTTGAACCTTTACGCCCCTGCCCCTCCTGCTCAGAGAACACTTGAAGATCAAGAGAAACCCAGCCCAAGTCATACCAGTGGCGCCCTACTGGGCAACTAGAATTTGGTACCTGGAACTTCTGGCCATGAATGAGCATATGACCTCTGATCTGCCTGCCCCTAAGGAAGGACCTTATATCTGAAAGAGACAGTTAGGTGTAGATTCCTTGCTTTAGAATTTCTCCCAGGCATCAGACTGGATCCGGAGATTTTTTCTTAGCAGTACCCCTGTGTGTCGGTAGGTAGCGTCTGTTGACTCAGCGTCTGTAGGCGTCATGTTCGCGGGGATGACGTTGCAGTGCCTACTTAGACACCGCCCCTGCGCGCTGACATCAGTTCTTTCTTTTCCCGCACCAGTCTAGTGCAGATCCAGAGAGATCTACCACTTAGTCATTTTTTGACAAGCCTTTTTCTATGTTTTGTCGACATTTTTCAAGTCTTCGACTCCGGGTTTGCGAAGGATGACCCAGCATCGGACCGGTTTCAAGTCCTTGTGATGCCTGTCATAAGATGTCTGTGATGGGCCCGCACCTCCTTTGCCTGTGGTGTCTGTAGCGCGACCACGACCCGAAGTCGTTCTCCGACTGCCGGGCAATGCATCCTAAGACTTTGCGGGAGCAGTCCTGAATGTTATGGAGGCCCAGAGATCGCTCCGTGTCATTCCAGGTCTTGTTCTAGAGGAAGGTCTCGAGGCCGTTCGTAGAGACCCCACTCCTCATCGCACTCAGTCATCGAGGTCTTCGGGTAAGTCGAAATACAAGAAGAAGGCGAAGAAGCACAAGCGCTCTTCGCTTTTCCCTGTCGGTCGGCAGAAGTGACTCAGAATTCGGAGCGTCGTCGCTCAAAGGCTCAGTCTACGGTACCTGATTCTGGGACGACTATGCACCTCCTCCAATTTTACGAGGCCCTGCACCTCATTTTTGGGCAGCTCAACTCCGCCAGCGTGCCTTCAGGCCCCGCAGAGAGGGTAGGGGGTCCTGGGCCTTCAATGGCAGCGGCTCCGGCAGGCCCCTCCAGGTCCAGGCCTGGATCCAGATTGACGGCCTGTTGATCTCATTCAACCTTCCCCGGCGCCCATCCCGGCAACAATGCCCCTGGCGCTGGCCACGCCTCTGACCGGAGCCGTCCCCAGCCTCATCCCCGAGATGGACCTGGAGCTGAACAGACATTGTTCCCTGTTCATTCCTGGTGTTCCCTACTGCCCAGATGGTGGTGAGGAGGACTGAGAGGGGTCGCTGGACCCTTTAACAGACCAGCTTGAGGAACCAGACTGGCGAGAGGACCTGGGTGACGCCAGTGGTCTGAACACTTCTCCAGACCTTGGGCGTATTCCCTTCTACCCCTCCAAATAGAGAATCCAAGAAGCTGGACCATCATGGGAAACCCATGTTCTCTTCCTCCAACTTGGCACTGCGGTTCGTGAATACAGTGTGCCTCCTGGGCCTATACTCCCATACCATCTGGGATACGATTGCGCAGGTGCTTCCTCAGTTCACGGAGAAGGCCCGCGCCATTCTCTCCCAGGCAGTGGCGGATGGGAGAGGTGCAGCCAAATTCACGATATGACCAGATCTTTGGTCCTCACTGCACCTGCTAGCCCACAGAGGCTATCTACGGTTCACCGTGCTCCCCTTTGGCCTTACCAGTGCCCATTGGGTGTTCATGAAAGCGATGGCGGTGGTCGCAGCTGATCTGCGCAGATCAGGGGTTCCAGTCTTTCCCTATCTCGACGACTGGCTTTTAAAAGCGGGATCGCCCCAGGCTGCCGTCTCCTACTACCAGACTACAGCGGACCTCCTAAACTAGCTGGGGTTCACTATCAACGTGCCGAAGTCACACCTGAACCTTTCAGATGCTCCCTTTCATCGGAGCTGTTCTGGACACAGTGCAGTTCTGGGCCTATCCTCCCGAGCAGCAAGTTCGGGATATTTGTGCTCTGATACCTATGTTCAGGCTCTATCCTAAATATCAGTGAGAATGACCCTGAGCCTGCTGGGCCTCATGGCCTCCAGCATCCTGCTGGTGGATCATGCCAGGTGGCATATGCGGGCTCTGCAGTGGGACCTGAAGTTCCAGTGGGTGCTGCATCAGGGGAATCTTTCAGACTACGTCAAGATCTCGGATGGAACTTCAGAACAACTGCAGTGGTTAACAAACCAGGCTTGGGTCAGAGGCAGATCCTCTCCCTTTCCCAACCATATCTAACAGTGGTGACAGATGCGTCACTCCTGGGATGGGGCAGCCATTTGGGAAAGGCGGAGATCAGAGGCATCTGGTTTCCGGCGAAATCCAGGCTCCATACGAACCTGCTGGAGCTCCAGGCAATCCGACTGGCACTGACAGCATTCCTTCCCTCTCTCGGAGGGAAAGTGGTGTAGATGTTCACAGACAACCCCACTGCTATGTGTTAATGCAACAAACAAGGTGGGGTAGGGTCATGGACCCTATGTCAGTAGGCTCTTCGCCTATGGGCATGGCTGTAGCATAAGGGCATTAGCCTGGTGGTTCAACACCTGGCATGTTTTTCTGAATGCCAGGGTGGACGAACTCCGCCATTGGTGCCTGGTCGATCACGAATGGCGTATTCACTCGGAGGTGGTGCAAGGTCTCTTTCAGCGGTTGGGAGAACCTTGGTTAGATCTGTTCGCCACCGAAGAGAACACGCAATGTCAGCGGTACTGCACAATGGATTTTTCAAGCAGCACTCGCTTGGTGACACTTTGTCGTGAGTGGAACTGCGGCCTCCTGTCCGCCTTTCCACCTGTATCACTTCTGCCTGAGTGCTCAAGAAGATCAGGCACAACCAGGCCCAAGTTATTCTTGTGGATCCGGACTGGGCATGAAGAGTCTGGTACCCGAGCTCTTGAGCATGGCCATCGATGCTACAATCAGATTGCCACTTCGGGAGGATCTTCTATTGCAGCAGCAGGGGGCGGTTCTTCACCTGAACCTGTCTAGCCTCCACCTCATTGCGTGGAGATTGAGAGGTGACGGGTGACCGCTTTTGACCTTCCGCCCAAAGTCTGTAATGCCATCTCGGCAGTCAGGCGTCCCTCCACTAAAGCGATAGGCGCCTGTAGATGGAACAAGTTTGTAGCATGGTGCACAGCAAAGGCTGTGGATCCCCTTTCTGCCCCTCTTTCAGAGGTCTTCTTTATACTTTCATTAGCGCAGCAGGGCTCTGCCGTGGGCACTCTTAAGGCTATCTTGCTGCGATCTCTGATTTTCTTTGGCTGCCAGATCAGCCCTCTTCATTCATGTCCCCTATTGGAAATAGATTCTTTAAGGGAATTAATCCTCTCTTTCCTCCATCTCCTTTCATAATGCCCCAGTGGGACTTGAATCTTGTTCTCACTTTCTTGTGTGCTCTCTTCGAGTCGCTTCACAATTGCCTTCCAAGGCTCCTCACTCAGTAGACTGCTTTCCTTGTTGCCATTTCTTCTGCTCGCATGCTAAGTGTGCTTCAAGCTCTTTCTTCCAAGCCCCAATTTTTCTCTGTGCATCTGGACAAAGTGGTGCTCTGGACAAGGCTTTTGTTCCTTCCTAAAGTGGTTACACCAATTCATGTAGGACAATCGATCACTTTACTTACCTTTTTCCCACCTCCGCACCCTTCCAAGGAGGTGACGACACTCCACCGTCTGGATACTAAACATGCGCTGTTCTTCTACCTTGATGGCACAAAGGATGTCCGAGTGGATGATCAGCTCTTTGTTGGCTATGTGGGTGTCAAGAAAGGCTTGGCTATCCAAAAGTGTACCATCTCTCTATGGGTTGTCCTTTGCATAAAAATCTGCTACGCTTTAGCGAAGAAGGATCCTCCAGTGGGGCTGCGTGCTCATACCGCTACGGCAGCAACCACTGCATTGGCATGTGGAGTTCCACTCCATGATATCTGCCAGGGACAACGTGGGCTTATCTGCACATGTTCACTAGACATTACTGCCTGGACAGCCAAGTCCGGAGTGATTGCTTTTTCGCCCGTTCAGTCCTCCAGGACTCTCTGGTGGGAACTTGGTTTGCAGATCCTCCTCAGGGGATGGTATTGCTAGGGTATCTATTCTAAGGTAAGGAACCTACAACTGTCTTTTTCAGATGAACATGTTACTTACCTTTGGTAACAATGTATCTGTAAGAGACACAGGTCAGTTGTAGATTCCTTACTGTCCACCCAACCTCCCCGCTCTGCAAACTGACTTCTAGGGAAAGGGACTCTCTTACAGGGCCCTAGTTGTGGCGCAGCAGTGGTCCATCTCTTTCATGGCTCTGCGCTTCTGGCGTGGAAACTCGTGTCTGAACGGACGTCAGAGCGCAGGGGCGGTGTCTAAGTTAGCACTGCAGCATCATCCCTGCGAACACGAGACCAACGACAGCCGTGGAGTCGACTGATGCCACCTACCGACGTGCAGGGGTACTGCTAGGAATAAAGTCTGCGGGAAATTCTGAGGTAAGGAATCTGCAACTAGCCTATGTCTCTTACAGATACATTGTTACTGAAGGTAAGTAAATTGTTTGTCACAGTAGCGGCAGAGATGAGTCTTGCATCAAACCCTGCACAACCTACACCTCTGTGCGTGGAGATTGAGAGGGCACAGTTGATGGCTTTAGATCTACCACCAGAAGTGTTTCGTGGCATCCTAGGAGCCAAGCGTCGATCAACCGAATCTGTTTAAACAGGATGCTGTAAGAGGTTTGTTCCCAGCTGTTCTTCCCAAAGCATTCACCCCATGAATGCACATTTATCGTATGTTTTCCTGTTTTGTTTGTTACTATCCCACCAATGCATTGCTGAGGCAACAGTTAAGTTATCACCCAGCCTTTTCGGCTTCTTTATGTTTACCTGACCAGCCGTCCCTCCTAAAGTCACCTGTTGTGATGCATTTTTTTAAGGGACTGGTCCATATGTTCCCACCAACTTTGGATGCCATAGTGGGGCCTTAATTTGGTCGTTAGCCAACTGGTGTGCACTCCTTTCAACCCCATGCCCAGTTTTCCTCTTCCCCTTCTTACATCAAGACGACAGTCCTCCTCACCACAACATCTGCACACTGTATGGCTCTTCGTCTAATGACATGGACGAAGATCAGAAAGAAACTGATGTCAGCGTGGGAAGATAATGTAGATATAGAGGTCACAATGTCATACCCTGAGCGTACGAATTCGTGGAGCCGTACAATGCCACCTGTTGATGCGTGAGGAAATTGCTTTAAAGTTTCCGCATCCAGTCTAGCACCGGGGTCAATTTATAAAGTGAGGAATTCGCAGTTAGTCTCTACCAGAAAAGAAGCAGGTAAGTAACGTGTTCATTGGGTGCATTAACATAGTCCATGTCATGTTTTCTTATTTATTGTACTCTGATGTCTGCGAGCCCCTTTGCTTAAATCTTGAATGAGTAAAAGCAGACATATTCATTTTGACAAAGTCAGAAGATTGCCTGAGCATGAGATGTGTTTTACTGTAACTGATTTTGATGCCTATTGCTTAGACTTGATTTGTAGTTAGTTGTTCACGAACCAATTCTTGAAGAGCATGAACCACATCTTGTGGAGAGTCAGAATATTGTGTACAAAAAACATCTGACATACGTTGTGTTCTAAATACTGTTTACAAAAATATTGTCCCATTGTGTGCAGATTTCCTATTAACTCTAATGGGAGGTTTTTTACAGAAACTGATGCCTACATCTATTTCTTCAACTGGTGTTGTTTGTAGGCAGGAATTTGTTTACATATTCTTGAAGTGGGCATCAATTGCACCTGGGAGTAGTGTGAGAATATTGTATAAAGAATCATTATCTGACATGCATATTATGTTTAAGTACATAGGTAGTTTTTATAGGTAGGTTATGTTTGAGTAGGCGTACTTTGTGGCTGCATGTGATAGGTAGCATATTCTGTAAGTATTTTAGGTAGTTTGGCTATGGTAGTTTACTTATGGTAGTTTGGCCATGTCAGGTTGATATGTTGGATTCTTTAAGGCAGGTTGGTTTAGGTAGGTCAAGTTAGGTATGGTTAAGTATGTATGTAAGGTTACATATATTAGCTAGGCTGCTGGGGAGATGTTTTTGTTTATAGTCTAGAATAGGTAGTCTAGTTTTTATAAGATAAATAGTGGGTATGTTTAGTAGGTTAGGTATGGTTGGTAGATGTGGTTGTTATGGCAGTTGGGTATGACAGGCAGGTTAGGAATGATATAGGTAAGTTCTGTTTGGGTAAGTATGATAAATAGAGTACAATAGACGAGGTATGATTCATTGGGTTTGTTATGTGTGGTAGAGTATGTATGGTAGATATGTGTGTTAGGTTGGGTATATGATATGATATGTACGGTTGCTATGTCAGGGTAGGCAAAGTTAGGTATAGTTGGGTAAGTGAGTGCTTGGTGGGTTTGGCATGGGTAATTAGTATTATAAGATATATATGATAGGTTATTTTTAGAACTGGGGTTCTCTAGTTGGCTGAGCTAGGTACATATGCATATTTGTAATATTTCACCTGGCCAGTTATTAGGCCAGCAAGCCCTTGTAGGGTCTTGCAGTATTAATGAGCAATTCTAGATGATCCAATGCAGTTCTAATGCAATGCTATGCAGTTCGTAATGCAAGAATCCAACACTTCACAATGTAAACCTAATGCAGTTCATTATGCAACAATCAGGCAGTTCGTAATGCCAAAATAATGCAATTCGTAGTGCAATAATCAGGTAGGTCGTTATGCAAAGTAATGCAATGCAACAATCAGGCAGTTTGTTATGCAAAATAATGCAATGCGTAATGCAACAATCCGGTAGTTCGTTAGTATTAAATCTTTTATTGAACAGTTTTGCAACATATAGAACAGAAATACTTGCAAGTGTGGGCATTGTGTCAACAAACGGAGCAAAATCCAGTATTCTAGGAAGCAATCTAAGCCCATCAGCTCTAAAACAGACGTGCGCCGCAGCAAGGAAGTATTGTATATGCTATAGGTTCCTAAATAGAACAACACCCCAAGAAACTCCTACCCACCTGTGTTCCAAGTCCACCACCTATACCTTCTAGGCTATTCACGCCCGCCAACCCTATGTCATCTACTCCTAGTCAGAGAGACACAATAATCAGAGGTATCGAGGGCAAGTGACTTTCCGTAATTCAGAGGCCAACAAGGACAAAAAGGGCTGCCACAGCTCTCTATACTTAGCTCCCTCTCCTGCCATAGTCAACGTAAGCTTTTCCATTCCAAGTACCTGCCTCAGACGGTGGAGCCAACCAGTGAATGTCGGGATCGTGGGGTGTCCGCCAGTACCTAAGTATATTTTGCACAGCTGCGCCCAGCGCAATTGCTATAAGGTGGCCTCTGCGGGATCATAAGGGATAAGTTAGAGGGTTTGGGAGACCCAGAAGGACAAATGAGGGAAAGCGTGGAATCTCTGTGTTACAAAAAACATCTACTTCATCTAGTATCTGTTTCCAATAGGACTGGAAGTGAATGCATTCCCAAAATAAGTGTACCAAAGTGCCCACCTGTCCACAGCCTCTCCAACATGTTGTCCTTAGTGTGGTCCATGGCATGGATACTTTCAGGAGTGTAGTACCAGTATGTTGCTATCTTAGTAAGGGTGTCTGTGAGCCCCGTGTGATAAGCGGAATGTCGTGCTCTATAGTATATGCCCTCCCACTCTTTATGACTAAGTTACCTGCCCAAGTCCCTCTCCCAGCGTGCCTTCCCGGAGCTATAAGTGTGAGCGAACCGAACCTGCAACGTCTTGTATAAATCGGATATCAACTTTTTGTCTGTCTTGCATGTAATAAGGCAATGCTCATAAGGAAGGAGGGGTCTATCAGCCGCAGTGCGGACCTGGTCATTAAGCACCCAATTTTGCACTTGCAAGTATCGTCGCCTCTCCGACTCTGAAATCTCAAAGTCTTGCTTGAATTTAGAGTAGGGGATAACTCCTTCGGCTGTATACATGTGGTAGAGATATCGACACCCGGAGGGTCACCATCTCGCAAAAGCTACTGTACCCATACCTGGAGTGAAATCTGGGTTGTCCATTAAAGGAGTAAGTGGGTACGGGAAGGTGGTAAGTTTGTGTTTAATATTGATTTGATCCCAAATCTCCTAGCGGACCCTTGTGATATATGAGGCGTATAAATTAGGAGGTCTATGTTGCTTACGGAGAAACTGAATTTCCTGCAATGGTCTGCCTGATCTTGGACTAACTAGTGTTTCTCTGACTCCCATAGACTCCACTCTACCAGGAGTCGCAATTGGGCAGCTTGGAAGTAAACTAGTAAGTCTGGGAGCCAGAGTCCTCCCCCCTCTGGAGGAAGCGTCGCCAATCTCTGTTTCATACGAGGTTTCCGACCGTACCAAATTAACTGAGCCAATTCTGATTGTGTCTGCTGTATCCAGCCCGCGTGAGGTCGATGAGGGATGGTACGGAATAGATATAGGATCTGTGGAAGAATTGTCATCTTGGCGGCTATTTTACCTAACCACGACAAAGGGTAATGTTTCCAGCACCCCAATTCCCACTGGAATTTTCTGCTGTAGTAGGGAGTAGTTAGCATTCACCGTTTCCGTGAGAGAAGGGGCCAGCTGGATCTCCAAATATGGGATCGAGGTTGCCGCCCACTGGATAGTGAGCAAACTCTGCAGATTGTCCAGGGTAGCCGTCTCTAATGACAAGTCCAGGGCCGCTGACTTGTCCATATTCACTCTGAAACCAGCAGCTCGTGCGCAAAAATCTAAATCCTCTAAGCATGCGGGCAACGATTAGATAACAAAATCAAAACGTCATCGGCATAAAGACTAATTGTATGGACATAACCGCCAAACGTGATCCCTGAGGCCAATGGGTTGAGTCTCAACCTTTGTGCCAGTGGCTCCATATAAAGAGCAAAAAGGAGGGGCTACAAAGGACACCCTTGCCTGGTGCCTCTCTCAATGGTGAACCGGGGGGGAAGTAAATCCGTTAACTCAAACCGTGGCTGTCGGAAACTTGTAACAATTCAGCACGTACGTGCGAAATTTCATGCCTATCCCCATCCTTTCCAGGACTAGCTCCAGGTAGGTCCAGTGGACCCTATCGAACGCGTTTTCGGCATCAATAGCTATCATCATATATTCTCCCTGTGTGCGTGTGGCTTTTTCAATGAGATGCAGAGCACGCTTGGTGTTATCAGAGGTTTGGCATTCCGGGATGAAGCCAGCCTGATCCGGGTCAACTAGCCCGGCCATGTGAGGTGCTAAGCGGGAAGCTAAAATCCTAGTATATAATTTAAGATCCACATTAAAAAGGGAGATCGGGCGATACGCCCCACATTGGGATTTTTCTTTTCCTGGTTTGGGGATTACTGCTATATAGAGGCCGCCAAAAGATCTTCCGGGATCACGCCAGGCTCCGAGAAGGAGTTGAAAAGGTGGGTGAGGAGAGGGGCAAGTTGTGCACAGAATGTCTTGTAGAAGACAGCAGAAAAGCCATCTGGCCCCGGTGTTTTCGCCTGCTTAAGATGCGAGATGGCGGAGATACCCTCTTCAGGCTGGATATCCCTGTCAAGGCACTTGGCTTGATCTTTAGTTAGTACTGGTAACGGGACAGAATCAAGGAAGGTCTCCCCGGTTGACCTCTCTAACGGAGAGCTAGCATATAGGTTGGCATAGAAATCCCGAAATGCGCCCGCAATTTCGCTGTCGTCCGTAACTCGTCTACCATCTCGTCGGAGGATCTCTTGTATTGTCTGTTGCTGTCTAGTCTTGTGCAATTTATGGGACAGTAGGCGCCCGCACCTATCCACCCCTGCATAATAAGCATGTCTTAAATTCTCCCCTGTCCTGATCAATGGCCACAAGTTTTTGGCGTACCGCATTAAGCTGCCTCCACACCCGAGGGGCTCCTGTTCTCTGGTGCATCTGTTCCAACTCCCTTTTCTGTTGGGTGATTTCTTCCCGTTTGCGCCTGCGCTCGACATTGTCTGCAGCTGAAATAGCAATGAACTCACCCCGTACGACGGCCTTCAATGCTGCCCATTGAGCAGCAAGAGTAATGTCAGTGTTGCCGTTGTGTGAGATGTAGTCTGTGATGACCCATTGTATTCGTGTGACCAAGTCTTTGCAGTGTAATAGCATCTCTCTAAGATGCCATGTTCTAGAAGGACAGTGAAGTGTCGGAAGGGAGAGAACAACGGACACTGGGGCATGGACGGAGAAAGAGGTAACCCTGATTCCCACGTCTGTCATCAGTGCATGTACAGGTGTAGATGCCAGCGGGTAATCTAATCCGGCATATGTTTTGTGGGCATTGGAGTAGTAAGAGTTCTCACGTTCTTGGGAATGAAAGCTGCGCCATAAATCCCTAAAGCCCAAATCCTGTAGACGGGTCAAGCCCTCTGTGGAGAGAGCTTCTGTTTGGTGTGTGTGTTGGCATTATCTGTCCAGGGCATTGTCAAAAACCAGGTTTAAGTCTCCCCCAGAAGGATGTGGCGGTCTGGCAAGGCAGAGGCCTCTATAAGAGCCAAGTGAAGGAAGCATTCTTGGCAGTCATTGGGGGCATACACTGACCCAATAGTGAGCGTCAATTCGCTATGGCAAACCTATAGGTCAGTAGTCTACCTTTAATCTCAGCGTCTTTGTGCAAGACCCTACCCTTAAACCATTGAACCACCAGAGTCACCACCCCTGCCGTTTAGTATGGCCTGAATAAAAAAACTGAAGTGGGAACTTTCGGGACCGAAGCCGGTGACAATCTCTCGATAAAAGACGCGTCTCCTGAAGAAGACAGAAATGTGCTTGGATTGCTCTAAACATAGGACAGCTTTGCGCTTCACTGGATTATTAAGACCCCTCACATTAAGGGTAAGTACTTTAAGGATGGAGATAGACATTTACTCAGGTAAATATATTGCAAGCATTAGTGGAGCACTGAATCTGCTACTATCGAGGCACAAGGCGCAACAGCTCTAGAACCCATAGAACACGTCCCTACGCTAGCCCTGCAAGGCAGGTAGACAAGGAACACTGAAACCCTCCCCCCAACGACCCCCCCCCCCACCTAACAAACCCACAATAAGAAAAAGGGAAAACCAAAACATATTGTCCATCATCCGCAGGTGATCGGAAAAGTAATGAAATGGGGTAGTATGTCCAAGTCTGCAAAGCCCCCCTCCCGGCAACGGCCTGGGGCAAAAAAAACGAAGGATCCATTGGCCGTATGACATTGTGATGTTCAGCCAGGTTGGGAAGAGGACAATTCCGTTGACGCTGCCTCCAGTGCGGCCTGCTGCCCCTTTACAATCTCTGCCAAAGGGGGCCTCCATGCTTGTTGCCTCCGTCCCTGCTGGCGCCACCGTGGCTTGGAGTCATCAATTTCTGCTGTGGGGCTCGCTGTGTCATTGTCCTCGGCCGGAGGGTCTATACACAACAATCGACAGGCCTCCCTCAGGGATCGGAGCTGATAAAGTTTGTTGTCCAGTAGGAACACTAGACGAAAACGGGTGACCCCAGCTGTAGGAGATGTTGCGTTTTTGTAGGTGAGCAGTGATGGGTTTAAAGGTTCTGTGCTTCTGCAGAGTTAGAGCCGACAAATCCTGATAGAGGACCGGCGATTGATCCCGAAATGTTAGTTGATGCAACTGACTGGCTTTTTGGAGGATCTCTTCCTTGGTGCGATCGTCCTGCACACAGACCAAAATGTCCGGTGGTGAAGTGGAGGAGGCTCGCGGAGGGCCCACCCTGTGCGCTCTGTCCAGGCGGAGCTCCGATTCCAAGGTTCTCCCTAAGATGTGATTGAAGAGCTCCTTTGTGTATTTAAAAAGGTCTGTCATGTCCTCTTGGATTTTCACTCCACGGATCCGTACATTATGGCGCCTGGATCAATTTTTCAGGTCTTCAAGGTGGGTCTGGAGATCAACTTGTTGATCGTGGATCCCGGATGATTTCCTGTTGCAGTGCAGCTATTTTGGTGTCCTTCCCATCGCTTGTGTCCCGAGCTCAGCCACTCGCTCTCCTATACTATCCACATCTCGAGGAACCTCCTTTTTTCCTCCGTGAATTCTTTCATGAGCGTGTGAATGTCCTCCCTCAGTGCTACAAACATTGATTCCAAAAATGCCTTGGTAATCGGCTCTGTTCCACCCTCCCTCTCAGGGACAAGTCGAGCAGCGCCAGAAGCCAAACCAATAGACTGTTGATGTGCCTGTGCCTTGGCAAACATATCTTTCAAAGATTTATCTCTGCATCCTCTGGTCGTGGACATTCCGCCCTCCAGATACCACAGGATATGCGTGCTGGACACTCTCTCTCGAAATACATGGCCACTGCCTCCGTGACCAGCAATGCTATCACACCTGACTGGTCCCTCTTATTCTGCGTTAGTGAGTGAGCAGGGGCCACGGTCTGTGGGGCCAGAAGATCCAACAAGCATATTTGTCAGCTTGGGGTCTCCCAGTGTCTCCACTCACATGACCCAGTCAGTGATTCCGACTTGTTGATCCACTCACATCTCAGCCGTAGTCTCAACCTTCTCATCACTAGGCACCTTAAGTACTGGCTGCTCACCTCCAACCAAATCTTTGGCTTCTTTACCTACATCGGTGTCCCCAAAGGCTGGCCTTACTATCTCACAGCCAAGCAGCCCCCAAGGGTCGGTCAGTAGGCATCCAGTGCCACCCTCCAGACTTTTTATTCAAGGCCTCAGTCTGCCTCACAGGTCGTACCACCCCCTCAGGGCTTCTCCCAGCCGGTTCTCACAGGGTTGGAAATTACGCAAGGGGCACACTGCATTGGAGCCAGGCCTTCGTTTGCGTCAGTTGTCCCCCTTCGCTACCACAAACAGTCCAGTGCCGTCCTCCTTGCGATCTGCCACACAATCTGCTAGGTCTCTCTCCAGCTCTTACACTCCCATTCGCGGCGTCTGGACTGGGCCCAGGTTTGAACACTGACCGCCCTGTCCTCCACCTCTCAACGCCAATAGGACCACTCCCAGCGTCTCTCTCCCCACACTGTACCTGGCGTGTAGGAAGTTCCTTAACCGTAGATAGCTATGAGAGGACGGCCTATTCACTGCGGGGCCTCCAGTAGCTGCCGCATGGGGTCGGGTCTGCACATTTACCAATACAAAATGGCGGACTCACACTCGTCCACTCTCCAGTTCCCAGAGCTCCGAAGCTGCCCCGCTGTCTTCCCTCATGTCGCAATCAAAGCAGGCGGCGGCTTTTCACCCTTTATGTCCAGTCTCTCTACCCAGCTTCAGTGAGGCCCCCAAGGTCGTGCAGGTCTCTGATTTCCTTTCTCTCAGCAGCCTAATCTTGGTGCTAGCGGCCGCAACATAACATGGCAGCCCCCTGCAGCACTCACCAGTCCGATCTTCGAATTTGGGTCAGAGGCAGCCCGCTAGGCTATGCATCCTGCAGCCAGCTTGGGCAGGGGGACCCAGCCGCCGCCCTGGCTACTCTGCGCTGCACATTCTGTTCTGTGTATGCCGCAGACCCCGATCTCACCGCCACACTCCAGCCGTTAGTAGAAGTCACTGTCTCGCCCTCCACACCTCTCCCCTAAGGGCGCCGCAGACACCGAAGAGCCCGCTCGCGCCCTGAGTCAGTCTGGGAACTGCAGACTCAAAATGGCGACCTGAGTGCTCCCTCCGTCGCGCCCCTCGTGATCGCTGTTGTGGCAGTTCCAGAGTGCTTCTGCTGCTTGGGTCACCTCCAGAAGGTCCGAGACCTCAGAATCAGTCGCTGCGCCTGCCAGACTATGCGGGGGATGATGGGTCGCTCCCCGGGCTACTTGCGGCCCACCACTGGGCCACTCAGCTCGGCCTCGGCGACGCGTCTGGGTCCGCTTCACTGTCTGCCCGGCTGTCTTCTCAGCCTTCAAGTAAACTCACGGCATTATCAGGATGGAGACCACTGTTGAGATATCGACCAACAGTAGCTGAAAACGGCCAAGAAGCCGGTGCTTTGGCAGGCCGTTGGCAGGAGCTCCGGAGCAGTACGTCTGCTCACGCCGCTATCTTGGCCACGCCCCCTCAGGTAGTTCGTTATGCAGAAATAATGCAATGCGTATTGCAACAATCAGGCAGTTTTTTATGCAGAAATAATGCAGTGCGTTATGCCCAGATCAGGCAGTTCATAATACCAAAATGATGTAATTCGTGATGCAACACTCTGGCAGTTCGTAATACCAAAATAATGTACTCCTGCACCAATGACGGTGCTCAGAACAGTCTCCAGGCCACTCCGGCTGACTCGCGGTCAGCTACTGCCAAAGTATGCCCCAACACGGGTATGGTGTAACACAAAGTGTAGTTCCACTCTCTCGCCCTGATACTGCCACTGCTCGGCAAGTACGGGCCGCAATATGAGCTTGAGCAGAGGCCCGCGCTGCGAGAATGGGAAAGGCTGAAAGGTTTTCTCTCCTAGCCCGCACCCCGCCCCAGGCGGCAACACACGTACGCTCTCTGAGCGTTACCTGTGGGGTGCGACCTCGCTCTCCTCGCGACTTGGGCCTCCGATGTGACTTTGTTGATTTGGGCAAAGGAACTCGGGACCCTCGACAACTGAGTTGGCTTGTGGTCCCTCTTTGGCAAAAGGCAGGCTCGGACTGGCGGCATAGCTCCTTTGGGGATGCCGGTCCGGGCCGATGGCAATGACGAAGATCTAAGGTTGCAACAGGGCAGACGCACACAGCATCGCTGGGACTCACTTGCACTCCAGGGGTGCACGGTCACAGGGCACTCCTCACAAGTGTCTCTGGCTGCACGAAGCACACGCACTTGGGGTCGCTGAGACTCACTTGGATTCCGGGTGCACGCAATCACAGGACGATCTTCACAAAGGTCTCAAGGTGCACAAAGCACAAGCACCCAGCAAAGTCCTTTCAAGCAGGTCCTTGGTTAAAGCAGCAAACTGCAGGCCAGCCCCAGAACACACAGCAAGAGTCAGTCTTTTCCTTCAGTCTCTTCAGCTGTTTCTTCCTTGGCAGAAGTTCCTCTTGACCACAAAGTAGGTTTGATCCTTTTCAGTCTTGATCAATCCAATTCCAATGTTCAGGGGATTCAGCTCTCATAGTTATACCCCTAAATGTCTTTGAAGTCTTTGTGTTCAGGGGGCACAGACCCCTGTCCAAACCAGTTCTGGGTGTCTCCCTGCCAGTGACACTTTCCTTTTATAGTGGGGGTCTGGATCCTTAATCACTCAGCAGGAGATAGAGCCATTGTCTTAGGGCGGCAGCCCAGCCCTCTTCACCTCCCGGGGCTACTCCTCCCCCTACACTCCAGATGCAGGTCCGCCTGTTGCTGTCTCACCTCCTCCCCTGGGTCAGGACATTCCCCAGAGCCTATCACATGTAAATCCAGACCGTCAATCCACAACTAGGCCGAGACACACATATATGTTAGAACACAAAATAAGCCATTTCTAAAAGTGTGGTTTCTAAATACACAATGCAAAAACCACCTTCACAAAAAGATGTGTTATTAAATTGTGAGTTCAGGCATACTAAACGTCACCTCCCATCTTAAGCCTATGGGAAGATAGGCTGGAAACATATTACAGAGCCTCCCCATTCTGTTCCATGGGCAAGATGACCTTTCAACAGTAAAAAACAAAGTGGAGTCTATTTCACTGTCAGGACATGGTACACACGTCGGTACATGTCCTACGTTTCACATACACTGCACCCTGCTCGGGGGGGGGGATACCCTGGACCTACCATAGGGGTATCTGATGTGCATAAAAAGGAAGGGGTAAGGCCTGGCAAGTGGGTACACTTGTCAGGACAACATGGCAATTTAACAAACTGCGTGCAGGCACTGCAGTGGCAGGCCTGAGTTCTCACTTTAAGGCTACTCGTGTGGGTGGCACAATTAGTGCTGGAGGCCCACTAGTAACATTTGCATTACCAGCCCTGGCACACACAGTGCACATTACTAGGGACTTTACTAGTAAGGCAAACATACCAATTATGGGCAACCAATTACCATTACACATTACACAGGGAGCACTTGCACTTTGACACTGATCAGCAGGGGCAAATTGCTCAAAGTATCAAAAATAGAGGAGATAGAGGCATAAAGTCACGGGTAATCACGCTAAGTAATGCCAGGACTAATAGTTCTGTATGGGGCAACAGGGTTGGCAGATATGATTGATCAGTATTTCTGACACATACTTCTGACTGAGGATTTATCAACTTTAGAATATTTCCCAGGCATCAGACTGGATCCGGAAACCTTTCATAGCAGTTCTCCCCGGTACCTCTAGGTGGTATTGTGCCCCTCAGTGTAGCTTAGTTCGCCCAGAAGTGACAGAGACAAGCTGCATCTAACAACCAAAAAGTTATTTTCTTACTTTCTGCACCTTCAAACGCGGGTCTGAAGCTTTCGTCAGTCATTTGGCAACTACCAAATACTGAATCCATTGTGTAAGGGAACAATGTCCTACCGAAAACTACCTGTTTCAAACAATGCAGAAAACAGATATTGGTCATGGACCCACATGAAGTGCGTCTTTGGTGGTTAGGCTCTATGCACGCTTTAGTCCTCCGGTGAGTGGGCCCTTATGCACCTGAAGGTAATCCAGAACATGAAGCAAAGCTGTACGTCTTCCAAAACAGGAAAAAGTCAAAAACCTCACTCAACTCCCACTCCAAGTTGAGGGTGTAGACCGCTCTCCCTCCTGAGATCGCTGTCATGAGATGTCCTCACCAGGGTCAGTAATCTGGTAAGTCATTATTAAAGTCCAAGAGGAAACATAGAGAGACTTGACCCTATCCCGCTTTTCTCTACCTAAAGAGAAGTCTCAAGGGTGCTATGGTGCCACTCGATCTCACTCCCAATCTCCGATTGAGGAGTCTAATCTGCAGCTGGTCCCAATGTGCCCTGAGTGTCTCTGCAACACAGCAGTAGGTTGATGTCTTTAAGTAAACCATGCTGGCACTGTTTAGGTTACCTCTGGTGCACTTTAGGTCCTCAATGGATCCACAGGGTCCTTCGGTCGGGTTACTGCTGAGGATTCTGTCCTCTGCTCCGTCCAGGCCCCTGGAACCTGCTTTCCACTTTCACTCTAATCCCTTTCCCATTGAAGCGAATACAGACTTCATCAGATGTGGATCCATGATGACAGCTATTTGACTCGAGCTGGCTTCATCTCGACCTCAACTGAGGTTGTGCTTCAAACCCGCTATGATGCCCCCAGTTTCCCTACTGCCTCGGTCTGACACTCAGAACCTCCATTGTCTCTTTGGATTCGGTTCTGACCAAAGCTTGCAACTACCCGGAGATGACAAAGGTGCCAATGGGCTTGGAAATTTCCCACAGGGTTCATTTTGTCTATTGAGCCCCCAACAGAAGAGTGTGCTTCTTTTGCTAGGGTTAAAAGACGTGCTTCTGGACCTATTGCTGCCTCCTCTTGAGGTAAAGACCAATTTCCTCACAGAAATGTGCAGCCTAGGCCTGCTTCATCTCGGCCCTTGTTCCTATTCAGTGAAGCCCTCACTGACACCTTGAAGTGCACTTGGTCTAAGCCTTGTTCTTGCTCGCTGATGAATAGGCAGGTGGTCAAACTCCACAGACTGTCACCTGGAGATCTTACACAGCATCCTACTCCAGAAAAGTGATCCCCAATTCATTCTCTATGACCCTCCTAGACAGGGAGTCAAATAGGATTGAGGCGTTCAGGAAAATAAACTTACTATAAGGCTAGCCAAGCTTTGAGGTTAGTTAATGCAGCTTGCCTATTTTACTGCCACACACTCTCCTTCTTGGACATGGCCAGCAAGATCTTTCCAGCGGGCCTGGAAGTATTTAGGGCCTACTTGGCTCAAAACATTCAAGAAGCTGCCAAATATGTGATTCCTGCTACCTGGATACTACTAATTGCCTATGGCTGGTGATCAGCACTAGTGTGGCATTCTCTGTGGCACTGCTTAGATGCGATCTACAGTTATTTCATGTGATATTCAGGCATCCCTTCCAAATATGCTTCAGCAATAAAGCGGATTCATTGATTTTAGGAGAGTCAGGCCATGGCACACTCCCTGGGACTTTCAGCCTTTCCTAGAAGGTTTTGTTTCCAGTTTAGGGGCTTCGGAGACTATTCCATGAGACTGGCATACAGACATCCCCAGACTCCATTGCAGTCACTCCAGTCCGCTCCAGGCCAAGGATGTGGAGGTTGCATGCAATGTGCAGTTTCCCAATGGCATGAGTCCCACCAGTACTCCTACCCTGTGACACCAATTCCAAGCCACTTCATCTTGCCCCTAGAGGTGCACACCACCCTTTGGGGGCAGGATCCAGTACATTCTCCCAAAATTGTCATCCATCACATCTGACAGATGGTTCTTCCTAATTATTCATCATGGCTATGCCCTACTGTTTCTTTCTGCTCTGCGCGCCTTCTGCCCACATCAAAGCATCACTTTTCATTCTTATGCAAACGTGCGAGCTTTACGCTCCAAAGGTGCCATTGAGAGGGTTCTGGACTCGGAGATAGACTGGTTGTTACTATTGGTATTTCCTTGTGTTGAAGAAGGATGGAGGGCTTAGGCCTATTATAGACCTCCACCCTCTAAATGCCTTCCCGGGGAAGGTAAGGTTCAAAATGCTTATGCTGGCCCATTTTCTGTCTGCCCTGGATGAAGGTGACTAGATGGTGGCCCTGCACCTGCAGGATGCATATTGCCATACACCATCCTATAGTTCCACAGACGCTACCTGCGGTTCGGTGTAGTTCAGGAGCATTTTCAGATTGCTGTGCTCCCCTTTTGGAATACCAGTACCCCTCTAGGCCCAATATTATAGTTCCAAAGTTGTTTCTGGACAAAGCTATACTTTTCAGACAAGCTCTTATGTGAGTGAAATATATTGGTCATGAGCTGCTTTTATTAGTTCCAGGTTCTCTTGGCTTTTAATTTACCAATCCAAAGCTGTAAGACTGTGCCTGGAATGGTAAAAGTTGTTTTGCCATGTTTCATCCTAGTGTGTATTGTACTTCGTGACTCTATGCTTAAAAACTTTGTTGCAGAAATGACAGAAGTTTGTCACTCTTCTAGTGAGTCATGAATGTCCCAGTGATATTCCTAGGCTTTAAAACTCTGCTAAAAAAAAGACATGTGAGGTGAGCAGATTTAGAATGTCAGTGGTGTTGTAGAGTGCTCCATATAAAGGAGCAGCTATTCACCTAAAACATGGGATCTACCTAGGGGTCATACATATTTTGCATAATTAATGAGGCACTAAGGCTTAAAGGTTATTGTTTGGACTTCTTGCTTGGACTTCTACATGATTGGCAGATAGGATGTACTTGGTTACATTGATTAGATGTTGTAGATAATGTATGGTTGCTAGGTATAGTAATTTGGAGGGCATTGTAGTTATGGTAGATTAAGTGTGTTAGGCTATGCATGGATAAATCGAAATGGCAGGTAGCGGAGTATAATGAGTAGGTAATGTAGGATGGGTATGAAAAGTTGGTTACGTTAGGTAAGAAGGTTTGACAAGTATGTGTGGCCGGTATGTTAGATATGGGAGGTTGGGTATTTTGTTTGTAATAGGTCACATGTAGGTGTGGTAGGTACAACGGGGTAGGTTAAGTATTGGGTCTTAGCTGTGGTAAGTAGTTATTATAGATTTGGGTATATATTGTAAGTTCATTCTGATAAGACTTCTAGCCACCAAAGACAGATCTGGAGCAACCCCTCGTCTTTTTTCAAGACCATTTACCTCAAAATTCTAACTCCAGTGTGTAAGGGAAATGTCTCCTCTCAAGATAAGAGTTTGAACCTTGTAGAGACTATCAAAAGCAAATGTTTATGACTGAACCATATTAAATTACATTTGGTGCCTGGGGTTGGCTCACGGATGTATCCCTGTAGTGACTGCGCATTGATGAATGCTAGGGCCATTTGGGTCCTACGACGCAAAGCATCGGAAGAACCCACGTCATGACCTGTCCAAGTCCAAAGGTCGGTCTCTGCTCTGTTCCTGGTCCAAAAGACGGCCCAAGGTTGTTCATCATCCCCTTTCAAATCCTCCAAGAAGAACAATAAATCTGGGATAACGGCAGCAGGTTCGCCCTCTGCGACAGTTGCATCCTTTGAATTCAACACCGGGCCTCTAGCAGCACTTTTGCCTGCTCCACCTCAGCCTGATGCTTCATGCCAGTCTCCGAATGTCAACGCTGATGCCTACGCCATTGACTCCAGAAGACAAGGTGCACCTGTTGTGCTCACAGGATTGACACTGACCGACCTCAGCAGATGCCGCGCTCAGTACCCATTCGACCTCAGCCGTTTGATGTCCCGGTTTTGGAGGATAGGCCTCATTCACCACATTCTTTGTTTGGAACAGAATTGGGCAATGAACATGACATGGGTGACAACTTTGTGCAACCTTTCCATGAGAAAAATAGGTATGAGAACCTCGAGGATGCCAGTGACCTTAACACCTCTCTTATCCGGCCTCGTCTCTCCTCCTAGCCCTGCTACTGAAGAAAATGCCTATTTTGCCGTGTTTACGCAGGGGGTGACTGCGATTGTCAACCTCCAGCTCTCCCACATTAGAGGTCAAAACAAATGATCTAACTAAAGTTCTCTAACAGGGGCAGGCCAATACTTAACCCCTTTTGCCCTTTAATGAGACCTTCTTAACATTCTCTTAGAAACCTGGGACAAACCTTCCTCTGGTCCCTCTGTGAATCTCCAGATTGTACTGCGCCATCATCCTGCCCCCAAAGACCCCCCCCCTTTTTGACTCTACAACCTTCCCCAGGAGCTTGGTGATGCAAGCTTCAACCAGCAGATGACCCGAATGCTTTCCCCTCTACTCTCCTGGATAGGGAATCTTAAGAGAGTAGAGACCTTTGGGAAAGAGGGTATTTTCGTCACCAAGTTTGGCTTACTGGTCGGTCACTGCCAGTTGACTTCTGGGCTGGAATTCCTGCACTCTCTGGGACTCTTTATCTCAACTCTTTACAGGTATCCTGGGGAACCTTCGGCCTGTATTGACCCATGCCATAGAAGATGGCTGTAACACATCGAAATGTACTGTCTGTTGTGGCCTGTATACCACAGATTCCATAAGGCCGGCCGTTGGCACTAGCAAAGCTATCCATCAACACCCCTCAATGGGATTCACAGGTTTCTCCAGTGATGTCCAATTGTCTCTCATGGACCTTTTTGAGCAAAAAGGTGACTTTTCTCTGGAGCGTTTATAGACAGCTGGGCCACAGCTTGCTCCTTGGGCTAGTGTGCTCCGCATAGCAACAGCATCAGCCTTTTCTATCTTTCCCCATACAGTGAGCCACTTTAGTCTCAGCAGGGATACCAGTCGTTTCATGTCCGATGCTGTGGCACATGCTGATCCTGCAGTTAGGGACCACGCACCCTCTCAACACCTTGCTCCAGAAGGACAAATTGAAAATGCTCAGCCTAGTTTTGGTCTGCCCTGACTCTGGAAACTGGATGGTAGCATTAGACCTGCAGGGCACTTATTTTCCCACCTCCATCCTGCTGACCCACAGACACTCTCTGTGGTTCAAGGTGGGGGCAGGAGCATTTTCAGTTCATTCTGCTCCCCTTTGGTCTCCCTTGCGCCCCCCAGATGTTCAAAAAAGTTGGTGCCCAAAAGTGTTCATAAAAGTAATGATGGTGGTGGCAGCACATCTTCAGTGGTCAGGGGCTCCAAGTATTACCCTACCTCCTTGAATGACTACTGAGGGAAGGCTCGCCCAGACAGTCGTCGCTCAAATCAAAACTGTGACAAGCCTTCTGTCATCTTTGATTATCTTTGATTATCTTTATCAATGTGCCAGTCACACCTGACACTTTCTCAGGTGCTCCCTGTCATACACCCCAGGACTCATTCTGGCCTAGTGCCCCACCCCCCGGAAAGGAGTGTCCAGGATATTCAGGCTATGATCCTGATCTTTAAGTCTTGGTCCTGTATTTCAGTGAGACGACTGAGATTGCTCGGACTTATGGCCTCCTGTATACTGCTGGTGAAATGCAAGGTAGAGTGTGTAGGCTCTGCAATGGGATTTGCAGTTGGCCTAACATCAAGGGGGCTTGTCTGATCATGTCCAGATCTCGGAGGAGAATACTAAAGACCTGCAGCAGTGGTTGCTTGCACGTGATTGGGTCAGCGACAGACACCTCTACCTATCCCACCCTGAACTTTGTCTCAATAACCTTGGCTCAATGTCTTCGTCATGATGAGAACCTGCAATGTCAGCTGTTCTGATTAGAGTTCTCTCGCTAAGACACATTGTGCGTACTGTGAGACTCACAACTCCTGTATGCCTTTCTGCCAATACCTCTTCTTCCGAGTTCGCAAAAAGATGAGGAGCAACCTGCCCAAGTCGTGACTCCGGATTAGGTACAGCGAGTAGAGTACCCAGAGC
Organism: Lissotriton vulgaris; assembly: GCF_964263255.1. Taxonomy (NCBI): domain Eukaryota; kingdom Metazoa; phylum Chordata; class Amphibia; order Caudata; family Salamandridae; genus Lissotriton; species Lissotriton vulgaris. The sequence continues at coordinate 1,170,388,760 of NC_141695.1, forward strand.
TCCTGGGCTTGAACACAGCCTTTATGCTTAGAGATTGAGCAGCAAAATCTGAACGACCTTTGACCTTCCGTCAAAGGGGACTGATGTCATCTTGGATGGTAGGCATCCTTCGCCAAAAACTGGGTATTTTTGTTGGTAGGACAAATTTGTGGTTTGTTGTGGTACACAACAGATAAACCCACCCCAGGCCACGTTTTCTGATGTTTTGTTTTTTTGTTTGCTGTCAGATAATCTCGTAGTTAGGGAGGCCCACCTTCTACCAATGGTAGTTTTAGAATTCTAATGTCCAGACTATGCCTTCTTGCCACCGAGCAAAAGTCCCACAGTATTCGTAGTCTCCGTAGTATCACCATCTTAGTGAGAGCAATTCTACCAATCCCAGACGGTTCCAAGATTCACCAAAATTCCATGCTACTCTTCAAATTCCTCATTACTGGTGCCAAATTTCCCTCAAACAGATCTGGTTCGCGACAGATTCGTGCCCCAAGATAATGGAGCATGACTTGTTACTCATTAATTCCCCATGAGCATAGGACTCGTGTGTCCAATCTCACATTTCTATCGAGAGGAATGTGCTTGTTTTCTACCGGTTTGCCCACAAATCCGCCAGCCGGCCGTATTGAAGCATCACATATATTAATGAAGAAAGGACTTGTTAGAGACCCTTTCCTGTTGCATAAAAAACTAATTTAGAAAAAGCTTCTTGGAAACTACATGGCTTGAGATCGCAGCATAAGTGCTTCTGTGAGTATAATAAACACCTCAACACTTACCGGGACCAAGGTAGTATTTTCTTTTCTAACTTATCCTCCTTCTCACTACAAAGCTGCTCTGTTCTCTGTAGACACACATTTGGTTACAAAAAAAATTGAGATCCAAAACCAAGCCTCCTTTGCCCATAACTCATGTGTAGGTAGGCCACTGCTGCGCACACTTTTTTTTTTCTCGTTCCCTCTTACTGTTCTGAAACTTACTTTTCCTAGGCATTTCCAATCTGCAATCTCTCTCTTTACTCACCAACGTTTTAGTCCTAATATCATTCGTCATCTAGATGAGTATCACAACAGCAAAACCGCAAAATGGCATTATAAAACTATAGCACGTATCAGTGGTTCTCCAGGTCTACCTCCTCAACTGGGGTGGCTCTATGAGGAGGCGTGTAAATTAATCTTTCAGCTATGAAGATCAGTCAAGGTAGGGGTCTAGAAGGTAGTAGTAAGACTACAGTGAGAGAGCAGGGGCAGCAGGTGGAGATAAAGAAGGGTTGAGAATTCATTCCATTGAATAAATTACCACACACAGTTGAAGTGTATTTATATGTAGCCAGTTGAATAACTTAAAAATAACTCTCTTGACCTTAGAGTATACTTCACAATATTCTTGGGAAGAATGTGACTTAACGGCCCAACAGATGTTTAACATGGTCCTAGTGGTACAAAGGGTAGGTAGATATTTTATAATCCTGTTAGTCAGACAATGAATATTGGTGAATGCATTTCATGCTACAGCATTGCATGTGATCCCTTTTTGCGGTTAGGTCATCAGTCTAAATTCCAAATAACTGTGTGAAAAATCGAATTAGTTCTGAGCCGCCTGAGTTAGAATCCGGTGTTAAGCCAGTGTGTCAAGGGCTCTAGCTCAAGTAGGGAAAAGGTTGGTGGGCTCTCTAAGCCCCACGGCCCTGGTGCCACTGCACCTTGCTGTATAAGTGAAAGATGTGACCCTGATTAGAATAGCCACTCTGTGTTTGTGTCTCCACCTCTAGTATCACGAGTCCACTGCATGTCCTGCTTCAAGATTGTACAGGCCATGACTGGGTGTTTGAAGATGTGGCATTGATAATGTGGATCAAACATCTCCCTGTGTGGTAAAGGGCTACATTATAAATTATTTTTAGGAGCAGCATCTTAAAGTTCAAGATTATTTACTTTTTTCCTACTAATGAAAGGTAGGCAAGACACTTGGGGGCTGATTACAAACTTAGCATAGAGTTACTCTGTCACAAACGTGACGGATATTCTGTCTGCCAAATTACAATTCCATGATATCCCATGGAACTTGTAAAAGGGCGGACGGGATATCTGTCATGATTGTGACAGAGTAACTCTCCGCTAAGATTGTAATCAGGCCCTAAATCTTTGATGAACTCCCCTTATGAAATATAGACCTAGACCCATTCAAATGCCTCGTAGTGGAGAAGTGTGACTCACTGGTTAGAGGAGGCAGACCCGGACGCTGAGATCAGACCCGGGACCAGGGTTCAATTCCCGACGCGGCAGGGATTGAGCCCAAAAATGTCCACGGACTCGATAATTCTCGCTTCGGTGCCTACTCGAATCACAGGTTCACACTCTGCAACTCTGGGCAATAGCTTGCTTAATCTCCACTACGGCCCCCCGCGGCTGGATGCCTGGCTTTCACCTTGGGGATACCCAGTAGGGGCTATCTCACAGGAAAAAACCAGGACGGGTTCCCAATGCAAAGCGCTTTGAGACCTGGCGGTGATATTGCGCTATATAAAAACCTATCCATCCATCCATCCATCCATCGTATAAGGATGCAAGGGGAACTGTTCACATAAAACACCATAAATGCTTGTTACATAGATTAGTGTTTAAGTATTAAGCACGTTTATGACTCCCCTCCCACTTTATACAATTCCCAGGTGTACACCGTGTACTTAAGTTACAAACCCATGGATGTTACCTAGCCAACGCCTGTGGGTGAAATGATTTTCCCCCATTGGTTCAAGTTTTTCCTCTTTTAATGCAATAAATCTGTCCTTGTTATCCACACAGACATTGACTGCTGCCATGTGTTTCCACTGTTCCTACTTAACTCATGTTGCAACACCATAAACAATTATCCATGCCTGCCTTTGTTTTCACACTACGATTACTCCACTGTGAGCCCACTGTCCCTTTAGGGATCAATGCCCCCTTAGTTACCCCCTGAACCCAGAGAAGACCTTCCTTGGTGGCTGGTGCTGCTTGATAACTCATTACCCTTCAAACTATCAGGTATTTGTATTCAAGGGTTGATGCTCTCTGACATGCACTTACTGCACCTCCTCATTGCTCACATTAATGGTGCCCTTATGCACATCGAACCACAGAGCTCCTGTTACTCGTAAACACCATGTTTCCTCCTGAGACTGCTCGCATGTCTGCTTTGCTCTTCTTCCCCGGGATTACCAGCCTCTTGGGCCTCTCCCAGTTCCTAACATCATATCTGACTATGCACTCATATTAAACACGAATGCTAAAAAGCTGCACTTTTTTCCGAGATGGGATTGCGTTTTGCAAGAACACGAGAATGAGTTGACTGCAACGGGATAATCTAGTTATATGCATTTGCTGAACATGCTCTTCCGATTAGCTTCTCATATTTTCTCCTGTTAATTTCACCTAAATTGTTATATTTATCTGAAAGAAACAGGTTAGTGTTGGATTCCATACCTTAGAATATCCCCAGGCATCAGACTGGATCCAGAAAGTTTTCGTCAGCAGTACCCCTGCGCGTTGCTAGGCTTCATCTGCGGCTCCGCGTCTGTCGTCGGCGTCGTGATCGCCGAGATGACGTTGACGGAGTATTTAGACGACGCCCTCGCGCGCTGACATCAGTTATTATTTTTTCCGCGCCAGCAAGCGCAGATCCGGCAAGAGCAGTACCCTTACTCATTTTTTGACCAACTTTTTTGATCTATTTTGATCACTTTTCGAGTCAACCCTCGACTCGCGGTGCTGATAGGGATGCCTGGTTTCAAAGCTTGCGAGGACGGTCACCACTTGATGTCGGTGACCGACCCCCACCGTCGGTGCCTTTACTGTCTTGGGGCCGACCATGATGACAAGTCGTGCCCCGACTGCCGGGCATTGACATCGAAGGCTAGATGGGAGCGGTCCCGTAAGCTACTCGAGCTCTGGCAGTAGGCTCCGCGCCAGTCGAGGTCCCGGTTGAGGAGGAAGTTGAGGGACCGGTCGCGGAGCCGCGGTCATCGCCGCTCGATGAGTCAACACCACTCGTCTGGCTCCAAGTCCTCAGGTAAGTCGAGGCATTGAAAAAGAAGTTAAAGAGGCGTCATCGCTCTTCTGACTCACCCCCCCCCCCCCCCCCCCCCGACGCTCACGCGACGCGGCTGGGGATTCGGGCAACACCACCCACGCGGCTCCGCTGGAGCCGCAAGTGCCGCGTCCAGCTCCATTCCCGACGGTCCCTGGGCTGCACGCCTCGCTGGAGGAGATGCAGGACTGCCTTGTGGCCATGAGGACTCACTTCCCTCGGTTGGACCCCGTCGAGGTGCCTTCTGGCACCACGGGTCCGTCTGGGAGCCCCAGCGGCTCCGGTCCCGGCACAGTCAGATGTTTCGGCCCGCATAGGATCCAGGCCTGGATCCGGGTTGTCGCCAGTGGACCTTACGACTCCTCCTCTGGCGCCGACCCCGAGGGTGTCGCTCCCGGCTACATCTCTGGACGACGTCGTCCCCAGTCTCGGCGCCGTCTCCAGCTTTGATGGGTGGGCAATTCACCTGCGACCCGGCTCGTAATTTTTTCCTGACTATCAGGAGATGGATGACGAGGACGACTGGGAGTGGTCTGAGGACCCTCTGGCACTACAGTGCCAGTTGAGCCAGGACTGGGCAGACTAGCTAGGGGAGGCCAGTTTTCTGGACACTTCGCCCGACACTGGATTCGTCTCTCCTTCCTCTGTGGCTACGGAGGAGGGGGCTGCTTACAGTGTGGTGTTGACTAGGGCAGCCAAGGCCTTGGCTCTTGAGCTCCCTGTCACAGCCGTGAGGACTAACCTCCTCACTGAGGTGCTCAAACCGCAGGCAAGCTCGTCGGAGCACCTACTGCCATTTAGTGAGGCCCTCACTGATGTTCTGCTGGGCACCTGGTCCAAGCCCTCCACAGGCCTTCCTGTGGATCGGAACGTGGCCCGACGCCATCGCCCGGCTCCGGGTGACCCTAGCTTCCTGTCCGTTCACCCCACCCCCGAGAGCCTGTTGATACTGGCCTCTAAGTCACAAACCGCATTCCCGACCGCTCCTCCGGATCGGGAATCCAAAAGGTACGATCAGTTTGAAAAGAAACTGTTCTCCTCCTTAAGTTTGGGGCTGCGGTCTGTCCACACAGCCTGCCTTTTGGGCTGTTACACCCACTCTTTGCGGGATATGGTTGCGGAGGTGCTGCCACAGTGTCCGGAGGAGGCCCGGGCAAAGCTCACCCAAGCCCTGGCGGAAAGGCGGGATGCAGCACGCTACTCAATACGGTGTGGACTCGACACCACGGACTCGCTGGGTAGGGCGATTGCAACAACAGTGGCGGTTCGCCACCACGCCTGGCTGAGGTCCGCCAACTTTTCGGGAGATGTCCAGGCCATTCTCATGGACATGCCCTATGATGGCAGTCGCCTCTTTGGCGACAAGGCGGACAGTGCACTGGAGCGTTTCAAGGACTCCAGGGCTATGGCCAAGTCCTTGGGCCTAGGCCAACCCCAGCAAACTTCCGCTTTTCGCTCCTCTCGTGGCCAAGGAAGGGGCGCCCCCACACTTACAGCCAGCCACAGGCCGCAGAACCAGGCTCAACAAGGTCGCGGACATGGTTCCTGCCGTGGCGGTACCGGGGGACACCGGCAGGGTCAGTCCACACCCGCCCCTGCAGCATCTGCCTCTAAGCCTTCCTAGTCCGGCAGTTCAGGCCCATTAGTTGCCAGTGGGGGGCAGGGTCCGCCATCACCTCCCCCACTGGCGTACCCTCACGTCGGACAGGTGGGTGCTGCAAATCGTCTGAAGGGGCTACTCCCTGCCCTTCGAGGCGACCCCTCCAGCCATGCCACTGCAGTACCACAGCATGTCGGGGGATCACTTGCAACTTCTGCAGGAGGAAGTTACGGCCCTCTTGGCCAAGGGGGCCATTGAGCGCGTTCCTGGGCCAGAAGTAGAACGTGGTTGCTATTCCCACTAATTTCTGGTACCCAAGAAGGGCAAACGAGGCCTACGCCCTATCTTGGACCTACGGAGCATCCACAGCTTCCTCCGGAAGGAGAAGTTCAAGATGCTGACTTTGGCTCAGGTCCTAGCTGCCCTGGACCCAAAAGACTGGATGGTAGCGCTGGACTTGCAGGACGCGTATTTCCACATCCCCGTCCTGCAGGCCCACCGGAGTCACCTGCGGTTCACAGTGAGCCACAAGCACTTTCAGTTTACCGCGCTCCCCTTCGGCCTTACCAGCGCCCCAAGGGTGTTCACGAAAGTGAAGGCGGTGGTCGCAGCTCATCTGCGCAGATTAGGGGTTTGTCTTCCCCTATCTCGACGATTGATTGTTGAAGGCGGGCTCGCCCCAAACAGTCGTCTACCACCTCCAGACTACGGCCGACCTCCTGCACTCGCTGGGGTTCTCCATCAACATGCCGAAGTCACACTTGTGCCCCTCTAAGAAGCTCCTTTTCATCGGAGCGGTTCTGGACTCTGGTTTATCCCCCCCGAACAGCGGGTTCGGGACATTCAGCCTCTGATTTCGATCTTTCAGCCTTTATCCTGAGTCTTGGTCAGGTTGACGCTGTGGCTCCTGGGGCTGATGGCCTCCTGCATTCTTCTGGTGCATCACACCAGGTGGCGGATGCGGGCTCTGCAGTGGAACCTGAAGTTTCAGTGGGCACAGCATCAGGGCAACCTGTCCGACCACGTCCTGATCTCGGAGAGCACTGCAAGCCAGTTGCAGTGGTGGCTCATGAACCGCGATTGGGTCAGCGGCAGATCTCTCTCCCTTCCCCAACCGGAGCACGTAGTGATGACAGATGCGTCCCTTGGGATGGGGGGTGCCACATGGGAGAGAGGGAGATCTGAGGCCTCTGGTCTCGGGCGGAGTTCAGGCTCCACATCAACCTTCTGGAGCTGCGGGCCATTCGACTTGCACTGAAGGCATTCCTTCCCTCTGTCCGGGGAAGTGTAGTGCAGGTGTTCACGGACAACACCACGACCATGTGGTACAGTAACAAACAGGGCGGGGTGGGGTCGTGGATCCTCTGTCAGGAGGCTTTGTGCCTCTGGACATGGCAGGAACACCAGGGCATTACCCTGGTGGTTCAACACCTGGCAGGTTCCCTGAACGCCAGGCCGGCCGAACTCCGCCGGCTGTGCATGATTGATCACGAATGGCTTCTGAACTTGGACGTTGCGCAAGGTCTCTTTCAGCAGTGGGGAGAGCCTTGGTTAGATCTATTCGCCACCGAAGAGAACGCGCAATATCATCAGTTCTGCATGTTGGAATTTCCAAGACGGCACTCGCTTGGCGACGCTTTTCGTCGCAAGTGGCACTGCGGTCTGTTGTACGCCTTTCCGCTTACACCACTTCTGCCCAGAGTGCTGAAGAAGATCAGGCGAGACCGGGCCTAAGTCATGCGGCTCCGGACTGGGCACGAAGATATGGTATCCCGAGCTACTCAGCATGTCAGTCGATCCTCCGATTCGTCTGCCTCTTCAGGAGGACCTTCTGTCGCAGCAGCAGGGGATAGTCCTCAACCCACACCTGTCCAGTCTCCACCTACAGGCGTGGAGATTGAGCAGCGGCAGTTGAGACCATTGGACTTGCCTCTTGAAGTTTGCGATGTGATTCTGGCAGCCAGGCGTCCCTCCACAAAAACGGTTTTCGCCTGCAGGTGGAACAAATTTGTGGTATGGTGCACAGCAAAGGCTGTGGATCCACTCTCTGCCCCCCTTTCAGAGGTTCTCCTCTTCCTTCTTTCTCTTGCCCAGCAGGGCTCTGCTCTGGGCACTCTCAAAGGCTACCTCTCGGCCATTTCAGCCTCCTTAGGGCTTTCTGACCAGCCTTCTCTTTTCAAGTGCCCTGTTGTTAATAGATTCTTGAAAGGCATCATGCACATGTTCCCTTCGTGATGCCTCAGTGGGACTTGAATCTTGTTCTAACGTATCTGATGTGCGCTCCCTTTGAGCCACTTCCTAACTGTCCTCTTTGTCTCCTGGCTCTTAAGTCTGCATTCCTGGTTGCCATCACAGCTGCCAGGAGAGTGGTGAGCTCCAGGCTCTATCTTCTAAACATCCTTTCCTCTCTGTCCATCCGGACGAGGTTTTTTTGAGGACCCGTCCTTCTTTCCTGCCCAAGGTGGTCACAGCCTTTCATATCGGGCAGTGCATCACCTTGCCCACCTATCCGCATCCCTCGAAGGAGGAAGAGCGGCTCCACCGTCTGGACCCAAAACGTGCGCTCTCATTCTATCTGGACTGCACACGCCAGTTCCGGGTGGACGACCAGCTCTTTGTTGGTTACATGGGCGCAAAGAAGGGACGGGCGGTGCACAAGCGGACCATCTCTCGGTGGGTCGTCTTGTATATCAAGGTTTGTTACTCCTTGGCGAAAAAAGAGCCTCCTGTTGGGCTGCGCACCTATTCCAATCGGGCCACGGCGGCTACTACTCCCCTGGGTCGGGGAGTCCCCTTGCCAGGCAGCTACGTGGGCCTTGCTGCACAAGTTTGCTAGACACTACTGCTGGGACAGCCAAGTCCGGAGAGATGGCTTTTTCGGCTGTTCCGTTCTCCAGGACTTTCTGGTGTGATCTTGATTCGCAGACCCAACACTGGAGTTGGTATTGCTGGGCTATCTATTCTAAGGTAAGGAATCTAACACTAACCTGTTTCTTTCAGATGCACAAGTTACTTACCTTCGGTAACGATATATCTGTAAGAAACAGTAGTTAGTGTTAGATTCCTTACCGCCCCACCCATCCTCCCCGTTCTGCGAACCGATGTCTAGGGTCAAGGACATCCCTTTCAAGGCCCTAATTTCATGGCACCAGTGTCTGTTTCTATCATGGCTCTGTGTTCCTGGCACAGAAAGCTACGTACAGAACTGATGTCAGCACGCAAGGGCGGTGTCCAAGTACTCTGACAACGTCTTCCTGGCGATCACGACAACTGACGCGGAGCCGCAGACGACGCCTCGCGACGCGCAGGGGTCCTGCTGACGAAAACTTTCCGGATCCAGTCTGACGCTTGTGGATATTCTAAGGTAAGGAATCTAACCCTAACTACTGTTTTTTACAGATATATCTACCACCCATATTTATTCCCTTTAAACAGTATAGATGTTTGCAGTACCTTTCTTCTTTTGTTTGTTACTAACTGCTCACTTATCTAAATTGGTTGTTTCAGGAAGAACTTTCCAAATGGTTGATATGAATTAAATTGCCATTGTTTTCTTTTAACCGTATAAGATACTTTACTCTTACACGATTCCTAGTCTTTCTTTCACTGACCATTGTATCTTTATATTCTCACCCATAAAATTGTCTGAGTTGTATCCTAACTGTAAATTCAACAGAAGAAAACTTGAGATTTAATGATTATCTATCTTCCATGATCAGATCAAAACGTGGAGCATCTTCCAGATGCTTCTCCACCTACCAAAAAGTCAGGGTTGCAGTGCACCCGGTTATCTCGAGTGAATCAATATCACAGTTTATACTGCAGTTTAATATCCTAACATTTAATGTATTTAGCTAGTCTGCTAAACTGCGTCTTTTATTGTGTCTTAAGGTTTAGTTCAGCAGTATTGGAACAGAGATCTATCTTGTTTTCGTCCTTGGGCGGTGACCTACATATTTAAAAGTATTAATGTTTGTCTTTGCACTTTTACTGGAGACATTTCATTGAGCTACAGAGAGGATTGACACAATAATATGAGGGTGATGTATGTCAACCTCCATTTGCTCCCAACATTCTCTAGAATCCAACATAATAGCATGGCTCCCTTCTCAAGGTTATTTTTGCTCATGTCTGCTTCTTGAAAACCTAAGTAATGTTGTTGGATATCAGGATTTAATAGACATAATACCTCATTCATACACACCTTTAGTTACAAGACAGCTTTACTGCTAATGTAATTTGAAAACATTCCAGCAAGCTATTTTCAAGTCGTTATTAGAGTTTTTCTGGGTTTACTGCTGTGAACCTACATTCTTTCTCATTAGTCAGCCAACCCAAATCAAAAAAAAAATTATTTTCAAAATTCAACCTTCTTTATTTATCAAACTGAACTTTTGCTGCAGCTTTCACCACTCCTTGCCATTTTACAAATTCCCTCAGTGGACATATATAATAATTTTTTTCTGAACTCGGGGCACTGGTGACAGTCTTATTGTATTCACTTTAAGCGGAGTATTATTTCCAGTGGGGGTGTAATATGGTCCAGTGTTGGGTTCTAGTGTCATTTTAAACCAGGACGCTGAAACTGAGTGGTTTGTAAGTGCCCCAGAACTCTAGATGGCAATAACGGACCATTAAGAGGGAGAGCCTAGTGGAGAGAACCTTAACCAGTATTTTGTTGTCCATGTTCAAAAAGGAGAGTGGGCGATATAAGCTGCATAAGAGAGGATCTTTTCCAGGCTTGGGGAGGAGGATAATAACCGCCTCGCGCAGAGTAGGGGGTAAGAACTGACTTTCTAGCACCTCGGCGTAGACCTCTAAGAGCTGTGGAATTAATAAATCCTTGAAGGCTTTATAGAAGGCTCTAGTGAAGCCATCTAGGCCAGGAGCTGAAGAGGACTTTAAGGCAGTAATGGCTTCATCTATGTCTGTGTCTGATATGGCTCTGCAAGGAAGTCTTGCATATATCTCTCAAGGTATACGAGAGCCACCTCAGATAGATAAACTTCCTGGCCTGTCCGATCTTGTCCCTCTCTCTCTCGAGGTGTATAATGTTTTCAAATACGTCAAAAATTTCCCCTGAATGTCAATTGGGTCCGTAAGTCGTAGCCCAGAATCAGTTTGCAGTTGAGCTATATACGGATTTTGATAAGGAGGCCTGATCATCTGGGCCAAGACCCTTGCTGGGCGCTCACTCTCGCCATATAGCAAGACAGTTTGATGCTTCCACATATACAGGATCTCTTTGTCAGCTGTGTCTCCATAATCCGTGAGAAGCGACCGTTGCTGCCTCTCAATGTCTGGGTCTGGCAGCAAGAGCTGTCTGGAGTCTAACGCCACAAGTTCTTGCTCTATCCGTGCCAATGTTCTACGCAAATCTCTTAGTACCCCGGCATGTTTAGATATACATACGCCTCTTAAATAGGCTTAAAGCCTTCCCACAACATTGCTGCAGAATCAACAGAACCGGTATTGATTGCAAAATATTCCTCTATTGCTTCGCGAATGTCATTCTGGAAAATCTAGTCATCCAATGCTCGATTTGGAAACCGCCACTGTCTCTCATAGCCCTCGGGTGAGGGATCTTCAGGGTCCGCGATACTGGGGAATGGTCAGAATACATTCTCGGAAGTGTTTGGGTGTGGAACACCACCGCCAAATATATCTGTGAAAGTCAACCAGTAATCTATCCCTGTCCATGTGTTGTGAAAGTCGGTGTAATGAGTATAGTCTGTTTGGTGTCTCCCCCATGAAAAATGGATACCAGGCCCAATCTCATTAGGAGGGAGAGTAGTGAATAATAAAAATCGGAGGAGTAGATATTAGGGCCGGAAATACAGACCAGCGCTACCTTATGCCCCATTAACGTGCCCAGTACCACCATGTATCTGCTTTCGCTATCGCTATTCGCAGAGTGGAAACAGAAGGGGACCCTTTTGTGTATAAGGGTAGCTGTACCTCTAGCATAGTTGCTATAGTTGGCGAAATATCTGTGTGTGCCCAAACTAGAAGCAAAGCGGTTCTGATCTGTTTTGGACAAGTGAGTTACCTGCAGGATTGCTATGTCAAATACCCATGTCGGATTAAATAATAGAGAACCTGCCTTTTCCTACCGGTGTCATTCAGGCCTCGGATATTCCACTTCTCTACAGACAATTCCGAGGGGGCGGAGTTGTGTCCTACCTGAGCCATACAAAGATTAACATAACAAACATATTATGTAGCATTCAATCATGTCTATGCCCCTGGACCGTATTGGACTGTGTAGCTAGCATAATAACATAGCACAAAAACAAAAAATACCCTCCCTCCTCCCCCACCCAGCCTCCCTGCCCTGTTTGGGAGGCAACCCCCACATTACTGAATGAGAACGAAGTTCCCAATGAAACATAAGAACCACAAATATCTCCTGTAAAAGGAGCCTAAACATCACATAGAACATTTAGTCGGTGATCACCAAGGGGGGTGACAACGCCCTGACCGCCATTAGGCAACAAAACTGATATGAAGGATACACTATAACCCACACATTGTAAATAATAACTGAAGAATAGATCGGTGAGAGGGTCAACCATGTCCTGTTCCAGAGAAGAGCTCCATACTGGCGTCCGATCCCCCCCCCGAGGTGGAGAGAGTCTATTTTCATCATTAGTACGAGTGCTGTTTGCTTTGTATTTGTGACAGAATTCCTTTGCTTCCGGAGGACTGTCAAAGATGCGGGCCCTACTGTTGGATTCCACCCTGAGCCGGGCCAGGTATATCAAAGTGGCCTTTACGCCATTATATTTCCGCCTGGCTTCCTGTACCATGATGGTGAAATCTGGGAACAGTGAGAGTTTGGAGCCCTGCCATATTAATTTGCCACGTTCATGTGACAGACGGAGTGCAGTGTCCCGTTCTCTGAAGTTCATGATGCGGGCATTTTTTGGTCGAGGCGGGCAACCAGGATTAGGCCTAGGACCCAGAGATTGGTGAGCCCGCACCATCTCAAATACAGCTGTAAATGAGCCCCTACCAAATAGATCAATTAAGATTATCCAGTATTTGGGTGTCTTTCATAGATTCACATGCCTGAATCATTCCCAGTCGTCGAGACGGGAGCCTCCGGTATATAAAAAAGTAATGTCCTAAGACATACATAAAGAGATTAGGTCTAAGGGTCTCACCTTAGTAACCTATCTAGGTCCTTATGCAGGAAGGACCAAATAGAGTAGGCTCCAGGGTCCCACCTTGGTAGCCTATCTGAGTCCTTTTGTAAAAAAGGACCAAAGTAAAAGAAACAACCAATCAGCTACTACCTCCCTCTAGAACCTTCCTGTGAGGAGCCTCAGTCTCTCAGATTTTCTACCGCACGTTGTGCTAGGGAGTCTCCACCTGAGTTCTCCTCAGGAATATTGGATTTTCTTCTAACTTTACAGTTTTTTCGACTTTCTGGCTATGGCTGATAGCAAGAAGAGAGCACTTTTTCGTCCTTGTGCCTCCTGTGGCAAACTGTGGCTTCACGTGGACGACGAACATGAGGATTGCCTATATTGCCTCTATCCTCACCACAAGTCCATAGACTGCAGGATTTGCCGTAAATTCTCCCACAAGACCCAAAAAGACCGGGAAGGGAGACTTCTAATTTGGCTAAACAGGCTTAAGGACAAACCGGAAGGCGACCTGATTTCTGAAGGTGAGAGCATGTCTGGCGCCTCACAGTTTTCCCTGAAGAGGCCTAGGGCTTCCTCGCCTGGCCACTCAGACACCCCTCCTAAGAAGTAAAAAAAGTCTTCAGAGGGCAAGCCTACCGTGTCTAGCAAGGACCTTCCTGTCCCCAGGAAGCAACCACTGCTTACGATGACGACGGCGCAATCGGCGACCACCTCATCGCTAAAGACCGTCTCTACATCGACGACGACGGTATCGACGACGATGGCGTCGTCGGCGTCCTCCTCATCGACGACCCTAACTCACTCGTCGTCGGCAGGAAGACCGCTTTCATCCTCCGCTCCGTCGTTGACTAGGAGCACACCGTCGACGACACGTCCGTCGACGAGGACGTCGACGACGACACCGTCGACGAGGACGTCGACGACGACACCATCGACGAAGGTCACACCGTCGACGAGGCCGTCGACGAAGGGCACTCCGTCGACGAAGGGCACTCCGTCGACGACGGCGCCGACGACGAAGCAGTCGACAGCGGAAAAGTTACCAAAGACACTGTCGACGAGAGCGTCATCGACGGACGCACCGTCGACGAAGACCAAAATTCAACCAGTGATGGAAAGCTCCTTGACGAAGCCATCGTCCCAAGCATCGACGACGGCTGGTACCTGGAAAGAATCTGAGCTCCTATCACATGCGATGGACGCTCAAACATCCCATGTCTCCATCAGAATCACCAAAATACCGATTACTCCGGAGATGACATCGCCTAGTAAGGTCCAACAGCTGACGCCATCCTGCTTCTTACAGGACCAAGAACCGGAGGAGGAGATGTTTACCCAGGCCACTAGCCCCTCAGACTTGATTGTCAAGTGCCAAAGTACGGACGAAGAGCAGGAGGTCGAAGAATCTGTTCCTCCAGTTGTGTCTACCCAAGTTCACACCCAGGTGACTCCAATGGTGTGCTTGCCAGCCTCCTTAGTTTCAGACTTGCGCTTCCTTATTCAGGACTACAAAGAGCGGTTTCCACAGAAGGCCACTCCTGTTGCTCCGCCAACTCCGCAGCCAGCTGTGACCGTTCCTGCGCAGGTGCCAAGACATAAGCCCCCTCCACTGGTTCTTCCTAGGACACAGGACCCTGCTCAAGACCCCGTCTCGTCCGAGGATGAGGAAAGGGAACATGAAGAAGGGGAAGTCCGAGACGACGATACGGACGTGGATGCGGACCAAGACTACGTCACTCACTCTCCAGCCTCTCCGGAGCCACAATCCTCCGAGTCTCCGCCGGCAGATATTGGAGGTTTCCATAACCTCATGGAAAGGGCAGCCAAAAGGTTCCATATGTCCATGGAAACTCAGGAAACTGACTGTTTCCTCTATGACTTTAAGGAACCAACAAAGAAAACTACAAGATCGATCCCGATCATTGATTATCTACTCAAACAGGGCAAACAGCTCATGCAGTCTCCAGCTTCCCTGCAGGTAATTGTACCCAGACTGGACAAAAAATATAGAGCTACATCGTCGGCTCCAGCATGCCTTACGGGTCACCCCAAGGCGGACTCTGTGGTCACCCAGGCGGCGCAGAAGAACTCGCGTAACCCTGCATCACCTTTATCGACACCACCAGATAAAGAAGGCAGGAAGTTGGATGCAGTTGGGAAACGTTTTTCCACTACCTCTGCGACGACGGTGAAGATCGCCAATTCCATTGCCCTTCTCGGGCGCTACAACCGTCAACTCTGGGCGGACATCGCGCCCTACCTTGCTGACCTGCCAGAAGATCTAAAAGCGGAGGCACACTCGCTCCTCCTCGAGGGCCAAACTTCGGCTTCAGAACTGATCGACTGCGCCATTGACGTGGCCATGACTGGATTCAGACAGCTGGCAGGCGCCGCTGTCCTAAGACGCCAAGGCTGGCTTAAGGCCACCTCTTTCAGACAGAAGGTCCAAACCAAAATCCTTGATATGCCTTATGATGGTGATCATCTTTTCGGCGAGAAGATTGACGAAGCCCTCACTGCAATCAAGAAGGACACCAACACAGCCAGAGCCCTAGGCACTCTGCAATCTCGCAATCAGTCCTTTCGTACCAACAGGGGGAGGGGACAATCCTCCTATAGAGGCTCTTATCAAAATAAGTCCTCTTACTCATACTCACAGGGTAAGACGCAATTTCAACAGCGCCAAAACCAGTCGGGACGTCAGTCCTCCTTCAACAAATCGTCCTACAGAGGAAAAGGACAGAAGAGACCAGCAGGCAATCGCCAATGACTCTACCAATTGGCCAGCCCCTCCACCATCGCTTTCTTTGCGACTTGGAGGAAAACTTTCTTTTTATCTTCAAAATTGGCGGCAAATAACAACGGACCGGTGGGTTCTACAACTTCTTCAATTCGGCCACTCTCTGGAATTCCTCTCAAACCCCCCACGGACACCACCTGTCAAGCGCCCTCACAGACACCTACGGCTGCTTCTCCAAGAACTAGCTTCCATGCTTCAGAAGGGCGCAATAGAAAAAGTTCCACACGCCCAGAAGGGGGAGGGCTTCTATTCCCACTTCTTCCTCATCCACAAAAAGGGGAAGAAATGGCGACCGATCCTCGACTTGAGAGCTCTCAATGTGTTTTTAAAGAAGCAGTCGTTCCGGATGGTCACGCTACAAGAGATCCTGGGACTCCTGGAAAAAGGCGACTATATGACATCACTAGACCTACAGGACGCCTATTACCACATCCCTATCCTCAAGGGACACAGGAAGTTCCTAAGGTTTGCAGTCGCAGGGGTACACTACCAATTCCGCGTCCTCCCCTTCGGCCTCAAATCTGCTCCAAGGATCTTTACGAAATGCCTTTCTCCTGTCGCAGCCTATCTCCGCCAGCAGGGTCACCAGGTCTTCCCCTACCTGGACGACTGGCTGGTAAAGGCTCCGTCGAGAGCAGCCGCAGCCGCATCTTCCAGCGCCTGTCTGCATCTTTTCCGCCGCCTCGGCTTGACCCTCAACAAGGAAAAGTCATCCCTAACACCAACCCAAGTCATCACTTTTCTTGGAGCGACCCTGGACACGGAATGCACGAAGGCCTTTCCATCACAGGAGAGAAAGTCGAAACTCATCTCCTTGGCCAGGTCAGTGGTATCCAAAAAGACTCTGACCGTCCGTATCTTCAAGTCGCTCCTCGGCATGATGTCGTCATGTATCCTGCTCATCCCGCACTGCCGCCTAAAAATGCGCCCCCTGCAGGAAGAACTGTCAAAACAGTGGACACAAGCGGCGGGATCCTTCGAGGACCGCATACGAGTCACCCAACCTATGATCAACAGTCTACAATGGTGGAGATCAGCCAAACACCTGTCGCAAGGACTACCGTTCCTGCTTCCGGCGCAACCACATATCATCACCACGGACGCATCCTTGGAGGGCTGGGGTGCAGTCCTGCAAGAACTACAGACCAACGGAAAATGGACGCCACAGGAATCCAAACTCCACATCAACATTCTGGAGCTACGGGCAGTCTTCCTGGCGCTCCAATCGTTCCTCCCGCGCATCCGAAACTCCCCAGTGCTAGTCAGGACAGACAACACCACGACGATGCACTACCTGAACAAACAGGGAGGGACGCGCTCGCTCTCTCGAGAATCTCAGAGAGTTTGGAACTGGCTTCTACAACATGGCATCACCCTCAAAGCCGAATATGTTCCGGGCAAAGACAACGTCCTGGCGGACGCCCTCAGCAGAGAACAGTCCCTATCCCACGAATGGGAGTTAGACGAGAGTGCATTGGACTACATCTTCGCGAAGTGGGGGACACCACAGATAGACCTCTTCGCCACCAGGGAGAACGCCAGATGCCCAAGCTTCGCAAGCAGGCTTCCCCAACCAGGAACACTAGGGAATGCATTTTCCATAGCTTGGCAGAACGTGTTTGCTTACGCCTTTCCGCCATTCCCACTGATACCCAGGGTAATCAGGAAAATGAAATCGGAGCCCTGCACCCTGATCCTCATCGCCCCATCCTGGCCGAGGCAGCACTGGTACACGGAGCTCCATCGTCTATCGGTCCATCCACCTCTTCGCCTACACAGTCACCCGACCCTACTCACGATGTCTCACGGGCAGGTTCTCCACCCGAACCTGGGCCCTCTGAAATTGTCAGCCTGGCTCCTGAATACCGCGAGTTCAGTCATCTAAACATACCACAAGAGTGCAAAGACGTCCTGTCCAACGCTAGAGCTGACAGCACAAAAAAGACTTATACTCTCAAATGGAAACGCTTCTGCGTCTGGTGTGAGAAGGAAGGTCTACATCCCTTCCAGGTCACTCCCCAACAACTCCTGCCATACCTCCTACACCTGGCGCACTCAGGCCTTGCCCATGCGTCCATCAAGGTCCACCTGGCAGCAATTTCTAGGTTCACTCGAACTTCTAGGGGCCCCTCCCTGTGGGCGGACAGGCTCATCAAACAATTTCTAAAGGGCCTTTTTAGGTCCTTCCCTAGACCAAAACCTGTCCCTCCAACGTGGCAACTCAACGTAGTTCTTCACCAGTTGATGAGGCATTCCTTTGAGCCTATCCACAAATCGGATATCAAATTCCTGTCGTGGAAGACAGCCCTCCTACTGGCACTAACCTCGGCCAGAAGAGTAGGCGAATTGCAAGCCCTATCCATCCAGGACCCTTTCTTACAATTCAAAGAGGACAGAGTCATCCTGCGTACTAACCCACGATTCATACCCAAAGTCCCTTCGGACTTCCATTTAAATGAGCCCGTGGTTCTTAAATCATTCTTTCCGAACCCATCTACTCCGGCTGAGAGATCACTGCACTCTTTAGACCTTCAGAGATGCCTCAAATTCTATCTTGATAGAACAAGACAATTCAGGAAGTCATCCCAACTCTTCGTCGCATTCAGCAGACCTAGGAAGGGCATGCCCCTATCAAAGCAAAGTATATCAAGATGGATCTCTTCAGCTATAACTCTCTGCCACGAAAAGGCAGGACGACCTCTGGACTCACGGGCCAAAGCCCACTCCACCAGGGCCATGTCTACGTCTGCGGCACTGTTTGCTGGAGTGCCACTCCTGGACATCTGTAGAGCGGCGACCTGGAAGTCCCCGCATACCTTTACCAGGCACTACTGCTTGGATGCTGAGCTGACGAAAGACGCAGCAGTGGGCAGAGCGGTGCTTCGCCATCTATTTCAGTGAGGTGAGCCCTCCTACTTCCCACCATCCTGGACTGGTATGCACATTTCTTTATTACTAGATTCTGCATGACATTGTATGCTGTTGTTTATACAGTCACAAATGTTCCTTATTTGCAGGTGTATATGTTCTGTATCAACACAGGATGTGCATATTGTATTGCTTGCTACTCTGATTCAGGCATGTGAATCTATGAAAGACACCCAAATACTGGATAAGAAATGCGTTACTTACCTGTAACTGCAGTTATCCAGTATTAGTGTCTTTCATAGATTCACATGCACCCTCCCGCCTCCCCTGGCAGGACTCACTTCTCTCTAACAGGTTTACACCTACCAACTGGGTGCGTACGAAAATCTGAGAGACTGAAGCTCCTCACAGGAAGGTTCTAGAGGGAGGTAGTAGCTGATTGGCTGTTTCTTTTACTTTGGTCCTTTTTTACAAAAGGACTCAGATAGGCTACCAAGGTGGGACCCTGGAGCCTACTCTATTTGGTCCTTCCTGCATAAGGACCTAGATAGGTTACTAAGGTGAGACCCTTAGACCTAATCTCTTTATGTATGTCTTGGGACATTACTTTTTTATATACCGGAGGCTCCCGTCTCGACGACGGGGAATGATTCAGGCATGTGAATCTATGAAAGACACTAATACTGGATAACTGCAGTTACAGGTAAGTAACGCATTTCTTGTCTCTACAAAAGTGTCCAAGCAGTGGTCTCTGGCACGCCAAGAATTTGCATGTTGCGTCGACTGCCCTCTTCCAAGTCCTCATTTTTGGTAGCAACATCTTTGAGGATTCATTCAACGTGCTCTAGCCTCTTGAGTGATTGTGCAGTGCCATCTTCGAGATCAGAGGTGCGAGACTCCACAACATCCTGGCGCCTATCATGTGCCTGGATCTTAACACCCATATCAGCAATGTTCTTGTCTAAGGAGTCAAATCGCATATCCAGTGCCTTGAAGCCTGCATGCATCTCCTGCAGTAGGGACCCGATCTGGATGGTGGACTCTTCAGGTGCCGCCATCTCCCTCCTCTCGGCTATGTCGCTGGGCTGGTCTTGTTCGATATCCGTCTCCTTCTCAAATGATAGTAAATGCTTCTTCGGGTCCTTGCGGCCCATGCCTCAGTCTCACTGTCACAGCAGGTCCTGGGGAATATGCTCAGGGACTTGGACAATGTCAGCAGGGAGCCCTTAGTATTTCAACAAGGTAAGGCAGCGTCACTAGAGTCCAATCATGTTGTATGGCCTCAGCGGTGCCTAGCTGTCTGCACACCAGAGCCTAGGGCCTGCATGTGTGGCATATTGGAGGGCATCCGCGTTACATTTACAAAGATAGTACTAGAGTAGGAGCTCCTGCAGCTGGAACTGGCCGCACTGCAGTTGAAGTTCCCCCAGCCCAGCGAGCCAGCAAGGAATAAGGTCGGCAGTAGCAGGGCAGCAAAGATTCTCCGCCATCAACAGAGCAAATGCCGCTTCGGGCCTCCGAGGCCCATGCCTCGGCCTCACTTTCTCAACATGACCTAGGGTTTATGCTTAGGGATGTGGATAAAGGCAGCAGGGAGCCCTCAGTATTTCAACCAGGTAAGGCAGTGTCACCAGAGTCCAATCATGGTGTGTGGCCTCAGCGGTACCTAGCTGTCAGCACTCCAGTTTCTGGGGCCTGCAAAGTGTTGCATATTGGAGGGCACCCGCGTTGCATTCACGTAGCTTGTACCAGAGTCGGAGCTCCTCCAGCTGGAGCTGGCAACAATGCAAATGAAATTACCCAGCTCAGAGCGCCAGCAGGGAATAAGGCCAGCAGTAGCAGGGCAGCAAAGACTCTCTGCCCTCAGCAGAGCAAATGCAGGTCGCTTCAATGCGGAAGAACTCAACGGGAAGCGGGGAGGGGAGAGAACGGCAGGGGGCAAAAGCTGGCCGCTAGCTGGTATGTTATATAGGGCGCCCCTGCGTGAACACACGTTTTGACTTCAGCATTGGCCATTGCTCAAAAACAAACGTGCGTGCGGGCCCTGTCCCCGCGCGCACTGGTGTGTGTTTCTGTGCGCTGTTGGGGGGTCGACCCGATACACGTCTGCGGGAGGCCGACGGACCTCCTGCTAGTGCTTCGCCGGGATTGCCGGCGTTCAATTTAATAGCGCACCAGCCCGCCCCCGCCAGCTCACCGCCTCATGGTTATGTTGCAGTCCCATCAAATGCTCCACAGCCGCAACAGCGTCTCTGAGCCTCCTCAGAGTGCCGCCATGTTGGATCTGCAGGTGAAGCCGCAGCCAGAGTCGCATCTCTCTTGCCGGCTAGATTACGAATTTTGAAGGGCTCTAGTGGCTCCGGGGTCATTCCGCAGCTACAGGCAGCATAGTACGGGGGCCGCGCTGGAAAGTGGGTAGATGGTCGATTGCGGAATCGGCCGCCGGAGCTTCAAAGCTGCACGGCCATCTTAGCCTGCAGCTTGCCCCCCCCCCCCGACCGCTTGTTTATTAGTAAAATATAGCAATAATCTGTGTTCAGTGGATTTCTTATACCTTTTTGCTCGTGTGCGAATGCATCTGCTGCACTATTCAAATAATGACCTTAGTGCCTGCAAGGACAAATTAGGAAATTGTTTCTATCCAGTAATGTGCGTTCCAAAAAAGTTGTAGACGGACTACATAATGATTGTGCAGCTAAACATAAAGCCTTTAAACTTAAATCTCCAAAACGAGTTGCCACAGATGTCATAAAAAAAGTATATGCTTTGCACATCAAAGTAAAGACCAAGCATTGTTAAATTGTTACAATGTGGCTGCCTCTTGCTTGTGAAAATATCTTATCCTGTGATTAACAGTGAATGAGACATAAACACTGTAAAGTGCCCAAGATCACCAAACATTAGGCTGACACTGAGGCTGAAATGCCATTTTGTACTTCGTTCCTAAAAAGGCAGTTTCACAAATTAAATGGACTCACCAAAGAAGAGTAATTTTATAAAAACATGCAAAAGTTTTGTGCAGCTGAAGAACGAGAAACCTTTTGAGTGGCTATGCCCAAAATACATTTTGAAAAAAAAAAGGACACAAGCAGACTCCATGGAGAAAGTACACAGCATTCCTCTTTCCTATAAATGCTATCACTTTGTATTCAGGCGAAAGCAAAATAAGCACCCGGCTCCCACGAAAACATAGCTTGACATTTCATTTCACCTCGGTCTTTGAATGCCCAGCAAATGTGACTTGATAAGAACAAGAGTTAAAGGCCGGTTTATATCAGAAAACGATTTTTTGGAGGAATACTGTAAACATGGCTTCAGCATGGGGAGGTACGAACGCAAGCTGCACAGTCTAAAGCAAAAAAAAAAAAGCCAGCCAGTAGAAAGGCTGAACATCTGGGTTACAAATCACAAAGCAGTGAAGTAGTGTGGCTCACTGGTTAGAGGCGGCAGACCCGAGAGCAGAGGACAGCCCGGGACCAGGGTTCGATTCCCGGCGCGGCAGGTTTCTGGACCAGGGTCTCGCCTCGGTGCCCACTCTGATCAGCGATTACACTCGGCAACTCTGGGCATTAGCTTGCCTCATCTTCACTAACGGCCCCACCAGACCGCCGGGGATGCCTGGTCTCACCCTGGAGATACCCATTAAGGGACCATCTCTCAGGGAAGCCAGGAAGGGTTTCGCAGCGGTCGAAGCGCCTTGGGACCCTACGGGTAAGTAGTGCGCTATATAAATGCCAATACAAAGCTAATAGCAATCCACGGGCAGAATACATTCCTAGCCCAACATTCGGAAAGTCCCCAAAATGTTGTTCGCATAGCCAGAGAACTGCGCTGTCTGGTAGGTCGTGACCAAAAAAACACATTTTGTCCGTGGGGTGGAAAGATTCTTGAAGTTGTTTTCTCAGGTGCAAATGGCTGAGGTCACTGGTTAGTATTAGAATGTGAACCTCTACGCAACCTGTCTATCCTCTTTGCTTTAATAAGAAAACAATGTAAATAGAGATACCAAAGCATAGTTGTAATTTCGTTTTTTAGCTCTAGATGGCTACCATTGCCCATTACATTTTCATGACTCAAAACTCATGAACATCGTCCCTTCCATATTAAAATGAGGACATAGTTTGTTTTTAAGCTCTTAATCTGCTGGTCTGGACTCTGCGGAAACCAGATTCGGCCGCACATTGATTGGCTATTGCCTACAGTGAAATTTTGACTGAGCAGCTGGTGGGGCAGTCATCTAAGTCCAGAGCATTTGAATGTTTTACTAGCTGTGCAAATTTCGCTCAGGTGCGTGGAGTCCCGCGACGGCTCAAAAGGTCCCAAATGTTTATTAATAGTCGGCATCTTTTTTGGAGCATCTGCCAGCCGAACAGCCAGACTAAGAAAATGGCAGCTGCTATGCATGTGTATTATTTGCTGTAGAGGTGTGTTTTTAGTAATTACTATTGATTTTTCTTCGAACAATTAACAGCCACTAATCTCTAAAGCTGTCCGTGGGTAGATGTTTTCAGGAGGATTTCTGCATGTTAAGCTGTGGATAGAAACTGGTAGTAGCTGGCAGACAGTATCGTTTCTCGGTGTGCCTACTGTAGCATTTGAGATTAATTTGAACCCAGAGTCAATAAGGATTCAAGTTAAGGATTTGATTAGATTGTGGGATTTGTATAGCTCACGAATGGCCGGAGGCGTCTAGGCGCTGTGCGGAGGAGTCTGCCGGATCTTAGGATAAAGGTCAGGTTAGTTAGAGAATAGCCAAGTTTTTCGCGATTTTCTAAAAGAGAGTAATGTTGGGCTATTTTTTATCTCTATCGGAAGCGAATTCCCAAGTTTCTCTATGCCCAGTACAAAGCTCCTCCCTCCCCAGCAAGCTTTCTTGTATGTAGGAGACTGGAGGAGTTTATATTGAGCTGAGCGTAGGTTTCTGGTTGGCTGGTACCAGATGAGATTTTGTTTCACTAACACCGGTCTGGTTCCGTGCAAAACATTGTACGCTATACAGAGTGATTTGAAATCTGTCCTCTTATTTACGGGGAGCCAGTGCAGCTTTCTTAGGCCTTGTGATAGAGACTGGGATTTGGGTATATCCAGCAGCAAGCAGTCTGGCGGCTGCATTCTATGCCCACTGGAGTAGCAGTCTGGCGGCTGCATTCTATGCCCACTGGAGTAGCAGTCTGGCGGCTGCATTCTATGCCCACTGGAGTTTGAGCATGTATTGTTTCTGGAGGCCTACGTATAAGGCATTTCCATTGTCGAGCCTAGCAATGGCTAGAGCCGTTACAAGAGTTTTTACCACTTCACGGGGATGATGGTGCGCACTTTCCTGATTGATTTTAGTGTAAGAAAGACCAAAGAGGAAACCTTGCTGACCTAGTGTTGAAAGGTAAGTCTGTCATCGAACATGAAGCCAAGGTTCCTCACCTTACAGGTTGGGTGGGGCCAGAAGTGTTCCCATCCCGGGAGGCCCCAGTTCTTTGCACAGAAGGAGGTATAAGATCCTAGCAGAAGAACCTCGATTTTGCTTCCGTTAAGCTTTAGGCAATTTGCAGTCATCCATTGGTCTCCGTGAGACATACATTGGCTAAAGCATTCAGCGGTTTCCTCCGAGTTGTTAGAAATGGACACTACTATTTTAGTGTCGTCAGCATAGGAAACCAGTGAAAAGCCAAACTGCCTAATGATGTTAGCCAAGGGAGCCACATACCGATTAAATAGTGAAGGGCTCAACCAGGAGCCCTGTGGCACCCCACAAGGAAGCGTGAACCGTTTTGAGCAAGTCGCCAATCTGAACATATTGGAACCTATTATTCAAATACGATTTAATCATGCTAAGAGCAGTATTCCTGACACCCGCCTCTTGGAGCCTTTATATAAGGATGTCATGTTTCACGGTGTCAAAAGCCACCGATTGATCCAATAGGATCAAGGTGGCCTTGGCACCACTGTCCAATATTGCCCGGAGTTCCCTTGCTGCATTTACGAAGGCAGTCTCCGTGTTGTGTCCCTGTCGGATACCGTATTGTGAGGGATCCAACAGGTCTGCCGAGGAAACAAATGAGGAAAGTTGGAAATTGAGGATTTTTTCTAAGACCTTGGCCAGGAAAGGCATCCTCGCGATAGGTCTAAAGTTACTCGTGTCACTGGGGTCCAGATTGTTTTTTTTAGCAAAGGGAGAATTGAAACGGTTTTCCACGCATTGTAAAGATGCCTGAGCTGGTGATTTCGTTAAAAAGAAAGCGTAGTTCCTTGCTAATGCTGTCGGGTGACATTTGAAAGATTTTAGGTGGGCAGGGGTCTGTGGGCGCTCCGGATTTTGTAGAGCTTACTACCTGCAAGATCTGTTCTCTGCTTGGTGGAGCAAAGGAATCTAGAACTTTGTTGGAACCTGGGAATGTTATGGTAGGGAGTATCACTAATGCAGCCTGTGCCCTTGCCTGAAAGAGATTCGAAGATAGTTTGCACTTTGTCCTTGAAAAACCTTGCCAGTTGGTTGCAGAATTCCACACTGCTGTCAACTTTTTGTGGTTCAGGTAGTTTAGTGAGCCTCTTAAGGGTTGTAAAGAGAGTTTTGCTATGGAAGGATTCAGGGAGATTGGGATATTATTGTAATGAAATAACTACTGAAACATGTTGCTGCCTACTTAGCTCTCTAAGTTTATAATACCCATTATCTTCTCTTGCACCGACCGTGAGCACTACTCTGAACATTATGCGCTTGTAGTGATTGGAGGTACTGTGTAGTATTGATTGTCACGTTTTCTTGTATGTGGATCTGCTTTGTTTTTAAAAGCATATCAGCCAAGTAATAGGTCCTTGTGTCCATAGCAGCCAGCGCTGCCCTATTTCCCTAATTTTTGGAAAAGAATATTTTAACAATGGTGCAACCAGGGAAGGAGGGAGAAAGTCTTTGCCAAAGCCTGCCAAATTCGATTCTCTTTTTGCTGCCTTAGTGAAAGGGAGTGCTTCTAATCTCTCAGATGCATCTGGTCTGATGGACTCCCGAGAACTCTACTTTCAGTACCCTAACAAGAGCCCACTGAAAACCACTTAGTTTAAGACTGTTCCCAAAACTACTGTAAGTCAGTAGTTCATGCTCCGGCAAGACATTTCTTTCCGCTTTACTGGCAGATACATTATTATTTTCACTAAACCCTTGCAGACTCTTAACATCTTGAAACACCCTATGTTCTACTTAGAGTCTTGAAATTTCACCACTTTCTGGGAGCCAGAGATGCCCAGAGTTTCATGGTTGCCACCATCAGCAGCAGAGGTGTTCCACAAGGAAACCAGCCGCCCGTTCATATTTCCCTGGCTAGTGGATGGCCAGGAAAATGATCAAGAATGTTGCCTAAATATGTTGATTATTTCACCTTCTCAGGCTGTACTTTATAGTGCTGTATTTGTATAAGGATGTTTTTTGGCACTGATCCCCTCTCTGTGTAGCATGTGAACTTGACACAGCAGTTTGAAGTACACCTCATACTGTTTACTTTAAGATGCCAGCCTACAATTTTTCCACCATCAAGCTGCACCGGCGTTATGGAGTGGTGTCTGGACATCTGTCTCATTATGTACCATGGGATTCATCCTCTTGTTAAGCAGAAGAGGAGGGCTATTACATAGTTTCACCAGATTGTACGTTGGATGGATCATTGAATTGTGTTGGAAGCTGTCTTTTTATGTCGTAGTGCCAATGTAAGGGAACACCATGCAAAAAATTCCTGACGACCCGTATTCGTTTACAGAGCTTACTTTAATAATCCAAAGTTCTCCATTTGTGGGTGTGTGGTGAAGCAGCTTAGGCTTATCATAAAAGAGTGTTAAGCGTTTGTTGTACACACAGAGTCCATAATTGAGTGACCCACTCAAGAAGAAATCTGAGACCCATTTATAAATATACCACTGAATTTTTATATGAATTTAGACACCAAGATCTTTAACATCAGGTAAGTAATTTTGGAGTTATCGGTTTTACAAGAAAATATTAAAAATGTTCGAATAACGGTTTTTGAGGTATGTGCCATCCTAATATTATCCTATGGGAGGAAAACATACACAGCAAACATATTTTTGCTGTCGATATTCAGAGGTGTACTTTAGGACTTCAGGTGCTAAGGGGCCAAGGTCCAAAGAACCCCCAGTAGTTAGAGTTTAACTTCCCTGGGGTGTCCTGCAGCCGAGGTGCTGGTCGGGATGGTAGCCTCAAGCACTACACCAGTAAAGTCAATGATACCTGAAACAAAGAGGCTACAAGGGGGACATAGGAACAAGTCTGGAGGAAATAAAAGGGGGTCCAGTGTGTGGGGACCCCTATGACCTGGGTAAACAGGAGTCGTGGGGCTCGGTACAGATGTGTTTGGCTCGCTGGTCACTTGTGTGTGAGGCTCTGACTTTTCTCGGGTCACCTGTAGAGGGGCGGAAAAACAAGACAGCAGGGCCACTCTTGTCGTGGGTCTCATCAATCCTGAAGTCCCTCATCGTTCTGATCAGTTTCCACTGCTCTACTGTCCAGTCTGGGCACAAATAAGCCTTGGTTGATGCAAGAGCCTCTGTACTCAGTGTATTGATGCAGGGGGGCTCCTGGAGGGTCTAGCGTCTTGAAACTCTGCAGAGAGACAGGTCTGGCCTCCTAGAGAAGGGGTTTCCAACCTTTTCTGGTCATCTAAAATCATTGTGAGCTACTGAAGGCAAGGCCACCCACGAAATGTTACCAGACACCTCATTGTTGAATTGAATTTAAGCTTAATGTCCATAGAGCCAAAGACTGTGGTTTGAGCAAAATACTTTCACAGGGCTGCCATGTGTGTCAGTGAGAACGTGGTCTTTGGGGATGTAAGAATGAACATACGAGTATGAACGAGATATATGTGTACAAGTGAATGAGTATCTGTGTCATGTGTATTTGTATCACGAGACATACCTTTCCCCATATGTGCACTGTTAAATGTAGAACGCAAACATGCAACCATTTTTTTAATGGAAGGGATTTAAAGTGCAGAAAAATGTTCAGCAAATTTGTTCATATTCTGGAAAAAAATTCTACACTTCAAATTTCTCACACTTAAAAAATTGTTTTATTTTTTCAGTTATAAATATGACACTGTCTTTAACAGCCACTGGGAGCAAGATGCCTGCAGTGTGTAAATGTGACACTTTGAAATGGGAGAATATTAAACTGAAGTGTTAACTTTCTTTAAATTGATTCCATAAAACTCGTCATTTACATTTTCTCCCATTTCAAAGTCTCACTTTCATAAAAAGCAGGAATTTTGCACCCAGTGGCATGTAGACAATGTGCCATATTTATAACTGCAAATACAGCAGTTAGTTTAAATAGGAAGAATTTAAAGTGAAAAAATAAGCTTAGTAAAATATTATGATGTAATTGGCTTAACTGAAAGTGGAGCAAAACTTTGGGTCAGAGTTTTATTGAAATATTTTTATCCACCTCACGTTTCTCCCATTTGAAAAAAATGACAGTATCTTTCAGAAATAAATATGGCAGTGTCTACTGGCCACTGGGAGCAAGAGGCCTGCTGTTTGTAAATGCAACACTTTGAAATGGGATCAAATTAAAATAAAGAGTTAACTTAATAATTAAGTTAACTCTTGATTTACGTTTTCTCAAATTTAAAAGCATTCAGAAACATAATTTGCTTTCAGGCTCTAATATTGAGTTAAGGACATTTATTTAAGATTTAAATCTTTTTTTAGGGTTTTTCAGGTAATTAACCAAATAAATCCAAACCCCAATTTCTCTGACACCTATGCTGGTGCTGTTTGGCTTCTCTCGTGAGGTTTACCATTTTCGTAAACATCAGCATTTTTTTTATATCGATAGCCATTGCGGTGGCACTTTCACTGATTTTACAATGTTGGAAGACGAACACAATCCCATCCCATCCTCAATGGTATAAAAAAATTTAGCAGAACTCGAGACTTTGACGCTAAACGGGTAGGTGCCCTTTAGAGATTTAATGCAACTTAGGGACCCTTCACCCTGTAGTAATGTACATTAAGGTGCAGCAGTTTTAGAGTAGGGATTTATGTCTTTTAAATGTCAGAGTAAAGACTGAGTTTTTTTTTGTTTGGGAGGGGTGGGGGGGAGAATGAACGGTATAGTCCCAGGTTTAATCATAATAAATCGAAGGGGGACCTAGGGCAGTAAAGGTCTGGCATACATACCCTAACGTATGAACAATGAGTAAAGAGGTATGCTGTTCCTAAAAGTGGGAGAGAGGGGAAGAAAGAGAACTAGCTCTTATAAGGAGCAAAGGCCCTCACACGCCCTAAGGGGTGTCAAGCCAAGTAAGAGAGATTTATTAAGTGCACAGGTCACCGAATGGTCTCATTATGCTAGTGTAAAACTTCGCTAGGGCTGAGAAGTCGGTTGAACTAAACGGCCGTTACAGGTGATCAAATAGCCAGGTTTTTAATTCCCTGCGGAATAGCTTGTGGTCTGTGATAGAGCCGTGCTGTGATAGAAGTTTATTTCAAAAAGCAAGTGCCAGGAAGGGGAAGGATCTACAGCCGTTCTTGAAGGAACAGATTCTTTGAGGTTTAAGGAGTATTTTAGTACTGGACCTGAGTGTCCTATTAGGCTGATACCAGCTGATTATTTGGCAAGGTAACCTGGCTCATTTCCCTACATCTTCTTGTGTGCCAGACAGAGAACTTTAAAGCAGATTTGCTTCCTGATGGGAAGCCAATGGAGAGTCTTCAGACTGGACGCCAATGGAAACCTCAATGGGAGGTTTACTTCCAGCCTGGCAGCAGTATTTTGCAAGACCTGGAGTCTAGAGTAGAGCTCCTCCTTGATGGAGGCCAACAGGGTATTTCTGTAGTCGATCGACTTATTAGTCCCTGGACAAGTGCTCCCTTAATTAGATTGGAATTCATTGAAAGATTTTGCGTAGGCTATGCATTATTCCGTAACAAGTATTGGTTATATAATTTATATGGCTTTTCATAGACAACTGATTATCAATCTTAACTCCAAGGTTTCGCACCATAGGCTTGGGAGATGGACAGGGACCAAGGCTCTGGGACCACCAGTCATTAGACCAAAATTTGTGTGCCTTACCAAAAAGAATGTCCTCTTTCTTACTTCCATTGAGTTGAAGAGGATTAGTATGCATCCAGTTGTCAATGTGGGTCATACAGTTTTTTAAACGGAGCCTCGTATTAGTGGGGTCGGGCCTAGGCTGATCAGCAGCTGGGTGTCGTCAGCATATGACACCACATCAAACCCGTAGGATCTGATCACTTTGGCTAATGGTCAGATAAAGGTTGAAGCATGGGACTTAGATTGGTAACTTGGGGGTCTCCAATTTTTACCGGCTGACTGAGTGAGACCAGGGTGCCCAGATGTACGATGGAGCTTCAGTCACTTAGATAGTTTCTAAGCCAGTCCAGGGCCGAACCCCTGACTTCCATCTCCCAGAGCCGTTGTTCTAAAATACTATTGGAGATGGTGTCGAAAGTGGCCGACAGGTCCAACAGGATAAGCATAGCTGACTGCCTATTGTCCTGGGCCAGTCTTATATTGTCGAAAACCTCCACTAATGAGGTTTCAGTGCTATGGGTGGCCCTAAACCCTGATTGCAAAGGATCCAACAATCCATGGTTCTCCAGATGGGTGGTGAGCTGCTTGTTGACCAAGGACTAAAGTACCTTTCCAAAATAGGTAAGTGGAGGAATTGGGTAATAGTTACTGGGAAGCTTTAGGGTCAGTAGATATTTTTTTAAGAATGGGATTAACCCTGGCTGCTTTCCATCTAACGGGAACAATTTCTTGTGCTAAAGGACTTGTTAAATGAATCGGTATGGTTTCTGGGGAGCAAGGGGGCAATGGTTAAAAAGAAAAGAAGTGAGACCGGATCTACTGGAGAACCAAAACTTAATCTTCGACAAGGCAGTTGAGACTTCGTCAGGAGTAAAAACAGTGAATTCTTCTAAAAGAGGAATGGTTGGGTTGAAGTGGATGTCCGAATCAGTGTCAGGATTTTTAGTATTGTGGTGTGGGAAGGAACTATGAATAGTATTTATAATTTTCTCAAAAAAAGAGGATAATGTGTCTACCCATTCTTGCGAAGATGGGTTACAAGGCTGACAGAGGGGAGGATTGGTAAATTCCTTTAGTATTTTGAGGAGCTCCCTGTTCAAATTGGCCGCTTTGTTTATTATGTTAATAAGATACAGTTTTTTGGTGGATGAGCTTATACATTTGTCGATCTTCAGTGCTTTTGGTTTTTCTACATTTGGGTTTGGCATTCCTACAGGAGTGTTTTTCAGTTTCCAATGATTCTGTAAACCTGGGTGATACCCTAGGCTTAAGCTTGACCCTTGACAGAGGAGACAGGGTGTTCAAGGCCAGTGTGATTGCTGCCTCAAAGGCTGCATGATCGATGTTCACGGTGCATGGTAGAGACTGGGGCTACAATGGGCCAGAAAGCTGGCAGAAATGACTGTCCGCCAAGGCCTTCTCCGTGTGGGTTCACTGCTTGGGTCATTTTTGGTGGTAGCTATTGGTAGGGAAAATTTCAGTAGGCTATGATCGGATCAGAGCAGAGGGAGAAGGGACTCCACTCTGACACTGGTTGTGTTGGTGAACAAAAGATCTGAAAGAAACAGGTTAGTGTTAGATTCCTTACCTTAGAATATCCCCAGGCATCAGACTTGATCCGGAAAGTTTTGCGTAGCAGTACCCCTGCATGTCGGTAGGCGTCGTCTGCGGCTCCGCATTCGTCGTTGGCGCCGGGATGACGTCGCCGGAGTACTTAGACGCCACCCTCGCGGGCTGACGTCAGTTCTTCTTTTTTCCGCGCCAGCAAGCGCAGATCTGGAAAAAGCAGTACTCCTTAGTCACTTTTTGACTAACTTTTTCGATCTTTTTGATCCTGTTTTGAGTCGTAAACACTATTCGTGCCGGTAGGGATTCCCGGGTTCAAGCCCTGTGCCGATTGCAACCGACTGATGCCGGTTACCGACCCCCACCGCCGGTGCCTGTATTGCCTTGAGGCCGACCATGACGACAAGTCGTGCTCCGGCTGCCGGGGCTTGACGTTCGAAGGCTAGGCAGGAGCGGTCCTGTAAGCGCCTCGAGCTCCGGCAGTCGGCCCTGCGCCGTTCACGATCCAGGTCAAGGAGGTCGAAGGACCAGTCGTGGGGCCACAGTTATCGAATCTCGGCGAGTCGACACCATTCGTCGGAATCCAAGTCCTCCGGTAAGAGGCACAAGAAGTCGAAGAGACGACATCGCTCTTCCGACTCCCCCCAATGCTCACGCGATGCGGCCGGGGGTTCGGGTGACACCGCCCACGTGGCTCTGCTGGAGCCGCAGGCGCCGCTGCCTGCTCCATACCTGCCGGTTCCTGGGCTGAAAGCGACGCCGGAGATCGAGGCCTTCCTCATGGCTATGACATCGCTCTCTCCTCCATTGGGTCCCGCTGTGGCGCCTTCGGGCCCCGACTGGGAGCCCAAGCGGCCGGGGCTTCGGCCCCGGCGCCGTCGACGACTCCGGTCCCGATGCCACAGGGCCTCACCGGTTCCGGGTCATCGCTGGTCGAACTTACAACCCCTCCGCTGGCGCCGACCCCCAGGGTGTTGCCCCCGATGCCGTCCCAGGAAGACTTCCGGATCCGGCGTCGGACCAGCGTCGCTCAACGCCGGACTCTACGCCGATCGAAGAGCAATTCTTCAATGATCCGGCCCCATCCTTTGAACCTGGCTATCAGGAGATGGGCGGCGAGGGGTACTGGGAGGGGTCTGAGGACCCTCTGGCCCAAGAGTGCCAGTCCTTTAAGGACTGGGCAGTGGATCTAGAGGAGGCCAGTGGTTTGGACACTTCGCCCGAAACTGGCTTTGTCTCCCCTCCTACTGTGGCTACGGAGGAGGGGGCTGCTTACAGCCTGGCGCTGACGAAGGCGGCCATGGCCTTGACTCTTGAGCTCCCCGTCGCGGCCGTGAGGACTAACCTTCTCACCGAGGTCCTTAAACTGCAGGCAAGCTCTGCAAGCCTCTACTGCCGTTTAATGAGGCCCTAACTGACGTTCTGTTGGGTGCTTGGTCCAGGCCCGCTACAGGTCCCCCTGTAGATCGGAACGTGGCTAGGCACCACCGCCCGGACCCGGGCGACCCTAGCTTCCTGTCCAACCACCCTACCCCAGAGAGCCTGGTTATCCTGGCCTCTAACTCCCAGATCGCATTCCCGACTGCTCCACCTGATCGGGAATCCAAAAGGTATGAGCAGTTCGGTAAGAAACTGTTCTCCTCACTCAGTTTGGGGTTGCGGTCACTCAACACCGCTTACCTTTTGGGCCGTTATACCCACACTCTGTGGGACACAGTCTCTAAAGGGCTGGCAGGTTGGCCGGAGGAGGCCCGGGTCAAACTCGGTCAAGCCCTTGCGGAAGGGCGAGATGACGCACTGTATTTTATCCGATGTGGGCTGGATACCACGGACTCGCTGGGCAGGGCGATTTCCACGACGGTGGCGGTTCGCCGCCACGCCTGGCTGAGGTCCGCCAACTTTTCAGCTGATGTCCAGAATTCCCTCATGGACATGCTGTTTGATGGCCGTCGCCTCTTTGGCGACAAGGCAGGCAGTGCGCTTGATCGTTTCAAGGACTCCAGGGCTACCGTCAAGTGCTGGGGCCCTGTCGGGGCAGCGCCAGCAAACTTATGCCTTTCGCTCCTTTCGTGACCAAGGAAGGCGCGCCCCTCACGTCCTGCCAGCCACAGGCCGCAGACTAACATCCAGCGCAGAGGCGGACGTGGTAACTGCCGTGGCATTGCCAGGGGACAGCGGCGAGGCCAGTTCACATCCACCCGCAGCATCCGCCTCAAGGCCTTTCTAGTCCGAGCTTTCATGCCCATTCGACGCCAGTGGGGGGCAGGGTTCCGCATCACCTCCTCCACTGGTGCACCATCACATCGGACAGGTGGGTGCTGCAAATCGTCCGAAGGGGCTACACCCTCCCTTTCGAGGCGACCCCTCCAGCCATGCCACCGTAATACCACCGCATGTCGGGGGATCACTTGCAACTTCTGCAAGAGGAAGTTACAACCCTCTTGGCCAAGGGGGCCATTGGACGCTTTCCTGGACCAGATGTAGGGTGTGGTTGTTACTCCCACTATTTTCTGGTTCCCAAGAAGGACAAAGGGGGCCTACGTCCTATCTTGGACCTGCGGAACGTCAACGTCTTCCTCAGGAAGGAGAAGTTCAAGATGCTGACTTTGGCTCAGGTCTTAGCTACCCTAGACCCTGGAGACTGGATGGTGGCGTTGGACTCGTAGGACGCTTATTTTCACATCCCCGTCCTGCCGGCCCACTGGCGCTACCTGCTGTTCATGGTAGGCCACGAGCCCTTTCAGTTTATCCTGCTCCCCTTCGGCCTTACCAGCGCCCCTCGGGTGTTCATGAAAGTGATGGTGGTGGTCACAGCTCATCTGAGCAGATTGGGGGTGCCAGTCTTCCTCTATCTCGACGACTGGTTGTTGAAAGCGGGCTCGCATCAGACAGTCGTCAGCCACCTTCAGACTACGGCCGACCTCCTTCACCTGCATCAATGAGCCGAAGTCACACCTGTGTCCCTCTCAGAAGCTCCTCTTTATCAGAGCGGTTCTGGACTCGGCGCGGTTTCGGGTTTATCCTCCCGAACAGCGGGTTCGGGATATTCAGGCTCTGATTCCGATCTTTCAGCCTTTATCCCGAGTCTCGGTCAGGTTGACGCTGTGGCTTCTGGGGCTGATGGCCTCCTGCATCCTTCTGGTGCATCACGCCCGGTGGCGGTTGCGGGCTCTGCAGTGGGACCTGAAGTTTTAGTGGGCCCATCATCAAGGCATCCTGTCCGACCACGTCCTGATGTCAGAGGCCACTGCGAGACAGTTGCAGTGGTGGCTCACGGACCGCGATTGGATCAGCGGCAGATCCCTCTTCTACCCCAACCGGAGCACATAGTCGTGACGGATGTGTCCCTCCTGTGCTGGGGGGGCCTCATGGGAGAGGCGGAGATCAGAGGCCTCTGGTCTCAGGCAGAGTCCCAGCTCCACATCAACCTTCTGGAGCTGCGGGCCATCCGACTTGCACTGACAGCGTTCCTCTCCTCTGTCCGGGGGAGTGTAGTGCAGGTGTTCACGGACAACACCACCGCCATGTGGTACTCCCAACAAACAGGGCGGGGTGGGGTTGTGGACCCTGTCAGGAGGCTCTGCGCCTCTGGCAATGGCTGGAACATCAGGGTGTGACCCAGGTGGTTCAACACCTGGCAGGTTCCCTGAACTCCAGGGCGGACAAACCCAGCCGTCGGTGCATGATGGATCACGAATGGCATCTGAACTCGGACGTGGTGCAAGGTCTCTTTCAGCAGTGGGGAGAGCCTTGGTTAGATCTATTCGCCACCGAAGAGAACGCGCAATGTCATTAGTTCTGTGCGTTGGAATTCCAAGGAATTTCGGAGACGCTTTTCATCACGAGTGGAGCTGCGGTCTATTTCCGCCTATACCACTTATGCCCAGAGTGCTGAAGATCAGGCGCGACCGGGCCCAAGTTATCCTTGTGGTTCCGGACTAGGCACGAAGATACTGGTATTCCGAACTACTCAGCATGTCAGTCGATCCCAGATTCATCTGCCTCTTCAGGAGGACCTTCTGTCGCAGCAGCAGGGGATGGTCCTCCACCCGAACCTGTCCAGTCTTTACCTCCATGCGTGGAGATTGAGCGGCGACAGTTGGGGCCATTTGACTTGCCTCCTGAAGTCTGTGATGTGATTCTGGCAGCCAGGCATCCCTCTACAAAATTGGTGTACGCCTGCAGGTGGAATAAATGTGTGACATGGTGCACAGCAAAGGGTGTAGAGCCTCTTTCTGCCACCCTTTCAGAAGTTCTCCACTTTCTTCTTTCTCTTGCCCTGCAGGGCTCTGCTCTGGGCACTATCAAGGGCTACCTCTGTGCCATATCAGCCTTTTTAAGGCTGCCTGATCAGCCTTCTCTTTTCAAGTCCCCTGTTGTAAATAGATTCTTGAAGGGCATCACTCACATGTTTCCTCCTGTTCCTTTCATGATGCCTCAGTGGGACTTGAACCTTGTTCTTACTTATTTGATGTGCGCTCCTTTCGAGCCACTTCACAATTGCCCCCTTCGTCTTCTCACTCTTAAGATTGCCTTCCTGTTTGCCATCACCTCTACCAGCACCAGGCTCTTTCTTCCAAACCTACTTTCCTTTCTGTCCATCCTGACAAAGTTGTCTTGAGAACGCATCCCTCTTTCCTGCCCAAGGTAGTCACAGCCTTCCACATCGGGCAGTCTGTCACCTTGCCCACCTTCTTCCCGCCCCCGCATCCCACGAAAGAGAAAGAGAGGCTCCATCGTCTGGACCCAAAACGTGTGCTCTCATTCTATCTGGACCGCACACACCAGTTCCGGGTGGACGACCAGCTCTTTGTTGGTTATGTGGGCGCTAAGAAGAGACGGGCAGTGCACAAACGGACCATCTCTTGGTGGGTTGTGTTGTGCATCAAGGTATGCTACTCTTTGGCTAAAAAGGAGCCCCCTGTTGGGCTGAGGGCCCATTCCACTCGGGCCACGGCGGCTACTACTGTCCTGGGTCGGGGAGTCACCTTGCAGGACATCTGTCAGGCAGCTACGTGGGCCTCACTGCACACGTTTGCTAGACACTACTGCCTGGACAGTCAAGTCCGGAGAGATGGCTTTTTCGGCCGTTCTGTTCTCCAGGACTTTCTGGTATGATTATTGGTTCGCAGACCCACCACCGGGGTTGGTATTGCTGGGGTATCTATTCTAAGGTAAGGAATCTAACACTAACCTGTATCTTTCAGATGCACATGTTACTTACCTTCGGTAACAATATATCTGTAAGAAACAGTAGTTAGTGTTAGATTCCCTACCTCCCCACCCATCCTCCCCGTTCTGCGAACCGATATCTAGGGTTAAGGTACATCCCTTTGAGGGCCCTAGTTTTATGGCACCAGTGTCGGTTTTTATCATGGCTCTGCGATCCTGGTGCGGAAAAGCTGTGTATAAGAACTGACGACAGCGCGCGAGGTAGGAGTCTACGTGCTCCGGCGAAGTCATCCCAACGACAGACGCGGAGTCGCAGACGACGCCTACCGACGCGCAGGGGTACTGCTACGCAAAACTTTCCGGATCCAGTCTGACGCCTGGTGATATACTAAGGTAAGGAATCTAACACTAACTACTGTTTCTTACAGATATATCGTTACCGAAGGTAAGTAACTTATGCATCAAGGGTATCATTCTTCACCATAGGGCAGCTTCTCGTTGGGCTGGCGCTGCAATGCCCAACAGGCCCAGCAGGGGGGCTCTTTGCCAGATATCTTTTTATACTGTGTTCTAGCCTATAGATGAACTGGGTGTGTGTGGTGCGTACGGTGTATTTCAGTAGTGAGAAGAGAGTGGATTAAAAATAACTATTCTGAGACTCAAAAATATATACTAAGCTACTGCAGAAGTTAAATTACTGTTCTTTTTGTATTGAATGGCTGTGTAACTATAAGTGTGAGCGGCTGTATGGGTGGATAAGTGGATTGATGGGTATCTGTATAGGTGAGTAAGTGGCAGTCTGAGTAGATGTACTGGTGAGTGGGTCTGTGGCTGAATCAGTGACTGGCTGTGTGAGTGGCTCTATGGGTGGGTGAGTGGGTGTGTCAGTGGCTGGGTGAGTGAGTTTGGGTGGGTGAGTGAGTTGCAGTTTGAGTGGGTGCTTGGTTAAGTGAGTTGGTGTGTGAGTGGCTGTTATTGGAGAGCGAGTTTCTGTGTGGGTAGCTGTATAGGTAAGTGGGTGTAAATGGTTGTATGGATGTGTGAATGGACATGTTTCTGGTTGTGTAGATTTGTGAGCTGGTGTGTTACTAGTTGTATGGGTGAGTGAATGGCTGCATGAGTGGTTGTATGGTTGCATAAGTGCAGAAGAAGGCAAAGAATCACCGTCGCTTTTTGCCTTCTCCCCTTCCATCCGCCGACGCGACACAGGATGCAGAAGGTCGTCCTACTTCAGCTTCACCCGCGGAGCCTGTTGGGTTGACTCCGAGCTTCCCTCCCTTTCCGGGAGCCGGAGCGACCCCTGCCAACTTCGTACATTCTACGAAGCCCTCCATTCCATTTTTGGGGAGCCAAAATATGCCAGCATGTCTTAGGGCCCCATGGACTCGGTTGGGAGTTCTAGGCCTTCGTTCCCAGGGCCTCCAGGGATCCAGGCCTGGATCCGGATCGGTGCCTGTCGATCTCACAACACCTTTCACGGCGTTGCTTCCACTGATGACTCATCTGCCACTTCCGCAGTTGGTTGTGTCCCCGGCCGGCGTCTACCCCAGTCCACCCCTCGACATGGTGACGGAGCCGGACCAGCTGTTCTATTCTGCCGTTCCCTATCGCCCAGAGTGGTAGCCAGAAGATGGTGAAGAGGACTGGAAGGAGTCGGTTGACTCTCTGGCAGATCAACTGGATGAGCCGGACTGAAGAGAGGACCTGGGTGAGGCCAGTGGTATGGATATGTCCCCAGACCTTGGCATGCTTTCTCCCCCTACCCTGGCTGCGTAGGAGGGGGCTTCCTACGCTAAGGTGGAGCGTAGCATGGCTGAGGCCTTGGGCCTTGAGCTTCCTACGGTGGGGTCCGGACCAACATCTGGCTGTGGTGCATCAACCGGCAGCAGCCTCTTTGGAGCCCCTGCTACCTTTCAATGAGGCCCTTATTGACATCCTTCTGGGCACTTGGTCCAAGCCCAGCACAGGGGCTCCTGTGAATATGATGATTACCTGATGGCACCACCCAGCTCCGGGCGACCCCACTTTTCTCTCCCAACACCCTACCCCTGGGAGCTTGGTCGTCCAGGCTTCGACGT
The DNA here is from genome assembly GCF_964263255.1 of Lissotriton vulgaris. Lineage (NCBI taxonomy): Eukaryota > Metazoa > Chordata > Amphibia > Caudata > Salamandridae > Lissotriton > Lissotriton vulgaris. Next base: position 1,170,427,122 of record NC_141695.1, read on the forward strand.
CCAAAGGCTCTTTCCCTGCCACTCCCCCAGATAGGTAATCCAAGAAGGTGTATCATCTTGGGAAAAATATATTTTCTTCTGCCAGCTTAGGACTGCAGTGTGGGACACAGTTGAGCAGGTGCTGCCACAGTGCCCTGGAGGAGACCAGGGCTGTACTCTCCTGTGTGGTTGCGGAAGGTAGAAACACAGCAAAGTTTGCCATACGATGTGGGCTGGACATCGCCAACTCACTAGGCAGGACAATTTCAACGTCACTAGTCCTGCGACGCTATGCCTGACTGAGGTCCACAGGCTTCTCTGGTGATGTCCATTCAACACTTTTGGTTATACCCTTTGATGGCCGTCGCTTATTTGGCAACAAAGTGGACAATGCGCTCGAGCGCTTCAATGATTATAGGGCTAAGGCTACCACCTTTCGCCCTGAGTAGTCTGCTTTTTGTCCCTTTCGTGGCTAAGGAAGGGGTGCCCCACCACATTCCACCCAGAGCCCCAGACCTGCGCATGGTGCCCAGCTTCTGCACGGCCAGAACGTAGGACCCAGCGCCGTGGGTCTGGGGGCCAGTGGGCAGGCTAGTCCACCAGTGCCCCCTCTGCAGCACCCTACAAACCCTTCTAGTGCAACCTTTCAGAGCCACCAGTTGCCAGTGGGCGGCAGGAACCCTCATCCCCTCCCCCATTGGCAAACCATCACGTCGGACAGGTGGGTTTTGCAGATAGTCGAAGGGCCTACTTCCTCCTCTTCGAGATTACCCCATCATCCATGCAACCATCATTCCATTGCATGTCAGAGGATCACTTGGTCCTTCTCCACCAGGAAGTTACATATCTCTTGGCCAAGGGAGCCATCGAACCCTTCCCTGTGCCAGAAGTAGGTCGTAGCTGCTACTCCCAATACCTCCTAGTACCCAAGAAGGAAAGAGGCCTGTGTCATATCTTAGTCCTCAGGGACATCAACCGCTTCCTCCGGAAGGAGAAGTTCAAAATGTTGACATTGGCTCAGGTTCTGTCTGCTTTCGAACCTGGAGACTGGGTGGTAGCGTTGGACTTGCAGGACGCCTACTTCCACATCCCCGTCCTGCAGGCCCGCAGGCGTTACTTATGGTTCCGAATGGGCCACGAGTATCTTCAGTTTACCCTGCTCCCCTCTGGCCTTACCAGCGCTCCTCGGGTGTTCAAGAAAGTTATGGCGGTGGTCGCAGCTCATAGCTCAGATCAGGGGTTCCCGTCTTCCCCTATCTCGACGACTAGCTGTTGAAGGCAAACTCTCCCCAGGCTGTCATCACACACCTCCAGACTACGGCAGACCTCCTGCATTCACTAGGGTTCACTATCAATGTGCCGAAGTCACACTTGATTCCCTCTCAGAAACTCCTTTTCATCGGAGTGCTTCTGGATACTGCACAGTTTCACGATTATCCTCCCGAGCAGCGAGTCTGGGATATATATGTGGGTGTACTTGTAAAGCGCACTGCGACTCCATGGAGTATCCTGGCGCTGAAGACCGCTGGGGAACCCGTCCTGGTTTTCCCTGTGAGATAGTCCCTTTCTGGGTATCTCCAAGGTGAAACCAGGCGTCCCCGGCGTCTGTGGAGGGCCGTTGTAGAGATGAGGCAAGCTTAATGGCCAGAGTTGCCGAGTGTGTTCCCTGGTTAGAGTAGGCACAGAGGCAAGAATTATCTAGCCCGTTTTGACCCTGGTCCACGACCCTGCCGCGTCTGGAATTGAACCCTGGTCCCGGGCCGTTCTCTGCTTACGGATCTGCCTCCTCTAACCAGTGAGCCACACCACTCCACGTATATAAGCTATGATTCCAATGTTTCAGCCTCAATCCCGGGTTTCCGTGAGAATGACCCTGAAGCTGCTGACCCTCATGGCCGCCTGCATCCTGCTGGTGGATCATGCCAGGTGGCATATGCAAGCTCTGCAGTGGGACCTGAAGTTCCAGTGAGCACAGCATCAGGGGAATCTTTCAGATTGCGTTCAGATCTCGGAGGGCACTGCACACCAATTGCAGTGGTGGTTAACAAACCAGGATTGGGTCGGCAGCAGATCCCTCTCCCTTCCCAACCAGACTTCACAGTGGGGACGGATGCGTCCCTTCTGGGATGGGGCGGAGATCTGAGGCCTCTGGTCTCCCGCGGAGTCCTGGCTCCATATCAATCTTCTTGAGCTCCGGGCGATCCATCGTGCACTGAAAGCATTCCTTCCCTCTGTCAATGGAAGAGTGGTGCAGGTGTTCAGACAACACCACTGCCATGTTGTATTGCAACAAACAGGGCAGGTGGGGTTGTGGACCCTATTTCAGGGGGTTCTTCGTCTTTGGACATGGCTGGAACATCAGGGCATATCCCTGGTTGTTCAATATCTGGCAGGTTCCCTGAATGCCAGGGCAGACTAACTCAGCCGCTGGTGCATGATGGATCACGAATGGCATCTGTACTCAGAGGTGGGGCAAGGTCTCTTTCAGCAGTGGGGAGAGCCTTGGTTAGAGCTGTTAGTCACCAAAGAGAACGCCCAATGTCAGCAGTTCTGTGCGTTAGAATTTCTAAGGCAGCACTCGCTCTGTGACGCTTTTCGTTACAAGTGGAGTTGTGATCTTCTATACGCCTTTCTGCCTATACCACTTCTACCCAGATTGCTGAAGATCAAGCGTAACCAGGCCCAAGTCATTCTTTGTTATCTCAGACTGGACACGAAGAGTCTGGTATCCCGAGCTCTTGAACATGGCCATCGATCCTCCGATCAGACTGCCTCATTCTGGCAGCCAGGCACCCCTCCACTAAAACGGTATATGCTGGTAGACAGAACTAATTTGTGACATGGTGCACAGCAAAGGCTGTGAATCCCCTTTCTGCCCCTCTTTCCAAGGTTCTTTTGTTCCTTCTTTCTTTCCCAGCAGGGCTCTGCTCTAGACACGCTTAAAGGCTATCTTTCAGCCATTTTGGACCTTTCTTCGCCTTCCTGATCAGCCTTCTCTTTTCTAGTCCCCTATTGTCAATAGATTTCTAAAGGGCATTACTCACCTCTTTCCCCCTATTCCTTTTGTAATGCCCCAGTGGGACTTGAATCTGGTTTTAATTTACCCTATTTGTGCTCCTTTCAAGCCACTACCTAATTGTTCTCTCAGACTCTTGACTTTAAAGACTGCTTTTCTGGTTGCCATCACCTATGCTTTCAGGGTGAGTGAGCTTCAGGTTCTTTCTTCTAAACCTTCGTTCCTTGCCGTTCATCCGGACAAGGTTGTCTTTAGAACTACACCTTCCTTTTTAGGTTGAGCTGAAGAAAGCAATGCGAAGCATTGCGTCCAGCTCGACAAATAATGTTGCCCGCCTCCTGGGAATCTGAGTCAGGGGTCGGGCACGCGCGGCGTTTGGTGTCTGTGGACGCGCACGTCCAGGCCGGCGCCGTGCACATCTCCTGCCTCAGATTCCCTGAAGTGCGCAAACAAACACATGCACGCACACACACACACATGCACACACACACACACACACACACACGCAGGCACACGCACGCACACACACACACACACAGACACACGCACACTCACAGACACACATGCGTGCACTTCCCACTTACCGGGGTTTTTCCTCGTGTCCCTGTCTTCCTCGGCAGCCAGCGGGTCAGTCTCGGCAACAGGCGGGGCTCTCCACGGGAGCACCGCTAGCTCACACGCAAATCTTGCAGCTGACTACAGGAGCGCGGGGTAGGCTCCCGTCTGCTTCCTGTTTGCGGCCCCGCCCCCTTCCTAAAACAAGTTGCCTGGCTTCCTTTCCAATCCGGGCTGCGGCGGTGAGTTTATTTCAATACGTGACTTGTTGTTCTAGCTGTTTAAATTTTGCAGAGTAGCTCGACACGGTCCATTTTGTCCAGAAAATAAGAAATGCCTCTCAAAACACAGGACACAGGAACATCTTTATGGGGTTAAGTCTATAAGTTAGCAGAGTTCAGCAGTCTAGAGCACAAGGATCCGGGCGAGCCGTGTGGTGAGCTTTTAGGCTGCTTTCAGTCATATGGTTGAGCTAAGTACAATAATATGAGCTAGGCTTTGCACAGTATGCAGCAGTAGATCTGGTCTGTGTTAAAAAAAAAAAGGTACGGGGCTGCTAATAGTAACGCCAGGTTGAGTATCGCAAATTAGCCCTCTCCATCGAAGAGGGGTGCCTCGCTCCCGTTCTAGCAGTTCTAGGGTCAGTCTGCTCAGTATGACATGGCACTTTAAGGGCTGTGTACATGGTCAGGAGATATCGACAGAGTTGTGCATGGATAGCCCTGTAAACTGCACTCCGTGCACCTCCTATCTCTTCTCTTCGGGCTGCAGCAGAAAATGGAGATGGCTGTACTCTGGAATGTCTGGTATCCCAGCCAGACAAAACCATTCTTGTGAGCGGGGTTGTTAGACGAGTCAGGACATCAATTCGCAGGGCAAGGGGGCTCCTGCAAGGAGAGCTTGGGCAGTAGTTCATGTGCGTTGGCCTTGTCCTCAACGTCTGGAAGCCTGACAAGGGGGTTGGTTGCACAGAAGGGGCAGGCCTGGAGTCATGAATTTGCGCCTCCCCCTGCCCCCGGACGCTGGGTGGTTTGGCAGTGGGGAAGTCGGAGCATATCAATGAAGTTGCTTTCCTGGCCAGTTTTGGACAATATTTGGTGTCCCAGATAATTTGTGCACCGACTGCACTGCCATTCAGCTGACTTTGGAAACCGTGAGAAGTAGCAGATCTCATCCCAGAGCTGTTACCAGACACATTATTCCACAAGGTACCAACTATTCTACAACACTCTTAAGCTTGGATCAGCGCTTTGAACCCTGCTTGGTGAAGTTCGCGCTATATGAAACAACAAGCAAATAAATAATAAAAATGCTTAGTCTCTGCATTTAATCTGAAGCTTGTTTTTATAAGTGTCCCATTACAGCGCCCGTAATACTTGCATGCTAGTAACACCCTTCCCGCCTCCCAAACCGGATCGAGTCAAACATCAACCAGCAGCGATGCCTAGCTGGTTTCACTTTCTTTGTTCTCGATTTCTGAGCTCCCCCCTCCCAAGCAGTCATGGGGCTCCAGCAGAGCAGCGGAGCCAGGGGACGGAGAAGGCGGGTTATGCTGCAGCATGCCTCGGAGTATCGGACACTTGTCTGTGCCTGCTCCTCACAGCTCACCCAGCTGTGGCCTTATGTGTCTTAGCCATTTAGGTTTTCTTGTGCTGCCACGATAAGTTGGGAGTGAGGTGTCTCAAAAGAGCAGTGTGTGTGGTCGAAGCTGCAGGTACACTGGGACGCTATATGTGATGGAATGGCAGATGTGATGTGAGTTAGGAAGGAGGTGCATTGTAGGAGCAGCGTCTGGGGTCAGAGCTGCAGGTACACTGCTCTGGGGGAGTTGTAGTAGCGTGTGATCTCAGAGCTGCAGGTAGACTGGGGGAGGCTGTATTTCAACTAGGTGGAATGGAGGGGGTGGTGTAAGTTACGAGTGAGGTGCATTGGAAGAGCAACATGTGGGTTCAGAGTTGCAGGTACACTTGGGAAGTTGAATATAATAGAACGTCAGGGGTGTACGTTTTGGAAGGAGGTGCATTAGAAGAACAGTGTATGGTCTCAGAGCTGGAATCAAATGGGGGGCTGCAGTCCAGGATTGATTGAGATCCACTGAGACAGCTGCGTGTGAGTCTGTGGGAATAGCAGGGGTGGTGCAAATCAGGGTTCAGTCACACTGGCAGAGCTGTGAATTAGCCTCACAAGTACAATAGCAAGGCTCAGGATTGAGGGGCACTGCCAGAGCACACAGTGGGTCTTCAGCACTGGGATAGTACTGTGTTCTTGTTTCATTACTGGAATTGTAGGAGTGTTGCAAGTGTGAACTCAGGTGCTCCTTCCAGTACAACAATAAAAGGGTAACATCGAGGCGCACTGGCAGGGCTCTACGTGTCTCTGTCCTGCAATGGTATGTAGCTATTGGCACTGTAAATAACAAACCTTTTTATCTATGTGTTGGTTTTAAAAACAGATAAATAAAAGGCATTGCCATTTACAATGCCATGGCAATAGCATAAAACTTTGCAAATGTGAGACCTATTGCATTGCAAATGCTTGTTTCCCAAAGTGGTTACCTCTTTCCTCATAGACAGACCATCACTTTGCCCACCTTCTTCTCACCCTCGCATCCCTCCTAGGAGGAGAAGAGACTTTCACCATCTGGATCCAAAATATGTGTTATCCTTTTATTTGGAACGCAGAAAAGAATTCCTGGTGGACGATCAACTTATTATTAGATATGTGGATGGCAAGAAAGTTCGGGCTGTGCAAAAAGGTACCATCTCAAGAAGAGTCATCTTTTGTATTAAGATCTGTTATTCTAGGGCGAAAAAGGAGCCTCCAGAAGGACTGTGCACACATCCACCATGGCAATGGCAGCCACTACGGCTTTGGGACGTGGAGTACCTCTTAATGGCATCTGCCAGGCAGCCACGTGGGCATATATGCTCACGTTCACTAAGCATTATTGCCTGGATACTCAAGTCTGGAGAGGCAGATTGTTTGGCCGTTCTGTTCTACAGGACTTTCTGGTGTGAACTTAGTTTGCAGACCCACCTCCGGGGTTGGCATTGCTGTGGTATCTTTTCTAAGGAAAGGAATCTATAACTAATAGTCTCTTTCAGATGAACAAATTACTTACGTTAGGTAACGATGTATCTGTAAGCAACATATATTAGTTATAGCCTCCTTACCGCCCCACCCATCGTCCCAGTCCTGCAAACTCACTTTTACAGTTAGGAACTCCCTTTCAGAGCCCTATTTTTGTGCACCAGTGGTCAATATCTTACATGGCTCTGTGCTTCTGGTGTGGAATGTCGTGTAAAGAACGGACTTCAGCGCGCATGGGCGGCATCTAAGTAGATACCGCAACATCATTCCAGCAATCATAATGCTGCCAACGAACACGGAGTCGACTGACGCCACCTACCAACGCGCAGGGGTACTACTACAAAAAAAATCTTCGGATCCAGTCTGACACCTGGGGGTAATTCTAAGGTAAGGTATCTAGAACTAATATGTCTCTTACAGATATATTGTTGTGTGTATGTTTATATGTTTGTGCGTATATGTATGTGTATATGTGGGTGTATATATTTGTGTATGTGTGTATATGTGTTTGTGTATATTTACATGTGTGTATATATATATGTATATGTTTGTGTGTGTGTGTGTGTGTATATATATAATTGTATAATTTCCTTTCATTTTGAGAGGAAGAAATGCCTTTTTTGGTTTAATAACTGTGGCACAGTTTGGCAAATCTTCACGAAACTTTACAAAAAGATTCTCTTTTTTGACAAGTTTCTGTCTGTAAGTTTGTGGGTGATCCTTCAATCAAGGGCCGAGACAAAAGGCGGCCATCCAAAAATGCAAAATCCCCATTCATTGTTAAATAGACTTTTTTTTAAGAGGCACTCCTGCAAAACCTGCTGAATGGAATTACACCAGATTTGGTAGGAAGCTATATCTTAATCCAGAAAGTTTTTTTGTAGCTTGGTGTAAATCCGTTCAGTAGTTTTTGAGATACTGAGGATCAAAAATATTTTTATATCTGGACAAATTGGTTCGAGGGACTCTCGCTAGAGTCCCTTGGACCTAATTTAACAAATAGAGCGTTTGAATTGGCATAGGGTTTTTTTCTCCTTTGGTAGGAGGGTTCCAGAGGACCCCACCGCTGGGGCCTAAATAAATACGTTTTTTTTTTTTTAACTTAACTGCGATCCTGCTGGAATCCCTCGAGGCTCCAGTAGGATATCGACATAAAAAAAAGTGAAAAAGAGAACCGGTCCTGTAGAACAAAGAGGAGATGGGCGTACTCCCCACCTTACCCGATCCTCTTTTTGGCCCCAGGGACCCCATTCCCTAGGGCCAAAATGTAGTAAGTAGGCAGGGGGTGTGCAGCCCTCTTTCTTGGCTGGGCTGCTAGGAGACCCTATCACCCAGGGCCCTCACCACTTGAAAGGGGAGGGGCACACATATCCCCTCTCTGAGTGAGCCTTACTGAGGCCCCATCTGCCACAGCAGTGTAAAAGATAAAGAAGGGGCACGCACCCCCTCTCCCTGACTCTGTAAAGGCCCCAGGGACCCTATTCCCCAGAATCCTCTCCACTATGGCATCCTTAGGATCCTGACAGAAAATGCACACAGCTAGAATTTATAACAAAAACCGTTTGAAGAAAGAATTTAAATTGCTCATAACAGATTTATAAAACTTTATGGAAAGAAATACAATGAACAATTAGAACACTCATTTAGGTGAGCAAACTATAATCCTTGTTGTCATAATGTTCTCCTTTCTGTGAGATTTGAGAATCCCCAGGACCTGGAGGAAAAATGCCAGTGCTATTTTGGAATGATAACCCTCCACCCTCCACTATAGCGTCAGACTACTTATGCACATTCTGCATCACTGTATTGAGGGTGGGAATGGGACTCAAAATGTGCATGTGAGACAGACTCCACTAGAGGAGAATGAGAACTTGTTAGTCCCTGGTGCATGGTGCAGTGGCGACCTCGCCTTCCGGTTACATGATGCTCAGCCCTCCAATCCAGACTCAATGGCAGAAGCAGGACTTTCTGGCCCTTGCAGCTCATCAGCTGCCTTAGAGATGCTTATATACCAAAAATTGAGACTCCAGAGGCACTTCTTTAAGTCACATACTAATCATAAACTGTGAAGATCACAGACATTGGGACCTATAATACATATCCCTATACCCAAGAGTGGACAAGACACAACTTCATTAATCCAAATCAGGCATCCAGACAAGACAATATTCTTGCTGTTCAGCAGTCTTTATTCAAGCTGTGTAAAACGTTTCTTTAAAATGTTCCCAGCACACTGTATCCGACACGTGTTTCGTCTTATACTAAGACTTTTTCAAAGCATAGACATCCAAGTCAATCCAGCCATAACTGAAAAACGGTACATAGAGGATCCCGTACCCAATTACGTTGAGGAACTCAAATCCGGAGTCAAATACGCCAACCCTGCCTAAAATGTTCAGAAACAGTCATCACCAGGATCCCAATTACCGGGAGTGGTTTTGGCAGGTTAAGAAATTAATCTTAAGACTGCATAATGTAGCTTGCAGGCCCAAATTTTCTAAACAGTCGTCCTCAGGATGCCCTTGTACTAGCGAAATCTGGCGGGTTAAAAGACGGTGCTAAAATATAAATCATGGGCCACAAGAAATAGTTCACAGCTTTGTCTCACAAGATTAGACAACACAGCGGATTGCGTCAGCGGGCAAACAATTTTCTACTTCAATCTATCCTTACTAGTCTTGTTATGTGTAGCATAATAACTATATGTTGTGGAACTCCCATATACGATCCATCACCTAGCACACACTCAGTTCATCACACTCTCTTCCCGGCGCCTCATGTAACGCGCCTGTTGCAAGTGCAACCGAAATACGCTGTTGTAGTGTTTCCGTCGGTGTGCGTATCCCAACTTCCAAACTGCAGTTTGGTATATATGTTGTTGCACACTGTTGTGTTCTGAATAACACCTTTAGGTGGTAGGTGTTTTGGGCGAAGCAAGCACCCGCTTGTACAGTTCTAATAGAATTCTTTGATTGTTTCACGCTAAATTTATCAATGACTATTATGTGCTACTGAATGTGCGGACATTCCCTGTTGAGGAATCACCATCACCCTTGTGTTTTGGTTAAATGCCTTAGAGGTGCATACAGTAGCAGTGGGCCGTTCCACTAGAACAAAGGAACACAAAGAATGCCTGTTCCTTATTTCAAGGTGCTGATCAGTATTTTCCACACCAAGGCGGTTCTGCTAGATCTCACTCCAGCATGTCACACTGCATGTCTAGTAATGGTGAGTAACATATATTCCAAAAACAGATGGCACCGCAGAGAAGATCCAGTTGCAAACGGCCCTTTAAAGATATTTTCTCCCAGTTATCTCCATCAATTGTGGTAGAATGTACATCTGAGCAACTAACAACCTACATCAGGGTGGATCCGGGAGATGATCCTGTTTCAAGGGTTTATACTCCCCTCATTTCTTTCACAGTAGTGTAAAAGGAGCTGTATCTACAGTTTATTGTGTCTGCTGCTTCTTTTAATGTAGATTTGACCGTAAGTTCTTGACCTCGTCCTCTTAATCAAGAATCTGGAGTGTGTGCCCTTTGGCACTTTCTGAACTGACACAATTAGGGATTTTTGTTTTCAGTTATTAATAGAGCCAAGCATGAAATAATAATTACTTCATACCCTGTTCTAATACTTGGTTTTGTCTCGCCTCACAAAGGTCATTTTTGGGGTTTTGGAGGCCAATATCGGAATTTCCTTCCACTGTATGCTGTTGTGGAAAATATATCGAAAAGGCTGTGTAAGGCAGCTGATCCATCCTATGAACCTCTTTTACCCAGGGACTTCACCTTTTCTACCCTTAATGAGGTACTTGACACATCAGGAACCTTCAATTAGGGTCTCTTGCCCCCCACATCTCTTCAACACTCACAAGCCACATACCCACTGGACAACCACCAAGGAAAAATAAAAAGCAACCATAGCCAAACTTTCAACAGACACTAAACAATGCCTCATTTCTGGTATTGCAGGTGAAAAGCAATATATCTACTGTTCATCCGTTTGTTTTAATTCTGTTTTATCACATAGACGGCAGGGTTCTTCTTCCTAGTTGTAGAATAGCTTCCCTCTTGCTTATCCCATTTCGTCATATATAAATGCATGTAATAAACGTGACTTAATCGCTTCAATTTGCTACGAATAATTTATTAAACACAGGTTCATGTCTCCTAGTAAATCCTGCATTTTCACTTCATTTTTTCTCTTCCCATCTTTAAAATCCATTATGTTAATAAAACACCACCTTCCAGCTGTCTACTAAAATTACAACTCGTGTGTTATTGCCTAGTACAATTTATGTATTCCCGTGTATTCCTCCTGTAGACTGAAGATGATCAGTCCTAAAAGAATTATAAAATATAAGTATTGGTTCCAAAGCTGAAAAAGTAATTTAAATGTATTTTTTTATAGAAACGATGTTTGGCAATTTTGCACGATAATAGTAAAATGTTTGCTTTGCCCAATATAAAAGTCAAATCACAGTCATTTCATAATCCAGTATAAAGTAAAGATCCATAATGTTCACAATGCTACAATTAGACTCCATTTTATTTATTTATTTTATATAATGCGATTTTATATAGCTCGAACATTACCCGAAGGTGTCAGAGCGCTTTACAAAAGAACCAGTTGCGATACATGAGGACTTGAGATTACATGAGTCACATAAAAGATACAGTATTATCTGTTCGACAGATCATGGTAGTTCCACCATTTTTTTCAAATTCTATCATACTTGCGGGAGTATCCCCGGGCCTCATAAGTGATTTCCTCCAGTTTGCCATACCAAACCATGCCCTGACTGCAGGCCGTAATCGAGGGGGCAGTTGGGGAAGTCCAGCTATGGGCAATGTCTTGCTTGGCTATTACAGGGTCCAACCCAACCAATATTCCGTCCCTCTTGGGTCCTCCAAGTCATCAAGTATAACAAGCAGGGCGATTCTAGGATCCCCAGCCACAGTCTCGCCCCCCACGGCAGACAATACAGCAAAAATAGATTTCCAATAATCCTGAATCAATGGACATTGTCAGACAACATGGACATAATCTGAGTACTGAACCTAGAACATGTGGGGAAGGCTAGAAGGCCCGCCTTCTGCAGGCGAAGCGGGGACATAAAGGCCTGTCGTAAAATACTTAAACTGTATAAAGCGGAGTCTGGCAGAGACCTTGTTTTTTCAGCGAAGCACTCCACAAGTTGAGACTCAACAGACATTCTGAAACGTGATCCACAATTAAATACTTGGCTTACTTTCATCAAACAAGTAAGACACTTAAGTTCGAGAGACTTTTTAGCAAATAGATGACTGACACAACATGACAGTTAATGCATGCACACTTAATTTTGTGTTCACAGACAATATTTGAGAGTGGTTTCTGATGCGTACCAATTGGTTGAGAAGGTAAGAGGTGAAATGTTACAGTGCATGACAGGATATGGAGATATAAGTTGAGAACATATAGTAAGATTAGGCTGTTCGTCATGTCTTTCAGAATTCACTGGTCCTGAGGAGAATCCCTCCAAGGAAAGGAATATGAAACGCGTAGCCACTTCATCTTTAGGCCTATCAACAGATTTGATTTTTTTCTGTGATTTTGGATTGTTTTTGTAAAATATTTGATGGCTTGGTTTTAATTTGGCATTGCTAGTATATTGCAAAGATTTTGTATAGGCATCCCAGGGTGGGTTTAGTATGAATGACAAAGATGTGAGTATGAGTGTGGCAACTAGTTGAGTGTGATTGTTGAAGTATGCATAGAGAGCATGAATGATAGGGAGACTGGAGTTGTTTGTTTTTGTAAAGAGGAACACTGAAAGGGTGTTGAAGGGTAATTCTGTTGTTTTGGTATGGGGGCTTTTGTAATTGTTGATGTTTTGTAATGATAATAAAGTTTTGTATATTGTTCCATTGAATGAAACGGATCAAAATTGGTAAAAATAAAATAGATTCATTCTAACTGAAAAAGTGGTTGAGAAGGACCTGTTTGATTATCTTTCCTTTCCTTCATAAAATTGTGAAATCAAGTGGCAGTATTGGTGTTTCACTTTGTTAATTTCTATGTTGGTGTGGCCTTGCTGCGCGTTAGCCACACCCTGTGTTGGTAATTCCATTGAAAATCTGTAGCATGCACTTGATTCACAGAAAGGAGTCAGTCATGGTGTCTTTCAGCTTGCGAGCTACAGGAAGGTGGATTTTTATAGGGCTGTCAGGAGAGAACAAGTTTCCAATAAGAACACTGGTAGATTCGTTCGGAGGAATGAGCTGCAATTATTTAGTCTTTGTGTCTTGCACATCTGTGTGCAAATTTGCGGAAGATGGTGTTGTTAAATCAAAACCTTTCCGCATGTTTAGGATAAGATTTGTTCTACAGCTAAAGCAAAGAGTACGATATATCAAGTATTTGTATGTTAGGCACCTTGACCCTACAAAGACATGTTAATATTGAGTTTCTTATCCTGAGACCTTCAATGGATTATCCAGCTGTGTTTTGTACTTTTTGAAGGCAGGTAAGCCAGAATGTAGGTAGACCATTTTACAGTGCATTGGCCTTGCCCATCTTTCCTCTTCAGTTGTGCATGTTAATGTCTGGTGTCATTTAGGGAAGGATTCATTGGCACTGTGATTTATATTGCATAGTTTTTGTTAGTCTAAATCCATCAATTACTTGGCCCATTAATGTCTACATTGTTTGGCCAGGAAATGCACCAGTCCAATTAGTCTCAACTGTGCAATTGGTGAATTGGGCAAATGCCCCAGCCAGGCAACTGTGGGATCTCTTGCTTTCTGCGTGTCCCTATGTTTTTCCATAACCTTGAGTAATCTAGATTAGAATGTGCATCCAGCAGTCCTAGACCATATGGTAAAAATCAGCTTTAGAAAACCTACAGCAAGGGGCATTAGTGCATATTTAATGTTTGAACTTTGCCCTAAGACTTTGGGTGAGATAGCTATGGGAACTAATTCCATTTTGCAGCATGGCAGTGGGCACAATGTCACTCAATGGATTCGGTGTCCAATCTTGATTTGTGTAGTTTCCACCAAGTCCAGATCCATTCAGCACTGCAATTTTGAAGTAAAGCTTGAATACTATCCACCTGCCTTTGATCACCCATGCAACTACATTCTATATACCACTGGTAAAACCTTACCTTGGTCTAAGCCACTCAACATCAGCACAGGGCATAGTCAAATGGGAGACTACGAGTAAAGCACATGGCATCAATCGAACTTGGTACCTTTCCATAAATACATGCAGTAAACTGCAAGTGTCTTAAAATCAGAGTAGAACGTGTTACAACTGTGCAGCATGGAAATAGAAAATAAGATTCTGAACCGTAACTCCGTTATTCTCCTAAGTTTGTGATAAAATGTCATAAGCCACAAGGACTTCCTTACAGCCTTGTACATTAAAGACATACAAGTCTTACATTTACCAAAAGGTATGGCATATGAGGAAGATTACAGCAGTTATGAGAGTTCTGAAACCACCAACATCTTTGCGATGGACTCCCCCACCCCTTCAACGTTGGCAGCTCGACTGAGTCCTGCTAAACCTCATCAGACAAATATCCAATGTGGAAAAACTAGTAGCAAGTGCATTGTTCCCAATTTATAAATACATGTCCTCAATTACCTAAAGTGCTTAGAAACCCATTGGAATACTGGTACCATAATCCAATGGCAGCATAGAGGTAATTTTAGGGAACACCTTTGGAGAAGTGTGGCTCACTGGTTAGAGGAGGCATACCCTGAAGCAGAGGTCAGACCCGAGACCAGGGTTCAATTCCCTACGCGGCAGGGTCTTGAGCCCAATTGTCCACGGACTCGATAATTCTCGCTTCGGTGCCCACTCTAATCACGGGTTCACACTCTGCAACTCTGGGCATTAAGCTTGCTTAATCTCCACGACGGCCCCCCCGCGGCGGGATGCCTGGCTTTCACCTTGGGGATGCCCAGTACGGGTTATCTCACAGGGAAAAGCCAGGACGGGTTCCCAATGCAAGCGCCGAGATGCCCTAGGGTAAGTCGAGCGCTATATAAGAACACACATACATACATACATTTATCCCAGTTAATCTTCAGCCTTCCGTCCACCTCAAACCCGTTAAAATAGCCCAGAGCCCTATGCAGTGACATCCAGGGGTCAGTTAAGTATATGGAAATGTCACAAGCAGAATAGTTACATTAGGGATTCCATCAAATAAACCATATTGCTGCTTTACTCGTCTACTTCCAACACATCATAGCTATGGACACAATAGCTGAGGCAAAAAGTGGTGGACAGGAGAGATCTGTCATGATGGAGGACAGCTCCCATTTAACCTGGATCAGGATTAAGGCCACAGGATTAGTGTACAAGAGCTTGGTCAAGAGACAGCCAAAGTTAAACTGCTCTTAAACATGCAACAAATGCTCGCATAGAATGCATTAACAATGTATTTTTCATACAGAACTGTGTCCATCACTGAACTGGCCTCCCCAGTACACCTGCTCAACCACAAAGGCTTTGAATACTATGCGTATTGCATCAACCCACCACGAACCCTACTTGATCAGAGGAATGAGTGTGCGCACTATTGCGATAAGGCTATTTGCAATCATTGTGGCACAACCAAAGTGCCTACATTTTATGTTAATAGTAGGCTCTGCAGAGTCTAGTGAATTGGCTTGGTGAGGACAATGACGTGGCCCTCTCACAGTGTTGGTGGCAAAGAGTCCCCAATCGCAAGCAATTAGAGCAAGCACAGGCTTTTTAAATTAAGATCCGTAGGGTTTTGCCAGTCACCAGGGAGTGAATGGCTTTTATGACCTTATACACACTGTGAGACATTTATGGCTTCCTGGTCCACCATTGGTATTTTCATATCGACGCAGCGGAAATTAGGCACTTTTAGTATTGAGCAAAAATATTACAGATCCGTACATTATCCCGAACTTTATCTCCTTGGGTTGACTAAACAAGTTACAGGATGATGGCCATCCTTGATTCATAGCAGACATGCATGGGCACGGCCGCTCCCGCCCCCTTTGTGCTTAAACTCATTCTTATGTTGTGTAAAAAATAATCTTAACTCCCTTTGAGACATAAAATCAAATAGGGGTTTATGGTCTGAAGTCTTTCTGCAAACTTAATTCCCAGCTTCTTAGACCAACTTTTTGAGATCTGCTTGCAACGTTTTTAACTTTCCTCTCTCCGTTAAAATGCATATTTCCTTAAGGCAACCTGTACTAGTCTCCCATATGCTAACCGGCATGAGCTCGCAGGTGTCTTTATTGTCAAATTTCAGTTGAACAATTGTTCGCCAAAGAAAGGGAATAAGTCTTGAATCTCTGTTGACGCGCGGCGCTTAGTATTCTTTTTTTGGCAGTTTTATATAGCGTGAACTCTACCTGAAGGTTTGAAGAGCTTTACATGAGACCATATCATTACGGGGAAAAGCCTTTATAACGCGGGCTGAGCCCTGGTTGCCGTTTCCCCGCAAGCGCAACCACGCTTGCCTTAAACACACACATGCCTTAACCACGCAAATGTGTGGTTAAGACATATGCGTGGTCTAGATGCTGGAATGGGTGGGCCCAGGAACAGGAAGCATCGGGAGAGGACGTGGTGAAGTAAGTGGGGCCGAAGCCCGGTTTTGCTGTGGTAGTTGTTAAGGCTGGAGAGATCGAGGTTGTTTTCAGGGCGGGGCGGTCTGGGTCGGAGAAGTTTTTAGGGCTGGGAGGTCGTTTTTAGGTTTCGCCTAAGTGAAAGCTGCGCACTGCTCAGCTTTTTTCGCGCTGGGGAAAACCTAATGAGAATAGTATTTGGCTTAGGAATCCGCCCTCTGTTCCATTGGCTAGCTCCATAAATGGAGGCTAGCCATTGGAACAGAGATCTGTCCGTCATGGCCGGACCAGATTCGTGGGCGTTCCCGCAATTTCTTCCCTCTCCACCCTTTTCTGATCGCGGCGGTGGGTGTGTGCTATTTTTTTTTTTTCGGGTCGGCCTGTTCTTTTTCGAAGTGTCTGTTGCTGGAGTTGGCTGCAAGATTTAAGTTCCCACGAAGCGATCAGGTAAGGAGCATTTTCTTCCCCCCCTCCCGCTGTCTGTTTGCCCGTCCCCTATCCTGTCACCTGCGGAGCTGTTTCATGCTGTCTGCGGTGTTCGCTGACCCCGAGGACCGGCCTGCGGTGAAGAGCTGCCCTGACCACGAGGCTACTGCAACATGGCGGCCTGTCCGGGGCTAAAGGCCTGTCTGTGCGTATCGGCCTGACTGCTGCAGTTCCTGCTGCCAGTACGACCCCCCTGTGGATTTGGTACCTGTGAGGCTGCTGTGGGGGGCGCGGCACCCTGCGGACCCCCTCGGAGTGGGTGTGCGGGCCGGTCAGTGCGCCCTGTATCATCTAGTGGAGCGGCTGGGCCGGAGCGCGGCGGCGGACGGAGAGCCGGAAGACCCATCTGGGACTGCTGATTTCCCCTGTGAAGCTGCCTGTCCATACTGCTGTGGGTCCTGTGTCCTCTCCTGCGCCGGCGGTGGGGAGTGGCGTTGGGGCCTGGAGATGGCTGAGATCGCGGAGGCGGTGCAATGCCTGGCGCTGGGCAGCTCCCCGCGAGCTGCGATTGGTGCCCGGGGGGTGCGGGTGGTGGCAGCGCTGGCTGGCGGCATCTGGGAGATTACGGGGGCTGCTCCGGCGGCGGCGCGGGCTGCACCTTGCCATCAGATGTGGTGACTCTTGTGCTGGGCTCCGGGAGTAAGCCGAGGATCCCCGGCCTCAATTAGCTGCAGTCGGGTGCTGGAGCCTGCGGGACTGACTGCTTCCCCCAGCGATTTTGGCCGCAGGAGCTGCGTTCCGGGCTGTCTGCTGCTGTGGCTGGCGACCTTCCCCTTGCTGCAACGTGGAGGTCCATAACTAGGCTGTGTGGACCCTGGTGGTATAACATAAGCCACTGTATGCTGGAGCTTTAGTTTCTTGGCGGAGGAGTGCCTTCTAGGCAGTGGCCTCAGGGCTTTGCAGACACGGTGTGCAGAGAGGACACTTTAGGCATTCCATACCCTTATCAGCTAAAGCACTCGGGGTCTGGAAGTGGCCGGAGATAGCAATATTGGAAATCATTGCAACAATTCCATTAGCGTTGCCCAATGCATTTCGGAACCTCATGGTTCCTTCGGCAGGGGATGATCTGTGAAAAAAATGTGTTGTGATATGATGTTAGTGTCCATGGTGAAACGTTATCCCATTCAAATGTTAATCAATGTAGCTTAATGGGTGCCTACCTTACTGGTTTTAATTTGATGATTATTCAACTTATTAGCACCTTATCTACAAAACCAAAGAGGCACAATAACTATATGCTTATGTATAAGTATTTTTATGGCGGCGAATAGAGGTCAAAAAGGACTGTAACTTATGATCGCTTACCATTACAGGCCAAGTCGCTAAATGTGAAGACACTAAAAATCCAGAGATAGGAATAGAAAATTACTTTCTCATAATAAAAACTGAAACCATTAACGCCAACATTATAGCAATCGTACCTTCAAATCCTTCGTCAATGCGTAGTGGCGCTATGCTAAATAGATAAGACAATCCAAATATTAGTGCTCCATGTTACTCAAAATACCGCAAGTAGCCGAAACACGATGTGGTCATCTTACCCAATAGTTATATGTTATGCCAATAATCTGCAAACGAAAGAAACGTCCGCTTTATCCAAACAATTGCACGAAAGACAAAAGATGGAATGTTCATCAAATCACCAGTATATATACGAAGTCTCGTACCTGTATGTAGACCCGCCTAAACCGCAAACTCTAGAGAGTGTATGCTGCCTTGAAACGCCGCGTTTCCATGCATTTCAAATACGAGAGCTGAAAGATAAACAATGGACTAAAAACACTAGGTGCTCGACGTTTTCCTATGGGGGGGCTCTTGTGTGGTGTGTGTGGGGGGCTCTTGTGTGTGTGTGTGTGTGTGGGGGGCTCTTGTGTGGGTGTGTGTGTGCAAATGCAATACGTCTCGCATTTGCGACAGAGTAAGCTATTGGCATTGTAAATGACAATGCCATTTATTTATCTGTTTTCAAAACCAACACATAAATAAAAAGTTTGTCATTTACAATGCCAATAGCTCTAACTTTTCCGGAAGCGAAACCGTTGCATTGTAAATGCTTGTTTTAGGGGGCTAAGGGTGAGGGTTGGGATAGTTTTGAGGGATTAGGGGGTAGGGTAGTTTTTTAGGGCTCGGCGGGGTCGGGTAGTTTTTAGGGCTCAAGGTGGGTCGGGTAGTTTTTTTTGGATCAAGGGGGCATTGGTAGCTTTCTGGGCTGGGGGGTCGAGGAAGTTTTTAGGGCTTCGGGAGTCTGGATGTTTTTAGGGCTTGGTGCGGCAAGGTAGTTTTTAGTGGTGGGGTCGGGGTACTTGTCAGGGACATTGGGGTCAAGTTAGTTTTTATGTCTCTAGTGGGGGGGCGCGGGTAGGTTTCAGGGCTTGGGTGTGAACTTTACTACACATATCCCTTTACTAGTCATGACTTTATCACGAAATTGCGTTGTAAAGGCATGCATGGTAATGGAGTGCGTTGTTTAGACGCATTCGTGGTCAGGGGAGCGGTGTAGTGACACACGCGGTATAGCCATGCCTCCTCTATCATTGCAGAAGGACACTTTCATTTTTTGGGGGAGGGGGGGGTGCACCGGGATATTAAGTGATTTGCCCACAATCGAAGTATGTTTAGCCAACAAACATCGAGGCTCGAACCTTGTTCCCCAGTTACACAAGTTATGCCGCATCCTCTCTGTGCCACCCAGAATCCGGGAAAGAATCTTACAGTCGCAAACCGTGCGAACAACTGAATCAGATAGGAGGAAATTATCAATTAGAGAAGACAAGACGTTGGATGACTAGTGGGTGTATTTTTGTTCATTGGTTCTCCTCCCTACTTCCAAGCCTTTTCCTTAAGGTGTTATTTCAAGGATATCTTCATCTGCACCAAGACGCCATCTGAAATCCCCTTGATTGAATAGTCCATTCTTCTAAGGAGTTGACTTCATTCAGAACCTACTACTTGCAAGGATTTGGGCTACAAATATAACCCACCCAAATTCAAATATGTTGTGTATGAGCAGTTAGCAAGCTCAGTGTATAGTTGGCATATGGCAAAGACGCGCTACGGTGAGGCAAATGGCCAGTCCTTACTCCATCTTCTATTTTAGATACAGAAGTGAAGGCGTGAGAATTCCAAGGCAGCTCATTTTACCGTGCTTCTGTTTTACTTCCGATCAATGCGCTGATCTGGCTTGCTTAAGCCCGTGGAACATGGGCAGTTTTGATAGGTATGCATAATCGGCTTTCAAATGGAGCAGAGGATGGCACCTGGTTCTTGTCCCGGCTTCGGCGCCACATCCTGTGATCCTCGACAAATCATTTAAACTCTCTGTGCCTAAAATATGAGTCTGACCATGTGTAATGTTACTGGCGCTCATGTAAAGCGGTCCGATGCCAATGGGCGAGTTCGTGCTATATAAAACTACGTAAATAAATAAAGGGAGCAGAGGATTTCCTGGTTCGGCTGTCCGAAAGGAAGTAAACAGCTCTACAAAGACTATTAATAAAGACACGGTAGAACCTACAACTTGAACAGTTCTGTGTGCAGGAATTATCAAACAGACTTGTTTATAATATCCTCTGCGTTTCCTGCAGGATGAGACTCCATTTTATTCGCCTTGTCCACAAATACATTGTATGTTTTTGGAGCCTTTATTCGATCCAATGGAATCAGTTTCACATTTTAATAGTTGTACGTCTGAATTGTGTACAGCGCAAAATAATCCTGACATAAATATTGTGTTGTAAATACGCCATTATTGCCCAATCGGTCTATATTTTTTGTAGACGATATTTAGGAAACGATACTTTTGTCAGGCGATATTCTGGACGCCCTAACATCTTTTCAGCCTCAGTAAGAGTCGCTCCCGGAGTCATGATGTTGTGAAATATTGGCTATTGTGGTTTCATTAAGTGCCAAGAACCAGCTGTATACTCTTGCTCGCTTTGACCTTGTGAGTGTGGCTTGTATACCTCTTTGTACCATGATGTAATGTGTTGCTGATGGCAATGTGCTAAAAAATTAACTGTATGTATTCCCTGGAGTCTGTATTATATATTATGTTTAAAGTAAAAAAAAAAGTTAAGGTTAAAATAAATTAATATGGAAGTATTTATACAAACAATCGAAAATATCTGGGCAGTACTGAAAAGGACTTTCACTTTTATCATCCGAGTTGCTTATTTAGGTTTAGTCATTTAATAAAAAAATAAAAATACTACACACACAGCGTTAAGTGACCCATGTTTATAAGCCCTCCTTAATCAATCCCAATGAGAGCTTAGGCAACCCAGGTGTGATCCAGTTTTCACTGCACTGTTATCTGGGTGTGCCTTATTATCCACAAATGAGTCCATATGTATTGTTTCCTGACTTGACTTCAAGGTGCTCCATATATGTTGAATAGTACTGGCTGCTGATATAAGTGAGGAGTTCATCTGCAGAGCTGGACTCTGGTATTCGGACATATTGGGAACCATTGCATCAGGGAGACGTTCAAGTCCATTCTGGAGCCATGGGTGATTGCAGGTCTTGGTAGCCACTGGTTTCAAAGGCTATAAAGAGACTGGAGCAAGGTGAAAAGAGACAGGTCTTCAGTGTCAGGTCAGAGAAATGTAGAGCATTGTTGATCACCTGAATGTTTGCAATCTCTGTACTTCATTGGGTGTTATTGTAATACTGTATTTGGAGCACTCCTCCTTATGCACACGTGAACACTTAGGCCAGGTCTGCCCTTTCTTTTTACCACTCTTAAGTCAGTGTAGCGAACTGGAAGCTACCCTATCCTGGGCCCTCAGTCCACTCTGAGTCTACACAATTTGCTATTTTGTCCTAATGTGTTTTCTTTTCCATCAAACTGCTTGCTCTTAAAGGTACAACACAGAGAAAAGCACAATATATGTATTGCCTCTCTGCGTATAGTGCAGTTGCTAAGCATTTTTTCATTTTGTTTCCATTTTGTTTTTGAAAGTATCTACATTTTCAGCTGTGTTGGTGTTTCTGAACGGAACAGGTCAAATATCCCAATCTTATAGTTCTCTTCTGCCCACTCCTGGTGTTCTGACTGCCCACAAAACTCAATCCTTGGTAAATGTTTTTACAATATTAGGAGGGCAACCTAATTTCCCTTTTTCCAATTTGAATTACATGTATCTGTAATCACTCTTTTGTTTTCAATTACTTTCCATATTTTGTTTTTCAATTAATTTCCAAATTTTGGTGTCTTTTTCCATAAAGTACTTGTTATCAAGGATTCAATTCCATCACACTTAAAACAGACCCAGCCAACGCTTTTCAACCCTTATGGGAACTTCATCAGGGCATTTTAATTAATTCTCCTCCTCATCTCTTTTCAGTCCCTGTTTAAATGTCTAGGCTCCTTTCGAGCAACTTTCGGCATGTGTGTCCTAGTCCTGTATGATCGATCTGACAGGACACACATGCTGAAAGGCTGCATGAAGATATCCTTGATCGACATCCACAAAGTCCGCCTCTTGTGCCTTGGCTCCAAATACTACTCTAAGCCGTGCAACTGTCATTCAGAGATGACTCACAAGGCCACCTATGACCTGAAGCCAAACTTGCTGTTGGTCAAGGCGTCATGTTTCATTGTTTTCAGTGAGCAAACATCTCCCCTTTAGTAGCAGAATGAGCAGTTGTGAACACTGTTCTGATGCTCCTGCTATACAGATACCCACTTTTCTATTCCACCTACCCTCCAAGCAAAATCTTTGTTGGTAGGCTTGTTTGCAAACTGACTCTTTCAGATCCATTATCGTACAACTTGAGATTTTCTTGAGGTGTATAATTTATATAACTTCTTTAATTGCCTTTTTGATAAACTGAACTCCATAAACAACTGTTCCTAATAAAAAAAACACACGGACAATACATCAGTAGAATGACGACATGTTCACTGGCATATAAGTGCAAAAAGAGATAGAACTGAGTGGTGTAAATCAACCTATCCTTCCATGACATGATTACATATTCAGTAACCCTGTGTTCCTTAAGTTATGTCCCATCCTTTGACCATTCTTGGACTGATAGATTCAGTATACTTCTGTGAATCTCTCTCATACCTCTCCTCGTCTTTCTCTGTATCCGCTAATAAGGTATACATCTCTTGAGGATTCAAGTATCAGGAATATGTCTTACATATGTTGTCGGTCTAGCTGTTTCTCATATTTGATGCCTGCAGTACATCTTCGAAATCTAGCAGCATGCAGACTTTCAAACTCTGGCAATTGGTTGACCTAAAGTAAGATCTGTTTTTCCGCATACTAGTCTGCAGGTTTCTTGTACGACGGCACATTTTCAGATGACACATTGTCATATTACAAGGCCTCATTGGATTTTTATCAGATATTGCCCTTTTCACTACTTTGTGGACGAGACAGTAGAGTTTCATACTCCTTTTTATCAACCATTGGTGTATTGCTGAACTGTGTTCCCTCCCTAAGATATGCATGTGTGTTTCCGCTTTGAGATTCCAGTATTGATAATGTTGTATCCCTACCATGTGATCCCAACCCAACGTCCTTATCTTCATGCCTTTCTCTTACCCCATAAATATTTATTTGTTCCGTCTCCATATCTGGTTATCTCCTCATAAAGAGGCTTCTGGATGAATATCATGTCACATCTTTCTATTCACTTTCAATGTGGCATGATGTTCGTCAAGGATCCCTTCCTAAATTGTATCTTCATTCCCCTGGTTGGCCTCCTAGCTATTATCTCTCATTTGTCTTTCCTTCTGCATATCATCAGACTCATCTGTGTTAACATACAAGGTGAGGTACTGGTTAGGAGAGACCATGTTGCCATCTTGTTCAGTAATCTGCCTGTTTAAGGGAAAAATGACGAGCCCTGAAGCATAAAAAGAAAAACCTGTGCCACATGTGGTAATTTTCAATTTCCTTACGCAGTGCTCACAAACAAAATCACCGTCTTCATTTTTAGATGAATCTTCCCTCATTTAAAATGCTTTATTGCTACCATTAGTGGCTTTGTTGGAGTCCGTGGAACTGGGAGTGGTTACATACTAAAGATGTAATTTAGTCTGTGCCATATTATCATTTTTTATGGATGTTTGGGTCTTTCCTCAGGACCATAATTGCAGCCTCTCTCACTAATATATCATTTTGTTCTTCACGCATGCTGAAAAATATCCACATGCTATTCTTCTTCATGTTATTATTAATCATGAACTATGTTTATCCCTAAATAGTTCATGCTTTACAGCATCCACCTAAATGTTTCGATTTCCATGCTTTTCCAGTGTCCAGAATCTTGGAAACACGTAGCATTCTGCATGTTCCGCCACTTAATCTTATGTCCAGAAGAAACCTTAGAGAATTCCTCCATCATGTTAATTTGATGAATCACTCATGTCTCTGGCGAAGACAAGATTACTCGTATATCTTCAGCAGATAGACTTGATTTTGACGTCACTATGCTTTGATGTCACTGTTAGTTTAAATTATCTATAGTAGCAACTTCAGGAATTAATCCAAGATAAGGAGTAAGAGTGAGCATCTGACCGCTTGTCCCGAGTCTCTTTCTGAACCTAGGTCGGGCATAAAGCTTTTGCAGCTGCTTGATAGTAGTACATGGTCTGCTATTGACATACTTATTGACAATGTCATTTGACGTGTCATCGGTGATATGTTGTGTGCAGTAAGGTCACAAATTATAGTTTGCACAGCTTACTATAATTATTTGTTTTTATGGTTTGTTTTGTAAAAATAACATCACCTTATCTAGTTTTTTTCCCCGTGGAACTTCAGAGGTTTTTATGAAAAACATTAATTTAATATGAGCAACGATGACCAAACCTACATTGAAAATGCTTTTTTCTGTGAATGTTG
The DNA here is from genome assembly GCF_964263255.1 of Lissotriton vulgaris. Classification (NCBI taxonomy): domain Eukaryota; kingdom Metazoa; phylum Chordata; class Amphibia; order Caudata; family Salamandridae; genus Lissotriton; species Lissotriton vulgaris. The sequence continues at coordinate 1,170,451,723 of NC_141695.1, forward strand.
TATTTATGCTATACTGCACACACCGAGACGTGGAAGACGCGGAATACTGACGCATTCCGGAAGCTGCTATGTGCTAGAAAAAACTCAAGACATTTCTCAGAGGAACAACGAGATTGAAAAAACGATGGGACCAATCCCCCGACCGATACCGGTACATATTTATTCATACGGACTGCGGTTCCATCAACGTTTTCAAGTTATCTTTAAAACCGACGTGTGAGGTAATAAGGCGCCTCGCCACTAAGTAATACCTCCAGTCGAGGAGAAGGAGAGAGGATCTTTACTCTCCTGGCATTTATAAAAAGCAATACCTCTACAACAGTTCCCGCCTCCCCAAAGAAGTTCTTCAGTCTCGAAGGGATACGCCATAAACAGTGAGCAAATATGTAATCCTCAGAACGAGAGAGCGCGCATCATATCCAGTGAAAGAAAGAGAAGCTGCGTGGTCCTGAAGAGAACTCCCAAATAGATAGGAGTTTGAAACGTGTAGACCATTTTTATGTCATCAGCCATAAGAATTTGAAAACGAAGTTTGAATTGTTTAAATATTTAGAGCCAGTTGAACCTCATACTATGGCTGTCATTAGAGATGGCAATTTAAGATAAAGCTTCTAAAATAGTAAATATATAGGGTGTGTGTATATGTGGTGTGGTGAATGAATGAATAAATGTAAAGTGAGTTTGAAGTTTGCGTGTGAGAAAAATGGGAGAATGTGAAAATGAGTAGAAGTGTTTGTGAAGTATAATTGTTAGTGGCATGTCTATGATTTAAAAAAAGATGATACAAATGTTTACATTTTGATACGTGAAAATAAAATTTAAAAAAAAGATTTATTTCAGACAGAAAAAGAAGTCTATAGGATTTATTGTTGGATTTTTCAGTATAACCATTCTCAAAAAAGAGGTGAAATAAGATAGCAGTATTGGCATATGGTAAGTTGACTTGTTATACTGCACACAGCAGCATCCCACTTAAGCAGGTGCAAATGGCTAAAGGTGTGCACTGTATCCTCTGGACACAGCCACCCTGCCCTCCCCATGACCAGAATCTTTACCTAGGCCCTGTCCTCCCCAAACCTGACCTAATGGCCTGATCTATAGCCAAACCTTGGGCCCAACCCCATCCCACCCCCATTGAACAAGCCATACAATCTCTTTGACCATGTGATGAGGGCTGTGCACACAACCTTTGCCTTTATCACTCTCACCGTAGCCCACATGGCCACAGTTCTCTGTTTTGTTTTCAGGATTCACAACCCACTGGGGAAAGAACTTGTTTTATTAATGGAATGATCAACCCGCCCACTTGGGATAATCATTTGCGACACACTACAGCACCCAGAAGGCCATTCCTTCGGCCACACCCACTGAGGCAGGTGCTGAACAAATTGCGTGCTTTGCAGTAGCGCCTTTCATCTCAGAGGCGCAACTAGAGCCAGATTTCGGGGGGGGGGCTAAGAAAAAGTTTGGGGGGGGCTGAACCTTTAATCAGTAGGCAGAGTGGAGCTGCAGGGCCTCCAACAAGGGGTGAAACAACAGCAAGGCCTAATTACCATTCAAATGGTCTTTTAAAGACCTGTTAAACGATCGGGTGTGGCTGTGTGTGTGCCCGGGATCTGTCTCATCCCGGGCTGACACACACGATGGGGGGGCTGAAGCCCGGTGAGTTCAATGGGTGTTGCGCGCCTGTTTCATCTCCTTATGAACATTATGCCATTGAGGAAGGGAGTGTTTGATAACCGAAATGTGTCTGGCTAAAGAATTGTTGATGTGAAACCCGACTGAGCGTCTGTTTGCATGCTGCCATTAAAACAAGTTGAGAAATACCTACCTTCTTGTGGCCTCATTTCAAAAGGAATCCTGCTTGGTTGGATTAATAACGGCTGTTTCTCCGGTCGTGAAGTGAGGCCCACCGCAGCAAAGGCGGGGCCTGACAAGTGCCGATCTGGCTTTTGAACTGCAGGAAAGAAGAAAGGGCTGGCGCCATTGCAGGGTGCTGCCAGCCTACTCGCGATGACAGCAGAAAAGCAGGGCAGGTGACAGCGGGCTCTCGCACCTACCCACTGGGGAAAGAACTTGTTTTATTAATGGAATGATCAGCGCACCCACTTGGGATAATCATTTGCGACGCACTACAGCACCCAGAAGGCCGTTCCTTCGGCCACACCCACTGAGGCAGGTGCTGAACAAATTGCGTGCTTTGCAGTAGCGCCTTTTATCTCCTTATGAACATTATGCCATTGAGGAAGGGAGTGTTTGATTCCCGAAACGCGTCTGGCTAAAGAATTGTTGATGTGAAACCCAACTGAGCGTCTGTTTGCATGCTGCCATTAAAACAAGTTGAGAAGGAGACGCACGAGCGTGTCAACCAAGATGGCCGCCGCCACCGGAGCTCCGTGATCCTCTGATCCTATAACTTCATTTAAACGACAAATTCCTGTCAGAAAGTCTGCAAAAATACCGGCGCTTGCCTACTGATGCTATTTCCTACCCGTGGAATCCTTTTCTGTCGAATTTCTGAATCGGAAGTGTTTCTCCAGCCTCCATGGTTCCTGCTCCCAGCTGCTCCTCCAGGTATTGCCGTAATTGAGTGCCTGGGGGCGGAGTAATATTTATGACAGAGGCTGGCTTGGGCCTAGCTCCACCTACTGTCCTATTTAGCTGCTGCACCTGTGATTTTCAAGAGTTTTGGTGTTTTGGTCCTTATTTACTACATTTCTTCACATTTTAAGGTTATTTTTCCTTCTTATATTTATTCTACGTATTAAGGAATATTTTTTCACCTCAAAATGGATTCTAAGAATTCATCCACTAATAAAAGGAAGCAACAGGTTTCTTCTCCTCCAACCAAATCTAAGGTGGTGGAATCCTCAGAACCTTCTCTTGCTCTAATTTTGGAGGAAATTAAAGCCTTACGTCTGAATACTGACGCCATTGCATCAGAAGTCAAAAATGTTCGTAAGGATATGGCTTCAATTTCAATGAAGGTTTCAGATAATATCATTAAAATTCAAGACAACAAAAATAAGCTGGACGCTTTTACACCTTTAATGGCCAAAATTACTCCAATGCACACTCAGCTGCTGGACTTGGAAAATCGCAATAGGCAATATAACCTTCGCATTTTTAATTTGCCTGAAGAAGTTGAAGGGACGAATTGTCGGCTCTATCTTGAATCTCTTTTGCCTGGTCTCTTGAATATTAAGTTTACAGAAAAATTTGAGATTGACCAAGCCCATAGAGTCCCCTCACACCGCAATCCTCGTCATACCAAGCCAAGGCAGATGATATTTAAGGTGCTGCGTCATCATCATTTGGTTCTTATTCGAAAAGCTGTGAGAGAAATCCTGTCATTGTTGGTGAATGGAACCAAAATCTTCATCCATCAAGATTTTGCTAAAGAAACTGTGGCTATTCGTAAAGAATTTTCTTCCCTTCGTCCACAGCTGAGGAGCCTTGGTTTCAAATATGGACTATTTGATCCTTCTACAATGCGTGTCTGGAAAGACAATGTCTCCAAATCCTTTCAGCGTCCGGAAGATCTTCGAATTTTCCTTGATCATCAAGCTCCTCCATCCATGGATACACAAGATCCTAATTCCTGAATTGAATTCGCTGACTTCATATGGCACGTTTATGCATACATTTATTCACGGACTCCAACGGTAACTGGCCATGCTTGAGGAACAGGTGTGCATTTCCTTGTCTTTATTCATGTTGCTTGTTTGCTGCTTACTCTCTTTTTTATGTTTTTCCCTCCCCTATTTTTCGCTTAGAGTTACTCTTTTAACCTGTCTTTTTCTTCCTTCTTTTTGTTTTCACTCCTTTCTCTTAACGGCTACTATTCATAATATTAAAATTGTTTCTCTTAATGTAAAAGGTTTAAGACACCCAATTAAACGTATGAAAATTTTAGATTATTTAGGTAGTTGTAAAGCTGATATTTGTTTTGTCCAAGAGACACATGTTGAAGATAAAGTTTTACACTATATGAACAAAAAGTGGGTAGACTATAATTTCTTCACCTGCTGCGGGTAAAAAGAATGGGGTCGCTATTTTCTTTGCCAAAAGATTACATTGTGAAATTTTAAATAAGATTTCTGATTCTGAAGGCAGATATATTATAGTTAAAGTCAAAATTCATGACTCTATTTTCTTGTTGTTTAATGTGTATGGCCCTACAGCGGATGATTCTGTTTTCTGGGCTACTGTTACGACTGAAGTTCTAAAGTTGGGAAAAGTTCCCTTGATTTTTGGGGGAGATTTCAATGTTTTTGCGGATCCATTGCTAGATAGATTATCTCCCTTTAGATTTAGACCGTCTAAAACTTTTAATGCCTTTAAGACTTTTCTTCATACCACCAAGTTAGCTGATATTTGGAGATTGCATTATCCCACTGGTAAGGAATTTTCCTTTTTCTCCAATCCTCATAATTCCCATTCCAGAATTGACTATTCTTTACTTTCCCCCGCTCTCATTCAATTTGCAAATAATCCTACCATTGGTACCATTGATATATCCGACCATGCAATGATTTCTTTTGTTTTAAACGTTTCATCTTCTTTTGCTAAACAATCAAGATGGCGTATGAATACTGACATTGTCCTTAATGACACTCATAAACCCAAATTGTTGCAAGCGATTCAGGATTACTTTGCATTCAATCCGGAAGGTTCTACCTCTGTTACTAATCGATGGGATGCCTTTAAAGCCTATATCAGGGGTACCACAATTTCTATTATGGCACATGAAAATAAGAAATTTAATTCTACTGTCAAATCTTTAGAGAAACAAATAGCTCATTATGAACGTTTATTTATTACCTCTAATGATCCTCAATATAAACTAAAACTACAAAAACTAAGATATGAATTTAATGCTATTCTTAGTACAAGGGCTGGGGTTCAGCTTTCTAAGTCTAATGCTAGATTCCGTTTTAACACCAATAGGTCTGGTAAGCTTCTTGCTAATTATTTACGTATTAAAAGGGATAAAACGCAGATTACTTCCATTCAAGGTCCTCAAGGTAAAATTGCACTTTCCCATAATGATATTGTTCAAGAATTTCTAAATTTGTATTCCACATTATATAATAAACCAGATTTTTGTGATGAGTCTCTAATTGATGCTTTTCTAAAACATTCTGAGTTACCTCATATTTCCTCCTCTGATAAACTTGGGTTAGATTTGCCTATTACTAAGGATGAAATCCTCACTGCCATTAAATCGCTTCCAAAGAACAAATCCCCTGGTCCTGATGGTATCCCTGCCGAATTCTATAAAGAATTTCAAAATCATCTTTTACCTTATTTGTACCAGATTTTTTCTCATTTTTCCTCATCAGGTACCATTTCGGGTTCTTTTTCAGAAGCATTAATTGTTGTACTTCCTAAACCTGATAAAGACCCTACCCTTGTTGCTAATTATCGTCCCATTTCTTTGATTATCCAAGATTGTAAATTATATGCTAAGATTATTGCCTCTAGGTTAGCTCCTGTCCTTCATTCCATCATTCACCCTGACCAATCCGGTTTTATGAAAAATAGATATTCTGCTAACAATACGAGAACGTTACTACATATTATTGAACAAAGCTCAACAATTCCTGTCCCAGCTGGTGTTATGGCATTAGATGCAGAAAAAGCTTTTGATAAAATTCTTTGGCAGTTTTTATTTAAAACTTTATTATCTTTTAATTTTGGACCATCTTTTATTCGTATGATTTCTGCTTTATATTATGCTCCCGCTGCTCGATTGTTTATTAATGGCTAGATTTCTAACCAATTTTCCCTTTTTAGAGGGACTCGTCAGGGTTGTCCCTTGTCCCTTCTTTTATTTTTATTGGGAATTGAGCCATTTCTTAGTTTCATTCGTAAATGTGATAACATTCATGGTATCGCTATCAAAAATGTTACTGTTAAAACTTTGGCATATGCTGATGATATGTTATTATTTATTAGTAATCCTGATTCATCTGTTCCGCTTTTGCTTAATATTATTTCTAAATATTCAGCTGTGTCAGGTTAAAAATTAAATGTTAGTAAAGCGGATTTTTTTCCGTTAAATATGTTATGTACTCCTGATATGTTACCTTCACCTGATATTGTTTGGCAAAAGAGTAAATTGAAATACCTTGGCATATTATTTTCTTCATCCCTGCATGCTACTTTAAAATTGAATTGAGAGTTCATTATTGATTATATTAAACAAAAAAACTTCCAAATGGTCTTCCCTTCATCTTTCCTGGTTGGGGAGAATGGAGTCTATTAAAATGACTATTGCTCCAAAAATATTTTATTCTCTTGCTATGATACCAACTCAATTTCCACTTAAATTTTATAAAGATATTGACAAACTATTATCTAAATTTCTGTGGAATAATAAACCTCCCCGTATTGCCTATAAAAAATTAAAAATTCCTAAATGCCAAGTTGGTTTTGCATTACCTGATTTCTTTCTATATCATAAGGCCTTTATCCTAAAACAAAGCTCGTTCTGGTTTAATATTTTACCTATTGTTAGTCCTCCTATTTGGTTTCATATTGAGACTTCCCTTGTAAAATCTTTTCCTTTACTGTCCTTGTTAACTATGTCGCCTACTTCTAAGATTATACATTCCTCGTCTATAATCAAATCATCAAGATTAATATTTATTGATTTAGACTCCAATTTTGCATCCCCTTTACTTTCTACGGTGGATTTGTCCCTATGGCACAGCGCCTTAATCAAATTAAATAGGAATGTCTCCTTTTGGTCTTCTTGGATTGCTAAGGGTATTTTCTATCTTAAGGATGTTTTCTTAGACGATACATTTATTCCATTTAATCAAATCCAATTAAAATTCAATTTACCATTGTCAGATCTGTTAAAATATCAATTTCTATGTAATTCTCAACATTTCTTTTCATAACACAGGATTCAATATCTGGCATTCTGTAACAGCCACCTCAACAAAAATTGTTATTTGTGACCAGCCAATCGTTTCACACTTAGCCAACTCAACTGGGCTTCTCGAACACGCATTGGACAAGATGGACAAAAATTCCTTTGTATAATCAGAATCCTTTATTTTGGATATTTTTACAGAACCTATATGGCAATCCAACTCTCAAAAGATTTTTTGTATTTATTTGTTGTATTTTTCATTTGATCTTTAATTGTTTACTGTTTTATTTTTCGGCAGAAAACGGTGAATGCATTTTCCCCAAACCACAACCAGATTATAATTTGAGCAAAGCGGTTTCACGTCATCCAAATTTGGTGAAAATCCAACCAGTGGTTTTTGCTGTGGGTGAGACAGTACGTTCCTTTTGGCAATAAACATGAGGCTCAATACTTTTGGCACCCCCTTTATCTTTTGCTTCCCTTCATGGAAATTCCCCAAGCTATCAGCTACTAAATTAGTTGATTGTGGATTGATTAAACTTTAGGAAATTCTATGCGTTTTTTATGAAAAGGGTAAAAGTTACAGTAAATTTAAAAATAAAAAAAGCCTTTTTTATGGGGTGATCAAAGTAACTATACCTAAAGAGTCGCATCGCTATTTCCCACAACTCAGATTTGGACCTCATGAGATGGCTGGCGTCAGATCTATTTCCATTTCAATTGATCAGCTCAGCACCAAGGTCACAATTTGGCCCCGGGTGTCTCTCCCCCTCGCCTTTCTGATAAAAGTGAATAGAAAGAGGGATTGCGGCCAATGTCAATGCCGCCTGCCTCAAGCAGTGGCACACCTGTTGTCCGTGCTTGTATTTGAACCCTACTGGGGGACCAAGCGCAAGCAACCACACCATTCCTCTCAATGTGACCTCAACCCACAGTTCACTGTTCTCGTCCGGCACAGACAGTCTATGTGCACTGTGGCTCTGCTGTTGTGCTTGAACCATGGTCTACTCCACCCTGGAGGTCAGGAGCACGAATATAAAGGCCTACATCTGGCTGCCGCTGGCTTCTTAGGAAATAACTACTAGTCTTTGCTTCTAGCTCTAAAATCAGTGACACCTCACTTCCTTCAGGTGAAGCCACAGTGTTATGGTCCAAAGGCTAATGCGGCATGCTGAGGACAAAGGCTTTGTAATAGCAGCTTAGTGATGCTGGTCTGACATCAAGGGGGGTGTGGGGGGGGGCCTTTTCAGGTATCTCGTTTTTATTAAGAACTGCAACAGGTTCCTAGGGAATGTATGTTTCATTGTTGGGCAGCATAAGTTGACATCCCCTCTATCTGCGCAAAGGCCGCGTCTTTGATTCATTCTTTTAAATATACTGGGCTTTTTGTACACTCATTTATTTTGTTTCTTAACCCTCTCTTTCATATTCTTTCACACCAGTACCTTTTCTGTCTCTTTTTCCCTCTTGTAGCTGTCTGCCTTTTTGGCTGTTATGAGTACTTCATTCTTTGATCTGTTTTGAATGGCAGAGGCTGTTTGTGTAGAAGTGTTATGCGTTGGCCTTTGCAAGCAAGGTATAAAGTCATGGTGCAGACCTAAGACATCTAAATTGAAATATTTTGTGTGCTTACACAGGTGTAGTTTGTCCTCTTCACGCAGCTGCAAATACCACTTGTGCTTTTTGCACTGAGTGTTGCAACTTTAGCATTCACTTAGGGACTTTGCTTAAAATTTTAGTACCAAACTGTTAACAAGGCCCTTAACCCTTTCACTGCGGCTGCTATTCCGCCGCAGTGGCAAGGGGCAGGGGGGCCGCGCGCCGATCTCACGCTGGTGACGGAACCGCTTCGTCACCCCCCTCGGGTGAAGGTGCTTGTGACGGAACGGTTCGTCACGGCCCCGCCCGCTCAAAAGAACGCGCCGCACAGGCGCGGCAAGCGGGCCGTGACGGGACCGTTTCGTCACCAGCACAGCCCACCCGAGAGGCATGACGGAACGGTTCCGTCACCAGCGTGGGAGGTGTTAAGCATGTTTCTTGATTTTTTTTCCCACCGTTTCCTAAAGAATACCACTAATCTCAATTGACAAACTGTAGGCCTTGCTTTCCTTAGTAAAACAGTGAATCCTGTTTTAATCCAGTTTTTTGCCATGATTTTTGTGTTACTTAGCTAATACATTTTTACCGTTTTAAGGTCTTGCCTATGCAGCGCGCATGCGCTGCATAGGAAAAAGACCTTTAGCCGTCGATTCAGTTTTGCTGCCAAAAACGTGCACGCATTGCATTGCTTTGAATGCAACTCATGCACGTTTGGCGATTCCCTTGCGGGAGCGTGCTTTCAAACCATGTGTTAAGTACAAACATATGGTTTCTGCTCCCTCCCTCACAGCCGCGTAGCTAGGGGGGGGCGAGGGGGGCGGTCCGCCCCAGGCGGCACCATTTTGGGGGCGGCGGCGGCCGCGAGGCACCGGCGGCCCGTTGCGGTGGCCTTTATAATTTATTTGTGGACACAACTACTTTACAGTAGTGTCTCCAAATAAATTATAAAGGCCACCGCAACGGGCCGCCAGAGCTGCGCGCGCGGGCCGTTTAAAGTGCAAACTGCATCCTGCCGTGTGCGTGCAGCGCACGTAAGCACGCACGCCACGCCACCACCACCTAGAATAGGCCCCTCGCACGCAGAATTAACTTCTGCAAGGTTGATTGCGACGGGCGAGGCGGCTGCATGTACTGTGCTTGACTGGCATGATGGGTGCGGGGACTTCTACCCGCAGTGATGCGGACCTCTGGTTATTGAATTTAAAAAAAAAACAAAGTAAGTAAAACAAAGATTATCGATGATGATTTTAATACTTATTGCTGACGATTGTCAATTAATGATTCATAGCTGCAAAGGTTTCAAATTTGCAGTACAGACTGTCATCACGGAGAGGCTGCTGCCTGGCTCACTGAAGAATTAATGCTTTTGAATTTAACAGCCTGACAAACACCGGCCCTCTAACTATGCTCACAGCTTTCATGGTCCGGGTGGTGCAGCCCAGGGTAGGCTCAATTCAGGTGTCTCTGAATAGATTTATAACACTGACTAGATTTTGAACATCATTTCGGGTCCTAACTGAGGGTTTCCAGTCCATGTCCACGACTTGTCAGAGTTGTTCTGCTGCAAAGGAGGTTGCGCTCACACGGGCAAAGGCAGGAGTGTTTTTAAGTCCTCCTGTGCCCCCCTGCTGTCTCACCAGCCGCGGCCCCAGGGGAGAGATTGCGTCTGGGCGGGCTTTTGCTGTAAATCATTCTTCCTCTGCCCTTGCACCATGTGTGGGGCACTTGTTTCTGGCCAGACAAGCTCTGTGCTGCACTAGCTTTAAAAGGCACAGGCCAAAGCATGAAACTTGTCGATTACCTGAACTGGCAGCTGTGACTGAGAGAATTCTGCAAACTGTCAACTCTTTAATGCAGCACTTAATTCAGAGAGGCCCTGCGCCTGCTGCTATCGGCGCAACACCAGGGATTGCCAACTAAACAACTTTGTAGTCCAGATAGTTGGTAAGTGGCCTGTCCAGAAGGGCAAGCAATGAGTGCTGATAGAGTGATGTATGCGGTTGGAGGGGTGATATGTTATAGGCAGCACTTTAAATGGAAACAGAGAAGTGCTACTGTTCTCCCATTAAATGTATTACTGCATTGCTGAGACGTTCAGATACTCTACATTCTAAATTAAAGTAGTGCAGGTACTCCGTACTGGACATTATCTGCCTGGTTAAAGCAATAGTTTACAGAAAGAAGTTTGGATTTAAAGATCACTCTGGTAAGGTTTTGTAGCATGGAATTTCTATTTTACACTGCAGAGAAGCGGTGCAAGCAGGTGTAAGGTGAGAGGAGATTATGCAAGTGTATGAGACCGTTTTTGAAGAAGAGAGTTTGTGTTTTTAAGCAGTATGTGTATGGGAGAAAGCAGAAGAAGGATGTGGTATTGCTTTTGGCATCTGTTGAGGAACACTACCCTTCCATTTCTGGTACTTTGCAGCTGTGTTAAGATAATCTTAAAGTTTGTCATTGCTCAAATGGGTGTAATTTCTGATATAAATGTGTTTCACTCGTCTCTGTTGCTTGATTTTGCTAATAAGAAATTGTCACTCGTAGTCGTTAAATGTCACTCATAATTACATTGAAATTCTGAAAATGTCACACATACGTAATTTGAAACCTTGGCAGCTATGAGTCTGATCGCAGAGCAGTGGCATGATGAGGCACAGGGACCAATTGGACACAGACAGCGTTGCGAGCAGTGGCAGCAGCTCAAACTAAAGAAATAATTCATAACTGCCAGCTCCTCGCACCGCAGCCCCGCCCCCTCAGGAGTAACTTAACTTCCTGTCCCCGCGCTGTTAGCAGGACGTGACTTCACGTCACCCTGTGGCACTACGGGCCGTTTGAGACTGTCCTACTCAGCCCTGCGGTGCCGCGGAAATCACACTTTGGACACATTGTAGCAGCACTGACTGGTTACCACTGTGAGGCTGAGTGAGCTTGCTCGGCTGCTAAAAGTGACCCAAGCCTACGGAAGCAGCCTGTGCAGGCACTGGAGCGCGCTGCCACACGCTGTTGTTTGCAGCATGCTTTCTGTGACAGCTGAGACTACTGCATCATGCGTGACAATGCATTTCAGTGCGGTGATGCGGAGCACCACACTGAAATGCCGTAGTGTCACGCCTAATGTGTGATACTTGGTAGGACTGATGATTGGGATCTCATAGAATACATGAGTAGGGACAGTTGATGTTTATGATCAGGTACATTCTCAGGCGTTTGGAGACTGGTTTTTGAATAGGTCTTACATTTGAATTGGCTAAAACCTGTATATGTAATGGAAGCTATTTACTTTTTACCATTTAGCAGAGCCCACTATGACTGTTTTAGAAAAGTAATTATTTTGTAATACTCTGGCCAACATCAGTTTCTGGTTCTCATTTTGTGATTCAATGTTTTTCATATCTGCAAAGGAAACCGACGTGTGGACGTGATTTACATTACAAGCCCATATTCTTGGTTCTGGACTATCGTATTCAGACTCTTTTGTGCTTTGATTAATCTATTTTGGATGCAATATTTGATCCTTCTTTGCTTTTTCTAGAAGGTATTTATATATTTTTGTTTCTAATATTGCTCACTGGATTCATTGACTTGGGTGTTCTTATGGGCACACTCACCGTATTCTTTCTCTCTCCACTCTTTTTTCTTTATAATTTTTTTCACTTTCTTTTTTTACCAATTTTTCATTTGACACACTGTCCTTGATTATTTTACTTCTTGGACTGAGTGGAGTCACAAACTAATTTGTAAAAAGATTTCTCGTCTTGATTACTTCTTTTGCATGAACACTCTAACACGAGGGAGAAGAACTTTTTGATTAAGCACATTAGGGGTACTCTAAATTTAAATTTTTTAAATTGAATTGTGTAATACAAATTCAGCATTCTCCCCATCTAACCTGCTAAATTAAAACAAATTAATATTCTATATGATCTTGTTAACAGCCTTGAAAAAGTCGCGAATGGCGACAAAACATGTGTCGGCTGTAGCAGAAGTAATGTTGTAACCACAGGACAACTATCATGAAGATTGTTTGCTGAACAGAATTTACTCCATGAATTTTGTATTAAAATAATTTTGCTGGTTGGGATCAATCAGCTGTTTACTTAATTTTGTGTTGTGCTCTGTCTATGTTTCTAAGTTGATTAATATATACGGCGATCTCCGCTATGTATTAGGAGACTACTGTGGTTCATGGTCTCCGCTTTTAATATAAAAATAAAATCTGTTCTTAAGGTCCTCGTCAGCAGTCTTTGATTTTGCTGCAAGATTGGGAAACAAAATGGTCCAAGCAGTGACAAAGATAATGCCTGGCCAATTGTGCCGCTCTACATTAATATAACACTGGTGTCAAACAAATTGAGAAGAGGACATTTATTTTAAACATCACGCTACTACACTGGAAGCTAATTCATACTGTAGCCTTTATATAGTGTATTCAACTGTGTAGCCTTGGACCGTGTCATGTATGTGCATGTAACTATCAGCAGCGATACTACGTGTCTCTCTGACTTGTTTCAAGGGCTCGCCGTCCTTTTTTCCCAGCACCCCCCCCCACCCACCCCGGGGTGGCAATTTGAGGGATAGCCCCGGGCGCCACAAGCTCTAGCTACGCCCCTGCTCCCTCAAGGGAAACAGGAGCAGGCCCCCTCCTCTCCCCTCCCTCTGCTGCCACGCGTTAAACTTTTTTTTTTTACTTTCAGCATGAGGCGGGCGCTTGTTACAGATCCCACTCCTTCCGCCAAGAGAATGCCATTCGCTGAGGTAAAGGAGAAGTTTGGCTATAAAGTTCCTTTCTAAAAGTAACCAGCCTCCTTCTGCTCCGAGCATTAAGCTTTTAAGAAACAACTGCACGGGCTTGGCTGTACATTGTAAACATCGCCCAGATGCCGCTCGTGCATCAATCGCGTGTGCGCGCCACGCTGGTAATAACAATTCTGAAAAGATGGGAGCTCAAGCCAGCCTGATGCATCACATGAGCCTCGAGCTGAATTTCTACCGTGCTAACTGGAAGACTCGGAAAGTTCATTTTCCAAGAGTTTCCAACTTGTCCCTTTTCTAATGACGTTAAATCCCTGGTGTCAATACAATGCCAGTGTTCACTACTTCACAAGGAGGCCCTGCCGCGCCTCTATGAAACCCTAAAAGTACAGTTTGATACAAACGACCGTGAAAATGAATAAATCCACATTCATTTAAAAAAGTACTTTGCACAAAATGAGACCGGGCTGCTCTGGTTGCTTCAGGCAGACCTGGTGAATCAAAGCGTCAATTAGCATACAAGGGATCACACACGTAGGCTAGCCCATTCAGTGCGCCCCCTTTTATACCCTTCCTGCAGGTCATGACTGGTCAGTGTGCCTACATTATTTACTAAGCTGTGCACAGCATGATTCAGCAGCTGAGCCGAGCACATAAAACAAGATCTGTCCTCTACAAACTCACTGCAGCCCCGGGTGCCTCTCGACCTGACGCACTCAGGGAGCTAGGCTTGGCTTTGGGATGTTGACTGCGAGGGTCAGCGATGCTTCCCAAGGGATGGGCAGCTTGTATATCGCACAGCCCTTGAAATATAACCTGGCGTTGGCAGCAGCTTAAACAATTATTGTGCCAGTGCCTTTGGGAATATGCTTCAACGTAACTAGGCCCTTGTGTCTGAAATAGCCATCATTCGTGCCAGACAGTCATAAACACAAGGCTATTACCTGTCTAACCTAGAAGTATATATATATTTGGGGGGGCGCTAGGTGGCGCCAGACCAAGGTGACCGCTCTGGTGTGAGGCTCCCAAACGACCGAGCACGCTTACCTATCCTGCAGTGATCCTGACCGCGAGAATCTGCTTGTAACCTACCCCATTGTCTGCACCTTTACGTGCTGATCAAGGCGACACCTCATATGACACAGATATCCTTGATTTGGCGAGGACGGAGGCCAGAGAAAACCTGAGCGACCCGACGAGCATCTGACTGCACACTCCTGGCGGCCTTGCCTGGTTGGGAAAGTCCAGGGCTCTGCGGCCTTTCCGGCAGGGCCGAGTGAGCCTGGCCTGCTGAGGGGCGCCCTCCCGCCGAACTCAGGATTACACTTGCACTCCCGAGAAGAGCTCCGGCCGCTGTGTCAGGTGAGGGCTGCCTGCTGGCTGAGGTCCTTCGCGGCCGCTTCTCTACCCCCGGTCGGCGCTGACCTTGATTCTTGCTGGGCCCGCCATTACACCGGCGCGCTGTCCCGCGGCCATCTTGTGCCGTCCTCCTGGACGTCAGCGGGCCGTATATGTTGGCCTACCTACAGTGTGCCACCACTGCCGTATGAACCCACCTGCCGGACCTTGCATTGCTACTGCGCGCCCGGGGGAGCCTTCAGCCATCACAGCGGGTGAGTGCTATCCCTGACTCTTGCTGGACACTTCTCCCCGCTGGAGCGCTATCCTGCGGCCCGCCTGGCCGACCTCCCGGACATCTGCGGATCGTGTGTACCGGCCTCCCTTCAGGGCGCCTCTTCCCCAGCTGCCAGGTCGGACTTGAAGTTTGCCGCTTCTGCTGCTCCCCGCCTCCCACGGCTCTGAGGCCAACACCTGCCTGCCTCTCACATTCGGGCGGCTGGCACTACTCTGCCTGCGATGTGTGGGCTGAATCTACTGTCTTCGCTACGCAAGGGGTAACCTACACATCGACTTGTCCACCGGCCCGCCCTCAATTTTGAGCATCCTTCCCGAGGTCGGAAGGGGACCGCCCTACTCCCTGCCGTCTGACCCTGCTGTGAGTTTGGCGCCGCGAGGACCGACGATTATCATAGTGCACTGACCCATTCACACCAAGGCGGCCCTGCTGTGACGGACGGATTACTCCCTCACCTTCCCTTCACGACTGCGGAGTGCTGCACGCAATACAGGTTGCTTCCTGAGCACCCCCACTGGGCAAGGGCACAGACGCGGCCTGACACGAGACCATAGCTGTCCGGGGCATCTGCGTGGGACGTCGGTCCGCAGTGCTACTGTTTTCCCCCCGTGCTAGCCCTTCACGCTACCTTCTCCACCAGGGTCCCTGTTTTCAGTTTAACCTTTTGCCAAGACTCCTTAATTTACCAGTCTCCACTGCGTTGGATCTGTTGGGTGCTCATTTTCTTCTCTTCTGCTGTACCCCTCCTGCGCTCTGGCGTCCACCTCCTCCACTACATTGCGGACGCCCAGAAGAGACATGGGCCAAAGTGACGCACGCCAGTCCAAAATACCCTTTGAATCCAAAAAACAGTCCAAAACGACGCCGGAGCCCGACGGCAGTCCTCCTGCACCGGCTCCTCCGGAGGAGGACTGGAAGACATTACTGTTGGGGATGAAACAAAGCCTATCCTCAATTGACGCCAAAATAGACACCATCAATGCACGCATGGACAGCGTGGTTTCTAAACTGGAGCAACATGACACCCGCGTCAAGGAAACAGAGGATAGAATCTCGGTTCTTGAAGATGGGGCCACCTCCACTGGTAAACAGGTCACTCAAATGGACAGGTTGCTTAAACTTATCGCGGACAAGAATGAGGACTTGGAAGTGAGGTCTTGACGCAACAACGTCAGAATTTTAGGCCTTGCGGAATCCACCAACACCGGGAAAATTGAGCCCTTTGTAGAAAACCTGCTTATTGAGCTGTTTGGGAAGGAATCCTTCTCCCCACATTTCATCATTGAGCGTGCACATCGATCTCTGGCAGTGCGCCCGCCTCCAGGAGCCCAACCTTGCCCCATTATAGTGCGCTTCCTGAACTATAGAGACCGTGATGCGGTGCTCCAGCGAGCAAGAGCAATGGGGACTGTGAACTACTGTAATACTACCCTCTCTTTTTTTCCTGATTTCATCCCCTCTGTCCAGGAGGCTAGGCGCAAATTCACAGGGGTTAAAAAGAAACTTCAGGCACAAGAAATCCCATATGCCATGCTATACCCTGCGAAGTTGAAAGTGTCATTTCAGGGTACAATGCACTTCTTTCTAAACCCGCAACAGGTTGAGGATTTCCTTAAACACTGCAGAAGGGAACGTAACAGTGACGAAGCAACTCAACGCAGATCTGGGTCGCAATCGCCGATGTCGCAACAGGACTAAGAGACTACTTAGCGGTATGGTTTCCTTTTCATAAGGCGCACAGTGTTCATTTGCTAACAGATGTCTGAGTGTTACTATTCCTTTGTAGGTACCTGATCAGCACGGGGCTTATCGGTCCATGATTTTCCTTCGTGCTCGGTCGCCCACCTCCGTCCCACTTTCGGCGACTAGGGTCTCTCCCTGTTGTCTGTGGTGGTAGGTAGAGAGGTGGATTGGTAGGTCTGGTGCCCCTAGTTCTGGTCCCCGAGCGGGTGTACCCCCTAGCACCCCTTCCCCCCTGTGGGTTGGGTTCTGGATTATGCCTTATCGGGGTTATACTCTGTTTTCTTTTTGGGTTGTTGGGTGGGGGCTGTATTCCCGGCCAGTTGGGGTTGCCGGTGTGGGTGGGAAGGAAGTTTGCTCCACTACCTTTGCCATGGAAATGTTCTTTATGTTGTCCCGAGGGGGGGTCGGTGGGAGGTTTTTATGGGGAGATTGTAATGTGCTGGATGTCCAAAGTGCTTTATTGGTCAATTGTGTAATTGCGAGTTACAAGATTTCTTCTGTGTATGAATGGGTGACGTAGGTGATACACTACCATCGCACCAATTTCAGCTATTGTCGTGGAACATTCGGGGGCTGAATAACCCTAGGAAAAAGAGGCAAATTTTAGGTTACCTACATGGACAGGGCATTTCAATAGCTATGCTGCAGGAAACTCATTTAATGCAGGATAGCTCATCTCTCTTTGCGACCAGGTGGGCCTCCTGCAGGGTTTTCTCCTCCTACTCCAACTATGCAAGGGGGCGTTACAATTCTGGTTAGACGGGGTGTGAACTTCACGCCTGCCGGGACGGACGTGGACCCTGGCGGCAGATACTGTATGATGTGGGGTAAACTACATTCACACACTGTCCTTTTTGTTTGCTATTATGGCCCCAATGTAGTTTGACACTTCCTCACCTCTCACGATGTGGGGTAAAATTCAAACTCTGGGCATTGGTCATGTGATACTGGGAGGGGACTTCAACTCAGCCGTGGCACGGAGTATTGACAGATCCCACCCCCTGTCGGCACACTACTCCCATACCCAACGTACCCTATCCTCCATAGTTGCTGAACACCACTACATTGATGCATGGCGACACCTCCACCTGTTCCTTAAACAAGGCACTCATTACTCCGCAGTGCATTCCACTTGGGCGCGACTCGACTACGTGTTCCTATCGGCAGGCCTCACCCCCTGGTTAATCACAGCCCAACACCTTGCCAGGACTTTCTCTGACCATTCCCCGGTCCTTATCTCACTACGCATTCCAATTGAGACCTCCCCTTATTTGAACTGGCGCCTCAACCCTTCCCATCTCACCGATTCCGCCTTCAAGGCCGACCTTGAACAGGACATCCAAGACTTTTTCGACAGAAATGTGGGATCGGTGTTGGACCTCTCTGTAGTTCGGGAAGCCTTTAAGGTCACCGTTTGGGGATTGTGCATCTCTAAGGGAGGCGGAGTCCTTAAATCCTTGCGAGGTGATCTTCGTAAACTTGAATCCGAACTTCGAGACTTAGAACGGATTGGTACTCGCGAGGCCCGCGATCATTCTACGAATGCCCTCCTTCGGGAGAAACTGAACGAATACGTGGAGGCGGCGGATAGGGAATGCAAATTCCTCGGCAAACAGCACTCTGCACGGGTTTTCGGTGAGGGGGATAGACCTGGCAGGGCTCTGGCCTCCGCGGTCCAGTCCCCTAGATACAATAATTTTGTCACTGTCTTGCTTGATGAACAACAAATCCCACAACGAAACCTTCCTGAACAGCTCCGCATCCTTACAAATCACTACTCCACCCTCTACACTTCTCAAAGATCGGCTCCTATTAACCTACATCCTTACCTGGAGGACACGGCCATTGCGTGGCTTGGTCCAACCCAACAAAAATTCCTCCACCACATCCTCGAGGTTGATGAAATAAAGGATGCCATCATGTCCATGAAATCGGGCAAATCCCCTAGGGTCTGATGGGCTGCCAATTGATTTTTATAAGGCATATGTCCACATCCTTGCCCCAATACTACAGCAAGTTTATTATTCCGCCCTCGAAGTGGGAACCCTCCCGCCCTCGATGCGAGAGGCCCTTATTGCGTCTCTGTTGAAACCGGGCAAACCACCTGAGCACTGCGACTCATATAGACCCCTCTCTTTGCTCAATACTGATGTCAAAATCTTAGCGAAGGTACTGGCGTCTCGCCTTAACCTGTTGATGGAGCGCCTGGTCCTGCCTGACCAGGCGGGTTTCGTCCCCAATAGGGCGACCTCACATAACCTACGCACCCTTCAGGCGGTACTACAAGACATTAACCCCAAGTCCGAAGCTGCAGCAGTGTTCCTCGATGCCACCAAAGCGTTCGATTCCCTTGAGTGGGATTATCTGCTGGCCCTCCTTGAACGTATGGGGATCCCCTTCAGCTTCCTCGATTGGATAAAGTTATTATACAGCAACCCTAGTGCCTCAGTCTTACTCAATGGGCCAGATCGGCTCCGTTTAACATACATAGGGGCACCAGACAAGGCTGCCCCCTCTCCCCTGCCCTCTTTGTGATTGCCATCGAGCCGCTGGCAGCCAAACTTCGTCAGCACCATAACCATCGCTCCCTTATTTATCCGGAGCGTCAGCTCCTAATAGCTCTATAGGCTGACGACATGACCCTATATATAAATAAACCGCAGGAAAACCTTAACCCCATACTACGCGAAGTCACCAAATTCGGTGCGATTTCAGGAATACAAATTAATTGGTCGAAGTCGGCTCTATTCCCCTTAACGGATAAGACCACGCAGTTTCCCCTGGACTATCCCTTGATTTGGGAAACGGATGACCTAAAATATCTCGGAGTGGTGGTTTCCCGTAATCGCGAGACCCTCATCAGGGCTAACTATGGTACCGCGCTTGACAAACTTACTGATACAATCACTAAGTGGATCCATCTCCCACTTTCAATGGCAGGACGCGTCTCTCCTATAAAGATGGTGGTCCTCCCCAAATTGCTCTACCTCTTTATTAACATACCATACAATCCTGGTTCCCATTTCTTCCGCGCCCTCAATTCCCAATGCCAGGATAAGTCTGAAGACGCTCATGTTACCTTATCACCAGGGTGGGTTCAACGTTCCTAACTTCCAACGTTACTACGACTGTGCCCAGGGCCCCTTCGTCGCGTACTGGCTGCATCCCCTCCCCCCTTCATGGCCCATTTAGCAGTGGAGGATCGATACATGCGTCCGGTGTAACCGTCAGGTTATCTCTATACTACGCCGAATGTCTCGGACCGAGACCTTACCACAGTCAACTGCACGGTACAGGCGTGAAGGCGAATTGCAGATCACATGGAGGTTGAGTTTTTGTACTCACCATGCATGCCTCTAGCACATGACCCTAGATTACGGGTCGCCTGTGAGGAGATTGGCCGTAAACTACTCCTGAAACTGGTGATTCACAAGTGGGGTGATTTATACCTCCAGGGGCAGTTCCGAACATCGGCGCAATTCTTCGGAGAGAACACCGCCTCGGTCATGGACACGTTCCTCTATGTCCGGCTGCGACAGAACGTTAAGGCAGTTACTCCGAACTTTCCTGATGCGCCAGACACTCTGGCCCCTCTGCACTCGCTCTTACAAACGGATAACCCCAAACATGTGGTGTCCATGCTGTACAAGCATGCCCAGCCGTCCCCAACGCCGCCTCCACTCAAAGTCCGCAGTGCATGGGACAATGACCTTGGCTCCCCACTGTCTGATGATCAATGTGAAGAGAGCTGCTCGCACACTAATGCAGTTACCGGTAATACCCGGCTCCGATTGATACATTTCAAATTCTTGCATCGCATTTACTTTACTCCTTCCAAGCTGTTCCGGCTTGGCCTCCGTGACACTGACCATTGCCTTAGATGCGGGGTGGAAGATGCCGATTTCTTCCACCTGGCGTGGACATGCCCCTCCGTCGCGGCATACTGGCAGGCCATTTTTCGTGCCCTTTCGGATATGGTTGGAGTTGCTATTGATCCCTGACCTAAGTCGGCCCTGTTAGGTCAATCGGTCTCTGCACAGAAATCACATAGAAAGTTTTTCGCACTGGGCCTTTTATTAGCCAAACGCCATGTAGCTTGTGGATGGGGTAGAGGCCGTGCTCCTAAATTCAAAACCTGGCTCGACATTATGTCAACTTGGCAAGATCACCTCCACAATTATGCCGAACTCTTACCACATAAGTCACGTCCCAAAGATATCTGGGGTCCCCTGTCTGCCTATCTCCTCCGTCAATGGAGTGAGGAGCATCCTGACACTTTAATCCATACCCTTACACGCTGTCCTCCCCATCTGCTCTCTTATCGTCCCCCTGTACCGATAGACAGACTCCTCTACATCCTGGCAGTTCCTGATGCCCGGCTTTAGGCTGGTCCGCGACGCATACTTTGCACCCGACTGCGCACTCACGTTAGCTACATGTAGCACCACATACACTCCCTTTGTACATTATTGACCTCATGGGGTCGGTTATGAATCTCCCTCCCCCCCCCCCCCCCCCCCTCTTCCCTCTTTGCCCTTACCATGCCAGCCAGAAGTATTTAGTTGGTGCGGCTCCTACGGGCCTTGATGGAGGTTGCTTCTCCTACTACTTCATATTGCATTAAGGCTCCTCACCCTCAGATCCACATACACTGTATGGTGGTATATCATGGGAAGGTCGGTCCCCAGTTGAGTTTGATTTCTGGTTTTTTCTTTCACTAAAAAATTGAAAAAGAAGCCTCAATTGCTTTTTGCTGGTATACAATGTGCTTCGGCTGGTAGATATGTCATCTGTACTACCTGACTAGGCCACCTTTCTAGTGCGGCCGGCCCAGTGGGTTGTAGGCGGCATGCTGTGTTTAAGTACTAATGTCGTGCCCCTTTTACTTATGAGCCTGCTCTGGGCTCCATTCTATGTAGCTGCCGGCCTGCAATTGCAGGTTGTAGGCGTGAAGCTGTGTACTACCTATCACTTTTGTCATCAATAAAGGTTTCAAAAAAAAAAAGTATATATATTTTTTTTTTTCGCAACCATTTCAGTGCTGCCTGGAAAGATGTGCGGACAGTGCCAATATCATTGCAGTGTTTAGGACTTCTGATGTGTACATGTGTACAGTGATGGTATAACTTCTGTGTTAGGAACAACTGCTGTGAGAACTTTAGTAGTAATAAACATCTGTGATCTTGGGAAGGTCTTTAGGAAACGTGAAACAATCTTCAAATTAGATAATTTTACTCTTCAAGGTCCTGTCAAAAGCAGCAGAATTTGTTGTCACTTATTCCCGCCGGGGCTAGGGTATTGCTAGCCTGTCGAATATCCGCCGCTGAGAAAACCGAGCTGTGTTTTCGGATATGAACTAGGGCACCAAAAGATTACCTGAATTATACATTGTCCAGTATTTGTAGCAAAAATAATCCTTCTACGTTCATGGGGTGATGCTGTTTGCCATTTTTAGGTCTCACCTGCAGGCAGTGTGCATGCCCTGTCTCTTGGCAACTATCTATTGTATCTAGAAACAAAAGGAAAATCTCTAAAACTAGCCTTTTATTCCTCCCATTACTTTCCATTCCTTGACATCTTTACCACTCTTCTTTGCTGCCTTCTAATTCTGCAGCGCATGCAAGGCGTACCTTCTTGCTCCTCTTCCTTTCTTTGAGTGGAGCATGGCACAGGTACAGATTGAAATATCGCAATTAGTGTTCGTTCGCTGTTTGTGATATGATTGAGATACAATTTTTGGGCACTTTTATAGAACACATACCCAACCCAAAGATATTGGAGCTCCAGGTACATTACACAAGTTAACACTCATTTTACGTTGAGCCTAGGCAGTGATTGTGGTGTCCCTTTGAGACATGCTGTATCTGCTCTGTGGGCTTTCAGCACACCCTTCTCTTTTCATTGGTTCCTTTGTGTGCCTTTCAGAATTCCTCGTTTTTTAGTGGTGAATCATTGCCATTTGTCTATCCCCCCTCCCTCCCCTCCCCCCCCCCCCCCCCCCCCCCCCCCCCTTTGATGTATTGTTCCCTCCCATGGCTACTGGCCTATTACCTGTTTCATTTCCCATCCGGCCATAAACGTTAGTTTCAGGCACTATTTTCTTCTTTGAGTCCTGCTGGTGGTGTTTGCAGTAGAGTTCACATTTCTCCCAGTGCTGTCTACAGACTGAGTATTGCAGCATCCGGATCACTGCCCCAGACTTACCCCATAAAAGTGACTTGTAAAGATTGTTATTTTCTCCTCACATTTGCCTGAGGGCACCCGCCACGTTATATCAATCCAGACTCATTTTCTTTTAATTAATCATATGCCACCTGATCCTATACATGTGCACAAAGTGGAGTGCAACCATTGCCATAGTAGACATGCACAACTGGATTCACTGTTTATTTTTATTTTTTTACAGTAGTCATGTTTTTTGCCGGCACTAATATTTGTTAGGGTGGGTGTAGGAAGGTGGATGCCTGACTATGGTTGCCCCCAACTTTTTGCCTGGTGTTTTGCTGGTTTTCCGACTTAGTTGACCTGGGGCCCTGCCAATCAGGACCCTAGGCCTACTGCTCTCTCTCTAAAATGGATTCCATGTACCTTAGGTACATTTCCAATTGGTACTGGGCCACCTTATCAGACCCTGTAACTCAGGGCATAGGTGTACCCAGGGCCTACCAGGGGTTGCAGCATGTATTATGCCACCCCTGGATGGCCATCTAAATCTGACACAACTGGCTGCACGACAGCTGGGGCAAGGTTGTGTAATCACCCTTTGCTGTAGATATAGTATACCTATATCTAACCCTAAAATGGACACACAGATTCCTATCAGTCACTCCTATGGCAGGCCTTGACAATCCTGAAGGCAGAGTGCTTGGAATCGTGTGAAATGGTACTCTGGCATGAGCTGAGCCCGTTTGCAGCTTGCGGAACCAAGTCCTAATAGCTGTTCCATGATAACGCATACCATATACTCTTAAGTGCATTATAATCCTCGCGGTTAAATGCTATCTCTGGTACTGCTTTATCAAAACATGTTGAGTAAGGTGTCATACGAATTGGAATACTAACCCCTCGCCAATTCTGGCGACGGGGTTAGCATTCCACCCTTCTAGAGGGACACGACATGTATGTAACTGTGAACCCCGGTTAAAGTTAACTGAAGCCTCAGCTCCACAAAATGGATGCTGCCACCACAGACACGAGTCTGACCTCCTGCTGCTGGGAGTCCTTCCAGCGAGGAGAGCTTGGACAAAGGGTTTCCTGTCAGGGGCGGTGCTAGCACCATCCCAGACAGGGTTTTGTGTATCCTGGGTAGGCAGGGCTTTACAGGAAGGTGACTGCTGAGTGGCACCCCGGTGCTCACTACGCATCTGCCGGCTAGAACCAGTTCCAGGGGCACACCAGCCCCTGGCCTGGGGAAAGTCCGGCATGGGAGTGGGGTGTAACCACCCCCCTTCTTGGTCCCACCCCTAGGGCAGGACCTAGTCGCGTACCCACCCCTTTCTTTAGGATAAAGGCAGGAGCGGGGACCCTTCCAAATTAGATCATCTTTGAATCCTGAAACTACTTTCTACGAAAGGAACTCAAGACTTCTTCTCAAGATTTCTCCCTTGTGACTAAGGAGTAGTCACCCTGCATCCGCAGGCACCATCTAAGAACTCTGCGGTTTGCTGCACGTTCTTCCTCAGGAATCCGACCGACCAGCTCGACGAGACCCGGCTTCCCTGGCACCTCTGACCTCTACCTACCTCTACAGCTAAGCTGAGAACCGTAGGTGCGACGAGACCTCGAGGGACCGGCCATCATCAGAACTGCACGACTTCTATCCAGCACGACCGCCGAGGGATCCTCTGGTGAGTGCTTTGGGGTCCGAGAAGCCCCGACCCTGAGCAGCTCCAGCACCGAAGTTCAGCCTCCCAGCATCTCCACGATCTGTGTGGGGCCCTTCTGCTTTTTGCTGCTCACCGCGTTGTTTGGCTACTAGCCCGCTGGCTTGTGGCCTTCTTAACGATGCCCGACGACATCACTGCTGCTGGTCTGGTTGCTCCAGACTGGCCCTTGCTCCCTTCCAAAAGAGGAGCACCCCGGACCCTCCTGGTCCCCTCCAGACGCCATTTTGAGTCCACCGCGTGGGCTTGAATTTGCGAAGACTTGTTGCCCCAATCCTGGGTCCAGCGACGTCGACAGCTTCATCCATCGTGGGACAGCTCGCACCCCCATCCTGGTCGCCGACAACGCCTCCTGGTCCGTGAGATCTGCAGAGCACAGCGTCGCCCACTCACCTAGTCGAGGTGACTACCATCCGGTGCCCTCCTGGTGCCACCTGACTACTGGCTAGTAGTCACGAACTTGGTCCCCTCTGCTTTCAGGTGTCATCCATCTTCGATCCAGGCTTGGATCACTCGAACTCTCTTCACTGGTCGCCTGCCAGCAACTTCTTTCTTCAGGCTCCTGGTTCGTCTACGAGGATTCCCGACGTCTTTTGAGACCTATGCAGCTGCAGCCCCTGGGCTAGGTAACTTCGGCATTTCGGTGCCCCAGCATAGCCTCACTATCCAAGGGTCAGGATCCACTGTCGTTTTCGATCTACCTTATCGGGTTCGCCCGAGAACACTAACTTTGCCTTTACTAGCTCCCATAGACTTTGTCCCGCATCCCGCGTGAGAGTGCACACTCTGCACCCGAGTTCCCTAGGCCTCCTACTAGTAATCTGAAGGTTCAGTAACGTAGTCCTAGCGATTCCAAAGCCTATTAGTACAGTACTTACCTGCTAGTAATTTCGCATTCCACTTTTAGAGTATATGGTTTTTCGTGCCCCTCGGGCATTTGTGTAGATTTGTGCAACTTAAAGTATTTTCATAAGAGTTTTGTTGTGTGCTTAGTACCCTGTCCTCATAAAGAGTACAGGGCTGTTGTGATCTAAATAAATACACTGTTTATTTTCATAACACTTGTGTGGTGTCCTTTCACTTGGTGTTCAAGGGGTATATGTGATGGTATAACAGCTGGCTTAACACGCCCTCTAGAGTTTAGCCCGAAGACTGCTCGTATCCACGCTACTAGGATAGCTGGTCTATAAGGTTGACTTACAACCAATCATCAATAAGGGTTGTTGGACTGATACATAGTGATCACTAGAATAGTGAGCACTGCATATCAGGCCACCTTCTCACAGTGGGCATATTTTTTGCAGGCATGGGGAGAGCTGATGCAGAGACTTGAGACGGTTCCCCAGGCCCTAAGTCTGCAGCCCTGTATTTTTAAGCCACATCCTCTCACACGGATGACTTGAAAAGCAAACTTATTTTGTTGACCGTATGCATTTTGAATGCCTTTCTCCTCTACATTTTCATTACACCACTCCCCCTTTTGCTCCCCTTCTCTTACCCCCGCCATGTTACTTGTTTTTTCTAGTATAACTGAATGCTCTGCGTCCGAGACAGTGGGGTAGAGCTGTCTGTGAGGCAGAATGGAGTAACCCCTGTTGGTGCTTGCCTGTCTCCGCAACCATCTCCCACCAACACTGCTTGTTTTAATTTTGTTAGCATGTGACGATTAAGTGAGTTGCCCCAGGATGTTAGAGCTTTAGCCGCTAGGGCATAACTTCACTCTATATGGGCACCTTTCCTCGTTTTATTGTGGTTCCCACCTTACTCGTAAAGCAAGAACCACTGCACTTTTGAATCGGGCACGCCTTTCTCGTGAAGGGCTGACTACATTCACATGCAGAACGCCTGATGTTTCTAAGAAAGATTGCGAATCCTGGAAGGCTTGAAACTGCACCATGGCGCTGAAATAACCACTTATTCTTGTGTGCCCTGGAGGCCTGTGTCAGAGAGTTCTGCTCATTGTTCACTTGCTAATCATCGAAATCTGTAGCATGAAGGGCCGGTTCCATTGGGTATTCAAGCCATGTATGACAAGCTCTACTGCCAGTTGTTGGCCTATAGGGAATGGTTGGTGGTTACGAATGACTATTATAGTTTTCTGTGAAAACGGAAGTGAAATGGCCAAAAACTACCAAAAGGCCAGGTAGACTTGTGAGAAAAGAAAGCTCTGTGGTGGGGCAAAACTTGCACCTCTGAACCTGTTCAAGAGGAAAGTAAAGGGGGCGTTTTACACACCACATGCATTCAAATGATTCTACCTGAAGCCAACTGTGCTTTCATGACCCGAAAATCTGTTTTGCTGCAGGCTGTTTAATCAGACTAACTAGTCATTTTGGTACACTACTTGAACGCAAAATACTCCAGTGATGTTGCCTAGACTGTAAGCTAAGGCTACTTCTCTCATTTTACATTGATGCTATTGTAACAAAAACCGACACAGATTTTGGGGTTTCCGTGCTCTGTGGTTTTCGGTATAGAAAGCAAAACACAGCGGAAATACTGTAGGGACAAATGTGATCAAAACGTGCTTGTATTACAATGAAACAATTACCACAATGAAACAATTAATTCCCACTGCTTTATTTCGTGATGTTTATTGTTGCAGAGGCAGGCTTTATATAATGAAATGACACGACGTTATATGACTGATTACAATCTAATTCCTAGTGGAAATTGTTTCATTGTATTATAATTGCGTTTTAATTAAATGTAGTCCTACAGAATCCCGCTGTGCTTTTCTTTTATATATTCGCTGCCCAAGTTAGATGGGCAAACCCTTATATGTTTTTGATATTGTGGTTTTCGGACTCCCGATAATATAATTATATGAATGGGTAGGGGCACTGATTTAGAAGCACAACGGAACGAAAGGTTTCATGCTTGAGCTGGTCCCTTCCTGCCTTCTACATTTCCATTTCCATCTTGCGCCGGGAGACCCCATGTGGGTAGCTGCATGCACTACAAATTTAAAATACAATACAATACAATTATAGTAGTCCACCTAGTTGATTTTCCCAAGATCATACGTTTCATCAAAGGTGCAATTTTAGTGTGTGTATGTGGTTCTTAAGTGGACAGTTTGCTCATTATTTACTTGGCGGTTTTGTAGCGTGTTGTCCTGTTGCTTAGTGGCTACTACACAGCGCTATATTGGTTGATAACGTGCATTGGGTTTGATCTCTATCCAGTCGGCTAAAGAATGAAGATTGTATCTCAGTTCTCCTGTTTGCACAAACTTTAACTATTTAAAAGCGCCTTACAGTGCCAGGTGTGAATTATGTTACAAAGGTTCATATATGGCAAGGAGTGGCCCTTGCGGGCTGGAGATCATCTAGGGACCCTCTCCGCATAATCTGTCTTGTTTCCATTTCTGATGATGGGCAACCTTCATGTTTTCATCACTGTATTTTTAGGTCACACTTACTAGACAACGCAAACTGTCTATCGCTGAAAAAAATTGTTAACTGACAGTGGGCTTAGAGCCCATCCATTGCTTATTATTGGTTGGCCGTATCGTCAATGTAATGTGCTAGTTTTTTGTCGGCTTGTGTGGACTTTACTTCCTGTTTGTCCTTCCCCTAGAGCATGGATGTACTACTTGTCTCCTTCCACTGATCATTTTTGAAGCACTGTTTTTTTCTTTATAAGCATTCTGTGAGAGTGCATGTGTGTTCCAGTTGTCTCCCTCATCCTCCGCTCTTCCCCCCCCTCCGCCGCCACTACACTCATCAACCCCTCTGTTGTGCTCACCCTTGTGTGCTTCTCCCACTTGTTGCTTTTCACCCATGTTGCTTTTTCGCTTGTTACTGCTTACCATTGAACTTATCAAGATTTTGTAGAAATACTATTAATCGTGTAGCGGGCCTGATTTATTTTTATTTGTGGCTACAAACACTCGCCTTTTCTACAAGAGCCTTCTGTTATCAACATTTCAATAAAGTAAAAACTGGTAAAAGAGACTGAGTGGGCTTTGTGCCAGCGCACTTCAGCTATTGTCTTTCATGTGTTTTTAATGCTTTGTATTATATAATCTGAAGGAAACACGTAGTGATAGATTCATTACCTTAGAATTACCCCCAGGTGTCAGACTGGATCCGGAAAGTTTTTCATCAGCAGTACCCCTGCACGTCGGTAGGCGTCGTCGTGCGGCTCCGCGCACGTTGTTGGCGTAGTTGGCGCGGGGATGACTTCCCTGGAACTACTTGGACGCGCCCACGCGCGCTGACATCAGTTCTTTCTTTTTCCACGCCAGCAAGCGCAGATCCACGAAGAGTTAGTACCCCCAGTCAATTTTTGACTAAGCTTTTCAAGGCCTTTTACCTCATCTTTTCAAGTTGATTGTCTCCTGGTGTCGTAGGGATGCCCGGTTTCAAGAACTGTGGGGACTGTCATCGCATAATGTCGGTGACGGACCCCCACTGCGTGTGTCTCTGCTGCCTGGGGTGCAACCACGACCCGAAGTCGTGCCCCCGACTACCGGGCCATTGCACCGAAGACTTTGCGGGAGCGGTCCCGAAAGTGGCTTGAATTCAAGCAGTCGGCCCCGCGCCGCTCGAGGCTCCCGTGGTAGGTCGAGGGACCGGTTGCGGAGTCTTCATCACCATTCTTCTGGATCTAAGTCTTCGCACTCGTGGTCGGGTAAGTTGAAGCATTCCAAGAGAGGTCGAAGAAGCATCGTCGCTCGCCACTTCCCCTCGCCAGTTGCAAGACGCTGCTGGGGTGCGTGCGGTGCCACCTCTGCGGCTCCGGCGGAGCCTGCGACATTGCGTCCAGTCTACCCCCCTTTCCGTATGCGGGGGTGACGCCTGGTCTGGTGCAAGAGTTTCCGACAGGGGATCCTGCTTTACTATCTCCGGCGGCTCTGGCCTCAATTTCGCCAGCAGCTCTGGCCCTAACACCGCAGGCCCCCCAGGGATCTGTGATCGGACCCCGATCGACACCGGTGTACCTCGTGACACCTCCACCGGCGCCGATCTCCCCGTCACCGCTTCTGACATAGCCCGCTCCTCGGGACTAAGTCATACCCAGGTTCAGCCTCGGACACAGTGCCGGATCGACGTCGCCCGACGCAGATGGGGCTTTTTGTGCCCTATGTCTGGAGGAAGGGGAGGACCCTCTAGCACAGGACTGTGCTTTTGATGCAGACAGGGCTGAGGATTTGGGGGAGGCCAGTGGTCTTGACACCTCACCTGACCCTGGCATGCTGTCTCCTCCTACCGCGGCTACGGAGGAGGGAGCCAGTTACGCAGTGGTGTTGCGTAGGGCAGCTGAGGCTCTCAACCTCGAACTCCTTACGGTGGCCATCAGGACTAACCTCCTGACAGAAGTGCTCCAACTGGTGGCTACCTCTTCGGAGCCCTTGCTGCCTTTTAATGAAGCACTGACAGACGTTCTTTTGGGCACCTGGTCCAGGCCCAACACAGGGGCTCCTGCAGATAGGAACATGGCCCAACACCATTGCCCGGCTCCGGGCGACCCCCTCTTCCTTACCCAACACCCCCCCCTGAGAGCTTGGTTGTCCATGCCTCTGCTTCCGAGAGCGCGTTCCCTACAGCACCTCTAGATAGGGAATCCAAGAAGCTGGATCAGCTTGGTAAAAGCTGTTTTCATCTGCCAGCTTAGGGCTCCGCTCGGTGAACACTGCCTGCCTCTTGGGCCGTCATACTCACTCTCTGTGGGACACTGTTGCGGAAGTGCTGCCCAACTGCCCGGAGGAGGCCCA
This sequence comes from Lissotriton vulgaris, assembly GCF_964263255.1. Lineage (NCBI taxonomy): Eukaryota > Metazoa > Chordata > Amphibia > Caudata > Salamandridae > Lissotriton > Lissotriton vulgaris. The sequence continues at coordinate 1,170,481,944 of NC_141695.1, forward strand.
GGCAGTTCTTTCCCAGGTGATTGCGGCTGGGAGAGATGCCAGAAGTAGGTCGTGGTTGTTATTCCCACTACTTTCTGGTCTAGAAGAAGGATAAGGGCCCACCTCCTATTTTAGACCTTCAGAACGTCAGTCGCTTTCTCTGGAAGGAGAAGTTAAAGATGCTCACACTTGCTCAGGTCTTGTCTGCCACGCAAGACTGGATGGTGGTGTTGGACTTGCAGGAGGCCTATTTTCATATCCCCGTCCTGCCTGCCCAAAGGTGCTACCTGCGATTCACGGTAGGCCACGAGCACTTTCAGTTCACCGTGCTCCCCTTTGGCCTTACCAGCACCCCCCGGGTGTTCACGAAAGTGATGGCGGTGGTCGCAGCTCATCTGCACATATCAGGCGTTTCAGTCTTCCCCTATCTCGACGACTGGCTGTTGAAGGCGGGCTCGTCCCAGGCAGTTGTCTCTCACCTCCAGACTACGGCCGACCTCCTGCATTTTCTGGAGTTCTCGATCAATGTGCCGAAGTCGCAACTGATTCCCTTGCAGAAGCTCCTTTTCATCGGAGCGATTCTGGACTCGCCGCAGTTTCAGGTTTATCCTCCCGAACAGCAAGTCCAGACATTCAGGCTCTGATCCTGATCTTTCAGCCTCTGTCCTGGGTTTCGGTCAGGATGACCCTTTGGCTGCTGGGCTTGATGGCCTCCTGCATCCTGCTAGTGGATCATGCCAGATGGCATATGCCGGCTCTGCAGTGGGACCTGAAGTTCCAGTGGGCACAGCGTCAGGGCAACCTGTCCGATCAAATCCAGATCTCGGAAGGCACTGTACGGCAATTGCAGTGGTGGCTCACGAATCGCCATTGGGTCAATGGCAGATCCCTCTCCCTTCCCCAACCGGAACATACAGTTGTGACGGACGCGTCCCTTCTGGTATTGGGCGGCCACATGGGAGAGGCAGAGATCAGAGGCTTCTGGTCTCCGGCGGAGTCCAGGCTCCCCATCAACCTGCTGGAGCTTCTGGCGATCCGACTTGCACTGAAGGTATTCCTGTCCTCTGTCATGGGGAGAGCAGTGCAGGTGTTTACAGACAACACCACTACCATGTGGCACTGCAACTAACAGGGCGGGGTGGGGTCGTGAACACTTTGCCAAGAGGCTCTGCGTCTCCGGGCTTGGATGGAACTTCAGGGCGTGTCCCTGGTGGTTCAACACCTGGCAGGTTCTCTGAACGCCAGGGCGGACGAACTCAGCCACCGGTGCATGATGGATCACAAATGGCGCCTGAACTCGGACGTGGCGCAAGGTCTCTTTCAGCAGTGGGGAGAGCCTTGGTTAGAACTATTCGCCAAAGTCCTAAAAAAATCCCCTTGGGAACAAAATGTACTATTCGTCAAACAAACACACTAAGAATCCCATTCAGACATGATATACACACTCCGGAGAAGGCAGACTGTGAACCAAGGAATCAAATCAGTGCAAAACACAATTATAAAAAAGTACTCACAATTTGTTACAAGTCGCAATCCATATAAAATTACATCACAAGTTTAAAAAATAAAATTCAATTCAACGACCGGTTTGAAATTCCAATATATTTTTCAAATAAAAAACAGATAATCACAAATAAAATAACAAGTGGGACAAAAAACAGCCAGAACGATCTTTTCAAATCAGGGAAAGATCACCATAATCAGACATATGAATAAATGAAATATATATATGCACCCAACTGGAACAGAGAAATTCCTGTTAAATATCAATAAACAGGTGTTGCATTCGTCAATTATCCATGATGAATTCCATTAAGAAAGCATTTATTCGCCACCGAAGAGAACGCACAATGTCATCAGTTCTGCGTGTTGGAATTTCCAAGGCGGCACTCGCTCGGCAACGTTTTTTTCGTCGAGAGTGGGGTTGCCGTCTGTTGTAAGCCTTTCCACCTATACCACTTCTGCCCAGAGTTCTGAAGATCAGGCGCGACCGGGCCCAAGTTATTTTTGTGGCTCCGGACTGGGCTAGAAGGGTATGGTATACCGAGCTACACAGTATGAACATCGATCCCCTGATCCGTCTGCCTCTTCGGGAGGATCTTCTGTGGCAGCAGCAAGGGACGGTCCCACACCCAAACCTGTCCAGCCTCCACCTCCTTGTGTGGAGATTGAGTGGCAGCAGTTGACTTCTTTCGATCTGCCCCCCCTAAGTCTGTAATGTCATCTTGGCAGCCAGGAGTCCCTCCACTAAGACGGTATACGCCTGCAGGTGGAATAAGTTTGTGGCATGGTGTACAGCAAAGTCTGTGGATCTCTTTTCTGCCCCTCATTCAGAGATCCTTCTTTTCCTTCTTTCTTTGGCCAAGCAGGGCTCTGCTCTAGGCACTATGAAAGACTATCTCTCTGCCATTTCCACCTTTTTAAGGCTTCCAGACCAGCCTTTCCCTGTTGTAAATAGATTCTTGAAAGGCATCACACACGTTTTTCCTCCTGTTCCTTTCGTGATGCCTCAGTGGGACTTGAATCTTGTTCTTACCTTTCTGATGTGCGCTCCCTTCGAGTCACTTCATAATTGTCTTCTTCATCTTCTCACTCTAAAGACTGCTTTCCTGGTTGCCATCACCTCTGCCAGAAGAGTGAGTGAGCTCCACGCTCTTTCTTCTAAACCTTCTTTTCTCTTTGTCCATCCGGACAAAGTTATTCTAAGGACTCGTCCTTCTTTTCTGCCAAAGGTTGTTACTGCCTTCCATATCAGGCAGACCATCACTTTGCCCACCTTCTTTCCGCATCCCTCTAAAGAGGCAGAGAGGCTCCACCGTCTAGACCCAAAACATGCGCTCTCTTTCTATCTGAGCCGCACACAACAGTTTCGGGTGGATGACCAGCTCTTTGTTGGCTATGTGGGCGCCAAGAAAGGTGGGGCTGTGCACAAACTGACCATCTCTTGGTGTGTCGTTCTGTGCATAAAGGCTTGTTACTTCTTGGCTAAAAAGGAGCCTCCAGTGGGGTTGCGCGCCCACTTTACCAGGGGGACAGCAGCCACTACTGCTCTGGGACGAGGAGTAGATGTCCGGCAGCTACGTGGACTTCGCTGCACACGTTTACCAAGCACTACTGCCTCGACAGCCAAGTCCGGAGAGACGGCTTCTTGGGCCGTTCTGTTCTCCAGGACTTCCTGGTGTGATTTTAGTTTGCAGACCCACCACCGGGGTTGGTACTGCTGGGGTATATATTCTAAGGTAAGGAATCTATCACTAAGTCTTTCTTTGAGATGCACAAGTTACTTAGCTTCGGTCACGATATATCTGTAAGAAACATTAGTAGTGATAGATTCCTTACCTCCCCACATATCCTTCCCGTTCTGCGAACTGATTTCTATGGTTAAGGTCATCCTTTCAGGGCCCTAGTTTCATGGCACCAGTGGTCAGTTTCTTTTATGGCTCTGCATTCCTGGTGCGGAAAGTCATGTCCAGAACTGACTTCAGTGCGCTTGGGCGCATCTAAGTAGCTCTGACTACGTCATCCCGGCACCAGCGACGCAAGTGGTGCCGCATGACGACGCCCACCGACTTGCAGGGGTACTGCTGACGAAAATCTTTACGGAACCAGTCTGACGCCTTGGGGTAATTCTAAGGTAAGGATGTATGTTTTTTTAAGTATGATCAATTTGGATGTTTTAGTCTGTGCTAAAGACACACTGTTATTCACAAATCACCCTTGCGTGTTCATTGATTTAACTTTGCTAGCATGATAACATGTTGGATTTAAAGACTTTTTTGGTTCACCATGCAAGGGCATGTGCACACATAGCCTTTGTGAAAGATGCGAGGAATGTATTGGCCCTTTCAGAAGTATCTATCATGCAATACTTTGCTGTATATCTGCTCTAAGTTCATAATTGAAAGCCAACACCATCCAACAAGGTTACGCTTCTCTTAACAGCTTTAATAAAAGCAAACCCTAGTGATGTTAGGGTATGATATCAGTAAAACAAACTCACATTTAAAACGAAAGGACATTTCCTTATTGAAAACTGGTAGATATTTCACTTAAATGAAGATTGAAAAACTAAATGAGAACCTGAAAGAACCAGACCTTCCACAATGCTGTTGGCCTTACTGAAGAGACGCAGCTGTGATAGGTCTGGGTGTGGCCACTGTCTGTGTTGATGTACTAGAAATGCTTATGACATTTGTTCTTGCTAGGGACTGTGACCCACAAGGGGCATACATTAAAAAAAATCTAAATGAATCCAAATAATGATACCCCATCTTCATGTGTCCCCCATCATAGCCTCCCATCTTCATGTGTCCCCCATCATAGCCTCCCACTGATCCAACTTGTCAGCAACCCAAAGGGCTGATAGCGTGTGGCCTTCTATATTATTTAGATCAAAGTATCACTTGCTGATTTGAGGAGTCTTGCACCTGTTTCTCAGCTGTAAACCTGGTGCTGATTTTATGGCTCTGGAATGCTCTTTTTGAAGCTAGGCTGTCAAGGATTTAAAATCAGCATACCGGGTCACTCCAATCTGCCCCACTTCAATCCTCCCCACTCAATCCAAAACAATCTGCCCTGCTCCAATCCACCCTACTTCCGTCTTCCCCACTCCATTTCGCCCGCTCCAGTCCGAAACAGTCTGCCCTACTTTAATCTGCCCCACAGCACACAATTCCACAACTAACTATTCCAATCCAACCCACATAATTCCACTGCACTCCAGAACACATGGGTAAAAGACATTATCTGATAGGGACTACTAGCCGCAGATTCCTTAACATAGAATTATCCTCAGGCGTGAGTCTGGATCCGGAAAACTTTTTTGCTACAGCATCCCTGCGCCCCGTGGGGACGGCATCACGCTACTCCGCCCAGGCGCTGTCTGCGTACGTGATGTCAGCGAGGTGCGCCTACGTCAGTTTTTTCCTTTTCTGCATGCAGGGCAGATCCGGTCTTTGCTCGGGCCTGTTTGGGCCCCTTTGTGTTACCTGTGTTGAACAATGTACAAATGCCTTCGGGCTTTAAGTCTTGCACGTCGTGTGGACGTCTTATGGTGGCGACGGACCCTCACCTCATTTGCATGTGGTGTTTGGGGGAAGATCACGGCTCCCCTGATTGTGAGGCGTGCCAACAGCTGAAGCCGAAGTCGCGGCGAAAGCGCCGGATGAAACTGCTCTCGGCACGACTCTCCAGGTCCGCTACTTCCCGTCGATCAGCTTCAGCTGAAGGTTTTCGAAGTGGCCGCCGCCGCTGTCGTTGTCGTCCCCATCCTTCTCCTGTGCCACACAAGTGTCGCTCCCCGGTGGGTAAGTGTCGCAGTTTGTCCCCGAAGACTGGTTTACGGCCTGTTGGGGGTGTGGGCTCTCCGCGGGTGATGCGGCCTCGCGTCTCGTCCTCTTATCTACCGTTTCCCAGTGAGTAGGCGTCGAGAGCTCAGATGGAGACATATGCTACAGCTTTGCAGGCCTCGCTGGCTTCTCCTCCTTCCCCTCCTAGTACGTCGGCGGATCCCTTGCATGGTGCGGGCCCTCCGCTGCGTTGCCGGCGGCTCCAGCCCCGGCACCAACTGGTTCGGCTCCAGGCTTGGAGAATGTGGTGCCGCTGGGGTGAGGCCCTTCGGGGGTCCCTCCTTCAGACCACGGCGCCTCTACTTCACCGCAAACTCCTACGGGAGTCCCTGTGGTGTTGCAGGAGGTTGCTGGGGCTCGGGTCGCATCACTGAGCCCTTCTCGGCCCTCTGGACAGGTGGTGTCCTTAACTACAGCTGAGGTGACGCCGCTACGGCGCCGGCGTTTGCTGGCCTGGGTGGCGCCACAGGGGTCGGCGGACTCCACTCGTCCCGCTCTGGGTCGGGCTGGAAGGGGTTCCCTCATCCCCCTCCAGGCCTCCCTCGTCCCTCCACGCAGGCGGCTGCCTTGTCGGAGGTCGAGTCGGAGGTTGAATCGGCCTTGGCAGCGTCATATGGGTGAGCGGACCCCCTACTCCCTGTTATGGGTTGAGGCTGACAGAGGTCTCCTTGTCCCTCCCTTGGGTCCCTCTCGCATCTCCACGGAGGCAGCTGCCTCGTCGGAGGCCAAGTCGGCTCGTCCCTTGGACTCTTTGGCCCCGGCTCAGCTCCGGTCTCTGTCGCTGTGTGACATGGGGGAGGCCTGTCTGGCGTATCCTTCGGCGCCAGACGGCGATGACGTCCTGCCTCAGGCGGCGGACTCTACGGCGTCGGACGCGGTTTTCGCCGGAGGAGCGCCAGGTTGCCCACTCCTCGGTTCCTCCTTCTACTTTTCAGGTATGGCCTTTGCCTGCCCCGCTTGGTTTCGGGGGCGGCCACCTTAGTTTGCAGCCGCTGCCCACGAGGAGCTGCTTTCTCCACCGCTGGGCCCTACGAAGGCGGGTGCTGCCTTCGCTCGCGCTGTGTCCACGTCTCTCGGTATTTTGCGCATGGGTGATCTAGCTGCCCATTTCCCTGCCGATCATCTGCTGGAGGTTCTCCACCAGGGCTCTGGTGGGAGGGAGCTACTGCTTCCTTTTGAAGGGGATGGGGACTTGGGTGCGTCCCGCCACAGGGGACCCGGTGCTCCAACACCTACTGCACCAGCACTTTCCAGCACCTCGTGGCCCGGCGTGTCTTTCTATCCACCCCTCTGCCTCCAGTCCACTTTTGCGGACTGCCTTTCCTTCCTTCCCGCCGCTGTTGTCTCTGTCGTCCTGGGAGGCCCGCTGGCTGGACTCTTGGGGGCACAACATGTTCGCCTCGACCATCGCTGCTCTGCGGGCTCTTAACACCTTTTGTGTGTTGGCTAGGGCCTCTTGTTTATGGGAATCGGCCGAGTCTTTGGGATCCGCCACGTCACAGGAGACTGTTCAGGTTGACTTGCGGCACCATGCTTTGGATGGCCGGGAGCTAGCAGTGTTTATTCTTCGCTCCGCTCTGGACATTTCGGAGGTGCTGGGCCGTGCCATGGCTTCTTCAGTGGCCCTTCGCCGCCAAGCTTGACTTCGTAACGGTGTGTTCCCGGAGAATGTTAGGGAACGGCTGGTTGATTTTCCATTCAATGGCACTCTGTTATTCCATGTCCCGGCAGACTTGGCCATCCAGAGGTTCTTGGCGGGGCTTCGTCCTCCTCCTCCTTTTTCTCTCCCTTAGTGACTGGTGAAGTAATCTGGTTCTTGGACCTCCCTTTGGGCGAGTCACCCTTGTTTTATGGTCACTCGAGTCCTCCTTGCTAAGACTGTGGTGTGTTGGCTGCTGGACAGCCCTTGTTGCCTCTGTGTGTTTTTTGCTTGAGTTATCTGCTCAGATTGGCCCTGATATTAGGCCTTCTGTTTTCTCTTGGGCTGCTTGATGAGCCTTCTGCAGGGTTTTTTTCCCCGCCGCTCTTTCGTTTTTCCTCTGCTGCTGAAGTTTCTTCCATAGAGGGTTCCCATGTCTTGGAACTTAACGTACCCTATGTGGGGAAGTGGTAGCTGTTATATAGCTTGTGCTGTTCTAGAGGGTTGGGGTCGCCTTCGGGCCTCTGCTCTCCGTGGTGTTTATATACGTTGCAGATGCAACTCTCTTGCTGGCGTGGAAAACCTTGGTGGCTCCCCGGGGACTCCTTTTCTGGGGTCGCAGTGTCGTTCGCCATGTCTGGCCTACTGTCTGCGGCCTGGCATTGTGGCTCTGGTTCTGCTTCTTTGAGTTGTGTGCTCGGCCTCTCGCTGAGGTGTGTCCAGGCTCCTCTTCGCCTTCTTCAGTAGTCGTCTGCCCGTTCTTCCAGGGGGCTCTGGGCTATTTTTCCTGCTTCCGCCGCCTTTATTGCTTTCAGCGCAGTTCTGTCTGGTCTGTTGCCCTCTGACTGTGGTGGGCTTGCCTTCTTTTCCCTCGTCTCCTTGCGCCCTCTTGGTTGTTCTTCTTCCTCTTCCTTAACCTGGCGTTGGATGAAGTTCTGTGGCTTTGTAGGAGCATGGGATGCTTCGGCCTTCCCCGGCCCTGCCCTAGATTCCTCTGTTGTGTGCACAGGTTTCCTCTTTCTTCTGTTCTTCTCCCACGCCCCTCTTGGGGTCGGCGGTGTTCTGCTTGTGGATGTTCCCATTGCCTGGAGGGCGGGGCTCCACGCCCTGTCGGCTGGACTAGTCCCCAGTGGGGCCTTCTGTTAGGTCCAGGCTGGTGGTGTCCTCCGCAGACCCTCCTTCAACCTTGGGTATGGCTAGGGTATCTATTCTAAGTTAAGGAATCTGCAGCTAGTAGTGTCTATCAGATGTACGCGTTACTTACCTTCGGTAACGATGTATCTGTTAGAGATGATTCTAGCCGCAAATTCCTTCACGGCCCGTCCTTCCTCCCCGTTCTGCGAGGACCTTTGGCTCCTGCACTCACCTCCCGGTGGGTGGCTGTGTCTTCTGTGAGTGCATTCTTTCGTTCTTTTGACAGAAAGGTTTGTCTTGTTTCTTGCTCCTCTCCTCCTCTTTGGCACTTTGGAGGATTAATCTATCGGTACTCCTGTGCCCCTCTGCTCTGGTTGCTCCGGGGTTAAGGCTTGCCTTCACTCTTGTCCCTCCCTTTCCTCCCTCTTTTTACTACGGGTTCTGGCCCCTCTGCTACCCTAGGAGTTGGGGTCATCTGGCAGTGCCTTGCCTTGTTCCTTTGGGGGGTTGTCACATTCTGTGCTAGGGTTGCCTTGGAGTTTTGTCGTTCCCTGTTTGTCTTGAAGCTCGGCCCCCTTTGTTTTCTTGGTTGGGGTTATACTCCTGCATGTTGTCGTGACATTTTACATATGTTCCTTGCATGGGGGGGAACTGTCTATGTGCTGGCAGGGTGGCTGCTCTTAGCTGTGCTGTGTTCTTTCTTCTTTCCCTGCTTTTGTGTCCTGCAGTGTTGGCACTGCTCCTTATGGTGGTGTTCGTCACCATTCCTTTTTCCACTTTTTCTGCTCTTACGCACACTGTTCCCATGTTCCCACAGTTTGTCTGGTGGCTCCGCGTTGTGGCGCTCAAAAGTTCTCCGAAGAAGACTGACGTAGGGGTGCCGGGGTGGGAGTTATGTGACCTCGCTGACGTCACGTACGTCGCCTGGGCGGAGTCGCATGTTGCCAACCCCCGTCTCGCAGGGATGATGTCGCAAAAAAGTTTTCCGGATTCAGTCTCACTCCTGGGGATAATTCTATGTTAAGGAATCTGCGTCTAGAATCGTTTCTACCAGATACATTGTTACCGAAGGTAAGTAAATGGTACGTCAATTACAATGCCAATAGTTCTAACTCTAGCAAACGCGAGACCAAGTTGCATTGAAATGCTTGGTTTTTTTATACATGTAGATTTACAGATTTTTCCCAGAATCACTGGTTATTTTCCTTGCTGGTGTAAAGAGATGACTCAGTGGCTGTTGAGAAGAGGACACAACAGCAGCTGGGAGGAAACAACTACTCCGGCACTCTCCCTCCGGCAGAATGATACCTCATCCATCACATTGCTGCAATCAAACAGGACTGTACGGAGTTGAAATTGCTAGGACAGGGGTGTCAAGGCACTGGATTGGAAAGGTTTCACAAGTGCAGCCAGCTCAAGTACAAATCTTTCAACATCTTTTAGAGAGTAGTGAGCGCGGGACAGAGGTTAACATTTGTAAGAAAATTATTCTAGCTGGCAGTTGAGGTTCATTTTGAAAAATGTTGATATTTTATTCTTTTTTCCCATGAAACGGCAAAAAAAATTAAGGTTGGTACTTTGAAGCTGAGGGAATTGGTGTTTTTAGTGATTGGCACAAAATTAGTGAGGGAGCTCACTTTTCTTTTTTTAGATTTCGACTGAACAGTGCATGCAGCGCAAGCTCTTTCCTTGTAAACAAAAAAACACAACTTAAAAGGGGCTTAGATCCTGATCCTTACTTACCATTAGTTAGCTTGCACGTCGCTCTTGTTTCCTTGCTTCGTATTGGTCACCAGCTTCCTTATTCCTCCTGGGCTTCAGGTTTCGGTCCCTGCAGTGAAGCATGTGCCAACTACAGTTTCCTGTGTGCAGCCAGTGTCCTTCCAAAGGCCTCAGGCTCCATTAGGTACTTGTGTTTTTAGTTTTGGACATGTACTCCTGATGAGTGCATGTCTCTGCAATGCGTGTCCCGACCTCCTCCAATTTCCTCCTGTAGCTTTCCCACCCCACCTCCCTCCTCCCACTGTCAATTGTTGGTGCTCCCTTCCACCTCCCCTCCCACTGTCTGTTGTTACTGCTGCAGCTCCCTCGTGCTTGTATCCTCCCCCCTTCTCCCTCTCTGTCTGTTCTTGATTCTCCTTCCCTCCCTCCCTCCCTCCCACGCATCCATTGTGTTCCTTGTTTTATTTGTCTTGTTATGATCCCCCTCTTGCCCTCCTTTGCACCAGGAAAAGAAATTAAAGCCAAATAGCCCTTGCTGTGGGTGACCAGATGTCCCCACATGTGCCCATACAATCCTGTTTTTTTCAGTGGCTGTCCCAGTATCTCGATTCGTGTTACAAAACAAATAAATGTCTTGGTTTTGAGAGAAGGTCGGGTGAGCATGCAGATGTATGGCTGTGCTCAGTAGGCTCATGTTCACACCGGCCCTCTCATGACACCATGGACAGTCTTGTTCTAAAGACTCACCTTCTATGCTTGCTTGACTTAATTCAGGCAACACAGCGGGATTTAATGGGGGGGAACCAACCCTCCATATCCCATCACCCGAGGAGCATCGCAAAGCTCCCCTTGCAACACGCAACAGCATTGCCAAGGAATGTTTTAATTTTCATGCTAAAGAGGTGTGTGCTTCTGTGGCATGAAATTTAAATTAAATACTTCCTTGGTTATGCTGTAGTGTGTGTATATATATATATATATATATATATATATATATATATATAGATATAGATATAGATATAGATATAGATATAGATATAGATATAGATATAGATATAGATATGTTTTTATATGTAAGGGTTGCTAGGCCCCTGAAAGTCTCTAGAGCAAGGGGCATTGTCTGTTGGTTCGGATTCTGGCTGTGGGGCTCGGGTGCAGAGGTTGCTTGCGTTTGAGGCTCTCACTTCTTGTGGTTGACCTTGTGATGGGGCAAAAAGGAGAGCAGGACCACCCCCGCCATCGACCCCAGTGGTGCAGACACCCCTCGTCGGCAAGCCGGTTCCAGCAGGGCCGGTGTCTGGACCGAACACTCAATAAGCCTTGGTCACTGCAAGTTCTTTAGTACTCAGGGCATTCGTCCTAGGGAGCTTCCAAAGGGTATAGGGGTTCGAAATGCGCTGAGGAGGTGGGTCTAATTTCTGGAAGCCACAAAGTCCTTCTCCTCGGGTGCTGCTTCCTCGTGGAGCTGATGGTCAGCAGGACGGCACACCGGGCAGATGCAGTCGGTACCTCCAGACAAGTGGCTCCTCCACCTCAAGGGAGACACCAACTGGTTGGCCAAGTGCCAGCAGCCCTCTGAGGCCTCAGGAGGATGCACAACTGCTGGACTAGTCAGGTCTTTGCAACCCTCGGGACAACAGCAGGCAGGCAGGCCTGGCACCAACCCCAGGGCCGCGCCACAGCTCTCGCACCATCCTTACATCGAGCACTGATACTAGCTCCATATACTGAGCTCCAATAACGTCTCCTTACACTGCGCACCAATATTAGCTCCTTACAATGAGCATTGACTCTAGCTCCTGACACAGAAGCCTACATTAGCTCCTTATACTGAGCACCGAGGCTAAATCTTTACACTGAGCTCAATATTATTTCGCTACAATGAGCTCCAACTCTCGCTACCGAGAGCTGGGGCTTACCCCGAGTACCCCATACTCAGTTTGGGACACCCACACGGCGCACCTGGGTACTCTTAACGATGGGCCCCAGGGACTTTGCAGCCCCTCTGACAGTTTTCTGCACTCACCTCTTTTACCAGTAGGAGGCTCCTGGTGCCCCAGGTGTAATGAATACCATTCTCCTGAAGGGAGTTTCCGTGATTCACTCTTAGTCCCACCAAGAGCATGCCCGGTGCAGTAGATCTGCCGCTGTCAAAGGGCACAGGGCAGTTGGGTGTGGGAGGAGCGCTGCTCTGAGAGGGTGCGATGGAGTGGAAATCCAAGCGCAGGTGCATCTATGCAATCTATAATTTACTGTGTGGTGATTCAGTGTACTTTTGTGATGTAAAATTATCTTTTACGCATTGAACTACAATCACTCTATAGGAAGTGAGTGGCTTGATACACCAAACAGGCAACAGCATGAAGTGAGAGAGAATCCTAACCTGGATGGAACCAAGGACCAATTCACTTACATTTTAAAGAATGATCGATAGGACTAAATGTTGATACTGGTCAGTGCAGTTCAACATTTAGTCCTATTTCTATGTCAATGGTTGTCCCTTTTTTTTGTTCTGAAAATCTGGTCGCCCTTGCAGAGCTGTTTGGCTTAGTTAATGTTTTTTTAAATATATGTAAAGCATTGCGGGATGCTACGCAACATTGCTTCAAGTAAACAAAAAAAGTGTTATGATGCAATCTGAAAGAAACAGGTTAGTGTTAGATTCCTTACCTTAGAATAACACGTAGTTGTGACGGACTCGTCACTTCAGGGCTGGGAGAGGCGGAGATCAAAGGCCTCTGGTCTCCGGCGGAAGCCCAGCTCCACATCAACCTTCTGGAGCTGCGGGCGATCTGGCTTGCACTGAAGGCATTCCTCCCCTCTGTCCGGGGGAGTGTAGTGCAGGTGTTCACGGACAACACCACCGCCATGTGGTACTCCAACAAACAGGGCGGGGTGGGGTCATGGACCCTATGCCAGGAGGCTCTGCGCCTCTGGCAGTGGCTGGAACATCAGGGCGTGACCCTGGTGGTTCAACACCTGGCAGGGTGCCTGAACGCCAGGGCGGACGAACTCAGCCACCGGTGCATTATGGATCACGAATGGCGTCCGAACTCGGACGTGTCGCAAGGTCTTTCAGCAGTGGGGAGAGCCTTGGTTAGATCTATTCGCCACAGAAGAGAATGCGCAATGTCATCAGTTCTGCGCGTTGGAATTTCCAAGGCGGCATTCGCTCAAGGACGCTTTTCGTCGCGAGTGGAGTTGCGGTCTGTTGTACGCCTTTCCGCCTATACCACTTCTGCCCAGAGTGCTGAAGAAGATCAGACGCGACCGGGCCCAAGTCATCCTTGTGGCTCCGGAAAGGGCACGAACATACTGGTATCCTGAGCTACTCCGCATGTCAGTCGATCCCCCGTTTTGTCTGCCTCTGCAGGAGGACCTTCTGTCGCAGCAGCAGGGGACTGTCCTCCACCCGAACCTGTCCAGCCTCCACCTATATGCGTGGAGATTGAGCGGCGACATTTGAGGCCATTTGACTTGCCTCCTGAAGTCTGTGATGTTATTCTGGCAGCCAGGCGTCCCTCCACAAAATCGGTATACGCCTGCAGGTGGAACATATTTGTGGCATGGTGCACAGCAAAGGCTGCGGATCCACTCTCTGCCCCTCTTTCTGAGGTTCTCCTCTTTCTTCTTTCTCTTGCCCAGCGGGGCTCTGCTCTGGGCACGATCAAGGGCTACCTCTCTGCCATTTCCGCCTTCTTAAGGCTCCCTGATCAGCCCACTTTGTTCAAGTCCCCAGTTGTAAATAGGTTCTTGAAGGGCATCACTCATATGTTCCCCCCGGTTCCTTTCGTGATGCCTCACTGGGACTTGAACCTTGTTTTGACTTATCTGATGTGCCCTCCCTTCGAGCCACTTCATAACTGTCCTCTTCGTTTTCTTACCCTTAAGACTGCATTCCTGGTGGCCATTACCTCTGCCAGGAGAGTGAGTGAGCTCCAGGCCCTTTCTTCACAACCTCCTTTCCTTTCTGTCCAACGGACAAAGTTGTGTTGCGGCGCGACCCTTTTTCCTGCCCAAGGTAGTCACAGCCTTCCACATCGGGCAGTCCATCACCTTTCCCACCTTCTTTCCGCCTCCCTCGAAAGAGGAAGAGAGGCTCCACTGTCTGGACCCAAAACGTGCGCTCTCATACTATCTGGATCGCACACGCCAGTTCCGGGTGGATGACCACCTCTTTGTTGGTTACGTGGGCACTAAGAAGGGACGGGCGGTGCACAAACGGACCATTTCCAAATGGGTCGTCTTGTGCATCAAGGCTTGTTATTCATTGGCTAAAGAGGAGCCTCCTGTGGGGCTACGTGCCCATTCCACTCGAGCCACGGCGGCTACTACTGCCCTGGGTCAGGGAGTCCCCTTGCAGGACATCTGTCAGGCAGCTATGTGGGCCTCGCTGCACACGTTCACAAGACACTTCTGCCTGGACAGCCAAGTCTGGAGAGATGGCTTTTTCGGCCGTTCCGTTCTCCAGGACTTTCTGGTGTGATCATTGGTTCGCAGACCCACCACCGGGGTTGGTATTGCTGGGGTATCTATTCTAAGGTAAGGAATCTAATACTAACCTTGTTTCTTTCAGATGCACAAGTTACTTACCTTCGGTAACGAAATATATCTGTAAGAAACAGTTGTTAGTATTAGATTCCTTACCGCCCCACCCATCCTCCCCGTTCTGTGAACCGATATCTAGGGTTAAGGTCATTCCTTCTCAGGGCACTAGTTTCATGGCACCAATGTTGGTTTTTATCATGGCTCTGCGTTTCTGGCGCAGAAAAGCTGTGTATAAGAACTGACGTCAGCGCGTGAGGGTGGCGTCTAAGTACTCCGGCGACGTCATCCCGGTGCCAACGACGCCGGATGCGGAGCCGTAGACGACACCTACCGACGCGCTGGGGTACTGCTACGCAAAAATTTCTGGATCCAGACTGACGCCTGGGGATATTCTAAGGTAAGGAATCTAATACTAACTACTGTTTCTTACAGATATATCGTTACTGAAGGTAAGTAACTTGTGCGTCAATGCCGGTCGTGTCATAGCGCTTTGTTTTTATGTACTTTAAGCCATGTTGCACACCTGCTTATGCTGCTGTGCAACATCTTTCAAAAAAACATTGACAACAACCCAAAGGTCTTGCATAGATAAAACCTACTGACTTTGCCAATGTTTGTTTCCCCAGGGTCATCGATGCCACCACTCTTGTCAAGAGTCATAGAATGTTTGTACAGCCCACCTAAAAAGGCAGCTGGGCATGTTTACTGCATTGCCTGGCCCCTTTAAGTACTACAAGTTTGGGCAAAGCCAATAGGCCTTGCCTATATGATATCTGTTGGCTTTGTCAATTTATTTTACCATGTTGTACAGCAGTGCAGCTGCTTTGCAGCATGGCTAAAAGTAAAAATAAAAATAGTGCTATGACGCAGCCAACGTTGGCAAAAACAAGGAGATGATGGACGGAGCACTGAAACTTTTCAGACACTCACCCCCAGTCACAGATTTGGATTAAATCCATCATCGTTCTTTAACTCACTTCGCCACCCCAGTTCAGACATAGCTGTATGCAAATCAGTCTTCATCCTGTGCCTCATGGGAAGAGTCCAGCCAGAACTGCCAAGCCAGGACTTCCCTGGACAGGTCTCAAGCATCCTGGGACCGGTTTTGCTGTAACATCCCTCATCAGCCAGGATAGCTTGAATCCAGTGGCAAAGTGAGCAAGGGACCCACGTCTGGGTATACCCTGCCAACTTAGGGCGAACAAAGCAAACACAAGCCATCCTTGGCAGAATTATAAGGTTTTTTTTCTTTCTTACTTTAAAGCATTCAGCACAGCAGCCTCGCAGCTGTACAACAGTGCTGTACAGCTAGCTGCAAGGCTACTGTGCAGCATAGTTGAAAGAAAAAGGAAAAAAGTGCTAAGACGTGGCTAGTGTTGACTGTCACACAGCACTTTTTTTTACACGTTCAGCTATGCTGTGCAGCAGGTGGGCAGCTGTACAACCTAACTAAAAAAACATTGGCAAAGCCAATAGATCTTGCCTATGCAATTGTTTGCGTCCTGTTCCTCCCAGTGGGTTATAAAGCATCTAGCATATAATGGCCCATCAATCTGCAGTGCAGCGCTTTAGTAACAATTTAATGCGCTTCTGGTTATTCATGTTCTGTGATTTTCTGTGAGATTTCAGCATCTGTTGTGATGCAATTATTACTGCAATGTCACACAACGCGACAGTCGAAGCTCCAAACATTCTTGTGCAGGGATGCTTCAAAATGCAAGCCAACGGGATGCACGTGGAAAAATACAAAGATTTGTAAATGAAAAGAGGTTCTTAAAGCTGTGCACATACCTCTCAGAGTACCCAGGTCACATGAAAAGTTGTAACCCTGCCCATCCCACAAATCTTGGCCGGATGAAAAACCTTCCCGATACAGAAGCATCAGCTGAAAAATAATATTGATGAACAAGAACTTGCTTCCCAAGATCAGTAAATCAGGGCCTGGTCGATACCCAATCTGTGTGCTCAGATCTTCCAATCAATTGGCTTGGGGTTCGGAGCTGTCAGCAAGGGCCCGGGAGCCGCGGTTGTCCGGAGCGTGCGGTGAATTACAGCTGCCACTGGCCTCGGCGCGGGCCGCCAAGTGCTGTGTAATCACCGCGGCCCTATCATTAATGAGTTTACGCGTCCCCGCTTCCTAACTTTTGATGGCATTATCAATAACGCTAATAAACTGCCCGCCGCGCGGGGGTCACGCGGGGACTCGTCCTGCTTGAAGCGCGCGCTGCGTCAGGCGCTCACCTTTCCATGGCTCATGGCTGCCGTCCATGGGAGCCGCTTCCGTGCCTTGGCCGCGCTCCAGGCCCAGAGACGGAGGCGCTGTACAAAAAGCCTTTGATTCCTCGAATGCCGTTGGATTTTATTGGCATGAACAAGCTGTGGGTGCCGGGTTCACACACCGAGTGTTAAAAAGGACACATTTTGTTGTTTGTCGTGTATCTTGTCTCTGTGTATGTGTGGCGGCGGCTAAGGTCATAGGAGGTGAAACGGCAGGAACGCCCCCTGCTCCAAGTGTGAGAGTGCGTGCATCCATACAGGGGCAGCACCAGTGCAGGACATCGACTAAGAAGGACACTTTAAAAGCGTTCGTTTTAAAGTGGGAGTTTGCTGGCTTCCCGTTTCTTATTGTATTGTAATTTATATAGCGCTAACTCTCTAACGAGGCGCTAAAGCACGTTCCGGACGAGTGGCACGGTACTTGTAAACCTTTTTTTGACATTTTGAAAAATAAAAGTCTAAATTGGCACCTAGGTACTTCACTGCTTTCTGCGTTACTTTTGTCTCGCTATTGCTGGCGGCATGGTTTACACTTGTATTGTCCACAATTCACATAATTGTCAGAAGTGTTTTTTGTCTCGATGTTCTAATTAGAAAACAATGGAACACTCGGAGTCCTTTTGCAGCGACTTGTTGTTAGGTGTGCCATTTACTTAACCTTACATTGCTGGCATTGGGAACAGGGATATCTTCAGGATTTCGGGGGCTCTGGGCCAAACGTATTTTGGGTCCCCTGTTGGTGACCACTTTGAATATATGATCCAATTTCAGCTCTTTCATGTCCTCTTTGGCCAGGTCACTGACATGGCACAGGCACACTGGCCCAAATTCTAACTGCAGTTCATTAATATTCAGGGATAGCGATGTGTGTTTTCAATATTATAATTCAGTAGCAGCTCGCTAATATTATTGCTAATCATCTTTGCGACCGGCTGCCATTTCTCCTATGTGAGGTCCTGTTTTGATCTAAAAGACACTATTTTTATGGCTTTCGCTTGGTGTTGAAAAACCAACATTTCTCTGTCAAATGTTTGTAATAGACACCACTACATCTCACAAGTATAAACAACACTAAAAACAAGCTGTTAAGAATTATTCAAGGTCATCAAGGCAAAACCGAGCTGGCTCCATCATGGGGGCCCTGAAAGGTTGGGGCCCTGGGCCCTGTTTGTCCATGCCTTAAAATTTTTCTGATTGGGAAGGAGGGCTGTTGAAACTAAATAGTAAAGCAAGCATTGCTAGGAACGACTGAGTAGGCAGGGCGTCCAGGACAGCTTTAGTTACTAGGGCGGTAGATTGCCAGAAGTGGGGCGGGCTGGTGCAGGCAGTATATGCTATATGAAGGTTTTGAGGAATCCCGAGCTTTCGTGAACAGAGGCTTGTTCACAGAACGTCGAGGCAGGCGGGAGGGGTGTAGTATTTCAGGGTTGTGGGGGGGGGGGATCATCTTTGTTTGCACCTAAGTTGTAGGAGAGCATGACATCCTAGTCTATAAAAACAGGTTGCTTGTGGGTACCCTTCTGGTCTCCGTGCCTTGCTCTCTGCCTTGGCCCATCTGATTAGAGAATGCTGCAATGCACCACTCAATAGGGGCACGGGAGTCCACCAAGTCAATGTGATGGTGCGCTCAGCTATAATTTTGTACAGACGTGGCTCCTGTGCACTGTATCAGTAGAACCGGGCTATACCTGGCTGATGAGCCCTAACTAGGGCAAAGTCAGTCCTTGGTTGCTTGTTACTTTTCAGGGACGACCTGGCCTGGAAAGTCGTACTGGACTGTTCCTCTTGGAGTAGGATCAAGAAATTTGCATATTGCCGAGTCTGAACTGAGGTGGCATGGTGTGCACAATAACGATGGACTGGGATGTGGCCCAAGTGATTACCAGTGGCTGAGATTAAGGTAAGGGTTCCATCATTTTTTGTATGCTTTAGCTATCAGCAAGGCTACATTGAGAAAGTGGCAACTACCTTGTTTGTCTTTAGTATGCTTCAAAAGCCAGCGCACATGCCGTCCATGTATTTAATTCTTGGTGATGGGCGACTGTTGTTAGGGTGTTGTGTACTGTACGTCAATTGTTTACTAATGCAGAACAATTTCACAGCATGTGTTGCAGGTCTGACTGGGGAGAGTTGCTGCAGGGTAACAGTAGTTATGAATCCAGGAACATGTGATTGAGCTTGTTGGGGATGAGTTATGGTGTAGAATTGAACATTGTTTGCTTTTATAACAGGGCAGCAGGAGTTCGTGTATGAGTAGGCCAAAGCCCTCTTCCATACTGGATAATTGAGTGGTTTCCCTTTGTCTCTTGCCCTGACCTCTTGGAGCTGACTCAGTGATACTTGCGTATGGTTCTTGCAAGGCACGGTAGAGCCAGGTGACTAGATGGCAGCCAAAATCCATTGTGGTATTGAGCTTGTGGCTCTTCGCTTGCTGTATTCCAGTTAGTGCAACATGTGTTTACTGTCCTGCTGTAAGTCAGGAACTGCCATTTATGGATATCATATCGATCTGCATGCTGCTCAAAAGTGAATGAATACTTTGTTTGGTTACTCAAAACCATTACATTAAAAACAGAATACAAAGTTACAAAATTACAAAAATTAAAACCAAGGAAGTTTGTGCCGCTCTGGGGGCTGGGGTTATGATGAATAGGGTTCGTATTGAGGTATGGGTCTGCAAAGTCTCTATAAGGGCAGGCCCTCCGAGGCCATCAGCAAGGATCGTGTCTGTGAATAAACTTTCCGAAGGAGGCCATGTGCTTTACCGTTGTCAAGGTGTAAAGATAGATGGTCGCCTCCTTTGCGGTGCGGTATCCTGATTGTCTTAGAATTGGCCTGAGATAGAGACTGCGGCCATGCGCAGGGCCGGGCAGCAGAATAGAAGATGGGCCAATGACTCACGTTTGTACCTACAGAGCCTGCATTCCCGGACTCCTGAGCCAACCGTTCTGAAGGCTTATAGTTCTTTGAGAGGCAACAGATGTAGTCTGTAGGCTAGGATCTTATGAAGGGCTGCGCGGCCCACGGCCTGCTTAAGGTGGTGTTTGGGATTGTGCAGGATGTGGGGTAAGCACAAGGACTCATGAAGGTCTTTTTTTGCCAGCGACTCCAGGTCCAGTTCCCCTGACCGCGCGCGCACTTGTTTTTTGATGGAGTGTTTAATAGCGGGGTAGCTGACATATTCGGGATTTCAGGACTCGATGGCGAGATTAAGATGGTCCTTTGCCGCCTTGAGAGTGGTCGACCAGGGGTTCCCTGGTTCTCTGAAGATACAATTCAGGGCTGCCTTAAGTGTGTTCTCCTTAGCCGTCGTTGTTAGGAAGCAATATTTACTTAGGGCGGCCATCTCTTCCAAGTATTGCTGGTTGAGTGAGAACTCCAGGCGGACAAGGGTTTTTCTGGTGCACCTCGGAAGATGAAATAGTCTCTTGTAGGCTCTGCAGTGAATTTTTTCTAGTTCTTTATTCAGTTTGCCCGGAAATGCCTGTAGAGCGTAGTTGAGGGCCGGCATTAATTTGGCTTTGAGTACTCGTTGGATGGCCGTTGTGGACGGGCTATATATGGAGGCGTGCAGCTTGCAAATGGCGTAGGTTATAGTTTTGCCTTTGCCTTGGATGATCTTTAGGTGCGCGCTTGAGAGCCCCGACTCCTGGAAGCAAATACCCAGGTAAGTGTACCGCTGAGTACTTTCCAGCAAAAGGTGGCTGAGCCTCCATTTTAATGATTTTTTCTTTGTGTACTTTCCGAAGATGATGGCTTTGGACTTGGATGGATTTGCTACGAGCTTATTTTTGTCGTTATATAAGGCAAGTGCCGTCAGCGCCTTTTGTAGCCCAATTCTCGTGTGGTCCAAGAGCACCAGGTCATCGGCGTATTGCGCGAAGTGAATTTTTGTCCCGCCGATCTTTGGGATGAGCAATGCAGCCCCAGTCATGTCCGCTGTGTATAAATTAAATAACAGTGGGGCCTAGCTCGCACCCTTGTTTTAGACCTCGGTCCGTATTGATCTTTGCGGATGCATGGTCCCTCGAGAGTTTGATTCTCACCCACGTATTGTGGTATAGGGATTGGATCGCCCTCAACAGGGATGGGTTAATATTCCATTGGGCCAGCTTTCTCCACAGGATTGCACGATCTACCCTGTCGAACGCCGCTGAATAGTCAATGAAGTAGGCGAATAAGGGAGGGCTTTTGCGTGTCCGCGAATGGTGAACCAGATAAGAAAGTGCAGTGATGTTATCGACTGTGGCGGACCCTGGTCTAAATCCGGTTTGGCAGAATGGGAGGAGACCTTCTGCGTTCGTCCAGTCTGTAAGGTCCCTCAAGATGGCACTGGCGTAAGCTTTTCCCTCGATGTCCAGAAGGGCGATCAGGCGATAGTTTGAAGGTTCAGATTTGGGGCCCTTTTTGTAGATTGCCTGTAAGAGCGAACCTCTCCATGAATCTGGGACATCCCCCAGGAGACAGCATTCAGTGTACAGGTGGGTCAGGGTTTTGGACCAGAAGTCGATGTTTGCCTTGAATAAGTGTCCAGGAAGTGCGTTGGGACCCGGGGCACCATTTTGTCTGATATTTTTTAGAATTTTGGACACTAACAATTTTCCCTGCGGGGCAGTCATCTCGGTGGTTGGGTCTAAGTCAGCTCCAACGATAGATGTTTCATTTTGCTTGGTAATGGGACCGTTTTCGATGTAAAGGGCTTTTACATGGGCGGCCCAGATGGGAGCCTCAAGGGAGTTTTCTCTGTGGTTTGTGCCTCGTCCCAGGGTGCTTAAGTAGTGCCAAAACTCCTGCGATTTTCCTGGGCTCAGTAAATCAAAGATTTTCAGCCATTGTGCTTCGCAGTAGTCTCGTTTTGCCTCCCAAACCTTCTTAGAGTGACTTTTACTGGCCTCTTGAAGTTGTTTCTTCATTGGGCTTGTACCATTTTTGCGGAAAAGTTTGCGTTTCTTGTTCAGTTGTTTGGCGCTGATTTCGATTTCTGCCTTGTCTCCATATGTAGGTAGGGAGTCCCTATTAGATGTGCTGTTTGAGGTTCCGCGAAGGAGCGCAGCCAGTGTCCCTGTGATGGCATTCCAGGTAACTATTGCAGCCTTTTTCTGTTCACTCAGTGGCCAGCCTGGCCACTGGGTAACCCAATTATTAAAAGTGGTGATTGAGGTCTGTACCCATTTGATTCTTCTGGGCAACTTTATCAGTTCTTCGCCGTTAGATGCTCCGATGTATTCGAGCCTATGGCGAGTGTCCGCTATGAGATTCAATGTGATGGTTAAGGCAACGTGGTCGCTATCGCTGCGCGGATGAACTGTAAAGTTTGACATAAGAGGTTGCAATTTTTCACTAAGGATGATGTAGTCGATCGTTGTTTGGTTGTTGTATGTAGGACAGATGAACGACCCCGGACTGTTCTTTAGGAGGACCGAGTGCGCTGTCGCCAGCTTATAAGTTTTTAATAGATCATTCAGAGCAATGGTGGCCCCGGGCAGATGTTGTCGTGTGGTTAATATCCCTATGTTATGGATATTAAAGTCGCCAAGAATGATGCATTCCAAGTCCGGGAATTGGAGCATTAAGGACCCTAGGTTGGTTGTCAGTATGGCCAAGTTGGATATGGGCCCATGTGGATTGTGGTAGAGGTTGATTAATAAAAACGCAAAGTTTCCATTTGTCAGGTGGCGGCCTTTCAGGATGCCCGCCTGGAGGTTGTCCGGGAGATTGGGAATTGCTGCGAGTTCCAGGTTGAGTGAATGCTTTATGTAGACACATATCCCCCCCCGAAGGTCTTCCGAATATGTTAGCCTTTTTTGCAGGTTTTCCATATTCTGCGTATCCTCTTAATGAAAGCGGGTGGAGCTGCTAAGATTCTTGTATGCAGATGATATCTGCCTCCTCCATGAATGTCACAGCGTTTTTACTAAGAAGCAGCCTCCTGAGCCCTGCGACATTCCAAGACATGATTTTCAGGCGATCCGGGGGCGTTCCCTGTCTGGAGGCTTTTGTTGGGCGATGGTCGTGCTGCAGTAGGGTTGGCCCGAGACATCGTGGCTGTGTTAGGATCTCGAATTTAGTACTAACGGCAGCCAGAACCAGTCTTTGCTTGCGCATCCCAGAGTTGCGCATGTGCGTGTGCCCTGATTCAGATTAGTTATTATTTTAATTGGGGTGCTGATGGTTGGACCAGTTTTTGTTGCACCTTTGGACCCCTGAAGGATGGGCGCCACGTGTGGCGCGTCAGTGGGGTAGGCATGCGGGCGCGAGTTCTCTCCGATTCGCTGATCTGTGTTTCCCATCTGGAGATGCACGGTGTGAGTTTTTAAGATGAGGGGGTATTTTTTTGCGCGCTTAGGTTTTATTTTTATGCCCCAGCTTTCCAAATAGCTTGTGCTGGCTTTTCAGAACCTCGGCCATGTGCGGGCTCACGAAGGTTAGCTCAGTGGGTTCGTTTTTCTCCTCCGCATCTGGCGGGAGGAAGGAGATCGTTTCAATGTCTGTAGTTTTTATTCCCTCCAACCCTGGGATGTTTGCAAAAAGTGTTAGAAGATTACTGCGGTTGAGAATGTCCCACCTCCCCTCGGAGACATAGTCGGGGTACAACGTTATTTGCCGATCCTGGGGTTGGGGGTGGTTTATTTGGCAGACTGAGTCCGCCATCTGGTCGCCTGTTTGTGGTAACTGTGCTGTATCAGGTGGATGGTCGTTTACATGCCTGTTTAACCCCAATGGCCCCAATGACCGCCGGTAGACCTCCATCTGTGACAAGCTGGGAGCGCTGATGGTACGTGGCGGGTGTTCAATTTCCCTGAGGTCTGTGGCAATCAAAGGCGTTTGAGACGCGCGGCCCGTCGTGAGCGTTGATAAAGCTGTGGCCTGCGGGTCGTGTTTGCTTGAGATGCTTCCGCGGAGCTTTGTCCGTGTGGGTCCGTTGCTTGATTTGTGTGTGATATTGATAAAACTGGCTGGGGGGTTGCGAGAAAGGTTATTGCTGTGTTGGAAGAGTGAGTAACTTCGACGTTTGGCTCGATTGTTTCTGGTGTTTTGACGGTTGCTCCCAATTTGGTAGTTTCCTGGTTCACGATGTGGGCGGGCGTCTCATTCTCAGGCTGTATCCATTCCTGGATGGATCTAGGAGCGAGAGATTTGTTTTTATTCGCCTTGTTGAGTTTTTAAAATTTTTTCTTGTTTTTCCTGGATAGGCTATGGAGGTCTAGGCTGGTTGGTGTGGTATTATGCTGGGGCTCGTGGTTTTTTGTTTTGATCTTGATGGCGTCTGACGTGCTCGTGCTGAGCATGGATGATGGAGCCTCCCAGGCGGTTTTATCTTCTTTATTAGTTTGTGTAAAATGGTTTGGCGGGTTTCTTAAACCTTCTATTTTTGGAGAGTGGGGGGCTGGGGCCTGTGAGATCGAGTCCTTGGTCTTGCCGGCTTCTTTCTTGAGGTCCTCAATTAGTGTGGTCATGATGTGTGGGAGTTTTCCTAAATTGTTTTCCTAAACTTCAGGCTTGAAGTGTGTGCCCTCCTGTGCTCTGCGGATCAGGGAATTCAGATGGTCCAGTTTACAGTCGATTCCAGAGATTAAGTTTGCGACTGTTTGTAATATGTTTATCTGGGCATCGAGCTTGTCGGCGTGCATTATTGCCGCACCTGTCATAGAAATTAGTGTCTCGTTGATCAGTGTTAAGTGATCTGTGATCACTGGGGGGTTCTCCCCCCTATCCGAGCTTCTACTCATTGACGATGGTGCAGGGCCGTTTTGTCTTGTTCCCGGAGGCTCTGGTGCGTCAAATTCGAAGGTGGGGGGTGCCGGGCCAGTATTTCTGTGGTTCCTCCTCCTTCATAAATTTTGTGTGTGTAACTAGATGCGTCAAGCATGTGCTCCCCTGTTGCCGGGGTTTCGCTGCGTGTGCTAATCAATATGTCAGCCGTGAGGGCCCCATTTAGGATCGAGTTCGGATGAGGATCTTCCGGTGAGTGGTGAATAGGAGTTGTTGGTCTAGTGGAATCGGGTCTGGATTCGACCCTGTCCGGAGCCTCTGGCTTGAGGGATATTCTGCCCTGTAGCGTGGTTATTATTGGTGATAGGGGTAATCCTGGAGCCCGTGTGGCGGTGGGACTGGGGGATAGGCCGTCCTCTGGGGCTTTATAGGGCAGTGTGCAGCTTGGAGGTCTAGTTGATACAGCTGAGCTTGTTACCAGGGGGTATAAGAAGCTTCTTATGTCTCTGTTTCCTAGGGAGACGTTTGCCCCGGGACGGGGGGTTAAGTTAACTGGATTATGACACTTCCCATCTTGCCCTACTTGCGACGATGTCAGTGCTGGGAATGCAGTTGGTAAACCTGGGGACGTTGGCGTTGCACCGGTAGCACCAGGTGATCCCGGGACTCCCCCCTCCGATAGCCCAGGCCCAGGGTAGAAGCCACCTGCACCCGGGGGGGTAGAAAAGTTTTGCCTTCCGTCTCCTGGCTGTTCTGTGGGGACGAGGATTTTCCTGTGCCTGCAGTAAGGACGAATTTCTAGTCCTCATTATTTTCTCTGTTTTTACTGTTGCTTTTTTCCTGTTGCACAGTGGTCGCTGCAATGGTGCGAAGTTTTGCTGGAGTCGCTGAGATGGTGTGGAGCGGAGGGGTGGGGGGGCGGCCTGCTTGTCTCTTGCCCTCCGATTCCTGCACCAGCACCTGCTCCTTGCTTCCCCCGAAGATGAGGCCGGGGCTCGGTTCTGCAATTCGTTCTGCAATTCGCCGGGCTTGGAGCTTAGGCTCCTAGTTACCAAGGACCAGCAAAGTTAGCTGAGGCGGTGTTGTGGCGGTGTTGTTGTCGCAGCGCTCGGGGCTCGGAGTGCAGCGCTCACACCTGCCAGCAACACGTCAGCGGAGGGGCGGTGAGGGGGGCTAAAGTGTCCGAGGTGACGGGCTTTTAGCGATGGCGGTGTTGTTATCTCAGCGCTTGTGGGGACTTGTAGCAGCGCTCACACCGCCATACAGCACATGGCTCCTTGCTTTTTGCTTTGCGCCCCTTTTTTGCTCCTGTTTTGCGTATGCAGGAGGCGGTAGCTTCAGAATTGGCGGAGCTGGTGTCTAGACCTGCATGCCTAGACCTGCACGACTGCTCTCATGCCCGCCCGCCCGCCCACCTGCCCGCCAGGCCTTGCTCCTACCTGCTTACAGGTTGCTGTCCCAGAGCCGGCAACGTTGGGCGTTGGTCCAATCGCGGGCGGGCGGACCGGCAGACAGGCAGGTTGGGGCGAATTCATACCGGCGACCCCTCACGCTCCGGCAAGTCCGCAAAACCGTGGTGTTGAGTTCCCGTGGCTCCAAGCTCTTGATAGGCGTCGCGGGTGGGGTGCGGGTATGGCGCGTGGGGTGTGGCAGGCAGGAATGGCAGCGGCGGCCACAGCGTCCGTCTCACTCTCTTTGCTGAATGCGCTCTTGCGTTTCCCGTCGTGACTCGTGTGCTCGAGTGCTCGAGTGCTCCCTCCAGTGGAGCACTCAAAAGTGAGCTGGTGTCCATCTTGAAAGATATCCCCTAGGGAGCATAGGCTGACTTCACTCCAGTGGCGCTGCTCGATCCCAGTAACTGGATGGACAGGAGTAAGAGAGGTAGAGGGGGGGAGTGTATAGGACAACATATTTGGGCAACTGCAAACTTTGCTGCATACATCTGTGGGCCACCATTAGCACATTTCCCCCTAATGGATATGGCTTTCGATGGCTCAGGTTTACTCAATCAGAAAGCTGATTCTGCCTTAGAATGCTTTAATGAGAGTAGGGCTATGGCATACTTTCGGGGTCTTTCCAACTTACCAGTTCAGGAAATTCCAAAGCTACTCCAAAGAGTTGGCGTAGAGGTAACTCCAGTCTCTTCAACCAACTCTGCAGTCACCCCCTAGTCCTTTTGTGGCCAAGGACATGCATCTGGGGGGCAGCAAAAGCGTCATTCTAGGCATCAGCCCTCCAAGTCCACTCCCCTGTGACAGCAACCCCCAAACCACTTTAGCTTTAATTTAGCGGTGCACAACTACTGTGGGAGGCAAATATCAGTACTTTCCCTCCCGGTGCAATCCATCGCATCCCACAGAGGATCCTCCAGATTGTTCAGCATGGTTATGCCCTATGTTTCTTCTGACCTGCTGTTCCTCCCTCCTGCATCAGACTGGCTCTCGAAGGAACACCAGTCCATTCTAATGCAGGAGGTGTGAGCTTTATTCTCCAAAGGAACCATCAAGAGAGTTCCAAGCTCAAAAATGTAGCCGCGATATTACTTTTGTTATTTCCTCATGCTGAAGAAGAATGGATGCCTTTGTTCGATCCCAAATCTTCTCCTTCTGAATGGCTTCTAATGGAAGGACAAATTCAAAATGCTCACACTTGAATAGGTTCTGTCTGCACTGCATCCGGGTGACTGGTTGGTAGCCTTGCACCTGCAGGTCTCATATTTTCATATACCTCTCTTGCAGTCCCACAGATACTAACTACTCTGTGGTAAAGTAGGTCAGGAACTTTTCCAGTTTGCTGTGCTTCTCTTCAGTTTCACCCAGTGTCCCTCGGGGGTTCAAAAAAGTGATGGCAGTCATCACCGCCTATCTTTGAAAGTCGGGGATACCAGTTTTCCCTTACCTCTACGACTGGCTGTTGAAGCCAGGCTCTCCACAGTCAGCCTCGGAACATCTCCAGACGACAGCCAACCACCTGGCATCTTTGGGGTTCACAGTCAATGGACCAAGTTGCACTGGACTCCAATGCAGTGGCTTTCTTTAATAGGAGCTGACTTTGACAAGGTGCTGTTCAAGGCCTTTCCTCTGTTGCAATGCATCCAGGATATTCAGCCTATGATCCTGATGTTTCCACCTTGGTCCTGGATCCTGGAGAGCGCATCTGTGAGGCTTCTTGGTATGTTAGCCACCTGAACCCTGCTTGTTGATTACACAATATAATTTGGCATATGGAGGCTCTGCAGTGGAATCTCAAGTCCAAGTGGACCCAACACCAAAGCAACTTATCAGATGCCATAAGGTTTCAGAGGTGACTGCAAGCGATCTGCAGAGATGACCTCTAAACCGTGATTGGACAAGTGGCAGACCCTTCTACTTTCTTGACCCATAGGTGATGGTGGTGGCAGATGTGTCACTGCTGGGCTGGGGAGGTTGTTGAAGGGGGGGGGGGGGTCGAGGTTAACTCCCTGGTCTCCAATGGAAGCCCAGCTCCATATCATTCTGTTGGAGCTGCGGCCCATTCACCGGGCCCTGAATGTCTTGCTGCCATCCATCAAGCGGACCCTGGCACTGATTCTCACGAACACCACCACTTCCTTGTGGTACTGCAACAAACAAAATGGAGTGGGGTCCTGGGTCCTTTGCCAAAAGACTATGCATCTCTGAAGGTGGTTGCAGTCTCGGGGCATAATTTGTGATCCCGAGCCACCTGGCAAGATCCTTGAACGCCAGGGCGATGGGCTCAGCGTGGTGTGCCTGGTCGTTCAGAATTTACATGTGCACCCAAGGAGACATAGGCATTGAATGCTGGCCAGATCCTTTCAACTCCATCAATAAGGCACAGTGTGATATCTTTTGAATGTTGGAGTTCTTACAAACCTTTTGGATGGAGATGCATTCCTGTAGAGTGGAGCACAGGACTCCTGTACGCTTCTCACCTCTGCGTTTCCTGCTCTGAGATCTGAAGAAGATCAAGAGCAACCTGACCCAAGTCATTTGAGTGGCTCCAGATAAGGCAAGGAGAGTGTGATAACTGAAACTTCTGGGTATTAATGTCTGTCTAATCAAACTGTCATGTGTTTTGTTTTTTGTTTTCTGTGACCCTCCAGGGCCTTGCTTTCGGTACTATTAAAAAAAGTTGTCAATACCTTGGCCAGAGTAACTGTCCTTGTTTAAATCGTATGTTGTGATGCGGTTTATTAAAAGTTAAACATACGTTCCCTCTCAAACCGTTTGTGATACCTCAGTGCAACCTTAACTTGGTCTTAACGTTTCTCATATGTACTCAGTTTGAGTTAATGCACAGCTGCCTATTTTTTTATTTGACATTAAGGACCTTTTCCCTCATTGATATCACTTCAGTTTGTTACACAAGTGAACTCCAGGGTCTGTCAGTACAACTGCCCTACACCATGTTTTCACGACAAACTGGTGCTGAGGACTTGGGCTACTGTCATAATCTAGTAGTGATTAATGCATCCTCTTTTGTGTTGCCCTTGCCCTTTGGGGGGGGGGGGCTGGTTCCCCACTGTGTGATTTTAACAGTTAGAAGTGTTTTCAGAAGCCGTTTTTTTCTCCCAACTTTTGTTTAGACGTTCGGATTCAATATCTTTGTGAGGCGCGTTGGGAGTTGTGCTGGGAAACGAGTTATGGACAGTGTCAATTACATGCTTGTGTTCATTTCAAGAATAAATGGATATGGTCATCTTAAGGTGTTAACTGTTCATATGGAAGTATTGCGTCATTTTTAAATGATGCCTTCATTACATTTGGATAGCCTGTGACCGTTGCTATGCGCACCATTTGAAAGCTTATGACATTCTGCTGGTGAACTCGCGCACATCTTACCTAGGTTGTAGTGTCGCATGGCGTTCCTCTCAAGCTATTGTGACGACTGCGTTTGTAATGTCTGATTGTGGACGTTTTACCTCACCTGCGTCCCTGGAGCCACCCGGCACTCTTCACTTATGTGTGCCGCCATCTTTGGATTGGTGGAGGCTGCAAGCATTTAGCACAGTTTAACGTGAGTGCCAATCTTGCTAACCACATATTGTGTGAAGACGAGTGTCTTCGCACTCCGGTAACGAAAAGTCAAGGGTACCAAAATTGGTTCAGTTAGATGTTCTTTTTTTGTAGTATCGTGGGGATCCGACCGTTCCAAGGATCCTTTGTTCCCATCATTCAGATGGACAGCCTATGGTGATGTCATCAGAATGTTGAGAATGTCGGTGTGGAAGAAGGAATCAGTTGGTGTGGAAGGGCTGCGCAGAGCAAGGAGGCTGCTCCTGGTGGGGCCTAACTTGAGGCCTAACATGAGGCTTAATATGGCTCTGATCTTGAGAATAAAGCTGTGATCCTGAGTTACATTCTGGACTATGTATCTTTCTTTCAACTTTAATAGCGGCCTTCCTGCCTAAAGTCGTGACTCCACTGTTCTTTGTCTCATCTCACCCCTCAAAAGAGGAGAGACTTAGTCTGTTGAACCCCAAAAAAGCTTTTACATCAATCGTACCAAGGACTATTGTTTAGACAATCAACCTTTTGTGGGGTTCTTTAGGGTAAAGAAAGGAAAGGCTGTGCAGAACAGGACTCTGCGTGCATTGGCCTAAAATGAGCCTTTGGAAGGTGTGAAAGACCATTCCACCAAGAGTAAGCCTGCCACCACTGAATTGTCATGTGGAGACTCTATCCACAAAATCTGTCCAGCAGAGATGAAGACATTGGTGAATAATTTAACAAAGCCCTACTACTTCGACAACCAGGTCCATTGGAAGGGTATTGTGCCTGTTAAGTATTGCAGTATTTTCTGGTCTGAGCTCACTCTATAGACCCTCTACCTTCAGGAGGTATACTTTGGTATCTATTTTAAAGGTGAGGAATCTGTGGTTAGAAGGACCCATTAGAAGCACAAGTTTCTTACCTTTGGTACTGCTCTCTTTTGTGAATGCACTGTTTTGTGCTCTGTGTGGAGATAGTCATGTAAGAAACTGACGTCAGCGCAGAGGAGTGGCACTTGTATGCGGCTCCGCTCCACCACTTCTGGGAAGGAACAAAGCTTACGGAGAGTTGCACGGTGCCACCTAACAGCACACAGGAAAACTCCTAGGAAAAGTTACCTGATTCTATGTAGGGCCGCAGGAATATGCCAATGGTGAGGAATCTGTAGTTAGAGTATCAGTCAGAAAGAAGTAAGATAAGGTGCCTTGATGACCTAAATAAAATGTACACCCAACTATAATGAACAGATTTCCTATGAAAACGAGTATAGATAATTTCACTGAAAAACTATTACAAAAGACTACCTTTATGGTTAAGGAAAGTGTTCCGCAAAACCACAGTACCGCGCAGAGCTTAGAATTCTGAATGTGTGATGTCAAAAGTAGATGGCAGATTCGATGCAAAATTTTATCTGAATGGTGATAATATTTTTTTTTAATGTACCTAAAAATGAACAAGGAATTTTTGGCTTAATTTTCTGCAACTCAAGCGTTAAATGTCTACGAGCTTGCTATCTCTGTCATTACTGGGATCAGAAAAAAATTCTCAGTAGTATTCCTGCGAGTCACTAGGTGGCATTGTGCAGCACCTCATTGTCTTTTTTCACCCCAGAAGTTAAGTGTGGAACCTGCATATAAGCGCCACCCCTGCACACCAACATCCATTCCTTTCTTTCTGTGCCTTAGGATATGGATCTTGATCTCTGCTTCCTTTTTTTGTTGATTGACAAATTCCTTCTAAAGCTGAATTCCACTGTGCAAGGTAAGATGTCCCTACCTAAAACTACAGGATTCAAACCCATGCTACAACTGTTGTAAGTAGATGCCGGTAATGGGCCTGCATCAGGCGTGCCTTTTATGTTTGTGCACGGAGCAAGACTCCCAGTCATGTGAAGAATGTGTCCTCATGCACCCGGATTCGATTCAGGACAGTGAAGTGAAGCTGTACATTGCCGAATACCATAAGTAGCCACACAAGTCCAATGTAAATGCATATTTCACTTTGTTAAAGATGCTCAAAAATATAAATTCATAAAATATTTTTACACTCGTGTGGTGCTTGTGTGCTGCTTTGTTACTTTCCGGATGAAACAAAGCCAGCGTGGGGCCATATGGCTCCAGCTAGCAGCATGCGGGAGTACAGCTTTGAAGGGATTCTGGCTCCTGTTTGGCTCCTGTTTGGCACCTGGGGAGCATTCTAAAGGCGATGAACTGGCAGTTAAAAGTATCCATCAGAAATAGGTTGTCTGACACTTATTTGAGGTCTTTGCCTTAATGTTTATTTTGATTGACATTGTTCATTTGACTGAATCGATCTATGAATTAATAAAAATCACACCGTTGAACCTACAGTACTGCTGAAGCTTCTTAACATGGTTGGAGCTCAGATTTGAGTCCGTGCTCTGCTTCTTGTGAGGTTGTGCTTCGCAGGTGTTTGAGTTTTCATGTCCTTCTTGTTGGATTATATTTCTCAACAGGTTAACTGAGGGTTATCGTGGTCTTGAGTTTTGCCCGCACCCAGGTACAACTTGTGTCACCTGGAAGTTATCAGGTGGCATTGTATCTAAAGAAGCCAGCATCACAAACGTTGAGGTCTTTAGTGTCACTTCATGGCATCCATGTTTGCCTCCCCTCTGCATTAGTGACGGGGCAGACCACGTTGAATCTCAGCCTGCGGAGTCTATGGCAGTGGTTCTGGGATCAATCGGTGTTCTGTTTGTTAAAGCAAAGCTCTAGTGAAGTGGCTTGAGAGGGTTGCAGGGCTCTGGCATTACAGGTCTGACCTTCTGGCAAAGCTGCATTTTGAGTTGGATTGGATCCTGAGAGCTACTGACTAAACTATTCCTAGACCTCATACCGCTGTGTTCTCCCTTTGTCTGAAGAAAGTCTCAGATTCTTCGCATCTAAACATATATACTGAGCATGCAGCCATATCTAAAGTGGGATTTTTTTGCCTTAAAACAGATTATTAATCCACAGAAACTGAATGGCAAAGAGTCTAGTTCCTCCTGATACTATGTCCGTGTTTTGCGATATTTGTACAAACAATTGTAGGCAAAGCATTCCTTATTGTATAATTTTGCTCCCGTTGCTTGGATCTGGCAGCTACTAGTTTACGAAATAGAGGTTTATTGGACCTTCCCGGTGTAATTTGCAGATTTCAAGACATTGTGAACCCCACAAATATTTCAGCAGTCTTATTTTGACAAAGGTGCAATTTACGCATTGACGCACTGGGGCCAATATTTCTGATCCTCTAGTAGTTACTCTGAAGAAAACTCGGTACTACTGAGCCCTGTTGGTGCATCAGCTCCTCAGTTTATTCTCCGTTTGCAGGAGGCGTTGGAATCCCTCGGTGCTTGACACAAATGTCCAACATTAGCTTTGTGCTGATAAAAATAGACGGAAGAATGAAGCTGTAAGCGTGGTATTGATTTTTCTCCCTGTAACCGCAATGAATAATTCTAGTTTTTGCGCCGCATGGTGTTATATGGCGGCCATACACTGATCAGTTCAGAAATCCCACAGTTCTACAGTGTTCACGCTGCAGGCCTCCCGCCTTCTCTGAATGGCTTGCATGGAACTTCAAAGATTCAGATGGAAGGAAGCTACTGTACACCTACCTGTTCACGAGCCACCATATTGCAGTGCTGATGTGTTATTAAATGAAGTTTAAGTGCAATCTGGATTTGTAATCAAAGCTTCTAATAACTCGCTGAAGGGGAATTTATTGTGTGGAATTACTATGGCCAGTGTTTCTGATTTTAACGCATAGGCTGCATACAGTACATGTATTTTGCTTGCAGTAACTTTGAATTTGCTTGATATCCTAAGGGAAAATAATGGATTAGTCTCACAGCGAACTGGATGTTGGAGTTTTGTGTCCCTGATGCCACTTTAAGAAGAGTGTAAAATGTGTCTGATGCTTGCGGACCGGGTTGGTGACCCTTCTGATTTGATTAGAGTGCCTGCCAGTTATACTCCTGAAATTAAGTTTTGTTGGAATTTGGTCACAATTTAGAATCATTTATTTATTTATATATTGTGGGAAATATTGCAGTTTCTAGCCATTCTTCTAATATGCGCCTTCTGCAGCACCATTTCTATGACTTTTAGACTTGGATGGCCAACAGTCATACTATAATATGGATCATCTTACATACATGACAACATTTTCGAAGTGGGAGACTTTGAAAACAAAATTGGCGTCATGTATTTTCCCTATTTGCTTATATTGAAGCAAACGCATTTTGAGCGGGAAACCCATACAATAGCTCCGTATTTGGGTTGTGAATCTTCCACCCTAATCAGGTGTGTTAGCATGTATGTTCTTAGTGGTGTGAAGCAACCAATTAACCCCTAACCCTTTATTAGAATACATTCAATTGCATCCTGTTTTTTCAGGGGCTGTTTTATCAAGTACATATAGTTGTTTAAAACCATGGGAACTTAAATCCGGGGTGGTTTAGTTGGGAGAACAGAAATTGGGGAATTGATAGAGCCGAGGTGCTCCTAGACAGCTTGTGTGTGTGTGGAAAAGGGGTCATCACTCTGGATAGGCTTTGTCTGTCTGGCAGCAAGAATGATTGAGAATGTGGGAAGCTTTTCTGAAAAGAACTGTTGACATGTCTAAGATCGAGAGAGGTTAGGCCCCTGATCAATCTTAACCTCTAGCAACCTTATTACTGCAGAAGCAGTGCAGCACCAGGCATATGATGGCAGTTAAGTAAATGAATGACTGAGATGTGGCACATGAAATATTAACTGTAGGAATATGTGTTTGGCAGGGAAATCAGATCCCTACAGAAGGAGGAACGTCAAGGTGACTCCATACTCGCCTGATGTTCTGAACATCGCCAATCTGATAAAGATTTCTAGCTGCAGATTCCTTACCTTAGAATTATCCCCAGGCGTAAAATCGATTCTAGAAACTTAACGTGAGCAGTAAACCCGGTGACGGTAGGTGGTGGTGTTCGGCTCTGCGTGGCATCGTTCACGTTGGAAGTGACATGCAGGCTGCCTATTTAGATACCACCCTAGCGTGCTGACGTCCGGTTTTAGGTCAAGCCTGGCCAGCGCATGAGCTACTCTGAGAGGCATACTGTAGTCAGGTATGGACTTGAAGGTCTATCCATTTTCTGCTCAATGTTTCCAATTGGTGCTTGTTACTGTCCTTTTGAAATCGTTGCTTTTGATTCATGATTCACCTTAGTAGTCCCTCCTTAGCCCCGCCTTGTCTGCATTAGTAACCTCCCATGAGGACTGGACTTTTTACTTGTGTTGTTACACAGTCTGCTTTATCTACAGTCTGTTAGCACTATTTTCTTTAATGGGTTTCTCTTACTGCAGGCACAACATGCTTTTCTGCAGCAGCGCCCGTTTTCTTTGCAACACTTGTTTTTTGTTGTTTTCGTGCACTTTTGTTATTTTCAGTGCAGCCATGCATGCTTTCAGTTTCATTTTAATTTTTAGCGCACCATGTGCGCTTTCACTTTTACAAGGCCGGCTACACACACCACTCGTGGGACGTTGCCCTCTAGCAATAATGGCAGCCGCTTCTTGTTGTAAATTGTAAACATCTGCTTGCCTTGTTTCTTTTGGGCGGATCGCCAAATTCTTTTTTTTTTTTTTTCTTTCAGTATTCAATTATTTTTTTATTAACTGGCCCAGCTAGTAATGTCCAAACTAGGAATAACCGCCACGTCAACATCTTTCTTCACATTCACGTCATCTGTAAACGACCCTCTATTACCCAGCACTGTGAAGCAACTACAGGGCAGTGCGGGCACTTTACAAAAATACAGTTACTGTGTGTTTCTCCAAAATGTGCGCTATAAGGTATCCCTACTGCCTGTTTCTGACAGAAGCGAGAAAAGCCTCCCAGCACTATTTTCTTAAATGCCTTTGTCCACTTTGCCGCAATGCTTAAAAAAAAATGTACCCAGCGTGGCAGCTTCGGCTGCAATAATGGCGACCGCACCTTTGTTTTTTGGTTTATTTACTTTTCTGTAGCAGTGGCGGCACCTGGACTGCCAGCCACCGAAAACATTCCATCTGAAAGAGACACGTTAGGGATAGATTCCTTACCTTGGAATATTCTCAGGCGTTAGACTGGATTCGGTAAGTTTTTCGTAAGCAGTACCCCTGCGCATCGGAAGGTGGCGTCCTGCAGTTCTGCGTCCGTCGCTGGTGTCATAAGCGTCGATATGACGTCACAGAGACTACTTAGGCGCCACCCGTGAGCGCTAACGTCAGTTCTTTCTTTTTCCACGCCAGCAAGCGCAGATCCGGTTAGAGCACGTATCCTAATCACTTTTTGACTAACTTTTTTGAGACTTTTGTCTGTACTTCTTTTGAGTATTTGACTCCTGGTGCCACGTAGGGATGCCTGGGTTTAAATCCTGCTGGGCCTGTTGCCGTACGATGTCAGTGGCCGACCCCCAAAGAGTCTGTCTCTACTGTCTGGAGCGCGACCATGACTACCGGCCATGTTCTGACTGTCTGGCCATGGCTCTGAAGGCTTTCCGGGAGTGGTCCCGAAAGCTGCAGGTAGTCGTCTCCGCGCCGTTCAAGGTCCAGGGGTCGCTCGAGGGACCGACCGTGGAGGCATTATCAAGGCTCCTCGGGTCCAAGTCTTTACCCTCGGAATCGGGTAAGAAACATCCCAAGAAATAGTCGAAGAAGCGTGTTCGCTCTCTGACATCCCCCCCGTCGGTCTCCGGACACGGACAAGGAGGCCAGGGGTCTTTCCCTTGCGGCCTACCCACCTTATCCTGGTCCGTCAGCGACTCTGGCCCAGGTGAAGAGTTTCTTGCTGCCATGGACCGCCTGTTCAGGCCTTGGGCTCATGCCGGCGTGCCTTCGGGCCCCGTGGTCCCTTTTGAGGGCCCTTGCTTGCCTCCAGCTCCGCCGTCTACTCCGGCCTGCAAGGTCCTCCGCCGACGGCTCCAGCCGCGGCGCCACCTGTGGCTCCGTTCACGGCACCACCATGGGTTCCATTTGTTCCACCTCCGGCCTTGCCAGAATTCCCGGGCAATTTTGCTCCAGCTTCGGACCCTAATTGAGACATGGAGCTGGATCGGCGCCGTTGGAGCACTTGTTTTCCCCTGTGCCTCTCCCGCCTGTACCACGGGCTGTGGCGGAGGGGGATGACTGGGATGGGTCGGAAGACCCTCTTGCTCGGCAGTGCGAGTCTGGAAATGAGTGGGTGGAAGACTTGGAGGACGCAGGTTGCCTTGACCTCTCCTCCGAGCCTGGATTTATGTCTCCTCCCATCATCATGGAGGAGAGCGCCACGTATACCATGGTGCTCCGTAGAGCAGCTGAGGCACTTGACCTTGATCTGTCTACTGTCACCCACAAGACCAACCTCCGTACTAAGGTGCTTCAGCCGGCGGCAAGTTCTATGGAACCTCTGCTCCAGTTTAATGAGGCCTTGACGGATGTTTTGATAGGCACCTGGTCTAGGCCAGCAACTGGGGTTCCTGTGGATAATAACATAGCCAGGTGTCATAGCCCGGCATCTGCCAGCTTGGGGCTGCGGTCAGTCAACACTGCATGCCTTTTGGGCCGATACTCTCACGCTGTATGGGACACACTGAATGTAAATGTAAATGTGTTGTATTTGTATAGCGCGAACAGTAACCCGTAAGCATCCCGGCGCTTGTACTCCTACCACAAGGGAACTCCTCCTGGCTTTTCCTTGTGAGGTGTCCACTCCTGGGCATCCCATGGTGAAACCAGGCATCCCTTGTGTATCGGGGGCCGTTGTGGAGACTAAGCAAGCTATTGCCCAGAGTTGCAGCGTGGGGGCCATGCTTAGATTCGGCACTGAGGCGAGAATATCCGGTCAGAGGAATTTAAGCCCGATCCCGCCAAGGCGGGAATCGAACCCTGGTCCCTGGCCAGCGCTCTGCATTAAGGTCTGCCGCTCTAACCATTGAGCCACACTTCTCCACAGTGGCACAGACACTGCTCCAGTGTCCGGAAGAGGTCCGGAATGTACTTTCCCAGGCGGTGGCGGAGGGAGAGGATGCTGCGAAGTTTGCCATTCGCTGTGGCCTGGACACCGCAGACTCTTTAGGAAGAGCCATCTCCACAACAGAGGCCCTACGTCGCCATGCCTGGCTGCGGGCCACTGGGTTTTCGGGGGCTGTCCAGAGTTCCCTCATGGACATGCCTTTTGATGGTACTCACCTGTTTGGCGATAAGGCAAAGAGTGCGCTGGAGCGTTTCAAGGACTCTCGGGCTGCGGCCAAGTCCTTGGGTCTCTCCACCTCACGCCCAGCCACGTATACCTTTCGTGGCCACGGAAGGGGTGCCCCTGCCCGCTCGTTCAGTCAGAAGCCTGCGCAGAACTAACCTCAGAGCAGTCGTGCGGGCCAGCGTGCAAGTCAGTCCACCTCCACTTCCGTAGCTCCGCCTCAAAGCCTTCCTAGTCCGAGGTTTGGGGTGCAGCCCATGCCAGTGGGCGGCAGGATTCGACATCACCTCCCCCACTGGCGTTCTGTCACTTTCGACAGGTGGGTGCTGCAACTCGTCCAGGGGGGTTACTCCCTCCCATTTGAGTCTACCCCCTGCCATGCCACCTCAGTTCCACCGCATGTCCGGATCACTTCGCGCATATTCAACAGGAAGTCTTGGCCCTCTTGGCCAAGGGGGCCATTGAGCGCGTTCCTGGGCCAGAAGTAGGACGTGGTTGTTTAATCCCACTACTTTAGGGTCCCCAAGAAGGACAAAGGGGGCTTGTGCCCCATCTTGGACCTCAGGAACGTCAATCGCTTCCTCCGAAAGTAGAAGTTCAAAATGTTGACTCTGGCTCAGCTCTTGGATGCCCTCGACCCTGGAGCCTGGATGGTAGCGTTGGACTTGCAGGACACACATTTTCACGTCCTGTTGGCCCACTGGCATTATCTGCTATTCACGGTAGGCCAGGAGCATTTTTAGTTTTCCGTGCTCCCCTTCGGCCTCACCAGCGCCCCTCGGGTGTTCACAAAAGTGATGGCGGTGGTCGCAGCTCATCTGTGCAGGTCTGGGGTATCAGTCTTCCCCTATCTCGACGACTGGTTATTGATAGATGTATTGCATTTATCACCAGCCGTCCGTCATAAAATAGTAATACTTAAGCTTGTGCCATTATTTACCTCTGCTTGTGTTATCCTGGAAATGTGAACCATTAGCGAATTTCATGGCAGTTATGCACAGCACATTCTTTGAAAACTCCGACTTCCGCTACAAGGTGCACGCCTTGACTGCCTGCAAGGAGCGGTTGGTCCTGTTCATTGTAGAAGAAAATTCAATAAAATATTTATACCATAAAGTCTTATTTCCGGAATAGTTGAGATTCCATTTTGGCCAGATAATACGTGTCCAGGTGTCCCACTCACCCCTTCGCTTCCGTTGTGCTCGTACATCAGCAAGGTGCCTTTTCTGGCACATGAATGAGTTCATTATGACTTCATGTCCTGGTCTGTGGTTTTTAACTCCCATCCTTGCTCTGGCTTCTTGGCCTCAGCAGCTGTGAGACGATGATTGATGAAGTGTGCCTTGCAAGCTGTGTTGTTGTTGTAAGGCTCCAAAGTGGAACTGCTTGGTCTTAGCGCAGATTGGTCTCGCGAGATGCACTTCTTTAACTTTGGGGGAACTAGAAATTAACTCCACACATCACCTATGCTTCCCACTGACCAGTGGCGTTTTGATTCTTTATTCGCTGCCAAGCAAAATCACGAGTTTTATTATGAACTAAAAAAATAAAAAATAGAAATAGCTCCGTTCAAAAGTAGGAATATTAGAGATGTCTTTTTTTTACTACTCATATAATTCCATTGGTTTTGTTCTTGATATTCCATAAATGTAGAATGTACAATTATTTCTGTGTTGTTTTTTCTAAATTTCTATGGCAGTTTTAACCAGATCTAGCCTGTGTAGAAGGGGGTTTGTAAAGTCTGTGATTCTCAAAGTGGCCAGATTTGCACCAGAGTTGCAGTGTGTTAAAGTAACTTGTAACTTTCAACAGTTATTTCATATTGTCCCTTGCTAATAATTGCAATCTGTCGTGCATGAGACTTGGGATATGCCCCATGAAAATAGTTCACAGTGGGAAGCTTAATTGATTGTAACTGTAAAATTACAATATTCTACGAGTCCATGTGGCACATAAGTTTCCCGAGCCATATACCTTCTGTCTGTCTGATACAGTCATATGAATTATTCGTCTGTGCCTTTTAATATATTGTATTTATCAGTTTTAGTATTTTTTCTTAACTGTGCGTTTTATCTGATTTTATGGCCTAGGTTAGCGGAGTAATGTTTCTTAGACTTGAAGTACACTCAGGAAGGGTTCTGTGCAGTACTTTACTACTTACTGATCAGTTGGTACTAGTTCTCTAGTTTGCCATTCCAGGATAACGGTTACTTGAGGATATAGTACCCATTGCTTATAGTGGTTCTGCCAAACCCTGTTTCTATAGAGAACAGTTTCAGGTCTGGACTGCTAAGCACAGATTTCTCACCTTGGGATTTTCCCAGGAGTTAGACTAGTTCTGACAACCTTTGTAGCAATTCCCCTACATGTCGGTATGTGGCACCGCTTCAGGTCTATCCCGCCCCAGATGTGAAGTTGGGGCCACTGTAACTGCACCATCTCTGCTCCCTGACATCAGTTTCTTGCCTTCCTTTCTTTACATGCCTGCCCAAGCGGATCTGGAGCTTCTTGAATACTGTAACTTCGAACAGATTTTCTCTCAAATGTACTTTAGTATGCAGAAAATGTCACCCTCTAAGGCTACAGGATTTAAACGTGCCACCACTGTAAACGATATGTGTCTGTGATAGAGTCCCATAAAGTCTGTCTATGGTGCCTCGGCTGAAAGCATGACTCATCATATACGTATTGCTCTAAGATTACCAAAAGGCCATCAGGGTCCAGGAAGCAAAACCTTTGTTGTTTCTGAACTCCGTATACCGAAGAAGCAGTCCCAGTTGAAGTCTAGGGTGCATACCAGATCCCGTGCCATACCTGTGCCATATCCGTGACTTGTCGTCATCAAGGTTGCAGATTTCAGGTTAATGCAAAATTTCACACAAAGTTGAAACATGGGTCTCCCTCATTCCACCGCTCTGCCATTCTGAGTCGAGCAATGCTCAAGATACCTCTAGGCCTCGGAGCCGTTTGCCTCATCCACAGAACTGATTCCAACACTAGACCCACAGCTAGCCGACTTTATATGCGCTTCCTCATCCCTCGAAATAGGAAGAGCGGCTCAATCATCGCAACCCCAACAGAGCACTCAGCTTCTATGTTGATCGGATCAGCGAATAATAGGATGACACATTTTTGTCAGTTTCTTTTGAGCTAGGAAAGGCTATGCAGTGCAGAAACAAACCATCTCCTGATGGATTGTGTTATGCATTAAGACCTGCTATGGGCTGGCTAAAATGCAACTTCCAGAAGGCTTGCATGTTTATTTAACCAGAGCGAAGGCTGCTACAATTGCGCTAGATGTCAGCTTCGACTGCGATCCGACAGAAACTAATGTCAGTGCGTGGAAAGGGGCAAGGATATAGTGGCCCCGATATCACATCCCGCCCTAGGTGGGACAGACCCAATGCAGAGCTGCATGATGCCACCTACTGACAATTAAGAAAGTTGCTACAAATGTTTCCGGGTCCAGTCTGATGCCTAGTAAAAATCATAAGGTGTGGAGTCTGCGCTTAGGTAGCGTCTCTACCAGAAAAGGCATAACAGAATATTTCCATAGATCTACCAACCTTCCAAGTTGGTTCAGGCCTGTAGTCCTTCAAATGTTAACACATCTGGTGTGCTTGCTTCTTTGTCATTCACTCCCATTAA
This sequence comes from Lissotriton vulgaris, assembly GCF_964263255.1. Classification (NCBI taxonomy): domain Eukaryota; kingdom Metazoa; phylum Chordata; class Amphibia; order Caudata; family Salamandridae; genus Lissotriton; species Lissotriton vulgaris. The sequence goes on from NC_141695.1 coordinate 1,170,523,145, forward strand.
AAGAATGAATAATATTTTTTTTTTAGGGCGTGTAGCCACCCGGGGGCATCCCAGCTCTAATAGCTGTGCTCAGACGATGGCAAACTACTGAGCGAGATTAAGGAAAAACCATGTTTTGAGTAATTTCCGGAAGGCTGAAGGGTTGGACTCCTGACGAATGTGAGGGGGAAGGGCATTCCACTTCCTGGCAGCGTTATAGGAAAACAAATGGCCACCGCTTCTCGCCTTTTTTATTCTGGGAGCTAAGGCCAGGCGGAGGTTATCCGAGCGCAGGCAGGTCCTGTTAGGACAATAGGGAGAGAGGATGGAGTGGTTGATAGGCGATCCCTCCCCTTATAAAGACTTGTGAGCAATACAGAGAGGCTTTCATTTATTTCTCTCCATTATGGGAAGCCAGTGAAGGGTATTGTGTGCTGTGGCGGATTGCCGGTTAGGAATCTGGAGGAGCATGTTTTGCACAATCTGTAGCTTTGCGATGGTTTCATGGGGAGCTCCTAAATAAAGGGCATTACCGTAGTCCAGGCGAGAAAGAATTAGAGCCTGGACCATGAGTCTCCTTGCAAGGAAGGGTAAAAGAGGAAAAACTTTCTGAAGCATCCTGAAGATCCCATAGCAAGTGGCCGCCGAATTCAAAGCTTGATGCTTGAAATTCAAATTGCAGTCAAGCCACATGCCCAGGCTTTTGATTTGATCTTTATGGGTAGGAGCGGGGCTAAGACAGTCTGGCCACAGCAGTCCTGCATAAAAGATAGGGGAGTTGCCTAGGAGCATCAGCTCTGTCTTATCTCCATTCAATTTCCAATATGAAAGCTCCATTCACTTGGCCACTTTCTCCAGGCATACGCCTAGGTCGGGGGAGAAGTTGTCAGAATGGTTTAAGGCCATGACCAGTTGTGTATCTTCAACGTATGTGATTATCTTGACGCCAAAAGGAAGAAATATCTCAGCTAGCGGGCACATATATGCATTAAACAGAATGGCACTAAGGAATGATCCCCGCGGAACACCGCACCTGAGAGACATACGTTTTGAGATATTATCTCCTTCAAAGACCTGAAAGGACCCATCATCCAGGAAGGATTGCAGCCACGCAATGCCCCCCCCCAGCCCCCCAAGATTCCTGAGTCTAAGAACCAGGGTTTTGTGGTTGACTGTCGAAAGCTGCTCTAAAATCTAAAAGGATGATGGCCGCAGAGCCTCCTCGGTCCAGGATTTTCTTGGACTCTTCGACTACTGCTAAGATAGCAGTTTCCATCCCCTGTTGGGGTCGGGAGCCAGTCTGAGAGGGGTGAAGGAGATTGTGAGATTCCGAAAATGTGGAGAGGAGTGAAGTAACATGTTTCTCAATAATCTTACTGATCCCTGGAAGGAGGGAAATGGGCGATAGTTCCCCAGGAGATCAGGATTGAGACTCTGCTTTTTTAACAATGCTTTCAACATGGCACATTTCCACAGACGGGGGACTACTCCAGTAGAGAGAGCGGAATTGATCAGCTCCAATATCACTGGAGATACTGTTCCAGCGACTTGGTTCAAAAGAATGGGAGGTGCTGGGTCTCTGGGAGATCCCGATTTTACCAGAGCCGAGATAATTCCTAAAGACTTGAGATCCATCAGAAGAATTTCCTACAGAAGGGACACAATGTTCTGAGGAGCAGTATCCAAAAATAACAGATTTCTGTGGTAAGCCGTATACGGAAAGGTAGTGTAAATGGCTTGAATTTTTTTGTGGAAGAACTCTACCAGTTCATTACAGCGAGCAAGGGCACCATCAGTGGTAACTGCGGGGGAAGATGGTTTAAGAAGATTCGTTGCAAAGCGAAAATTTTCCCGTGGTGAGTTGGACGCCAGGGTGATTTTTTCTTCATAGTATGTGGCTTGTGCAGATTAGATCTCCACTTTATAGATTTTGATGGCCTCCCTATATCTTAGTTTGTTTGATAAGGAATAGTCCTTTCTCCATGTTCGGTCAAGTCTTTTACAGACTTGTTTATGCTCACTGAGCTTGAGGGAATACCACAGCGTTATCTTAGTCCTGGCTTTATTCCGAATACACTTTTTGTGGAGAACACGGTCTAATGAAGATTCAATCGACTTGTTAACATTGTCGTTTGCGCCAATGGGATTAGAGTCAAGGATTGGCCTGGTATCTTTGAGACATGGGATCCATTGTTCTAGCGAGAGTTTCGAACATAAATATTCCTGCCTTCTAACCAGGCAAACAAAGGGTGGGTGCGTGGTGACCCAGGCAAAAGGAATCAGGAAGTGGTCTGACCTAGGTGCGGGAGTAGGATCCCTCACCGATAACTGGTCAATATTGGAAAAATAGGATCAAGTACTTGGCCTTTGGAATGAGTGGGACCAGTTACTTTTTGTTTGAGCTGAAAAACTGCCAGATCGCTAGCTAACTCAGAGGCGACTAAATATAATGCAACATTTAAGCGGACTTTATGTGCAATAGCAATACCACCACCTTTGCCTGATTTCCAATCTTGCCTCTGAATGTGGTACCCAGGGGGGAGGGCTTGAACGAGGTCAGGATCTGACTCATTATTGAGCCACGTTTCGGTGAAAAACAGAGTATCCAGGGGTTCTTCCTCTAATAGGATGGAGATTTCTGCTGAGGGTTTGGATAGCAACCTACAATTTAACAAGAACTTTTTGTAGAATTACTGGTTAGGCGGAACGACTTTGGGTTTGGCAGAAATTCAGAATTTAAAGGGACAATGAGAGTAAAGGAAATTGTTGCTAGAAGGAGAAATAGAGTGTAGCCAATTATTGTTAGTGGCCCCCCTTAACTGTTTAAGCCGGTCCAATGTATAGACGCAATTATCTGTGAAAAAACAGGCAGGGTTTGTGGCCCCTGGCCCCGGTCGGGCACGGACGGGTGCAGACGGGCTTGCCTTTGGTGTGTCTTCGGCGCGACCGCTCAAGCCCTTTTATAGTGAACGTCCAGCTGCTAGACTGCTAACCAAAATTGCGGCAAAGATCAATGTGCAAACAGCAGAAGTGATTAAAATTCCCCGCCGAGCTAGAACACAACTCCTAACAGTCTAGAAAACACCTGTCAAGTGCAGAGATCTATATGAATAAAAGCAGAATAAAACAATTTAAAATGCCCCCAGAGCCTTAACACCACTCATACAGTCTAATACACAACGCTGCACGGTCGCGTCATCAAGCCCATTTATAGTAAACGTCCAGCTGCTAGACCGCTACCCAAAATGGCATTGGTTACTCATACTATACTGTATCCTGAAATAGCTTATTGTAATGTATTATAACATTTATTTAGCTCTTACCTACATGGGTAGTATGCTACAATGTGTAGGGTGTGTTTGAAACGGGGTTGTTTTTGTTTTGATCCTATGTAGGAAGTGTTTCTATCTCTTACTTGACGGTCTCTGAGGTGCGGTTTTCATTGTATAGGATGCGGGCTTAGCAGTGTAATGGTATGAAGACGTTTGAGGCAGAGGTGTGTAGTTTATGGTTTTCAGTAAGCTAACGGCTTCAAATTGCTCTGCAGGTCCTTTTATGGTATTCTTTATTATCACAATCCACTAAGATGATTACAGCACTGGTTCGTCCATTGTGCGATTTGTGTTTAAAGTTTACTGGTCCTCAGTGGTGGATTCAATAATATTCCTTTGTTGGCTAGTGATGAGCGAAAGATCTTTTCAGTTATTCCGTGCCTGTTCAGTTCGGTATGGGTGGCTTGCTGTGGACTGGTAGAGTACTAGGTGATGGTCATGACCATAAAGTTTGTATTATACAAGCGAAGGAGGGTAAAGAAGTATAATGGATTTGCTATGTAGCATATTTGATCTACAATATGCTGCCCATCTTTGAGTGTCATGGTACTGGTATTTGTGTGATCCAGAAGTGTTATATATAAATTGTCCTTTCTATATAGATAGTCTTTGCTATGCTGTCTATTGATTCCCTAGTCATCTTGCAACCGCTGGTAAACCGGATCCAGGAAAACAATGTATATTTTCAACTTTATCTACCAAATTGCACTTCCACTATAAAGCACTTGCACTTAACAAGGTGAAAGATTTCACTTCACGGTGTATTCAGGTCTTCCTTATAAAACAAATCTGATGCACCAGGGCTAAAGGAGTAGAGATGAACTGCCCACTCCCTGCTAATGTTGGCGTAAATGCCGACAGAGGTCCTAGCCTTAAAAATTGCCCCATTGCAATTTGAATTGAATTGGGATTCTGATTGCGGGATCCAATTTTAAATAACAATTTTTATTGACTTTTTATGGTACCATCCGGGCAGCACCCTATATACACATATTGAATACAATATAATTTGGATGTACCAAGCTTGTATACATTATTAACAGCAATATACATATATAACAACAAAAACTTTGCGCCAACAGTGCCATTACCCGTGCATCTTAGTCAGTATGGTTGAGTACCCATATAGGAGATGATGAGATATGTTTGGCATGTTATGGTCAAGGAAGTGTGGGGAAGTTAACCCATCAGGGGGTCTGAGAGGAAAAGGGAGGGAGATCGATACACCAATACCATCAGGACCATATTTTCTTCAGTTTCTGGGGCAGCCTCGCGCTTGAAATACAGCAATCTCTGCTCCCATGCATCTATCTAGTTCTTTGCACCATTTCCCCAAAGTCAGGGTGTTGGGGGGGGGGGGGGAGCCCCCTTTGATAATTGGGCATTATCATGCTTAGCGATAGTGAGGACCAGGAAGAGCAGTTGCTGTTTATACCGATTCCCCCCCCCAATCCCATCAGTACTGTGCAGTAAGAATAATTTTGGGTTGTATGGAAGATCCCAGGATAACACCCTGCCCAGGCAAGTTGAGACTATATGCCATAAGGGCTGTATAGCTGAACAGCTCCAGGCCGTATGTATAAATGTTCCCTCGTCTCTTTCGCAACATAAACACTGGGGGGGGGATTGGATGACCCCCATCCTCCAGAGACTGAATTGTGTATAATATACCCGGTGTATATATTTGAATTGGATGAGGCAGTATCGAGAAGACACGGCGCACCCCAGGGGCTAGCTATGGCCTCGGTCCAGTCATCGTCTGTTAAGTCTGGTATGTCGTCCTGCCACGCCCCTCTAGTCTTGTATAATGTTGTTCCGGAGTGTGTTGTTAGTCTAATATATCTGTTGGATTATATGGGCACCCAGGTCGCCCATGAGGAGGCGGCCCTCAAGGGGGTGAAACTCTGGTAGGCTGTCCAGGGTGAGAATCTTGGGGGTAAGAGCGCGGCGCAATTGAAGGTATTTATAAACTTGAGTTTTATGCTACTGAAATTCCACCTGTAACTGTTGGAAGGACTTTAAAGTAGTACCCTTCATAACTTCCCCAAGTGTGGTTTTACCCACTAGGTCCCATTTGTGAGATCCAATTTTCTTGTAAAAGAGCAAAGGAAAAATGCATGCAGGGGAATGAATTCAATAAATGGTAACTGAAACAAAATTGACATCGCATGAAGTGGCATTGCCCACAACATAACCTTGATGATGGGTTTTTGTGCATTTGTAATTTAAATATATTGCAATTATAGGCTGTGACATGTTGTTGAGCAGGCACAGACATTCCTCTCATAGATGTGTAGGTATATCCGTTAACCACAATGCTTGCTGTGTCGTCCAGTGCTCTTTCACGCTGCAACATAGAGGCAACAGTTGCTTACCCATGCTTGCATTAAATGACATCCTTTTGGTGGTCAATTGCTAATGGTTGCCACTTTCAAATTCCTGAAACTTCCTTCCTGGGTTATAAATGTACTAAGTATGGTTTAGCATCCTTTATTTTGGTTGTTTCTATTTAATATGTTATCCAGGAGCAGTTTTTACGGGTTGGGTCACTGATGCGCATTTAATAGCGCCTAGGTCTGTCTTTTAGATCTAAAGTATTGGTGGCCCTCTTTGATCTGACTTTTTAAGGCTATTTTTTAAACAACTTTATGAGACCGAGGCGCCTTTTGATAGCAGCTGCAAGCAGTTAAAGACAGGAAACGACATCCTCCTTTTTTTTACAGCGAGAACTGGCATTGCCCGCTGGGCATATTCAAAATAGTTTTACTTCCGGAGGACAAGGTAGAGCAGATTCCATTATCGAAGACTAATTGTATGTACAGTGCTTTTATTTTATATATAGAAGGACGTTGCCTAAGACAGTGAGGCGAGAATTTCACGCTCTGACTGGCAGCCTGTGGGTTTGGGCCCTGGCCTGCTGAGAACAGATGCAGGCCAGACTTGATGTTTAGCACAGGTTGTCAAACATTGCTCGTGCCTAACATTTTTAAATACTTTTCTATAGTTTGCTCCTTACTCGAGCTTTTATGTTTAAGAAGGCTAGTCTACATTGTAGTCACAGGTGTCATCTATGCAACCGTGCAGATTTATAGAAAATGCACTAAAATGTATTTCTTGATAAAATGTGTACTCCGTTTCGCCTAGTTCAATAACCACAATGGTGTTTTCTGAATTTCCAGAATCTTAAATACACATACAGTTGTTGATTTGCTTGACATTTTGTCATGAATTTGGTAACATTGTGATCTGTCAGTGGCTTCTCACTGCATATTAGAGAAGATTGTTTTATATATCAAGTCCGAGATTCTTTAAGGATTTTTGGCTAGCTTGGAAAACAGTGACCTTCGAGAAGCTGTTAGGTACCCTGACAATTTGGTGTGAGCTGTTTTCCTTCTCACTGGATGTCGCTGACTACAAATCATCTTTAAACCTATTTCAAGTATGATTTATTTTTTTAGTCTAACTTGTTAGAATTAGTATATTCCTGCAGTGATGGGTCTGTTTTATGATTAATTTAAAGTTTTGTGCATTTTGAGTACTCTGTACAAAACATAATTTATGGGTGTTTCTAAATAGTCTCAAATCCTTTAGTTAAACTGCATAACATTTGGTAGTTTACTTTTTAAGATCTCTTTGAGTGGTAAAGTGCCAAGATGAGAACATATTTTCATTCATGGTAGATGTGCTTAATTTATTTATGAGTACACTGCATGAAGAAGGTTGGAAGCAGTGGAATGGCTCCTACAATGAGAATTTAGAAGCAATCAATATATTCCTACTACATTTGTTGAAAGTCGTACATTATCATAGTAATCTTTTTTTGATTGTTTATTGAACCATTTGCTCAGATACAATACACTTATTCTTTACAGTCAGATACATATCATATTTGTTTTCGATATGATGGAAAATACTATTTGCAAACGGGGAACAAGATGGGTTGGAACACAGCAACCACTTATGCAAATGCATACATATGCTACTATTAGAGATGATGGATACTCAATCCAGAGAACTAATATGATAAATTATGATGGAAAACTTACATCGATGATGTGTTAGGATTCTAGAAGGAAACTGAAGGGTCACTAGTAAAATGTCATGAAATGCTAAGCAACAAGAATACTGTGATATAGTTCACTTAGAAGATGAGGCATCTGGAGGTGAACCTCCTAGATGGTATTTTATGTGAACGGGACGAAACAGCACACACAACCTTGTATACTAAACCAAGAGAGAAGAATACTTTTTGAAGCCCAAAAGACTTTCACCCCAGGAGCCTCATACAGGGCTTACCAGCTAATCAACTGCTAAGGGCTTCTAGACTAAAAAGAATAATAACTAAACCTATTTTTAATGCACAAAAGCAGGAAAAGCTACTGAATAAATTCGAAATAAGGAATTCGAAGGATGGAATTTTGCAAAAAGCAAGATTCCAGAATTACTTTGAGACAAGAAAAGGCTAATTAGAGCAGGAAAATAACGAGATTGGATAAGGAACAAGCAATTTAGACAAGCATTGGTATAGCCAATAGTTCACGTTCAAAAATAACATTTATTTAGCCCATTTGGTCTTTAAACCACAGCTCATACATTATCATTTTAGAAAAGTCTACACATTACAAAGTCATATTATTAAGCAATAAAAATCATATTATCCTTAAAATTTCTTTCCTAACAATTTTAAAACAGATAATTTCATTTTAAATTGCAAAGCACTTAGCTACTCTTAAGCCTCTAATGAAACAGGGAACTTATATACACCCAGCATATATTTCCCAAAGGCTATCGCAATATCTAAATTTTCCATATCAGCAAGAAGCTCCCATGCTTGTGAACGCGCCCTTACATCATACTTTAAAAAAATCAGACGAAGGAATAATTTACGTAAATTTCAAACATTTCAACAGTCCAATAAAATGTGTAAAATGTTACATTTCATCCCTCTATTGCACATATATTTGCCATCTTGTTGCATTAAGCCGGATTTCATTGCACTATTTATTACATCCGGGTTAATACCGATTCTTATCCTAAGTACTTCCATTCTTAACCAACAATTCGGTATTATGTCTAGGTAAGGATAGCTTATATCTTTCTCCCAGCTATTACTCATAAATTTTACAGAGTCTTTTTTACTCAAATACTCTTGGTCTATTGATCTCGAAAATTCTTTACCCTGCATTTTAAGTACACTCTTTGTTACATTGATTTGCAATGTCTTTGGATCTATTACCACATTCCGGTGGTCACAAATGGTCTGGAGTTTACATCTTGTGGCATTAGCCCACTTTAGCTCACTAGATTGAATTTCTTTCATGCACCATTGAGACACCTTTGTAACCTCCCCAAGACCCAAACAATTCCAAAATCTGAGTAGACTTAATTGCACCTGCATGTTCCACGCAGTTAGGCCTAATTCCAGTCTAATTGCCTGTATCATTGCCGAGCTAGGGAGAGAGAATAAAGATTTTAAGCATCTCCCTTCATCTTTATCCCAGGAGCTTTTACCATCAATACATAAAACTTCTGAACCATATTGGAGTTGCGGGGGAATCATTGCTTTGTAGGCCGTCAATAGTGGTTTGTGGGACATATCACCATAACTCTGAAAACATTTTGTTTTGTCCATGTTTACAGTAAGTTGTTTTGCCGTACAGTAATTGCTGAATATATTCAGCTTCCTTTGTAGACCCACCTCGGTTTGGTCCAATATTACTAAATCGTCAGCATAGAGCAAACACGAAAAATGCCTTCCATTTACTTTAGGGCTTGCGCTTCTGGCAGACCCCAAAATAAGGGGCAAATCTGGTAGGAATATGGCAAAAAGAAGCAGAGCCAAAACACAGCCTTGCCTCAATCCATTATTTATCGCTATTTCAGGTGTTAGGCCGCCAGAAGTATCTTTAATTACCTGCACCCAATTTTGACTATGCAGCTTCTGAATTACCAACAAAAGATCTGCAGGAACCTCATAGTTTCTCATGACCTCCCAAAAACACTCCCTATCCACCAAATCAAAAGCTGCGCAAGGGGTCCACAAAGCAGCAATATAATTTGCCCTGCTGCTCCATGGACTTCCATGCCACAGTCCTCAGAGCAAAGCAGTGATTGATAGTAGAATGTCCTTCCTTAAAACCTCCCTGCTCTATTGGGACTATCGACCGCCGTTCCACCCACTCCTTTAATCTACCAAGGATTATTTTTGATATTATCTTTTCTCCAATGTCCAATAAATTGATTAATCTGCAATTCCTTGGATCCTTCCTTTCACCCTTTTTATGTAAGCGTCTAATTATGGCCGCTCTCCAAGATTTGGGAATACATCCTGAGTCTAAAATGGCAACAAACATTTGAGATAAAAAACCTGCCCACCAATCTATTTGAGTTTTAATTAAGATGGCGGGTAGATTATTGGGACCTGCTGCACGAGATAAATTCAACTTCTTGATTGTTTCTTTTACTTTCTCTACATTGAAAGCTGGCTTTAGCGCTTCTACACACATTGTCCAACTTGGTTTTTCCTTACTTATTTGCGGGATCCTACTAACTTTATGTAAGTTACCTAGATAGTTTACCCATGCTGCCTCTTACACAACACAGCTCCTATTTCCTGGGGTCCTTCCTGCGGCATCCTGTATCAACCTCCAGAACCCTTTTATATTTTTGGTTTTCTATTGTCTCTAGTAGGTTTACCCAACATTTTTCTTTAAAGATCCTGTTCTGCCTCCTTACTTATGATTTATATTCTTTCTTCAAATTGAGCAGGATCTCTAAATTCCCATAATCATAACGCATCCTCTGACGTTGCTTTATTTTCCGAATGGCCCTTTTTTTATTCTGACATGCAAGGGTAAACCACCTGGGCCTTCCATTGTTATGTTGAGGTTGTACCTTACCCCGTTTCTTATTTTTTAGATACACTCTAAGATATTGCACGCCTGTGCTATTTTATTCCACGTAACATGCTACCTGATGACCTTCAACGCTATCCTTCTTTAAATTTTGTTGGAAGCTTACTAATTTCTCAACATATTCTTCCGTCAATTTTGTAGTCAAACGCTTTGGGTATTCCACATTTTGGGTGATCACTCTTTCTCATGGACTTCTTGGCCCCTTAAATATTCACAATACAAAGAATTATGATCACTGTCCCTGCACTTGATTACCCGGAACATTTTTTACCATTACATAGTTCCAGGCCTGAATAAAAACATAATCTATAGGACACTGATTGCCTGCTCTAAAAGTCTGTGTAGCTGGTCGGTCTGGGTCCTTCCTACCATTCAAACATATTATTCCCATAGAACCCAGAAACTTCCCTAATGCTTCATCCTGAGTAGTGGATAAACACGTGGGAAATTTTGTTGACCCTATATAAGAGCTCAGAATTTCCTCAAACCAGTGATCTAACTTTCTATAATTTCATTTGTGGTTAAAGGCGGCAGACCCGAGAGCAGAGGACGGCCCGGGACCAGGGTTCGATTCCCGGCGCGGCAGGTTTCTGGACCAGGGTCAGCGGACTCGATAATTCTCTCGCCTCTGTGCCCACTCTGATCAGCGATCACACTCGGCAACTCTGGGCATTAGCTTGCCTCATCTTCACTAACGGCCCCACCAGACCGCCGGGGATGCCTGGTCTCACCCTGGAGATACCCATTAAGGGACCATCTCTCAGGGAAGCCAGGAAGGGTTTCGCAGCGGTCGAAGCGCCTTGGGACCCTACGGGTAAGTAGTGCGCTATATAAATGCCAATACATTTACATTTACATTTACATTTACATTATCACCATTGTGTCTTTCCCGTACATTTCATTTAAATTAGTTATATCCTTTTTGAAGACCCCCATTTCTGTATCATATTCTTTTTGAGAACCACACTGAGTATCTATAGCCAATAGGTCTTGCCTTTGGGACCTTATAAGTACTTAGCCAGAGGTTTTGGGTTGGCATTTGTTTTTAAGCTATGTAGTAGAGCAGCGTGGCTGCTGTGCAGCATGTTGAAAAGCAAGAATGGCGACATTCCTAGAGGAACAAGAAAGATCAACCGACTAAGAAGGGAAAGCAGGTCAGATAAGAGACGGTGCGGGGGTCACAGAAAGGCAGGTACGGGACAGTGTAGCGTGATAGTCAGCCACACAGAGACACAACGGGAGAGCTGTAGAGAAAGGAGATTCTCGCATAGTCACATGGAGTGAGAAAGAGGATAAAGAAGTGAGAAATAGGAGGTAAAGAAGAAGTGTGGGGGGAGAAAGAAAGAAACAGACAGTGAAAGTAGAACGGAAGAGAAAAAGAAAGCGCGCCGAGAGAGAGCAACATAAATCCGTGAGGTGACAGAGGGTAGGAAGAACTGAGAGAGACAAAGAAAGTTCATCAACAGAGGTACAGAAAAAGAAGAGACCAACAGAGTGCCACTGAGATAGAGGTAACAGGTGAATCTAACACAGAAAAAAAGAATAGAGTCTAATGGAGTGAGAAGATGAAATCAAAACGAGTCGGAAAAGTTAAAGAATGACAAATAGAGGTGAAAGGGTGACGTGGAGGAAGGGGTCGCAATAGGAAGAGACACAGACAAACGGGGAACGAAGGTAGGCACAGACCTGTACAAAGAGAAAGTTAGAGAGCGACGGACGTAAGGGCATAGATACAGATCCTTTGGAATAAAGCAATAGAGGAAGACCAGGAAATAATGACAGAGAGAAGAAAGAGTATAAGTGAGCAATGGCAGAGGGAAAAAGACACTGCAAACGAGAAGTAGGTAGCGAGTGCGCGATGAGTTAACATGAGACAGAGCAAATGTAAATAAAGAAACTTTGACTAAAGGGGTGGACGCTGTCAATTAAATAGCGGCCATCGAAGAGTCGAAGCTCTATTGTCCCGAAATATGCAAACAAATCAACAGTTGAAGACAGCCGAAGACAGCCAGGAAAAATCAAAGACATAAAAAGAGATTTTTGAAGACAGAGATTTTTGAAGACAGAGAGTGAAAAAGAGTAAGAGAAAGAGAGATACATCTAAAGAAAGACAGAGAGGGAGGCGCCTTGAAATACTGCGAGAGAAGAACACACACACATAAAACATACACACAGACTCACAGGTCAAAAGATTGTCAGAAGGAGTAACCGAATAGTCAAGAGGCACGTGGAGAGCTATAGTCAGACAGCTACAGAGACCGTCAACGAAAGAGGAAGAGAGCGAGCAAGGGATTTAGAGTCTGGATGAGACAAGGACAGTCAAACATAGAGAGAAAGAGAGAGCGAGAACAAGAAAGACGGGGTTACATTGAAATATATAACGTCAGGAAAGGCAATAAAAGGACAAGCAAACATGCAGATGCAGCATCTGAAAGTCACAGAGTTGCAGAGAAATCCAGCGAGAGAGAGGAAGAAAGTGCAAGGATGACGGAGAGCGACAACGGGAAGCTAGGGCTGCAGGGGTAGAGAGTCTAAAAGACGGAGGGGGAGTAAAAGAGCAGGAAAAAAAGAGAGACGGGCGGAGACACAGACTTAGAATGACATGCACTGGGGAGCATCTATGCAAAGGGTAAAAAAGAAAGAGGGCGAACGAGCGCGCTGAGAGGCAAACAGAAAGAAACCTAAAACAAGAGAGGGCGGACGAATGAACGGCTCTGACAGGCAAACAGTGCTGGTATCTGCTTTGCGGGAGCGAGCAGCGGCACACGGGCCATCTGTTTTCAATTAGCACGCGCGCCTCTGTTTAATCCCGCAAGGTGGAAGCTAGCACGAGTGCTTGAAAAGAGCTGATGATTTATAAAGGTCATCTCCTAGACCAGTGCATGCGCGCTGCCTAGGCGAGACCTAAAAAAGAAAAGGGAACAACATTACCTTGTCTTTAATCCATTGACTGGAAAAAACTAGAATTGCAGGATTCTATACTCATGGTACCCTGCACATGATTTATGTTGCCGTATGCTCAGGTGGACATCTTTATATGATAGACCTCAATAAAAGCTAAAGAAAGGTGGAACAAACCTAAATTGAATATTCACGCCATGGAATTAAGATTGCCAATAGCTCAATATTTCAGTGAGACAAAACAAACAATACCGCAAATAAATCTCTGAATAATTAAACAGATACTTATATTGCACCGAGGAGTCGACGGAAATAAACTCCTCAATGAGACTGAAACCATTTGGATTAAAGTGTTAAACAATAACACCATTTTTATTTAAATGAATATGAAAATGTAAATGTACTATGCTGCTTTTAATTTGAACTAAATTAGCATGGTTGATAAACAATCCGGGATAATGCTATTCTTTTCACTGCAAGATACATTAAGTTTGGGCACTTGAGGAAAAAGGAAGTAAATCTATTGAGAAACTTTAGGTAAGTTTTTCAGAACAAAGCTGCATGCACAGAGTTGGCATTTGCAGAGATGAAAAGAACATGCAACTGTGATTCAGATAAGCACCGAGAACTGTTTGGATATTCTTAGATAAATTCTTCTTTAATTAAGAAATACGTATAAAGTCAGAGTGGATATGATCGATCAAGAGTTCAAAGTATATTTTGTGAAGAGAAAATTCAATGTATGCATTTTTTGTTTTCTTTGTTGCTGGTCTGTATGGTGTGAAGTGAATGGAATATTAAGTCATTCTGATCTGATAAAGGAAATGTAATCACTTTAAAATGCATTGGTTGACTATTTAAAAATGCGTGGCTAATTGTATTCACTGACGAATTAAGTGTATTTTACAATAAACAACAGAATGCTTGTGAAATGAGTGAATGAATAATTGGCAAGACAGAAGCTTATTTAGGGTGGAGATTGTTAATTAAATGCTAAAAAAAAAACGGAATGCGCAGTTATTGCACATCTGAGCCTCTTTGTTAACTGAAGACAGCATCCTTTAAGTTACGTCCGGAATTTGGTCTGGCCTCTTTAAAGAGGAGGGCAACAATTGAATTTAATAACAATATAATTTAATCATGGTGTGTGATAAGGGTCAACATATTGCACACCTTTGGGGAGCCACTAATGTTGCCTTAGTTTTGTTTGAATGACCATGAGGTGTTGTAAGAGGTAGAGCCTCTTTTTTGTCATAAGCTTGGGATGTTCACAAGTTTATCCACTGGGCAATAGCAGCCTTTCCTCCTTGGTTGTCTGGGCTCAGACCACAGTATTTGGTGAAACCATATTCTTGCTTACTAAAGATAGTTATTCTGCCCAAGTAGAATTTAACTGCAATAAAAACATCTAAGTTGGCTAGAGTTTTGTTGGACCTGGCATCCTTGGCGTCGTTTCCATGGCTATTTGGCTTTCTGTTTTGCTGGTTTTAGGATGTTGGTCGCTTTAACACTGGCGATCAGTGCTAAAGTGCTGGTGCTCTCTCCCTAAAACATGGTAACATTGGCATATCCACAACTGGCATATTTAATTTACTTATAAGCCCCTAGTAAAGTGCACTCACTAAATGTGCACAGGGCCTGTAAATTAATTGCTACTAATGGGCCCGCAACACTGATTGTGCCACCTACTCCAGTAGCCCTTTAAAACATTTCTCAGGCCTGCCATTGTGGAGCCTGTGTTTTCAGTTTAACCATGTCTTCCTGGCAAGTTAACCCTCTTGCCAGGCCCAAAAGTTACTTTTTGATACATATGTCACCCCTAAAGTAGGTCCTGGGCAGCCCCAAGGGCAGGGTGCAGTGGATTTAAAAAGTGTGACATGTACTTTTACGTTTTACATGTCCAGGTAGTGAAAACTCTTGTATTCGTTTTTCACTACAAGGCCTATCTTGCCCAAAGGCGAACATTGTGATTGCCTTTTTGTATCTTATTAGTGTAATTCCCAAGTGGGACAAGATAGAAGTTTTCAGTTTTGTGTCTCTGGACTCACAATATAAAATCACAACTTGTGGTGAAGTCTTATTTTAAATTGTATGTCTGAAAATGCCACTTTTAGAAACTTGAATCCTAACAAAGGTTCAAGTACTACATTACACAAAACATAAATGTATCCAATATTGAAAATAACCCCAAGATGAAATTTTTTAAAAACTACATCACATCAAGAAACAATACCCATGCACAATAACACAATATATACAAAATGTAATAGGATAATAATATAAAGGACAATGCGGTCATAAACCAGTGGTGCTCACATGGTTACTCAAACAATTATAAAAATGATTGACGGTGTAAACAAAGACTGTGATTGAGGAAAAAATTATACATAGAGACTGTTAAGACATAAGACAAAAACAGAAATAGCAAATGATGCTTCCTCTTCAGTAGAAGCCACAGCTAGGCGCCAACGGTGTTTTGACCAAACTAAATTGGTATGGTCATCAGGATGAACAGTGCTTATTGACAGAGCATCCAACAGTGAAGTTGGTTCACTAGTTCAGTAAAATTAAATTGCACTAGGCAATAATTACTGTCGAGATCATAGAAGGAATCATTTACTTCATGAATTAGGAATCAATCCAAAATGTTTGGGCAATGAATATATTATACAGGGAGTCAGGCCAAATCACGTTACCTCTTTGAAATGCCAGTACAGGCTCAATAGCATTTATTTTGGGTGGCTATTGAGCCCGTACTAGCATTTTAAAGCGAGACATGATTTGGCCGGACTCCCTGTATTATATATTCATGTCCCGAATATTTTGGACATGCCATTCGATCGCTCTTAAGTTTTCGGAGAAAACTATGGCTCCGCACTCGAGAAATGTAAAGAGCGCAAAGCCACTACTCGCTCTTCGGGTCAAGCTCAGCCTCTTCAGTAGTATCCCCAACAGCGTCCCTTTAAAGGTTTTGGTAGGGGGTTTCTGCAGGAGCAATGTCTCAGCAGCCTTTTCGGGGGTAAGGCCAGCGAGCTGGCAGACAGCGTTCAGACTACAGTAGCAACACACTGCCCCAAAGCTCTCCTCCCCGACCTATGCTGAATCACTAACTTGTTTGTGGAAGTACACAATCACGTGGTAGGAGGTTGTCACCTTTCTTCTCCCAGGATGGTGGAGCCATTTTTTTAGTAAAGGGGAGGGGGCTGTGCAGTTCTTCCCTTTCCGAGTTTCTTTGAACCCTGGGGACACCATCACCTGTGCTGTATCTATTAGTTATAAGAAGAAAAGGGTTGCACGCCTCACCGAGCCTCTTTAGACCTTGGAGGCCCCATCCTCCAGGGCCCTTTTTAAAATGTTATTAAAGGGTATCGTGGCTGCGGATCCCCTCCCCAAGTCTCTTTAGGCTTTGGACCTCATTCCCCAGGGCTGTACATAATGTTAACAAGCATTTGCAATGCAATAGGTCTCACATTAGGAAATTTTGAGCTATTGGTATTGTAAATGACAAATATATTATATGTGTTTGTTTTGAAAATAGCTAAATTAATAGCTTTGTCATTTACAATGCCAATAGTTTTAACTTTTGAAAACGTGACACCTATAGCATTTGTAATGCAATATGTGTTGTATTTACATGACTTAGATGTATTAATATTACAAATAACAATTGCTTTCATTTTTTTGATAATTAATACTTAAATAAAAGTTATTGTAATTTATAATGTCAATAGCTTAAACTTTTGTAAATAACTTTTTGGGAAGATTATGTTCAGTGTATTTTATTGTGATAAAAATCCAAGAACAGCAGTGAAATATTAACATATTTTTGTGACATTTGTAATAAAGCTTGAAACATTGAGAGAACATATTAGAACCAGTTGTTGTTGAATCGTTGCACAGTGATGCTGTGGCCTTCAGTGGTGCTGAGTGATGCTGTGGCCTTCAGTGGTGCTGAGTGATGCTGTGGCCTTCAGTGGTGCTGAGTGATGCTGTGGCCTTCAGTGGTGCTGAGTGATGCTGTGGCATTCATTGGTGCTGAGTGATGCTGTGGCATTCAGTGGTACTGGGCGTTGAGTGGTGCTGAGTGATGGTGTGGCGTTGAGTGATGCTGTGGCATTGAGTAATGCTGTGGTGTTGAGTGATGCTGTGACGTTGAGGGAGGCTGTGGCATTGAGTGATGCTGTGGCGTTGAGTAATGCTGTGGCGTTGAGTAATGCTGTGGCGTTGAGGGATGCTGTGACGTTGAGGGATGCTGTGCGCTGAGTAGTGCTGTGGCATTGAGTGTGCTGTGGCGTTGAGGCGTGCTGTGGCGTTGAGGCGTGCTGTGGCATTCAGTGGTGCCGAGTGATGCTGTGGCGCTGAGTGATGAGTGGTGGCATCATGACGCCAGATGTAAGGGACTAGCTATCGATGATCGAGCTATGACACTCCTACGGTGGTTAAAAATGGGCCTTGTTAGCAAGTGATGGAATTCTGGCCTTTACGTTGTGGACAGTTGTCAGCTTTTCGAAGTGGCTGAACCGCCGGCTTTATTTAGAGCCCTTCGCAATCCCCCTGTATGCAGTACCTGTTCCTCACGTGCAGATGGCAGAGACAGGGGTTTAGAGACAGGGGTTTAGAGACAGGGGTTTAGAGACAGGGGTTTAGAGACAGGGGTTTAGAGACAGGGGTTTAGAGACAGGGGTTTAGAGACAGGGGTTTAGAGACAGGGGTTTAGAGACAGGGGTTTAGAGACAGGGGTTTAGAGAGAGGGGTTTAGAGAGAGGGGTTTAGAGAGAGGGGTTTAGAGAGAGGGGTTTAGAGAGAGGGGTTTAGGGAGAAGGATTAAGAGAGAGTGGGGTAGCGAGAGTGGGGTAGCGAGAGTGGGGCAGCGAGAGTGGGGCAGCGAGAGTGGGGCAGCGAGAGTGGGGCAGCGAGAGTGGGGCAGCGAGAGTGGGGCAGCGAGAGTGGGGCAGCGAGAGTGGGGCAGCGAGAGTGGGGCAGCGAGAGTGGGGCAGCGAGAGTGGGGCAGCGAGAGTGGGGCAGCGAGAGTGGGGCAGCGAGAGTGGGGCAGCGAGAGTGGGGCAGCGAGAGTGGGGCAGAGAGAGTGGGGCAGAGAGAGTGGGGCAGCGAGAGTGGGGCAGCGAGAGTGGGGCAGCGAGAGTGGGGCAGCGAGAGTGGGGCAGCGAGAGTGGGGCAGCGAGAGTGGGGCAGCGAGAGTGGGGCAGCGAGAGTGGGGCAGCGAGAGTGGGGCAGCGAGAGTGGGGCAGCGAGAGTGGGGGTAGCGAGAGAAAGGGGTGTAGAGAGAGCGGGGAGTAGAGAGAGAGGGGTGTAGGGAGAGAGGGGTGTAGGGAGAGAGGGGTGTAGGGAGAGAGGGGTGTAGGGAGAGAGGGGTGTAGAGAGAGAGGGGTGTAGAGAGAGAGGGGTGTAGAGAGAGAGGGGTGTAGAGAGAGAGGGGTGTAGAGAGAGAGGGGTGTAGAGAGAGAGGGGTGTAGAGAGAGAGAGGGGTGTAGAGAGAGAGAGGGGTGTAGAGAGAGAGAGGGGTGTAGAGAGAGAGAGGGGGGTGTAGAGAGAGAGAGAGGGGTGTAGAGAGAGAGAGAGGGGTGTAGAGAGAGAGAGAGGGGTGTAGAGAGAGAGAGGGGTGTAGAGAGAGAGAGGGGTGTAGAGAGAGAGAGGGGTGTAGAGAGAGAGAGAGGGGTATAGAGAGAGAGAGAGGGGTGTAGAGAGAGAGAGGGGTGTAGAGAGAGAGAGGGGTGTAGAGAGAGAGGGGTGTAGAGAGAGGGGTGTAGAGAGAGAGGGGTGTAGAGAGAGAGAGGGGTGTAGAGAGAGAGGGGTGTAGAGAGAGAGGGGTGTAGAGAGAGAGAGGGGTGTAGAGAGAGAGGGGTGTGGAGAGAGAGGGGTGTGGAGAGAGAGGGGTGTGGAGAGAGAAGGGTGGCGAGAGAGGGGTGGCGAGAGAGGGGTGGCGAGAGAAGGGTGGCGAGAGAGGGGTGGCGAGAGAGGGGTGGCGAGAGAGGGGTGGCGAGAGAGGGGTGGCGAGAGAGGGGTGGCGAGAGAGGGGTGGCGAGAGAGGGGTGGCGAGAGAAGGGTGGCGAGAGAGGGGTGGCGAGAGAGGGGTGGCGAGAGAGGGGTGGCGAGAGAGGGGTGGCAAGAGAAAAGGGTGGAGAGAGAGAGGGGTGGCGAGAGAAAAGGGTGGAGAGAGAGAGGGGTGGCGAGAGAGGGGAGTGAGAGAGAGAGGGGTGGTGAGAGAGAGAGAGGGGTGGAGAGAGAGAAAGGGGTGGAGAGAGAGAAAGGGGTGGAGAGAGAGAAAGGGGTGGAGAGAGAGAAAGGGGTGGAGAGAGAGAAAGGGGTGGAGAGAGAGAAAGGGGTGGAGAGAGAGAAAGGGGTGGAGAGAGAGAGAGGGGTGGAGAGAGAGAGAGAGGGGTGGTGAGAGAAAAGGGTGGAGAGAGAGGAGTGAGAGAGAGAGGGGTGTAGAGAGATAACCCTGACAGACCCCACGCAGAGAGACAAAAACCCCACTGACGGTACACCACACAAAGAAACAAGTGTTCCAGAGGGACAGTGATCCTACTGCACAAGTCCTTCCCTTAAGCAGTTTTGAGTGTACAAACTGATGATTTGGGCAGGTTTTTAGTAACCGAGGGGATGCTAGAAATGATGGTGAGTCCTTATTCTATTAACTTCTGAATAATCCACCGTACTTCTCAAAAAGCCCCTATGAACTCTGAAGCACCAACCATCACAAAATAATTATAGAAAACGCTCACTTGATCATATATGCAAGAGGGCATGTTGGTCAAGCGTGTAATGCATAATAGGAGAACAGAGCAAGAGAAAAACCCTTACACAGTTTACTTATGATAGGTCATTACTAAGGAATAGAGGGGCCGCTCAATATCTCATTTGGGGAACATCTAGGCCGACAAACAGAAATGCGCCATTTAGTGCTCTTATTTTGACCATGCGCGGGAAGCCTTTTCCGTTCACCTTCTGTTAAATGATTGAGATGGTTCTTCATTTAATGCTTCATTCCCACAATCCGAGGCCACAAGCAAATCCAATTTGTCAGATGTTGCAGAGTCATACATATTCTTACCCTTCCAAAAAAGTATTTCAGTACTGCTGATTTCCATAAAGTTTTTGGTTTTAAGGAGTTTTGGAAGAAATTGTACTGGTCTTGTTTTTACGCCTTCTGCGATAATGTATCTTAAATGCAATTCATACTTAAGTAACTTGCTTTAGCACAGTTTCATTTGTAACTTCTTTATCTCTGTGCGTTGCAAATAACATTGACTAGATGGAAAGCCAAGTAGAACTTGCTAGAATTTCACTTGTAACTTAAGGATCACTGCTTATTTCAACAGCAAGCGTTTAATTTAAAGCACCATCGTGTCCGGAGCACTGTATGAGCATTCAACTTTGATCATTTTATTTCTTAAATATTGAGAAGAATAGTACTAAACGTTTAGGAGCCAGAAAGCTCCTTCACAATTGCCATGTATACATAACAAAGAATAAAGACAATTGTCCATACGATGGGCTATAAATTAATACATTTGGGCGCATTCGTAAAGGCAAGTGGTTTTTTGTGTTATGCAGGGTTTTAAGTGGAAGGAAAAAACTGCGCGGGGGGGCTCTCAACAGGGCGTGGCCGCAGTCATTAAGGCACGGCTTAAAAACACGCATGCCAAAATTGTGTGCTTAGCATAGTTTGCCCCCTGACTGGCATTTTGCTGTTTGTCATTACATCCAGCTTTAGGATACAAGCAACATTATACCTACAACAAGCCAGGACTATTTGCTTTATCAATGGTTCTTAGTTGCCTAAGATAATTATGCAACAGCTATGGTTTTGTTGTATATAATATTGAAAATGTTTGCGTTCTGAGATGAGACTGTGAAAGAACTAAAACGAGTCTGTTTGAAGTTCCATCAAAGGCTTTGGACAGTGTTACGGCTGCAGAGTTGAGATTTTTTTTTGTACCCTGAGGGTGAGGGCAAAAATGGAGAGCCCGATAGGGGTCCGTCTCTGCACCTGTATCTAGGAACTGCCATGGCTGAGCACCGGCAAGACCCGGCCCACTTAAAGCCATGGTCTTGTGGTCAGTGCAAAAGTTATTTACTTTTGCGGTTCTCTAGGACAGGAAACCACAAACGAGCTGATCCAACTGCAGCTTCCATGCGCCGCTTGCACTCGTGTAATGAAAGTACGTTTAGTGCAGCTAAAGGCAGCGCTCATTAGGCCATTTGAAAAAAAACACCCATTTCAAACAATTAGCACAGCCAAATACTCCTGATCGCAGAAATAAGAGCTTTCGTTATGATATGAATGCGTGCTATAAACAATAGTTGTTAATTAACGGGGATGTGCCTAGATTTATTTACGCCTACACGGATAGTGGTAGTGTGGGAATTAGTTGGAAGAAGTCAGACGACAGCTGGAGGATGGGGACTGGAAGGGAAAAAGCAAATTAGGCAACGAGAAGGTGAGAGGGAGGCAAGGACAACGGGGAGGAATAAAAAAATTAACTAGCAGGTTCACGCTCTCTGTCACAATTCCAGGGTGTTTCTCAATGTCAGTGTATCCTTATCTAGGGTGACCAGATTCTCAAAACAACAGGGGAGAAAACAGCCCCATAAGCAGGAGGGAGGAGGAGGCAGCCCGAGAAGGAGCGAAGAGCAGCTGTTAAGAATAACAAGAAAGAAGCTCGGCTCAGGATAAAAAGAAATCGCTAATGCTAAATAAGCAAAACCAACAAGCAGCACAGGGAAATCTGCTGGCGACGGCCCCAATGTAAGAGAAGGTGGGGGAAGCCTGCTGCCGATGGCTGCTTTACCTGAAGGTGGGAAGTGCAGGGCTGGTCGAGGTCGAGGTCGCACAATCATGGGAGGCCCCTGGGTGACCAGTGATGAAAGAGAAGGGGGAGGAGAAATCCGAGTAAGGCTGTGTGCGGGTAGAGAGGAACAGATGTGCGTGAAGCAGGGGGCGGGGCAGCAGAACCCTTTGATGTGGCCTGGCGGCCGTTAAAGGAGAAATGCTGCTGCCAGGGGGAAGGCTCGTGCATGAGAGCAGGTCACGTGATTGTGATTCACGTGAACTGTCCAAAATCCTCTGGAGGAGAGCCCTTGGCCTGAAGTGGTTTAGCTGCATTAGGGCTCTTTTTCCTATTCCTGCGGAATAGGAAAGGGGCGAGCCCTAAAAAGGGGAGGCCGCCCGCTCGCCCCCCTCCCTGAGTCTTGTGTAGCCCTGAGGACCCCATCCCTAGGGTCATTTTTTTTATTATTAAAGGGTAGAGGGGCTATGCGGCCCCTCTCCCTGACCTGTTGACTTTGCCAGTGCTTGCCACTCAAGTCTCTCCCTCCATACTCCCTTTGCTTTTTCGCTGCAGGTTTCTCCCCACTTGCACCTTTACCACTCTTTTCTTTCTTCTTATGGTTTTTGTGAGACTTTTGCATTTCTTTTTCTGGTGCATTGTCCCTACAACTCTGTTTCCGTACCATATCACTCCTCGTATACAAGCCACTCCTGCCAGTCTGTAATTCAGCAGCCAGTTCGCAATCTTTTTAGGTCTCGCCTGTCGATGCGCATGCGCATCGAGCAAGCAAGACTATGGGGGCTTATCCACTCTTTGTCCAACTTGCAAGGAATAGTGGCGATTCCTTGCAGTGCCCGTGACTTTTAAGCTCAATGCACATGCGCATTGAGCTTAAAAGCGCGTGCACATGCCCCCAGCCGCCTGCCTTGCCTACTCTCCCGCCCCTTCACTGCTTGATTGCACGGCCGCTAGGCCGTTCCTCCTCTACTCCTCCTCCTACTCTCCTCCCCTCGCCGTCTGTTCCCGCACTCCTCCCACACCCCCGCTCCGTGTGTCACTTAAACCGCCAGAGTTCCCTTCGAGTTGTGGTTGGTGCAAGCAGTCTTCAAGTCCCTCCTTTTGGAGATTGTTTTTCGGAACAGATACGGTATCATTGGAGGACTTTCTTTTAGGCTTTGTTCTGTCCCCGATAGAGCATTTCCTGTGGCATGTGTTTTTTAACGCGTTTTAGGGTTTGTTTTGTCTTCGATAGCAGAGCATTTCCTGTAGCATGCGTTTTCTAACTCGTTTTAAGCTTTAGTTTGTTTCTGATACTTTTGTGTCCGATAGCAGAGCATTTCTTGTGGCATGTGTTTTCGAATGCATTTTAGGCTTTGGTTTCTCTTTCATAGCAGAGCATTTCCCGTACTAGGTATTTTTTCTAAAGCGCTAGCCTTTTTTTCATCTCTGATGGCAAAGCATTTCTCCTGTTGTTC
The DNA here is from genome assembly GCF_964263255.1 of Lissotriton vulgaris. Classification (NCBI taxonomy): domain Eukaryota; kingdom Metazoa; phylum Chordata; class Amphibia; order Caudata; family Salamandridae; genus Lissotriton; species Lissotriton vulgaris. Next base: position 1,170,546,538 of record NC_141695.1, read on the forward strand.
GTAAACATATTCTATTCCGTTTTCGTAAGCGCTCGGCTTTCTTTCATTTACGATAGCAGCGCATGTTTTTGCGTGTTTTTAACGAGCACATAATTTCACTGCACAGCAAGCGTTATTTTTTTTTGCTGGAGCGGCTCTTATTTACTGCGCTTATTAATTTACGGACCCAGTACTTGTGCTTTCTAGTTGCCGGCATGTTAGCTTTTTCCCTAACTGGCTCTTTATTGTTACTCTGTGGTAACAGATTTATTAGTGGACGCTGTGTGTGCGTCCTCTTACCGCTTTAGGGATACTTTGCTGCACCTTCTTCTGTTTACTATGGTTATTTTCCTTTTTAACTGTCTCCCCATTGCTTATTTTCACACACAAGTCAGTGCGTCACAGACGTTCCTAATTTAAGACACAGACACATTAAATATGCAGGTGCAGGGCTGCTCAGTGGCGTTCTCCTTCAGGTCATGTTTAAATCTGCAATGTCCAAGATTTTACCTTTAAAATCAGAGTCGGGCTGCTGCTAAAGACCTATGGGCCTCTAACCTCCCTCATTCACCCTCACTCACCCTCACCCACACTCACCCTCCCTCAACCCCTCACCCTCACTCACCCTCCCTCAACCCCTCACCCTCACTCACCCTCAACCCCTCACCCTCACCCTCAAACCTTCACCCTCAACCCCTCACTCACCCTCACTCACCCTCACTCAGCCTCAACTACTCTCACTCACCCTCAACCCCTCACCCTAACTCACCCTCAACACCTCACTCACCCTCAACACCTCACTCACCCTCACCCTCACTCACCCTCAACACCTCACCCTCAACCTCAACCCCTCCCCTCACCCACCCTCACCCTCACTCACCCTCACCCTCACTCACCCTCACCCTCACTCACCCTCACCCTCACTCACCCTCACGCTCACTCACCCTCACTCTCACTCACCCTCAACCCCTCACCCTCACTCACCCTCACTCACCCTCAACCCCTCACCCTCACTCACCCTCACCCTCACTCACCCTCACACAGTGCAATAGGTCTCAGACCATTTCAGTTAGAGCTTTAAGAAATGTTTATGGCTTTTTTTATTTGTAATTCTTTAGCATTGGCTACAGGAAACAAAAATGCTAAACATTTACAAAAAAAACCCATAAACAATTCTAAAAGCACTAACTCTAATGGTGCGAGACCTATTGCATTTCCAATGCTTGTTTACTTTAACTTGTGCTTTTTGTTTTATTCATGGAAACCTCTTTCAATAATATGTGAAGATTTTTCCAATAGTGTTTTCTTAAAACATATCACCTTTTTTTTCAAGTTGCTTTGGTAGCGCAACGTTTTATACTTCTTTTACTGCAAACTTGGAATATTGGTTCTCGATTATTGGATTAGAAATGAGCCCTGATTGCTGAAAGAATTTTGGTGGTGTCTGGTAAGGTGGCAGCTCTATGCAACACTAGGCAGATAGAAAAGCAAAATGTATTGAGGAGGCATTTGCAAATTCTTGATGAATCATTGGCCGGGGATGAAAGTTTTTCATTTGAAGATTGTCTAGGTTTGAAAGCTCTTAGCAAGCTGGAAATGCTGGAATTTAAAGACTTGGGTGATGGGGTTGACCCGTTATAACGTGCTGTGTTCCGTTTGTCCCCACTGTGAGTGTTCAGATTTGTAACCTATATTTAATTAATACAAGAGGAAAATCGCGCTCAATTTCAGACCCCTGTTTGTTTTGACTTTACCCTCTCCCACTTCTGCCAAGTGGGTGAATCCCAGTGTAATAATTTCCATGCAGGACTCTGTCAATGTTTAATGCCTTAATAAATTGCTTTCATTGTTGATTAAAACTGCTCAACTTTACTGGGACGTTTAAATCATTGTGAACGTTATTTGGTGCCTTGTATGCTTAAATGTGACATTTTAATTTAGCAAAGATCTCTGCTGTCAGTGCTCTGACCGCAGACAACCTTGCCGAAGAACAAGCCCCTCCTTGTGCGCACCCATTGACGCGGGCTTCCCCTGTAGAGGGAGGGCACCTGCCTCAAGGAAGCCATTGTTAGGCTGTAATCAGTCCATCTAATCATTGTTTAAAGTGTACCTCAGTTTATTTGATGATCTCCGTGGGGCAGGCAGGCAGACTGAAAGAAAGCAGCCCTTCGCAGCAGGAAGCTTTTGTTGAAAAATTGCATGAACAAGGGAAGCGCCGCAGGGTCTCTTGCAGGACATGCTGGCAAAAGCAGCAGGAGGGCCCAATCTGCAAAAAACACAAGCTGTGCTGCCGAGCTTCTTAAGAAAAAGATTCATTTTTAGTAAGTTTCCAATGCCAAGGGTGCCGTAACTTTTTTTGCAGTCATAAGTATTTTCCTTCGAAGTTTTTATCATAAGAGGTTTAAAAATGAATGTTGTTATGGGAGGGAGACTACCTGAGCAATAGGATGCCTGCACATTGCCAGAGCTCTGTTGTGGCCCTATCCTCAGAGCGGGCTCGTGAGAGTGGAGAGTTGGGATCAGATTTAGAGTACGATACCCTGTTCGAAAAGTAGCGACTGGAGGTGCTCCCACGTTAGGAACGGACTGTGGCAAGAGAAGATTGTGGCGATGTGGCACTAGTGTAGAGGCAGCAGTGGTAAGCACCCGATTTCATTCAGTAATGCCGCTTAAGGAGAGCAAAAGAAGGGTCGCTAAAGGGTACAGCAAGAAATTGTGGACTTCATGGAGATCCCACTCCAAGTCGCTGGTGCAGTCCTGGCACAGAACCGGTACTGTGAACACTCTACTCTTTAAGAGCTTCTGTATGTTAAAGCCCATGTCAAGTAAAGCAAAATGTTTTCCCAATGGGAGATCAAGTTATCTAAGATTCAAAAGAATTCAAAGACCTATCTCACTCAGTCTGCATCACTCACTCAAATATCAACATGTTACTCGGGGAACACTTACCAAAGAAAAAAACAATATTTATGTAAAAATATACATTTTATTTCAATAAGACATATGAATCCATTTACAGTTATAGTTAAAAATACACACAATGTACAATAAAAACACCTAATGTGGAAATGGAAAAAAATGGAAAAGACAATAGTATTTGTCTTAGTCTTGTTAATTCGGACCCTCTGTTTGACAACACTGGGAAGGATTTTCCTTCCTTATACTCAAATTGTTTGCTGACCACTCCGAATTTAACCCTTCGTAAATGCGTTGACGCGTTTCGGAAGCCTTGAATGTTTATGGCCTCCTTCCTCAGGACAATATCTATGATTTTCTCCACAATCAGTGTATCACCTATGCAACTGCATCTTGGTGAATTGTGTCAATTGTTTTTCTCTGGGGTCGTTTTGGAGATTACACGATTTCCCAAACTCCTACTTTTAAAAAAAACGATGGAAAGCCTCAAATACGGTGTCATTCAATTTCTTTGCACCCGTTTTCGATTTTCCTATCGTACTCCTCAAGGTATCTTGTCTGACCTCGATTCTTTCTTGTGTACTTTACACAAATTTCATTTCTGCCTCTTGTTCTGTTTTAGAGGGAAGATCTGTGTATTGTGATAGTCTTGATGCACCCGGGTAGTTGGCGCTCGTAGCTCGTTTGGTTAGCCGGCAGGTATTCCCGGAGTGCTTCGTATGCGTCTGTAAGATCGCCGTTAAAATAGAGTAAGAGCTATAGGATTACAAAAGTTCAACCTGTTCTCATAGTTCCAGCCTCTAACCCAATGCCTCTACCTTATTACAACTGTCCGCTCAGGCTTCATTCTCTTTTTGACTCTGAGTCTCACCATGTACCAGAGCAGTGTATAACACAGGATGATAATTACTTGGATGTTTTACACCATGATTTACAAAATGCTAGTGGGCTTGATACCTCCCCTAAGACTGAGATTAACTACCACCTGGTCCACAAACTGAAGAGAGCGCCTTGTATGTAGTGGGGGTTCAGCGGGCAGCGAGATACTAGAATTGCTCCTGCCCTGAATTGAGTCAAAAGCAAATGTATTGATGGAAATTCTACAACTTAGGCCATCAACATCTGAGCCCTTTCTCCTACTTAAAGATACCCTCACAGATATTCAGATGACCACCTTGTTGAATCTGTGTTCTTGCTCAGCTTTTAGTAATCACGAGGGCAGACAACATAGATCAGTGCCTGGTGGACTGGATTTTCTTACCAAACACCTCACTCCAGAGACCCTTGTTGTACAGGATTCAACATCAATGATTGTCATTTCCAACCAATTTTCCGAGCAGAGCATCCAAAAGGATGGACACCTTTGGCAAACATATGTTTCCGTCTGCCAGCATTGGCACTGAGATCCTCAAATGCAGTCTGTCTCTCTATGCTTATACATACGTGCCTTTGGGACATGAGCAGCAAAATCTTGCCAGCATTCCTCAAGGACCATGGGCCTCCCTGTCCCAGATGGTGCAAGACTAGCAGGAGGGCTTGACCCCTCCCAAACAATTTTCACATCAGTTTTGGAAATTTAGGGGTACTCCATAGATCAGGTGCATAGGAAGATGCCATCTAAGCGAGTGATGCAGCAAACCACCTAGTACTTTACGAGACACTGACGCTGACCTAGCAGGCAATGTGTAGGTCAGCAGAGACTCCAGTGTTCCAACTCCCCTTTTCCCTGCTACAGCAGCGAGCAAACCGCTTTAATTTGCCCTTAGCAGCATGTGTTCAACCAGTGGCAAGCAGGATTCAGCACTTTCTCCCGGGTTGGTGACGCATCACATCCAACAGATGTGTCTTTCAAATTGTTCAAACAGGATATACCCAAACTTTTCCACACTCCATATTGCTCCCACACCGGAAGGAATTTCAGCAAAATATCTGTCCAGCCTGTTTCAGGGGGTAGTCCTGTTGCTAGCTAAGAGCGCTATAGAGAGGTCCCATATTCAGAGAAATACAGGGGTTGTTACTTTCAATATTTCCTATTCTGAAAAAGAGTAGGGGCCTCAGGCCTATCTTGGACCTCCGTGCCCTCATTGCCTTCCTTCGGAAATCCAAATTCTGACATTGGCTCACATCCTATCTTCTCTGAACCCAGGAGACCGGATGGTGTCCTTGGTCTTGCAGGGTGTGTATTTTTATATACTTGTTCCTCATTCCCAGAGTTTTTGCCTGTGGTTCACGGTGAACCAGGAGCATTTTAGGTTTGTCATGCTCCCTTTTAGGATCACCAGCAACCCTCTGTGTTCATTGAAGGGCTGGCTCCATATAAAACCACTGAAGTGAACAGCCTTTCATCTCCATTGAAGGGCTGACTCTATATGAACCTACTGGGGCTAAAAGCTATTCATCTGACCCTGAAGGACTTCTAGTAGTCCATCAACGGGATGCTGGAATAGGTTCTCACGGACAACACCAATGATGTGGTACTGCAACAAGCAAGACAGAGTATGGTCCTATACCAGGAGGTTAAGCACCTCTTGAGATGGTTAAAGTAGTTGCTAGCCACCTGACAGCATCCCTGAATGCCGGAGTGGACAAACTGAGCAGATGTCATCTGGTAGATCACGAGTGGTGTCTACATCCTGAAGTGGTGGAGAAGCATTATGGCTGGAATGGAGCAATCCACTCCTGTTCCCATTTCCACCACTATTTCTTATGCCCCAATTTCTGAAGATCAGCAACAATTGGACTGTAGTCATCCTGGTGGTTCGGATTGGCTCAGGAGAGTGTGGTACCCAGAGCTTTGGTGCATGAATATCTGTCCTCCGATCAGGCTAAGACTACAGGGTGACATCCTGCCCAGCAGCAGGACAGAGTCCTCCACCTTAATATATGCAACTTAGACCTCAATGTGTGGGGAATGAGCAGCAGCTTTAAATGATTTTGATCTGCCAAGTGCGGTGGTAGCCATCATCCTCACTGCCAGATTCTCATCTTGAAATATATCAAGTCTTGGACGCTGTGTTAATTCTGAAATCTGGGTGATTCCCAAGACACGAACCCTTAACAAACAAAGTTGTCAAAAGTGCTTTTGTTTGCTCTGTTCCTAACCCAGCAAGGCCTTGCAGTAGCCACTGTAAAACGTTGCTTTCAGCCCTTTGGCCTCTCTGCATGTACCAGACCAACTGCCCTTGTTAAGATCACCTGTTATGATGACAGTGGAACTCCAGTTTGTGCCTGACATTCTTCATGAATGCACCTTTCAAACCTATGCATTTCTGCTCAATGCATGTGCTGACTTTGAATTTTATTTTCCTAACTGTGGTTACGTCAGCTCGCCTCATATGTGATCTGCAGGCACTGTCAGTGCAACGTCCCTTCACCTTTATTTTTGGCAGGCAAATTGGTTCTTAGAACTTGGGATGGCAGTCATATCAAAATTTGTGATTCCCTTACTTCCAGTCCATCTCTTATAGCGTGCATTGATCCCCCACGCCTCTCGAAAGAGAAGAGGCCTAATCAGTTGGACCTTTGAAAGCTTTTACATTGATTGTACCAAGAATTATTGAGTGGAAGATCAATTTCTTGTGGGGTTCTCTGGAGCAAAGAAAAGGAAGGCTGTGCAGAAGTGAACCTTGTTGCGCTGGATATTCCTCTGCATTAAGATCTGCTGCACACTTGTCAGGATCAGCCCGCAAAAGGTCTGAGGGCCCATTCCACCAGGGCCGCGGTCCCTAACTGTGCTGGTCATAAACGGAGGCAGTTCATGTTCTTGATATCAGTCACGCAACAGCATGGGCATGGTTTAGATGTTCATCGAGCACTAGTGCCTTGACTGCCATGTCTAGCAGAAAAAAAACACTTCCTGCAAGACTTTTTGGTCTAAGTTCACTCCAGAGAGACTCTCCCTTGGTAGTTAGTGCTTTGTCATCTGAATCAAGGTGAGCGATCTGCGATTACAAGTATTCATCAGAAGAACAAGTTACTTCGAGTTGGCAATGTCTTTTCTGGAGGGTACTCTAATTGCAAATTTCTCACTGCCCCCAACCCCCCCCCCCCCCTCACACTTTCTCATTCTGTGGAGTGACTTAAACATCTAATAAGTCCCAAGGTAATACTCAGCACCCTGTGTTGGACTGAAAAATATCTCTAGCTGACTCCTTTTAGCATTGTGCAAGTTAAGTTGGCATTTGTGGCACCATTTTGTATTCAGCCGCCATTTTGTGCCATGATCGAAAAGAAGCTTCTGTCTCATACTGTCTGTCTCAGCAGAAAGCAGCCTTGATTGTTTCCTTTTATTATTCAAGGTTGAGTTTCACTGAACAAACGAATAGATCATTCTTTTTTGCGTACCTTTGCTTGTAGGTAGCCCGCTCCCACATTTCAGAGAGAAGGGCATGGGCTGAGTAACCTTGAAGCTAAGATAGTGTGTACCCTATCTCAGGATGGTGGCTCGTCCTTATGCACCTCATTTGTTCATCAGTGCCCAGGCTGGAAAATTCCAGTCTGGGCGGGTCTTAGGGGTGTTGGAAATTTATATCTGACGTTACCTTGTGAATGTGGGTCAGTCCCTCGGCAGCCATCTTAGGAGGCTGGTCAGTCCGGACTCCGCTCAAGCGCATACTAATACTTTGGTTGGTATTCTCTGCTGTCTGACCGACTCTTCATTTGTTTAGAAGGCTGAGAGATGGTCGCGAGTGACCCGGGTGTCCCTAATCGGGTGACTTCCTTCACCTGTTACCAAAAATTGTTCATGACCTCGTGTTTTAGTGTGCAGAACGGGAAAAGATAGGAATCTGATTCAGCACGCAGGGGGCGCTTACATGTAGCTCAGTGTATTCACTTCTGGGGCCCATAACTGGTGCATGTGAGCAGTACAATGGAAACTTTTTCTGGCTCGAATCTGGCGCTTGGGTAGTATTCTAATTATTACAGATGGTAAGTGACTTGGTAATCTGGTAGAGACTTCTAGCCAAAGATTCTTACCTAAGAATATTCCCCAGGCGATAGACTGGATGTGAAAGTTTTTGAGCAGTACCTCTGCATACCGGTAGGTGATGTACTTTGGCTCTGCGTCGGCGTCCACGCCAGAAATTACATGCTTGTTCCCTATATAGGCGCCACCCCAGCTCACTGACGTCAGTTATTTCCTTTACACACCAGATAGCCAGGTGCTGCTCCTCCATGTGGGCTTTGAGCGTTGCCCCACTGCTTTCTCCCACTGCAAGAAAGCAGAAGAAGGGTATGCCTGGGTGGGGGCTGGCGGGTGGGCGGATCAGGGAGTAGTGGCTAGCCCAATGTTATGGGCGCTGACCTTCTGATAGATACATCTGCCGTGTGGATTCCTCACCTTGTGAATATCCCCCTTGCGCCAGCAACGTTCTGAAAATTCTTCGTAGCACGCCGGCGTGGACGACGTCATAGGAGCACGGCATCGCGCGCGACTCCGTCTGACGTCACCGACTCCATATAAGGCCCATGACGGCGTGATGACGTCAGTTCCCTTTTTTCCGCGTCGTCGACGCTAACGGTTTCTGGGATCTTCTGCGATATTTTTGTATCTTCTCTGTTTAGCTGTTACAGATTCTCTGTTGGAATTCACTTCTTCGCCGAGGATGTCGTCGAGGAAGACCGGTTTCAAACAATGTGGTTCCTGTTCCCGGATGATGTCGATCACCGACCCGCATTCCGACTGTCTGTGGTGTCTTGGTTCGGGTCACGATGTTAAGAACTGTCGTTCCTGTGACAAGATGAACCCCAAAGCCTTGCGAGAGCGGGAGGCGAAGCTTCTGCTTGCAAAGGTGAAGGAAAGAGAAGCCGGAAGGTCTTCGAGGTCGGTGTCCAGGCGCTCGAAGTCGAGACAGCTGCAGCGGTCGAAGTCGAGGTCGGCTTCGAGGGCCAAGGCGAAGTCGAGGTCGAGAGAGAGATCAAGGTCCGGAGCGAGGTCGAGGTCCAGAGGGAGGTCGAGGTCCGGATCCAAGTCGGCCTCGGGCCATGCTTCGAGCTCCTCGAGAAAGAAGCATAAGAGGAGTAAACATCACTCCAGACACCATTCTGGCAAGGAGTCTTCGGATTCGAGGAAGAAGTCTTGTAAACATCACAAGGACTTCGTGTCTCCTTCTCCGGCTTGATCTCACGTTGGTTCTCCAGTTCAGGAGCCGGAACAGGATCTGGAGTCGCACCATTCATCGGTGCATGAAGAAGAGGTTCCTTGAGCACCGACTCCGGTTGTGGAGCCTGAAGAACAAGAGGGCCAGGGTGCGCCTTTGCCGGATCAGCCTCCTTCGGAGCGGCCGTTGGGTTCGTACCCACCCTTTCCAGGTCCAGGTCAGGATCCCTCGCAGTTTTTAAACGCCATGTTTGGAGTTTACTCGAGGGCAATGTATCCCACTGGTGCGCCTGTTGGTCCCATGGGTCCTTTGTCTTTCAATTTGGGTGTGCCCCAGGCTTATGCCCCGGCCCACTTTATGCCGTTTATGCCGACGCCTTGTACTCCTTGGCTCGGTACGGCGCCGCCGAGGTCGTCGACTTCGCTTGCGGCTTCGCCGACTCCGGATCGGCTTCGTGGTGATTCGGATCGTGGTGCTTCCCGTCCTCCGGCTCCTCGCTCGACGTCGGCTCCGGCGCCGTCTGAGTCGTTGCCGGATCCATCGACTTCGGTCCGCATGGAATGCTCGAGGCGCAGGGCTCAACGCCTCTTGGAGGAGAAGGAGTATATGGACTCCGAGGTTGAGGAAGGAGAGTTGCAAGATCAGGGGGATTGTTTTGAGGACCTTCAAAACGCAAGTGGCCTGGAACTTTCTCCTGAGTGGGGTTTGCCATCCGTTTCAGATACTCCATCTAAGGACTTGGCACCCTATCATGTTGTTATTAGGAAGGCTGTAGATTTGCTAGGCTTGACTTTGCCCACAGTTGAATACAAGCCCAACATCCTTACGGAAGTTTTGCATTCGCCTTCTTCAATTGTGGAGCCTACACTTCCTTTTACAGAGGCATTGACTGAACCAATAAAGGAGGTCTGGAAGAGACCTTTGTCTGCTCCTGCGGTTTCGAGGTCCGTGGCAAGGCGTTACAGGGTGGCTCCTGATGACCCTGAATTTCTTTCCTCGCATCCTGCTCCGGAGAGTCTGGTAGTGCAGGCCGCCTGTTCTAGCAGGGCTGCGGGCTCTTTCCCTCAGGTGCCGGCAGACAAGGACTCTAAGAAGTTGGACCAGTCTGCTAAAAAGATTTTCTCCTCGGGTAGCATGGCCTTAAAGTCCACCAATGCTACTTGCCTTTTGGGGAGATACGTTTATGCGTTGATGGACTCTGTTAAACAACTTTCTCCTAAGCTTCCGGAGGACGATAGGAAGAACTTTAACGAGGTGGTTGCTGATACTCAGGCTGCAGCTCGTATGGTTATACAGAGTGGTATGGACACGGTGGACTCTGTTGCTAGGATTATGGGCTCTACTGTTGCAACAAGAAGGAAGGGCCGCATGGCTTAAGTCCTCCGATTTTTCTTCAGATGTTCAGTCTACATTGTTGGACTTGCCATTTGATGGGACAGGCCTCTTTGGCAAGAAGGCTGACGTAGCTCTGGAGAGATTCAAAGACAGCCGGGCTACGGCGAAATCTTTGGGCCTTCAGTCAAGGGGCTCTGCGGCTAGGAAGTTCAGGGGTTTTGGCAGATCCAATTTTCGTCCCTACAACCAAGGACAGCAGCAGCAGCGTCAGAATCCTCTGTATAAAACCTACAGAGGAAAGCAAAGGGGCCGTGGTCGTGGACGCCATGCCTCCTCCTCTTCCTCTAATAATCAACCCCCTCCCTCTGCAGCAAAGCAGCCCTAGATCCGCCATTCTGGATCATGTGGCTCCGGTGGGGGGTCGGCTTACTCATTTTCTACGGGATTGGGAATCGGTTACATCAGATCTTTGGGTTCTCAATCTCGTAGAAAATGGGTATGCTCTTCCTTTCCAGGAATTCCCTCCCAATTACCCTCCTTGCCAGGGTTTTTGTTCGGAGGACCACCTTGTTCGCCTACAGGAAGAAGTCCTGGCTTTGTTCAAAAAGGGTGCGATAGAGGTGGTTCCAGAGCAGGAAAGGGGTCAGGGGTGCTACTCCCAGTATTTCCTGATCCCCAAGAAGGATGGCAGGTTACGTCCAATCCTGGACCTCAGGATTTTGAATCTCTATCTCAAGCAGGAGAAATTCAAAATGCTCACTCTTGCGCAGGTTCTTCAAGCGCTGTTGGAAGAAGACTGGATGGTGTCAATCGACTTGCAGGATGCGTATTTTCACATCCCAATCCTGAAGTCGCACAGGAAGTATCTCCGTTTTACGGTGGTATCGCAACACTACCAGTTTGCGGTCCTTCCGTTTGGTCTTACTACTGCGCCTCGAGTTTTCACCAAGGTGATGGCAGTGGTGGCGGCACATCTCAGGAGGTCGGGGATACCTGTATTCCCGTATCTGGACGACTGGCTGATCAAAGCGGAGTCGCCCGAGAGGGTGCTTCATCACCTGCAAGAGACATCGCAGCTGTTGTTCAAGTTGGGTTTTTCGATAAACGTGCCCAAATCTCACCTGGTGCCCTCCCAGCGCAACCTGTTCATAGGTGCGGTGCTGGACACTACTGTATGTCGTGCATTCCCTCCTCCGCAAAGGATTCGCGACATTCAGGAAATGATTCCTTTAGTTCACAATTGAGCGTTTGTTCCGGTCCTGAAGGTCCTTCGCCTGCTCGGTCTGATGGCTTCTTGCATTCTCCTGGTCAACCATGCACGCTGGCACATGAGGGCACTCCAGTGGTGCCTCCGCAGGCAGTGGTATCAACGCAATGGAGATCTCGGGGAGTCAGTGAAGATCTCCAGAGAAACTGCGGCGGATCTGTCTTGGTGGGGCGTGGAAGGCAATCTGTCACAAGGAAAGCCTTTTCAGCTTCCTCCATCGGTGGCCACGGTGATAACGGATGCATCCACTCTAGGGTGGGGTGCTCATCTGGGGGATCTGGAGGTCAAGGGTCTTTGGTCTCCGGAGGAAAGGTTGCTTCACATCAACCTTCTAGAATTGCGGGCCAAACGTCTGGCGCTCAATGCGTTCCTCCCTTCCCTTCGCGGTCGGTCGGTCCAGGTCCTGACGGACAACACGACCGCGATGTGGTACATCAACAAGCAGGGAGGAGTAGGGTTGTGGTGTCTTTGCAAAGAGGCTCTGCGTCTCTGGTCCTGGGTTCAGGACCACCAGATTTGTCTGATGGCGAATCATCTGGCCGGAGTCCTGAACGTACGTGCGGACATTCTCAGTCGGCAGTTCTCAGCCGACCACGAGTGGAGGCTTCACCCGGAGGTTGTTCGCAACATCTTTCAGATGTGGGGGACTCCTCGGGTGGATCTGTTCGCCACTTGCGAGAATGCTCACTGCCCGTCATTCTGCAGTCTCCAGTATCCGATGCAAGGAGCATTGGGGGACGCGTTTCAGTTGAGCTGGGGAGGTCAGCTCCTTTACGCGTTTCCTCCCATACCCTTGATTCCTCGGGTTCTGAGGACGATTCGCCAAGACCGGGCCCAAGTCATATTGGTCGCCCCGGATTGGCCAAGAAGGGTGTGGTGTACACAGATCTTCTCCACCTCTCCTCTCACCCGCCGCTCCGTCTCCCTCTCAGGGCAGACCTCCTCTCTCAGATGGAGGGGCAGGTCCTACACCCCCACCTCCAGACATTACACCTTCATGCCTGGAGATTGAACGGGGCAATCTGAATTCTTTCTCTCTCCCTCACGAGGTGGTGGATGTCATTCTTTCTGCCAGGCGCGACTCCACCAAGTCCATCTATTCGTATAGGTGGTCTAAGTTTGTATCTTGGTGTAGGGAGAGGGATGTTGACCCGTTAAAGGCTCATTTGTCTGATATCTTGTTGTTTGCTCTTTCTCTGGCACGGCAAGGGTTTGCTGTTGCCACTGTCAAAGGTTACCTTTCGGCCTTATCGGCATTTCCCTGTTTGCCTGATCAGCCCTCTCTTTTTAAATCTCCTGTGGTTTTGAGGTTTTTGAAGGGACTCACTAATAGGTTCCCTCCTTCTCCCTTCATTGTGCCTCATTGGGACTTGAATCTTGTGTTAACCTATCTGATGGGTTCGCCGTTTGAACCCTTACACAAGTGTCCAATGAGGCTTCTTTCTTTTAAAACGGTCTTCTTAGTTGCAATTACCTCGGCAAGGAGGGTAAGTGAGCTTCAGGCTCTTAGTTCCAAGCCCCCGTTTTTGTCCATCCATGCTGAGATAATGGTTCTCAGGACCAGGGCTGCTTTTCTGCCTAAGGTGGTTACTCCCTTCCACCTAGGTCAATCCATTACCCTTCCTACCTTTTATCCTCCCCCACACCCTTCCAAGGAGGAGGAGAGGCTTCATCGCCTGGACCCGAAGAGAGCGGTTAGCTTCTATCTTGATAGGACTAAAGACTATCGAATAGACGATCAGCTCTTCGTGGGTTTTGCTGGCTGCAAGAAGGGCAGAGCGGTGCACAAGCGCACACTTTCCAGATGGATTATCCTGTGCATCAAGATTTGCTAGTCTCTGGCGGGTAAGGACCCTCCTGAGGGTATTAGAGCTCATTCAACTAGAGCGAAGTCTGCTACTTCTGCATTGTCTAGAGGTGTTCCTGTTGAGGACATTTGCAGGGCCGCGACTTGGGCCTCCCTCCACACTTTTGCGAAGCACTACTGCTTGGATGCTGAGGTGAGGAGGGACGGCCACTTCGCACGCTCTGTTCTCCAAGATTTCGTGGTGTAGCAGAGTGGACACCCTCCTCCGGGAGTGGAGACTGCTGTGGGACTCTATTCACAAGGTGAGGAATCCACACGGCAGATGTATCTATCAGAAGAACAAGTTACTTACCTTCGGTAAAGCTTTTTCTGGTAGATACAATATCTGCCTGTGGATTCCTCACTGGCCCACCCGCCTCCCCGTTGTCCACTCTGCTATACCTGGGTTCATGTGCAAATGTAATTATGGTTTTGTATTTCTGATTTTGTATAGTTTTGCACTTTAATTGCTTTTGATTTGCATGTACTGTGTACATTGTGTATATATATGTATAAGTACTCGTTGGTCCGTCCGGGTGCCTCGAAGGCACGGAAAAAAGGGCGGAACTGACGTCATCACGCCGACGTGGGCCTTATATGGAGTCGGTGACGTCAGACGGAGTCGCGCGCGATGCCGTGCTCCTATGACGTCGTCCACGCCAGCGTGCTACGAAGAATTTTCCGAACGTTGCTGGCGCAAGGGGGATATTCACAAGGTGAGGAATCCACAGGCAGATATTGTATCTACCAGAAAAAGCGTTACCGAAGGTAAGTAACTTGTTCATTTGGTCGGCCCCAGGGCCGACAAAACCAGTCATTGTACTCTGTTTTCTTCATGTAGGCTGCTGTGCAGCCTACATGAAGAAAACGGCCTCCCAATAGACGCTGGTAAGGACGGCGTCCTAGCCAATCACAACGCTGCCATTGCAGCTTAGGAGTGACCATCAAGCTCCTCACCACCTGACACAGTACAACCCCCCGCAACGCTTAAGGGCCTGGGACTGTTTGCAGAACTGCACCTTGAGATAATCTCTCCGCTCAGTCATTAGAGAAGTCCCACAAACATAAGAAGTTGCAAAAAGTCCAAGAGGTCTTTGGCTTCGCTGTACTCGTCAGAGTATTCTGCTGAGGCTTGTGAGTGCCAGCACTCCAGGTCTCGCACTTCAGTGCATCCTGAGTCATGGTCCGCTCTGCGCTTCTCTGACTTCTGCAAGACCATATGAAGAAGCCATTCTTTGACCTGGTGAGTGATGGCCTCTGTGCATCTAAACAGATCCTGAAGTGTGGGTCTGAATCAGCTAACTCTAATGCTTGGTCTATCTCTGAAATTTATGCTGCATCAGCGTACTTGGATTCCACTAGATTTTCGAGAGATGTCCAAACTGTGGTCATTAAGACATGACCTGTGATGGTACGCAGCCATTTTGAAAGGAGGCCAAGTCCACCTTGGAATGCATTGTAGGTTCAGACAATGACATTGTTATTCAGAGTAGTCAGGGAAAGATCTGAGGGGGATCATGGCATGTGCATGCGCTTGTAAGTCAGTCTATGATGCCCATTAGATTCCCCATGTTAGACTAATATTCTGATTTGTTACCTTTGCCTCAAATTGTAAAGCGCTCAGATATCCTTCGGGATCAAGTTTGTGCTATATAAAACTTTATAAATAAATAACCCGGAGCGACCCCCCGCCCAGCATGAAGAAATTTGAGGCCATGCATCTCATATTTGGGCAGTTCAGCCTCTCTGGGCCCCACAAGCTGAGGAGGGGCCCCCAGGCTCAGGAGGGGCCCCCACAGGATCCTCATCGGCCGATTTGCTCTCTTCACCAGTCAGACTCATTGGTCTTGCACGCCTCGCTGGTCATACTTAAAACACATGAAACATATAAAATGCGTGTTGCTTATTGATTGTTAAAGAAAGGAAAAACTGTTGTTTTTTTAAATCTCAGCATATTGCGGTGATGCTTTTCAGTAAATCTGGTTATATGTGGCTGTAATTGTGGTACTTCTCTTCAACACATTGTTTTTGTTTGCCTGCTTGGTGTATCTTTTCCTTCTGTTGAAAGACGAGTTGCAATAGTGGTTTATAAGAATGCCTTGTAAAGAAAAAGGTCTGGGTCACGGTAAGTAATGGGGATCCTACGGTTTAGGTGCTGTGGTCAGCTTAAGTGCACCAGGGACCCATTTGAAGCATGATTTAATCCCAATTCTACAGTCAACTCCCATCTGCATCCGATTAGGGTATTTGAGTAAGGCATTAATTCTGCACCCCACAGGTATTTTCTTTTCCTGCCTGTTTTTCGCCAGGCAAAAATTGGCTCAAATCATACAGAGAAATGTGCGAAATCTGGGTTTCTGCAACTTGGAATGGGGAAAAACATACACAGGTAACAAGTTATTCCTCATTCTGGGGTTCAAAATGTCAAAACTAAATGAAGTGCAAAATGTCGCCCGACAAATGCAGTACCCCGTGTTACTGGTTTTTACTAAATGCGCAGCTCACACCTAGATTTGTGTGCGAATCTAAATTGGGTTCCAAGTAATGAAATTTCAAGTCAGCCTTGTACTGTTGTAGACTATCTAGACTAGTTATCAGTCAGTGTCACGCTCCATACCACCACCTAAAAGGAGGCTTAAGTTCAAATGTACCTTTTATCAAGAAGACACCCAGCTTGGAACCATCTAACTTATTGCATCTTTCTTCTCTTACTAGATATTTACCACAGTGCCAGAGGCACCACAAGCAAATTCGCATCTTCATTTATCACGTAAACGAAGTGCCGACTCGAAGCCTCCCTCCTGCAGCGAACGCCCATTGACGCTGTTCCCTACTATGTCCACCTCAGAGAAGCGTAAGTTTCACAAATACTTCACTGGGTACTGTGCCCTAGGTTTCTGTTGAGTTGAATAGGTGATGCGGTCTCCATTCTTCTGATGTGGGAAAGTTATTTTTTGCCTGAGTTTTAGAGCTTCACTTGTCTGACCTGGTTAATGATATGACAGCATGACCACTGTTCATTCAGTTTGCATTAACACTCATCCTCTGAGCCCCGCAGGAACAGGGCAGCTTTCAAATACCCGGATTCTGCTTTGTTCCACATATTGAAAGACACC
Source organism: Lissotriton vulgaris (assembly GCF_964263255.1). Taxonomy (NCBI): domain Eukaryota; kingdom Metazoa; phylum Chordata; class Amphibia; order Caudata; family Salamandridae; genus Lissotriton; species Lissotriton vulgaris. The sequence goes on from NC_141695.1 coordinate 1,170,563,098, forward strand.
TCGGCTCTCTAACCTGCTGTTTGCTACCTTGTGTAATTGGCAGGAACGCTGTAGATATCCAGAGCATGTTTGCGCAAGTCACCTCATGACTTATGGGGAGAGGATATGGCCTTAGGGCCAGAGCTGCAGACTTTGGAACCAGCTTCGAGCCTCAGCGTCGACCTAACATCCTGTGTCTCTGGACAAATCCCTGACCCTGTGCCTAAGAAGTTAATGAAATTATCCAATTGTCCCCAAAAATATATATTTTTTAATGTGAGCGTATATCAATGGGACTGAAGGAATAATGGCAAACTTTTTGTCATCTGACAAATGTTACTGGGAGATGTATCTGATCCTGCATTGAGGTAGCCTGTTCTCAAGTGAGATCTCCCCCCCCCCCCCCCCCTCCACCTTTCCCTTAGCCCACTCCACGTTTTGAACCCACCCTACAATTCCAGGGGCTAAATGATCTCCCACCTCTTCGCTGCCCGTGATTGCCCAATGGGAGTTCCTTTCTCACATGTGAACACTTGTTTGCTTACTTGTGTTTCAGAATTAGTCCAAGTAGACAGATTTTAGGACTGGCCATGTTTGTTTTCCCAGTCATTTTATTACAACAAAATGCTACCAGAGCTGGAAATTGTTTTACTGAAAACCCACAGTTTTGGTAGAAAGGGGCAGTCAGGAAAGTGCATTGTGAGCTGGAGTCACGATAAAGTGTCAAGAACATCAGCAAAGTTAATAAAAGTTATTTGTGCATACTACCTCAGAAGAAATTGACGACATTAACAGATGTATTCTAGGCCAAGCCCGCTGAAGGACACACGTGCCATGTTAAGTTTTGATGCACGACGTGAAGGGGCAGCACGAAAGGCAGTGTTTCAAACAGCTTTATATAATAACTTCTTACATTAGCTAGAAACGGCCTTGGGTTTAGGAATAATGTGTGTGCCAGCGCATCTCTTCCACAGCCTTATGGGGAATGTTTTCCTTGTTCCTATGACGACTCGACACACATGGGCCTGGATGGTCACGTGCCACATTCCGAGCCTGCTGCAACTTGTGCTGAAGAGCTATGCACCACTACAGACTGCTGACCTCATTTGAACCTTCCAGCGCACCGTCAGTGCGGGCCTTGGACACCGACCGCTGCACGGCATGGCAGTGGTTAACTAGGAAGAACTGATATCATTGAAAACGGCCCATCTTCGGCTTCCATGCATCCGCCCTAAGCTGCCAGGCTTCGAGGTGGGCAGGCCACACATTTCATAGGAACAGTCAAGCAGGAGCGATCCAGTGGTTTGACTTGGCACCGTGTACAGGAGGAGTCCAGCCACCGAGAGGCCTGTTATGTAAATCACGAAACGGAACGTCAACAGTACGCTTGAAAATTCAAGCAGACTCCATTATTTTGCCCATTTCTGTTGCGATGAAACACATTAGACAACAAATTTGGAAGACATTTCTTAAAATTCACAGTTTCGACACTCAATCTTAGAGCTAGTTAAGTAAGAATGCTCCCTCTGACCATGTTACAACGAGACCATTTATACTTGTGTGTGTGTGTGTGTGTGTGTGTGTGTGTGTGTATATATATATATATATGATATTGGCAAAAGAAAAAACGCTTTTTGAATGGAAACAAGGTCCTAACTATAACTACGCCAGTAGGTTAAAAGAAAATATATATATATATTCGACAGTGGCATAACGCAAAATGATGGGGCCTGAATCTTCCAGATCATACAGATATTCATTGCTCTCGGGGTGAATGGGGCCCCAGAAACGTTGGGGACCCTTGATGGGTGGGGGCCATCCTGCCCTGCAGGAGTTGATAGTGCCTGCATCACATTCCTGGTATGAGTTTGTGTGTGAGCAGGGCCATGGGTGTATGGCGGCAGCTCTTTGAAAAGGAGGCAGGAAGATGAACCAGTTCTGTATCTTCCAAATTTGACACCTTCATTGCTTTGTGGACATGTCACTTATGCAGCAGTAATTAATCTTTGTGCTAGTGAGTTCTGGCGAAGATTCCTCCTACACCTTTTGAATAGTCCCCATGAGTCAGACTGGATGCGGAAACCTTTTTGCAATACCTCTGTGTGTCGGAAGGTGGCGCAATGCGGCTAGCACTGACGCCGATCCGGAAATGACATGCAGGGCCAATAAAGGCACCACTCCAAACTCACTGAGAACAGTTACTTTCTTTCCGCATCTCTAGATGCTGATCTGGAACTTCTCTCATCTGAGACTGCTTTTTGTCAGCTAAATCTCCAAATTGCCCACAGTGTGAAAGGGATGTCCATCCCTAAGACAACAGGTTTTAGGCCTGTAAGGACTGTCCCAAACAGATGCCTGTGACAGATCCCACCATGTATGCCGTGTGCTCCGGCCAGAACTCCAAAACCTGCGGGGACTGCGTATCAATGAACCTGAAGGCCTTCAGGGACCGCAAGGCGAAACATTATGTTGCCAAGTAAAAAGACGCACCACTGAGCTGATCGAAGCAGTGGCATAACACAAAGTGAGACACCCTTGCAGAATGTGAGAAGGGGCCCTAAATTTCCCATTTCTCACAGATATTTATTGGGCTTGGGCTGAATGGGGGGCCCCTTGACAGGCTGGGTGTCACCTGAAGCGTTGCGTCCCCCCTCCAGACATCACAGGGCTCTAAGTCCTGCTCCAAGTTGAAAGCTCTTTGCCAGTCCCCGAAGTCAGTGCAGCCTCTCTCGGGACAGGTATTTGTTGTGTTCCAAATCTTCAGGTAATAAGAAACATAGGAAGTTGAAATGGAGTTCCGCTCCTTTGCACCATTTCCACTTCCCTGATACAGCTTGTGGGAAGCGCCAACGCCCTCTTCCGAAGTTTGCTGGCTTTGGAGCAGATTCTGCAGCTGGTTCTAAAGCAACCCAAGTTTTCAGGGCCTTTAGCCACACCTCGCCAAATCGAATAGTTTTGCTGAACAATTCTCTAGTACTTCGGTTCTTTACCAACGCCTTCTGGTACACCTCCGGGTTCCATGGAGCTGAGTCGTATCACCTGGATTGCTGCTGGCTGGTTCAACCCCCATTGCCAGCTCGACACCATGTGACAATTTTGCTTGTGACTCCAGGCCTCGGCATGTCGACTCCAACTTTCCAGGCCGTAGAGATGACACCGATTGTCCTTTCCGACACTAACTCTGGCCCAAAATCAGCTAATGCCTCAACCGAATCCGACAAAGGTTTTTGCTCTTGCCTTACCACTAGGCAGGCAACACTCCTTAGATTTTCGTTTTGGCACAAACTCTGGCAATCCTGATCAGTGGTGAGTACACTCAGCCCTATGGTGCTGACAATTGAAATGAGTTCTTGCAAGATGCTAAAGGACTAGACACTTCTCCGGAATCTGTCCTTTTCTCCCCTCTTGGTCCAGCGACAGAAGAATCTGCTGCCTATGCTATGGTTATGCACAGGGTGGCGAAGACCTCCTTCAGCTCCCCACTATGGAGGTCAAAACTAATGTACTGACCAAAGTCCTGAAGCCTGGCCAGACTGCTTCTGAGCCTTGCCTCCCATTCAATGAGCCCTTGAGGGATACTGTTTAAGGGGCTCGAGTTAAACATGTACTGGCCCTCGAGTTAACCAGCAAAATACCAGGTGCCATCGCCCTGTTCCAGGTGACCCGACTCTTCTCTCTCAGCACTCCTCTCCAGAGTGTCTTGTGGTGCAAGCTTCCAGTAGCCGGCCCAACCCTAACATTTTCCCTGACAGTGAATTTAAGAGAGTAGAAACTTTTAAAAAACACTTGTTCTCCAATGCTGATTTCCTTCTGCGGTCAATCAATGCCTCTTGTTTACTGGGCAGTTATACTCTCGCCCTTTAGGTCTCAAAGGCACAAGTCCTCCCTGTTCTGAAAGACGTTTGACCTGTTTTCTCACAGGCCATTCTGGATGGTTGTAATTTAACCAAGTTCACAATTTGTTGTGGCTTGGACACCACAGTCTCCGTTGGCTTGCCATAGACACTAGTGTCATATTATTTTTAGACAAGGGAACCCAATAGGATGGGTCAGGGACCTTGGGTATCAGTATGCTATAAACACAATGGTCCCTCTCAAGGACAAAGAGAGAAGGAATAAATATAGAAATACAATTGCATCTATATTATGCTGTCCAGCCGGACAGGAATTCGGCACTAGTGTCGCCATTTGCTGCTATGCGCAGCTACAATCCAATGGGTTATCGGTCGACATCCAGTCCTCCCTAATGGACAAGACGTTCGAAGAAACTCCATACCACCGCCCCCCCCCCCCCCCCCCCCCCCCCCCCCCACCCCGGCAAACGATCACATCGGACAGGTTGGTCCTCTAAACTGTGGCAGCTCAGGGACCAGTTTCCAGGGGTTGAGACTAGCACTAAGCAAGGATCAAAGCAGCACCAACACTACACCACCAGCGGCACTGGGGTGGCCGTGTTCAGCTTGCCAACACAGCATCGGGTCCCCAATGTAAAGCAATGGAGAAAGGCCCAGTCGGGCAAGGGCTGCAGGCTCAGGTCAACCAAGGCCCAGGGTGGACGGGTGCAGGGGTGTCTTTCGGTGTTGGAAATGGCCTAACCAGAGCACGTCGCCGTTGGGGTGGTGGTGGCAGTTTGGGGGGGGATCTCCATGCAGAGGATAACCAGAAAAACAATACTGATAAAGGAGCCCCTCAGTATTGTGCCCATTTTAATTGTCACTGCACAGGAGTGTAAACCTCTGAGTTTATGCATGAAGTAAGGGTCTAATCAAGCCGTTGAACCTTTAAAGTGTAGTCTGAACCCAGCCCAAGCTTTTACAGCATCTGGAAGAGGTACCCACATTTAACATAGTGAATGGCTTTTCCCATGTCTAGCAAAATGGCGAGAACCTCTTCCACATGGTCTTTATTGTCCCACAGCATATAGAAAAGTGTTGGCAGGTGATTCTTCAAGTAGCTCTCTGGAATAAAGCCCACCTGTGAGTGACACATTATAAGTGGAATAACCGTGTGTAACCTCATCACAAGTATCTTGAACAAGTTCCCAATAACCACATCTATAAGGCAAATTAGCCTATAATTCCCACAATCCAGGCAGTGCTTTCCGTCTTCAGGCCGTAATGTCAAGATAGTGTTTTTGGAAAATGGGCCCAATGGTTTCTGCTTCTTTGATGGCTTTAGGAGGTACTAGACCTTACGTTGTAAAATACCCTAGAAGATCCTTCCTCCACAGGGGGCTTGCAAGTAAGCAGGGCTAAAATTGCCTTGTCTTCCTCCGGCTTGATACCCCACTCAGATGTTTCATGCCTCATCACTTAGGCTAGATAATTGTAAGGCCTGCATACATTTTTTTTCACATGACATCACCTCACCTCCTTTAGATTTATAATGGTTTTCATAGAACTATACAAGTCTCCTCCATGTCCTCTGGATGCAATACCTCAGCACCATTGTCATCTTAAATTAAGGATATGGTGAGTTGGGTCTCTGTCTCAGCTGCTACCCCAGCAGCCTGCTGGTATTCTTGACAGGGTTGTCTATATTTTAGTTTAGTTAGTTCCATTTCAGCCGCATTACTATACCAAAGGTTGCAAAATAGTTCCTGACTGACTGATGTATTTATAAAGCGCTTGATTGCTGAGGCGTCTTGGCGCTAACATAGGATTAATACTACTCCAGCTGTTTGATTATTCAAGAGCGCTTAGAAAACAGCCAGGTCTTAACTTGTTTCTAAAAGATGTTCCTGTTGGATTACAGTCTCAGCTGTGCGGGAGGGCATTCCACACCTTTGCAGCTAGATGAGAGCAGCTCTTACCACTCATCTAGCCTTTTTTATTCTAGGCAAGAGTACCAGCCCTGTATTGACGGATCTCAAGCTATGCAGAGGATTGTACCAGGAGAATAGTTTTTGGATGTCAATAGCGCCACCTCCGTATAACGCCTTGTGCACTAGGCAGAGGGCTTTGAATTTTACTCTTCCAGGGATGATAAGCCAGTGGGGCTGTCTGATGCTGGCAGACGTGGGATAGTATTTAGCGAAAGTGAGCAACACATGGGCTGCCGCATTCTGTATAGATTGTAATTTTGTAATTTGACCTTTGTCTATACCCAAGTATAATGCGTTCCCGTAGTCCATAGGAGAGAGTACACAGGCTCCAATTACTGTTTTCCTTAACGTGAAAGGGATAAACTGCAGAATTTTGAGTAGAACTTTCAGGGTTTAAAAACAAGCAGAGGTTACTTGGTTCATTTGATTTTAAAGCTTTAGTTCATTTGATTTCCAAGCTTTAGTTCATTTGATTTCCAAGCTTTAGTTCGCCGTCAAATATAAAGCCTAAATTCTTTGCCTTCATCACTGGACATGGACACCCTCCTGCCTCCACCAATGTTTTCTCCAGATTGAGGGGACCTTCCCAAACTCAATAACCTCAGTCTTCTCCATGTTAAGTGTAAGGAAGTTGGCATTCATCCAAGCCATGACTGCAGTTAGACAACCACAGAACTGAGCCGCTGTAATGTCCACCCTCTGCGAAACCGACACCACTAGCTGCGTGTTGTCGGCATAAGACACCAAATTGAATCCATGCTGTTTATTTAGTTTCGCAAGAGGGATAACATAGATGTTAAAAAGTGTTGGCGACAGAACTGACCCCTGCGGGACTCCACAAGAAGTCACAGGTTTGCAGACCTCAAACCTTCCCAGTGGATCAGTTGTTCCCTGGAAGCCAGAAAGGATGACAGGAGAGCTAGAGCCGTTCCTCTAATACCTGCAGTCTTCAGCAGCTGCACCAACACCGTGTGATTCATGGTGTCGAATGCTGCTGTTAGATCTAGTAGGATGAGGGCGGCTCTGCCCCCCTCATCCACCACTTTGTGAATTTCATCTGTCGCCATATTCAAAGCCGACTCGGGGGAAAGTCTTGCTCTAAAGCCATTTTGGGGTGGATCAAGAAGTAGGCTATCATCCAAATAAAATAGAATCCACTCAGAAGGTGGTAGTGATCCCTAAAGTGATGGGGAGCACACAGTGTTGTTTGAATACCCCTCACACACCAACAGGCCCCTGGTGTCATGCTTCATCATCGGGGCCTTCGCATCCCTCTACGGGGCGTGCTGCGACTCACGGATACGTAGGAGCACTGATAGTGAACTATGTGTTTGTGTGTGTGAGATGAGGTTGTCAGTTATACGTATTAGGGTATATCAACCTCGGAAGTGCATCGACATGTTTCGGAGTACACGGACTCCTTCTTCAGGACGAGGATATGCACAACTATCTTCACCTTACTCACATGGGATTTTGAATGTAAAAATGTATTCTACAAAAAACACTAGGTGAAATGTACCTATAGGTGTTATAGTTTCGATAAGTTCTGTTGCGCCCAATTGGCGATGAAGATATAGAACTTATGGACCAAGGTTATCTGACCTCATGAGCCTTAGCGTGGTATTGGGGGTTCCTTCCTCACTGCTCAATATAGCAACGGTTACTGCATGACCTAGTAGGCTGCCATCCCATCAACGCGGCTCCGACAAACCTCATCTTGCACCCCTTTTAACAATACCAGCCGAGGACGTAATAAATATTTTTCCTACGAGCCAGGTATTTTTTAACCTTCACTTTTTTCACCTCACCACTCACTCTCCCTCTCACATACACAAACACATAGTTCACTATCAGTGCTCCTACGTATCCGTGAGTTGCAGCACGCCGCATCCCGTAGAGGGATGCGAAGGCCCCGATGATGAAGCATGACACCAAGGGGCCTGTTGGTGTGTGAGGGGTATTCAAACAACACTGTGTGCTCCCCATCACTTTAGGGATCACTACCACCTTCTGAGTGGATTCTATTTTGTTTAAACGAACTGTCAGGGGAGATTGAATCCACTTCTTCCTCTCCCTCCCTCCTCTTGTTGAATTTATATCATCCAAATAATTCATAAGTTCTATGTCTGGCCTTATCTAGAATTTTGGATGGTAATGGGAGACAGGATATCGGGCGATAGTTCTTGACCTCAGCTGGATCTAGTGTGGCTTTCTTAATAATCGGTCTGATACAGGCCTTTGTCCATAGATGAGGGTAAACACCGGTGCTAATTACCTCATTTAGAAGAGGGGTAACGTGTGTGCTAATCAGGTCAGATTTAGTGGAGAGCAGTAAGTCATTGACTTTCTCTGCCGCTAGTATGGAGAACTTTAACAGACTACTCTGGGAATAACTATCCTACTGGGGATCGTCGTAGATTTCTGTAAAGACTGCCTAGTAATGTCATATTCATTTAATAGTCAGATTCTTGAATTTTTTTTTTTTTGTTCTCTACACCTTTTGATTTTTGGGTACTGAGTCTCTCATCCTCTGCCCCTAACATGTTGCCTTGCATGCAGTGCATGGAAGTTGTACAGAAACTGTTAAAGTGGCATTGCCCTTTTTATGAATACGTAGATAATAGTTTAAAATGTGCATATCTTCTTTGAGCTTATAATAGTTGGCTTGCATTTTCCACTAAGATGCGGCATAGTGACTTGTCCCAACTACAAATTCAGTTGGACATGGGAGTGATTGGGATGTTGCCTGGAATCATTTCTACATTCTGCAGCTTGTGAAGTTCGCACACCAGCAGAAAGTAGTATAATTGAGAGAAGGTCCTATACATGGGCGACGGGAAGGTATATTCCTGGTCTTGTTTTAACATTCACAAGTCTACTAAGTTACAGTCGGTAGACAGATCTCGTAAGCCCACTCTATCCTGTCTATTGTTAACATCTAGGGAGGCTTTTTAATGTTCAGTGCGGTCCAAAACCAAGTTCCAGTCTCCTCCTTTGAGTACTCTTAATCTAACAAATTTGAGGAAGAACTAAGCTTTTTCTCTGGCATTGGGTAAATATAAGCCTATTGTTAGTCTGTCCCCTAGCCATTAGTTTAGTCAAAGCATATTGTTACAAAGTAGGGAAATCCAGAACAAGTTAGTTCCAAGAAGCTTTATTGAAGTACAAGTTACAGAGGTAGGATGATGTAGCCAGGATAGTAAATAGGCCAGTAAGTATCTATGTAAGTACGCCCCACCAGGAGCAGCCCTCCTAGCTGCTCAGCCTGCAGACACCAACTGATGCACTTCCCCCATTCAACATTCCATGACCTATACAACATTCCACACATACTCAGGCTGAACAGCAAGGGGAAGAAAGAGAACAGAGAAGGAGAGGAACATTCACCATAATACACATCTTCCCACAGGGTCTACCTAAGACTGAAGTATTCTATGGGGGACTGTTTCCCAAACTGAGATAGCCACCCCACTTCACCTTGATCCCACCTACTACAGTGTTATCTAAGTGCATATGGATGCTGCCATTTACTCTATTAAGGTAATTTTTTTATTGTATCCCCTTTTTATAGAGGTAAGTTTGTCTCTTGAATCAATGCAATGCCAGCCCACTTACTGTTCAAAAAGTGTAAAACCTTTTTTTCCTTTACATGTAACTTTACAAGCGATTAACATTAGCATTCATGGTCAAAATACGTAGTTAATGTGGTAGTGAGCTCCTATCCCTTAAACTTCTCATTTTGGGACGGGTGATGTCCGTACAGTGTTGTCCAATCAGGGGGCTGAGTGGACTGCTTATATACGAGGGTTGAAGGGGAAACAAGAGCGGAAGAGGGGCATACCTAATATTGTGTTCCTAAGAGTGAAACAGGGAAGGAACCCTACCAATCTCAAATGGAATCCTAAGTCTGTGGTACCTATCTATACCCTAAACTAAACACCAGGGTTCTCAAACTATGAACTTCAAACTTTGATCTTAAGCCGGAACTATCACCTCGAGCGATCAAGAGAACACCAGGTTTAATACAACCTTAAACATTCTATGGGAGATATAAAACTATGTTAGAAAATAGAAAAGTATCACAGGGGGTGTATGCCTCCCTTGAACCATCTCACACAGCCCCCAATTCAAGATTGTGAAAGGTGGATGCATAGTGCTGGTAATATCATATCAGTACTCAGTCTTGCACCATGTCGTTCAAAGGAAAGGAGACTGATACAAGTCCCTCCCCTGGAGTAGAGGTTCAGTCACTTTTTTCAGACCCTCCCTGTCTATGATGCGTACTCCTTTAGCCGCAATGTGAATCTGCTGCAGAATGTCACTCCTGCCAGGATTCCTGATGCATTGTGCAGCAGTGGTGGCCTCCTGAGGCTCATCCTTATCCACCGTGATCAAGGAAGCCTGCCAGCTCCACGGGCTCAAATAATTCTGTCTTACTATTTACAATAACAATCATAACAGCCAGTTCCAGTAGACCATATTTAATACTCTCGTTTATCAGTGGAGTTATTAGAATTTCTTACATTTGATAGCGGGTTCCTGGGAAAAATCTGCTGCCACTTGAATCGTCATGCGTGTGAAGTTGAAAGGATACCCACCGTCACCTGAAGAATAATGTAAACTTGCTGGTGTTGCAGAATGTAAGCTATTACTGATCCATTTGAAGATTGCCTGTCTCCACATCCAAGTCTGTGAGCGGTTTGGAACACCAACGAGACTCTGAATCAATCGTAAGCAATTGTGGAAAGAAGTTGTTGAGAAAGGAAATAAAAATAGCTTTTTTCAAGCTGTTCTCGATTGTCATATGGGCGACTATTTTCTGATGGATACTTGTAACCGCAGATTCCTCAACTTGTGAATATCCTAAGGCACCTGGCTGGATCTGGAAAATTCAAAGCAGTGTTCTGGCAGATGGCGCCATGTAACTGTGTTAACACGGTTCTGCTCCGGAAGTTATGGCTCGCATATAAAGGCATGTTGATGTCCATTCCTTTCTTTGCACACCTTCATGTGCATATCCGTGGCTCTGCTAATCTTTTTCTTCACTTGTGAAGAGATGTTTCTTCAGAAAAGTTTCCAGAGCTCAAGGGATGTCACCACCTAAGACGACCGAGTTTAAGCCTTGTAAAAACGGTTGCAAATAGATGTCTTTGACAAATCCCCATGAGGCCTGGCTTTGTGTCCTAGACTCGTTGGACATCTCCAAGGACTGCAACGACAGTGCCAGGCGAATCTGAAAGGCTTCTCAGATTGAGAGTCTCCACAAGGCAAAGGACAGGAAGTTGAGAACACGGACCCACTCACAAATTCGTTCCCTGGGCAAATCTTCCTTGAGGTCGAAGTCTTCAGGTAAATCAAAGAGAAAACATAAGAAGTCCAAGTGGGTCTCTGCCCCTTCTGCCCACTCTCTAGAGAATGCACAAAAGCATCATTGTGCCTTTCGGTCTCACTCCCATTCCACCAAGGAGGTGAAGTAGTGTGGCTCACTGGTTAGAGGCGGCAGACCTGAGAGCAGAGGACGGCCCGGGACCAGGGTTCGATTCCCGGCGCGGCAGGTTTCTGGACCAGGGTCAGCGGACTCGATAATTCTCTCGCCTCGGTGCCCACTCTGATCAGCGATCACACTCGGCAACTCTGGGCATTAGCTTGCCTCATCTTCACTAACGGCCCCACCAGACCGCCGGGGATGCCTGGTCTCACCCTGGAGATACCCATTAAGGGACCATCTCTCAGGGAAGCCAGGAAGGGTTTCGCAGCGGTCGAAGCGCCTTGGGACCCTACGGGTAAGTAGTGCGCTATATAAATGCCAATACATACATACATACAATACATACATTCCATCCTTCGGCCTGATACACCCTGAGTTCCAAAGCCCATCTGTGATATTGCTGCAAGTCAAAGCCTTTCGAGAGACTATGCTGTGCACTTTTGTCACACTTCTGGTTCCCTCTAGTGCTCTTCCAGGCCTCAAGGTTTCTCAGGATACCCCAGCTGGGTTACTGCATGTAAGTCAACCCTCTTTGCCATCTGGGCCCCTAGAACGCGCTTTGGGTTCTACATCAGTGTTGGGCTTGGCACCACAACCCACGTCAGCCCCTCGAAATTCGATGCTGGCACCAACGCCACTAGCACAACTAAATGTGTTTCTGGCTACTAGCCAGCTTCAGCTCGGCTGTGCCACATCTGTTTCTTGATATGCCGCAACCTATATTGAACCATTCAGACTCCGGCATTATTCCACTACGGCGCAGACGCTCATACACATTACACCAGCTCAGAGTCAGACATATGAAAATGACAACGGTGTGGATGGGAATTATTTTGCCTCACCTTATGAGTAAGTTACAGAAGGCCATTGCGTTGCACACCTCACCTGACACTGACCTGGTTTTCCCACTGGATAAGTAAGAGATAAAAGCTATTATTTTGAGACGTTTATCAGGAAGACTACTGAGGTCTCTGTTCTTCACCTCTCCACTATGATGGCTTAAAACAAGCATACTCATGCAGGTTCCACAGCCTGGCCAGGCAACAACTGAACCTCTTTTGCCCTTCAATGAGGTTCAAACTGGCAAACTGCCGGGCATTTGAGCTAAACCATGCACCCAGTCAACCGAGAAGTCACCCATTAGCACACACCTGCCCCTGGCGACCCAGAGGTTCTGACCCAGTTTCCTTCCCCAAAGAGTTTGAGGGTGCAGGCATCCACGAGTAGAGATAACACTAGCACTTTACCAGTCACTCCCCTTTATGGGAAGTCAAAACAAGTTTTATACCGTAGGCAAGTGTACGTTCTTTTCAGATAACCTTCCCTTGAGGTCAGTTAATGCGAACTGCTCTCTTTGACATTATCTCAATGCAGTTTGGAAATTGGTAGGTGATGGCTAACCTGCAGGCCCAGAAAACCTGCAGGCTCCCTTAGCCCAAACAATTCAAAATTGTTGAGATGCAGATGCATTTGTCACCCACTCGACCCTGAACACCACAGATTGCCTAGGAAGGGTTATAGGATCTAAAATGGTGCTTCAACAGTAAACCTGTTTGAGGTTTACAGGCTTCTCTGGGGATGTCCAAATGTTTTTATGTACATGTTTTTCCGTGGCTCCTGCTTGATTTTCAAAAAGGCTGTAGAATGATTTAAAGAAAACCTAGTGGAGCACATTATCGTGGTTTTTGAGCTCCAATCGGTCAAACAGCAATTTTGCCCTTTTAGGGAATATGACAAGGGCTTGGTGTATAGACCGTGCCAGCCGCCATCACCTGCATAAAACGTTTCGCTGCCTTTTTGAGGTCATCCGAGGCTCCAGCAGCCTGGCTATCAGGAACAGTGTTCCTCCCGATCTTCTGACTTTTCAGCAGCAGCAGAAAACTTCTTTAGTGCACGATTAGTGGCACACAGGCCCAGTTGGGTGGAATGATCACCTTCTGGGCCTGTTAGCTTCCTGCATCCAGCTCACCGACAGTACCAGATGGCACATGCAAGCTTTGCAGTGGGACTCGAAGACACAGTGGGTCCAGCACCAAGGGAACAGGTCGAATTCCATCCATTTGTAGGAGGAACTGCATAAGATTTGCAGTGGTGGCTGCTCAATCGCAATTGGACCAGTGGCAAAACCCTCTCCCTACCTCACCTAGAGTGGTTTGTGGTGATTGACGTGTCGCTACTGGCTTGCGGAGGCCATTTGGCAGATTGGAGAACAGAGCTCTCCAGTAGAGACGTGCCTCCACAACAACTTGAAGAAACTGCAGGTGATTCAGTTGGCATTGAAGACCTTCCTGGCAACCGTTAAAGGGGGACAGATGCAGGTTCTTAAATACAGCACCACCGGCTTGTGATACTGCAACAAGTAGGGCAGGGTAGGGTCAGGGGTCTTATGCCAAAAGGTTCTGCACCTCTGAAGCTGGCTGTATCATCAGGGTATTTCACTGTTGGTGCACCACCTAGTGAGATCCTTAATCGCAGGGCAGACCAACTCAGTCTGAGATGCCTAGTGGATCATGAATGGTGCTTGCATCTGGAGTTGGTACAGGGAATTTTCCAACAGTGGGGAGAACCCTGGCTATATCAATTCACCTCTAAAAAGAATGTGCATGCCAGCACTTTTGCACGCTGGTGTTCTCAAGAAACCTCTCATGGAGTTGCATTTTGTTTAGAGGGGAGCATAACACTCCTGCCTTCCTGTGACTTACATCACCTCCCCGATTTCTAAAGATCATTAGGAATGACTGGTCCCAAGTCATCCTAGCAACATCATATTGGGCCAACAGTGAGTGTGGGACCAAAAATATGGGCCTGAGCATCTGCCTTCCAATTAGGCTTCCACTGCAGAAGAGCATCCTGTTTCAGCAGCAGGGACCAACCACATTTATTAAAATGATCAGTTGTGATGCATTTTTGTAACCACCAACACGCTTTGAAATGCAGTGTGGCAGTTGTTCCTTGCACCTACTCACCTTAAAGATTCTCTTTGTGTTGGGGATAAGATCCACAAGCCATGTGAGTGAACTTCAGGCCTTCTTGGTCCAGCCTCCTTATACCACCTCTTTCCCAGACACACTTGTGCTCAGGGCTCAACATGCATTGCTGTTGAAGGGTTGATGCCGTTTTACGTTGGACAAATCATTACTCTTCTGACCGTCTTTGCTCTGCTTCATCCCTTAAAGAGAAACTTCATCATTTAGACCCAAGAGAGGGCTCAGCTTTTACACTGATCGTACCAAAGAGCTTTGATTGGACGCTAAGCTCTTTGTACGGTTCTGTAGGGCAAAGAAAGGCACGGGGTGCAGAAACGGACTCTCTCTCAATGGTTAGTACTCTGCATTGAGCTCTGCTATGCATTGTTTAAAAGCAGCCTCCAGAAGGTCTATGGGCGCACCCCACCAGAGCCAATGCTGCTACCACCGCATTGGCACGCGGAGTGCCTGTCCTAGATATTTGTCTGTCAGTCATGTAGGCATCAGTGCACAAAGCACTGCTTCCTCAACATGTCAATAGAGACCAGCATTTTGCCCGCTCTGTCCTACAGGACGTTTTATTGTGAGCCGTTCTACAGACCGATCACCTTGGGAAGTACTACTTTGGTATCTATTCACAAGGTGAGAAATCTGCAGTTAGAATTCGCCATCAGAAGAACAAGCTTATGTTTGGTAACGCTCTTTTTGATGTATACTCCATCTAACCGCAGATTCCTCCATATTAGTTTGTTCAGATCATCAATAGGCACTCAGTCTGAGGACACAAATGGTTCCTGAAAGAAGCTGACATCAATGCACATGGTGGTACTTTTATGCGACTCGGTTAGTCCCTTACAGGGGGAATGGTACTGACGTGGTGTCAAATTGTGCCGCCTGCCATAATGCAGTTTCATTCTTTGAATTTTCTGGAACCAGTCTGGTACCTGTGTGTATTCACAAGGTGAGGAATCTGTGGTCAGATAGAGTATCCACCAGAAAGACCATTACTGGCGGTAAGTAACTTGTTTGTCTTTTCTTAACCTGTCCTAAATTTCTGTTATTTCCTTTGGCAATTGCCAGATTTCTGCGCCTCAGTCTGGGTGTTTGTTCAGTTACCTCTGTTCCTATTTCGGACATTTATTAATGGAGTCTGTCTGGGTGTCTTTTGAGGCCAAATCCGATTTCATGGATTCCACTTCATAGGAGCGTTCTGCCATTTTGGTATTGAACAAGCCCATTCTAGATCTGATTGCCTTCATGATTTTCTCCAGTGTGATCTCGGACAGGCAGCTTGTTTTACTTCCTCATATTTCTTCAGAAAAAAACAGGAATTGTATTGATGATTTAGACAGTGTCATAGTGGGTCGTAATGCTGTTTTTCTGGTCCACTATGGAGCATCTCCTATAGCCAGTGAAGCTTGCAACCTCTTCCACGCTTATAACCAGGATTGAGTGCACTGCTGTAGCGCAGGCTTTCCTAGATACTAATTGTCACTTCCAGTCCTCCAACAAATTATCATCCGCTTTAACACCAGCCACAGTAACTAGATCAGTAGGCATCAAGCTTCAAAGTTGCAGCACTCGTACCCAGATGGCGGTGTATATGCAATAATACCGTGTGAGCTTTATGAATGGCCTTAAAATCCTCATGTCATGGAGTTACATACCTAGCCGTTACTTAAGCCCTCAAACCTTGTAAGGCCTGTCCACCTATGTTGCTGAGCTCTGCAGCACCGTTCCTGCTGAGAACTGATTTGTTTTAAACGGAAGAGCAGAATCTCAGTACTGGGGGTTTCTTTGGATAAAATGACACCCAGTAATGTAATGTGTGTCACTGGGCCTGCACATACTCAAACCTTCCCTGACAGATAGACCCCTAGCTTCTCAATCAATTTAAAAATAGTCCCATAACAGGATTCAAAATTTGAATTATGTCATTGGGGGGTTAGGGTAAATAACCATAGCACTTTTTATTTTTCTAAAAACATTACTCTTATTTTTATTCATACAAAAGTTGTAGTCCAACACTAACATGTAATTTTTTGTTTAGGTCCTTGCTTTAATACTGTTAGGTTTTATTTTTCTCATATTTTGCTTCAGTTTTCAAATTCATTTCCACTCAAAAGGAAACTATAAATTCCAGGGCTCCAGGAGGTCAGGCGCCTCTGCGCCCTGGGTCCCCTCGTCACATGGTGTGCATGGGTTACCAGAAAGAGGGGTAGCTTTCCACCGACTCCCTTTTGGGCTGGCGGTTCTCAGTTGGGGACCAGATGGGCAGGGCCCGGACAACACCTTCCCACCGTCCGGGGCTCCCTCTTCCGGCCCGCTGGGTGGCAAAGTGCCCGGGACGGGCTTCATTGGTCCTGGGTAGTTTTACCCTTGGGCGTCCGGGCCCGAGAGCTCCTGCGGGCCTGAGGCCCAGCTGGGATCTCTGAGACCCGGGAAGCGGAGTCCCCGAGCCCTGCAAGGGCAGGCGGGACCACTACCGCAAAGATGGGCGGGCAGATGGGCGTCCTTCAGTCCCGGCCACCTAATCGGGCCTTTTCCCCTCGGCCACCTGGTCGCGAGCAATGCTTTCCAAAGGGGCGACCAGATGGCCGGGTTGCCCTGGAAGTCCCGGGAAGGGCTCATTTACCTCCCCGATCTCAGCCAGGTCTCCAGGAGTTCGGGCACGCCCTCACCTTGGGTCCCCTCAGTCTCGCCGTGTGCACGGGTTACCAGAAAAAGGGGTAGCTTTCCTCCGGATTACTAGGAGCAGGGTATGCCGGAACCCCACTGGGCTGGCGGTTCTCAGCCGGGGACCAGATAAGCTAGGTCCGGACAACACCTCCCCACTGTCCGGGGGCTCCGTCCTCAGGCCCGCGGCGTGGCAAAGTGCTCTGGGTGGGCTTCATTGGTCCTGAGCAGTTCTCCCCCGGGCATCAAGAGCTCCTGCTGGCATTTCTGTGCCTGAGGCCCAGCCAGGGTCTACGAGCCCCCGGGAAGCGGAGCCCCCGAGCCCTTCGAAGGGCAGGCGGGAGCCCTCCCACAAAGGCTCAGCGCAGGCAGATGGGCGTCCTTCAGGCCCGGCCATCTGGTCACGCCTTTCCCCTTGGCCATCTGGTTGCGTACAATGCTTCCCAATGAGGCGACCAGATGGCCGGGCTGCCCTGGAAGTCCTGATGAGGGCTCATTTGCCTCCCCGATCCCAGCAAGGGCTCCAGGAGGTCAGGCTCGTCCGCGTCTAGGGTCCCCTAAGTCTCACAGTGTGCATGGGTACCAGAAAGAGTGGTAGCTTTCCTCCGGATTACTAGTTACAGGGTACTCCGGAGTCTCCCCCTGCTTGGCTGAGTTCAGGGGCTCCCAGAGGCCCAGGGGACGGCCTCCCCACCCCGGGCTCCGGGCTCCGTCCTCGGTCCTGCCGCATGGCAGTGTGCTCCAGACCTGGGCCCCCGCCTGCCGCTCTGCCAAAGGCCCAAGATGGGGTTCCGTAATGCCCTGGGAGCCTCCCCCTGCTTGGCTGGGTTCAATGGCTCCGACCGCGGACCCTGAGGTCACTGGGGAGGGCGGCCTCCCCATCCCGGGCTCCGTCCTCAGTCCTGCCGCTTGGCAGGGTGCCCGGGCCGGGGTCCCGCGGGCCCATGGTGGCTTCCCCTGCGCCTCTGGGCCTGGGAGCCCCGGCAGGGTCCAGGCATTCTGCTGGGTCAGGTGCTCCAACCCTGGACCCCATCCCCTAGCCTGCCGCTCTGCCAAGGACCCAGGACAGGGATCCGTCGGTCCCGTGCAGGCCTCCCCGCTTCGCCTACGTGTGTGTCCGCCGGGCTTGGGTCGGAGGGCCCGTCGGCTCCCCCTCGCATCCCCATGGCTGAGGCCCAGGTGGGGCCCCGGGCCTCCTGCCCCCCCATGCCCTGTTGCCCACTCACTCTTTCGTTGGAGCACAGAGTGACCAGATGGCTTCCCCTTTGAGCCCGAATATCTGGTCGCACCTATCCCCTCGGCCATCTGGTCGCACCTATCCCCTCGGCCATCTGCTCGCACCTATCCCCTCTGCCATCTGCTCGCACCTATCCCCTCGGCAATTTGGTCGCTCCTATCCCCTCTACCACCTGGTCGCACAGTATACTTTCCTATGGGTGACCAGATGGCCAGGCTTCCCTGGAAGTCCCGATAAGGGCTCATTTGCCTCCCCGATCCCAGTAAGGGCTCCAGGAGGCTGAGCACATTCGCTCCTTGGGTCCCCTCGATCACCTTGTATGCATGGATTACAAGAAAGGGGGTAATTTTCCTCCAGATTACTAGGGTGTGCGTTAGTCAGACCTCTGTGAGGTCCGATGATTCTGAGACTGGGGGAAGGCAGAACCTGGGCCTGGCCGCTGGGGCGGCCCTGGTACACACCTGCTCCCAGCCCCTTTCCGGTGGTCCTTTCCTCCGAGCCTGCTCAGTCAGATCTCTGTGAGGTCTTCGTAATTCTGAGACAGGGGAAGGCTTAACCCGGGCATACCCCCGGGGTCCCCAGAGACCGGGTCCCCACCTGCCTCTCAGCCCCTTACTGATGGCCCTTTCCTCCGAGCCTTCTCACCCTGGGAGCAGGCAGGGATGTGAAGTCGGCATCCCCCCGCGCCGGGCGGCCTGCCAGGGGAGGCCCCGGCCGTACTCCGATCGATTGGGCACTCTCTGCTTGTGCAGCCTCGGCTGTTGTTTCAAGCAAGGAGCTTCCACCCCGCATGGACCGTCCAACTCGAGGGCCTGCTGCCTGGCGGGAGTCTCTTCAAACTACTCAGCAGAGCGAAGGTCGAGCGGCCCCGGCAGCTCGTGCCCCCCCAGTGGTCTGACCTGAGCGGAAGGGGTCGGATGGCGCCTGGCACTCGGATCCTGCTGCCCGGCAGGTCCGTAGGCCTTGTGCGCCAAGCCATCACCCCTCTCCGCCCAGCACACTTCCACAGCAGCTCGGAGTCTCGCTCAGGCTGTGCCTCGGCCTGCCTCTGCCTTCTGGGGGAGACGGCTAGGTCTACCGGTGCCCATGCGACCGCACCTCTCCACCCCTCCAGCAAGCCCTCCCGCCCAGGCATGCAGGATCCTTCCACTAGCAGGCTCCCAAGTGGGAGGGGGACACGTAGGTTGCAGGTCGGGGAGATGGGCACACAGCTTCCGAACCCACCCCATCAGCAGGTGTAGCTACCTGGTTGATCCTGCCAGTATCATATGCTTGTCTCAAAGATTAAGCCATGCTTGTGCAAGTAAACACGGCCTGTACAGTGAAACTGTGAATGGCTCATTAAATCAATTATGGTTTCTTTGATCGCTCTATCTGTTACTTGGATAACTGGTAATTCTGGAGCTTATACATGCCGATGAGTGCTGACCTCCCGGGATGCGTGCATTTATCAGACCAAGAACAATCCAGGCTCGCCTGGCCGCTTTTGGTGACTCTAGATAACCTCGAGTCAATCGCACGTCCCTGTGACTGTGACGATTCATTTGAAATGTCTGGCCGATCAACTTTCAATGGTAATTTCTGTGCCTACCATGGTGACCACGGGTAACAGGGAATAAGCGTTCAATTTCGGAGAGGGAGATTGAGAAACTGCTACCACATCCAAGGAAGTTAGCAGGCGTGCAAATTATCCACTCCAGACTCATGGAGGTAGTGACGTAAAATAACAATTCAAGACTCTTTTGAGACACTATAATTGGAATGAGTACACTTTAAATCCTTTAACCAGGATCCATATGAGGCCAAGTCTGGTGCCAGCAGCCGCGGTAATTCCAGTTCCAATTGCGTATATTAAAGTTGCTGCAGTTAAAAAGCTTGTAGTTGGATCTTTGGATCGAGCCGGCGGTCCGCCGCCAGGCGAGCTATCACCTGTCCCAGCCCCTGCCTCTCGGCGCCCCCTTGATCCTCTTGAATGAGTGTCCTGGGGTCCGGAGCGTTTACTTTGAAAAAATTAGTGTGTTTAAAGCAGGCCGGTCGCCTGAATACCTCAGCTAGGAATAATGGAATAGGACTCTGGTTTTATTTTGTTGGTTTTCATAACTGGGGCCATGATTAAGAGGGACGGCCGGGGGCATTTGTAGTGTGCCGCTAGAGGTGAAATTCTTGGACCGGCGCAAGATTAATCAAAGCGAAAGCATTTGCCAAAAATGTTTTCATTAATCAAAAACGAAAGTCGGAGTTTCGAAGACTATCTGATACCGTCGTAGTTCTGACCATAAACAATGCTGACTAGCGATCCGGCGGCGGTATTCCCATGACCCGCCGAGCAGCTTCCGGGAAACCAAAGCCTGCTGCCGGGACCCCAAGCCTCTGCTTGGGACTTCTCAGTCGGGTTGCTTGGGAATGCAGTACAAAGCCGGTGGTAAACTCCATCTAAGGCTAAATACGGGTGTGAGACCTATAGCCAACAAGTAACCGTAAGGGAAAGTTGAAAAGAACTTTGAAGAGAGAGTTTAAGAGGGCGTGAAACCGCCGAGATGTATACGGGTGGGGTGCGTGCAGTCCACCCAGAGGATTCAACACAGTGGGAGGTCGGTGGCCCAGGAGTTCTGGATATCCTCCGCGGGACCGGCACCCGTTCCCTACCCGGCCCCCGCAGGGCGCATTCCCTTCGCGGCAGTGTCGTGGCAGGGTCGGGTGGGAAGGCTTCTGGGTGGCAGATTGCACTCCACTCCGGCAGAGGGTGTTACAGCCCCACTGGCAGCTACGCTGGGGCAGCGGGAGATTCAACTGTCTCCGCTCCCTCCCCCGGGCACCCGCTCTAGGCTGCCCCTCTGGGCACGCTGGGGCGGGGAAGGGGGGACGTAACCCCCTGCTCCCGTCCCCCCTTCGACTGGGGCGGACTGTGCTCAGTGCACCTTCACTGTGTCGCGCCGCCTGGCGGGTAGGCCCACTCCGGGCCCCAGGGGTCTGCGGCGATGTCGGTTACCAACCACTCTTAAAACACTGACTAAGGAGTCCAACACATGCTGAGTCGGAGGGCCAAGCGAAACCCTGTGGTGCAATAAAGGTGAGAGCTGCTGAGGTGGGATCCCTCCGCGCTTCCAGCGGTGGGCGCACCACCACCAGTCTTGCCCGCTCCGTCAAGGAGGTGGAGCATGAGCGTGCGTGATAGGACCCGAAAGATGGTGAACTATGCCTTAGCAGGGCGAATCCAGAGGAAACTCTGCCGGAGGTCCGTAGCGTTCCTGACGTGCAAATCGGTCGTTTGACCTTTGTATAGGGGCGAAAGACTAATCGAACCATCTAGTAGCTGGTTCCCTTCAAAGTTTCCCTCAGGATAGCTGGAGCTCGTAGCCCCCAGCTTTATCTGGTAAAGTGAAATATTAGAGGTCTTGGGGCTGATACAATCTCACCCTATTCTCAAACTTTAAATGGGTAAGCAGCCCGGATCGCTGGCGTGGAGCCGTGCATGGAATGCAAGTGCATAGTGGGCCACTTTTGGCAAGCAGAACTGGTCCTGCGGGATGAACCGAACGCCGGGTTAAGGCGCCCAATGCTGACGCTCATCAGACCCCCGAAAAGGTGTTGGTTGATATAGACAGCAGGACGGTGGCCATTGAAGTCTGAATCCGCTAAGGAGTGTGTAACAGCTCACCTGCTAAATCAACTAGCCCTGAAAATTTATAGCGCTGGAGCGTCTGCCCTTACCCGGCCGGCACTGAGAGCTGCGGGGGCTCAGCCACGACGAATAGGAAGGCTGCTGCGGTGCACACGAAAGCCCAGGGCGAGCACCCGGGTGGAGCCGCCGCAGGTGCAGATCTTGGTGGTAGTAGCAAATAGTCAAACTATAACTTTAAAGGCCGAAGAGGAGAAGGGTTCCATGTGAACAGCAGTTGAACATGGGTCAGTCGGTCCTAAGAGATGGGCGAGCACAGTTCGTAAGGGACGGGTGATTGCCTCCGTTGCCCTCAGCCACTCGAAAAGGAGTCTGGTAACACAAACGATCCCGGAGAAGCCGACGGGAGCCCTGGGGAGAGTTCTTTTCTCTTTGTGAAGGACAGGGTACCTTGGAATATGTTCACTCGAGAGAGGGGCCCGAGTCTTGGAAAGTGTTGCAGTTCTGGGGACGTCCGGGGAGTTCTCGCTGGTCGTTGAAAATCTGGGGGAGATGGTGTAAATCTCGCGCCGGGCTGTACCCATATCAGCAGCAGGTCTCCAAGGTGAACAGCCTCTGGCATGTTGGAACAATGTAGGTAAGGGAAGTCAGCAAGTCAGATCCATAACTTCAGGATAAGGATTGGTTTGAAGGGCTGGGTCGGTCGGGCTGGGGCGCGAAGCGAGCCGGGCCCTTCCTGTGGATTGCCCCAGCTGCGGTGGTGGTCTCTCCCCGTGCCACCTCCCGAGGGCCGCGGGCCGGCGTTCTGCCTCAGCCGGCACCTAGCAGCTGACTTAGAACTGGTGCGGACCCGGGGAATCCGACTGTTAAATTAAAACAAAGCATCGCAAAGGTACACGGCGGGTGTTAACGCGATGTGATTTCTGCCCAGTGCTCTGTATGTCAACGTGAAGAAATTCAATGAAGCGCAAGTTAACGGCAGGAGTAACTATGACTCTCTTAAGGTCCTATATTCTAAAAGATCATTTGGGGGCCTCAGTATACCAAAACTATGTACACAAATTGGTCTCAAAGTTAATAGTTTATTGTATCTCAGGACCACTCCAGACCTGTACATAGCTCATTCATTCATGTATGCAGGAGAAGATATGAATGAAAAAATGGATGTACGACATTACAACGCATGCTTTTACATCGCATGCTTTTACATCACGGTTTTTACAACGCATACCATTACAACGCATAATGCTTTGGGGCGCTGGATAGTGAATAGTTTAATTTACTATTCCAACTCCAGTCCCCGTGGATAGTAGGGAAGGTGTTGGACAGTAAATTAAACCTATTCCCTATCCTAGAGCGCCCTTCAGCGCAATGCGTTTTAATGGTTTGCGTTGTAAAAGTTGCGTCGTAAAGGCACTGCGTGGTAAAAGTTGCGTTGTAACGGATGTTTCCCTGAAACAATTGATAACATCATTAAAACACACAAACTCAACATTTTAGATACTAGGTTTTTGAACTATGATTTGAATTGGTTAGCAACCTATGATTGGAAAAAAGAAGAGTTTGAGAAATGGGCAAATCTCCCCGTCCAAGGTGATGGTATAAAATACTTAGCAAGTAATCCAACCTCAAACTTCAGGATCAGCAAGCATAACAAAATGAAAGAAAACCAGTACATAGCTGCACTGATGTTAAGAGCAAATGTTTTATATACTAGAGAAACCATCACTAGGGGAAGAAATCGTGCATTTGCTACATGTCTGTATTGTAATGATGTTTGCGAAACAATTTCACATATTTCAGGCGCATGTCCTAAAACTAAGGACATTAGGATAAAAAGACATAACAAAATTTTGGAATTGCTCATTGATAGAGCAAAAAGGTGTGGTTGGATGGCATATAGGGATCCTCATGTTAAGAACAATCAAGAAGAACTACAAAAACCAGATGTAGTGTTTAAAAAAAATGGTACAACTGTAGTGATTGATGTTTCAATTCGTTATGAAAACTCTCAGAATTCCCTTGAATTAGCGTTTGAGAGTAAAGTGAACTACTATCAGGATCTATCACAGCAAATCAAAGATCTCTCAAAAAGCAACACTGTAACATTTCATGGCTTTATCGTTGGATGTCGTAGTATTGGGCCTCAATGTAAGGATGTTGTTCTGGCTGAAAATGTCATTGCCATTCAAGAAAAATGTTTGCCTAACTACTTTAATGGACACTCTTAAAATGTGCCAGTATTCATGGACAATTGAGTATCAAGCTTATACTGAGATGTACACTTTCTTACAGCACACATCACCCTTATCAAGCATATTGTTTTAACATATATGTTTATAGTTGACACAAGATTTAGTATAGATGTGAATTTTGTAGATGTGAATTTTTTAGATGTGTGTTTTTTAGTTAGATGTGCAATTTGTAGATGTGTATTTTTTATAAATGTGTGCTTATAATAATTTAGATATAGTTGTGTGCATCATACTTATTGAAATGTCTTGAATGATGAATAGGTCTCAAATAGTTGCATACACATAATTATCACACATTGATTATTGATGTCCTATTAATCATATTTTAATTTCTCAGGACTGTTCATAGACCATTTTAAAATTGTTGAAATAGTACTGCAGGGTGTGCTATCTCTGGCCTATACGTGATCCCAGTTCCAGTGAGGACAGGTTTCAGTGTGGCTGTACTCCGGAGCGAAAGAATGTTGTATTGTTGGAAGCTAAACCAAATTGACGTTGATGGGCAGCATAATAACTCCGAATGAGCCACTGCGAGGTGGTACTGAAATAGCCAAATGCCTAGTCATCTAATTTGTGATGCGCATGAATGGATGAACGAGATTCCCACTATCCCTACTTACTATTTAGCAAAACCACAGCCAAGGGAACGGGCTTGGCAGAATCAGCGGGGGGAAGATGTTCCCGTTGAGGTTGACTCTAGTCTGGCACTGTGAAGAGACATGAGAGGTGTTGGATAAGTGGAAGGCCCTCAGGCCGCCTGTCAAATACCACTACTCTTATAGTATTTTTACTTAACCGGTGAGGCGGGGGGCGAGCCCCATGGGGCATTGGCGTCTGGCTCCAAGCGCCTGCTGGTTGCAACATGCTCTGTGGACAGTGGCAGGTGGGGAGTTTGAATGGGGTGGTACACCTGTCAAATCATAGCGCAGGCGTCCTTAGGCGAGCTCAGGGAGGACAGAAACCTCCCATGGAGCAGAAGGGCAAAATCTCGCCGGATCTCGATTTTCAGTATGAATATAGACCGTTACAGCGGGGCCTCGCGATCCTTCTGACTTTTTGGGTTATAAGCAGGAGATGTCAGAAAATGTACCTCAGGGAAAACTGGCTTGTGGCGGGCAAGTGTTCATAGTGACGTCGGATTTTGATCCTTCGATGTCTGCTCTTCCTATCATTGTGAAGCAGAATTCACCAAGCGCTGGATTATTCACCCACTAATGGAGAACATGAGCTGGGTTTAGACCATTGTGAGACAGGTTAGTTTTAATTGGTTGTTGCAATAGTAATCCTGCTCAATACTAGAGGAACCACAGGTTCAGAAATTTGGTGTATGTGCTTGGCTGAGGAGCCAATGGGGCGAAGCTACCATCTGTGGGATTATGACCGAACGCCTCTAAGTCAGAATCCCCCCTAAGCCGTAACGATACCGCAGTGCCGTGGAACCTCGGTTGGCCTTGGTTAGCCAGCCTCTCTCAGGGGGGGGGTAGGTGCGTAGAGCCGCTCGCTTGGGAACCGGAGCGCGGACAGAAGGGATTTGCCTCCATCGCCCTTAGTGCACCGCATGTTTGTGGTGCTAAATCATTCGTAGATTACCTAATGTGAGGTCCGGGTCTCGTAAGTAGCAGAGCTGCTACCTCGCTGCGATCTATTGAAAGTCATTCTCTGAGCCAAGCTTTTGTCTTAAAGTTTGTTCACACCTGCGGATGCCCTCCTCTACCACACCCAGGGGTGGGTTCCTCGGACGGCGGGAGGGATGCTGAGGGGGAGGCAGTCGGGGGAGGCAGTCTCCACCATGTGCCCTCCGGCATGGGGGCGTCCCCCTCCTATCCCTGCACCTTCCCCCTCCTATCCCTGCGCCACCGGGTGCGGGGATGTGGGCCACCATTCCTTGCGGGTCAGCAGGGTGACCAGATGGCCTAGGCCAGCCGGGCCCCCTCTTCCCCATGCTCCAAAACAAGTTGAGCAGGGAGGTGAGCAGCCCCGGGGAAGTAGCCTCCCGAGCAGCGGCCTTGGAGCGCCTGGCCTCCCTCGTCGTCGGACAAGCAAGGGTAACTGGGTCTGGCTGCCTGGCATGCGCAACCAGATGGCCCTGCGAACCGGGCAATCAGATGGCCCTGCGGGCCGGGCGACCAGATGGCTCTGCAGGCCGGGCGTCCTGATGACCCTGCGGGCTGGATGACCAGATGGCCCTGCGGGCTGGGTGACTCCAAATTTTGTCCAATAGTTGAAAAAAATTGGCTTCCCGGGCAGGCTGGCGGGGAGAGGACGTGGCCTGGGCTTAACCCTCTTTGGTTCCAGCTGAGAGTCCGGGCGCTGTGGACGCGGGTCTACCGGGGCCTGGGGTGGCTCTCCCTGGCCTGGCCAGGGCTCAGAAGCTCTGACCGGGCCCAGGGTTTGAGCTCCGTCCAGCGGGCCCCAGGGTGCGGGAGCCCCTCATCCTGCAAGCCAGTCAGGGTTCCGGGTGCTGGAGACTGTGGCCCGTGGAGGCTCTCCCCGTCTTGGCTAGGGTTCGGAAGCTGGGACGGGCCCTTGGCTTGAACTCAGCCTGGGGGTCCTGCAATCCAGCTGAGGGTCCTGGCGCTGGGGAGGGGGGTTCCATCGGCGCCTGGGGAGGCTCTCCCCAGCCTGGCTAGGGTTCGGAAGCTGGGACCGGGCCCAGGGCTTGAGCTCCGTTCGGCGGGCCCCGGAGGCCCCCGTCCTGCAAGCCAGCAGAGGGTCCGGGCTCTGGGGACGGGCGTCCATCGGGGCCTGGGGAGGCTCTACCTGGCCTGGCTTGTGTTCAGAAGCTGAGCCCTCGAGCCCGCCAAGGGAAGGCGGTATCCCTTCCGTTAAGGCGCCGGTTGGGAAGATGTGAGCGGGCGAGTGAATTTGTTGAGCCCTAAATATTCATCCTTCTTTCCGGACAAGCTGGGCCTCCAAACAAGAGGCATTCCTACCAAAGGTAGTGAAGCCTTTCCACAAAGGGAAACCCATCACTTGCCTGCTTTTTATGCTCTGGATCATCCCTCTTTGGAGGAAGAGTTGCTCCATTGTCTTGGCCTTTAGAGGACTGCCAGTTTTTTCATCAATCAGACCCGAATTTACCAGTTAGACAATCAACTTTTTAGGGCTTCTTGGGCCGTAATAAAGGGGAAATTGGTGCAAAAGGAGCTATTGCCTACTGGATAGCTCTTTGCATTACGATCTGCTATGGGTTAGCCAAGAAGCAAAGAGAAGACTTGGGTGTTCATTCCACTAGAGCAAATGATGCTACCACTGCATTGATACATGGTATTCCAGTCTCGGACATCTGCCAGGCTGCTACGTGGGCATCTCTTTACATGTTTACAAAGCACTGCTGCCTCAAACTGTTGCAAGCAAATGTCTGTGGCAGACCCCCATCAGGTGTGACTTGTGCTTGGGGTCGAGCTACGATGCCATGGCCTGGGGAGACTGTGCAACGATGTACCCGAATACCATCAGGAAGCGAGAGGTGAGAGCGCAGCACACGACAGGGCTGCCCAATCTCCCCTCTACTGTTCACCCTAGCCATTGAGCCATTAGCCGGACGAAGGAAGAATGGGGCATCCCCTTGGGAGATGTCTCGCATGCAGCCTCTCTATATGCAGATGACCTGCTAATATCTCTTCGGGGTGTCAGGTTACCGTGCGACACAATAGATAGTGCTACTAGAATCGGGCCTTTGAGTTAACTGGGAGAAGTTGTGCCTGTACCCCTTCGCTGAGACAACTCCTGACCCAATGTTGATTAATAACACACAGGTACGCTGACAGCAGACAGCGTTCTGATACCTTGGAATCCGAATTTACCGAGAACCAATGGATCTATTGGAGGAAAACCTCACACGCGCTATCACGGCAGTTAGGTCGCAAATGACATTTTGGCGCATCCTTCCATTAGCTACCATGGGCCGCATTGCGCTCCTGAAAATGGTGGTACTCCCAAGACCCCTTTACCACTTCAGAAACCTACCCTTTTCTGTCAAGCCAGCATTTTTTCATATGTTTGAGCGAGATATGCAGCAGTTTATCAGTCATGAAACGCGTAGCACTAGCCAAACTATATCTCCCAACTAACCGTGGTGGCCTAGCTCTGCCCAATATGAAGCATTATTACCTGGCAGCACAACTGCAATGGGTGGCCAGGTGCATGGGAGGCCTACATCTTGCTGACAGCGCTACGTAGAAGCCGGGCTGTACCCACCACCAAATAGTAACACTATTTCATCCCGGAAGGGTAGGTAGACCACATGCCCAGCTACTGGCAAAAGTAGCTTACACCTGTTTCCGCCGTTGACTAAGACTCAGGAAAACAGTCACCCATAGGCACCTTCCCTACCAGTACTTGGGACGCCAGCTGAACTCTCTTTTCCGACCTCGCTTCTGGCACAATGACCCATGTAGGTAGACGCCGATATCGACTTCACCACCTGAGTCAACGCAAGTCTGACTTCATTTAAGGTCACCCGAAAATCCAACAGTGAAGACACTCCACCCTGCCCCCTTTGATTTTTTGCTTCCTCGACCCTCTGCAGGGCCATCAACACTCTAGCCATTTCTTTTTCTGAGGTGATTTAGACAGTGCTTAGGACCCAGGTGAGGAGTTCGCTCAGCCTTAGCAAAATAGAATAGGTAAGAAGACTTACAAGAGGCTAGTGACCTTGATTCCTCCCCTGAGACGGCACATGCTTTTTACCCCCTGGTACAGCCACAGAAGAATCTGCTTTCTGCATCATGGTAATGCTTCCTCTGAACCTCTGATGCCCTTTAATATGGCACTGACAGACACCTTATTTGCTTGGACCAAACCGGTCAGTGGTTAGATTGTCAGACAACATTGCCATGCTCTATCGGACCCGGCTTTCCTTTCTCAGTACCCCTAATCAGATTTCCACAAGTTGTTCCAACCCCAGTACTTTTCCATCTACTCCCCCTGACAGGGAATCTGCAGGAGTAAAAGTGTTCAGAAATGTGACTTATCTTCCACCAGCCCGGCCCCCCGTTCCATTAAAGCCAGATGTTTGTTGGGCCATTATTTGTACACCCTTAGTACTCAGTAGCACAAGTCCACCCTGGTCTGCCTGACGATCTTTGGCCTATTCTGTCTCAGGCAATTCACGATGGTCATGGTGTGGCCAAATTCACAATTTGTTGTGGCTTGGACTCCACCAATCTCATTGGGCGGGCTATTGGCCTTGGCCAGACTGTTGACATTCGCCATCATGCGTGGCTGCCCTTGACTGGGTTCTCCAGAATGTCCAGTCCTCCCTGATGGGCATGTGCTTTGACAGGAAATTGCCTATTCAGGGACAAGACTGACACTGTTCTCAAGCGGGTTAAGTTGAGTAGAGCTATGGCTCACTCCCTGGGCCTCTCCGCCCCATCTTGCCTACTAGAGCAGTTCCACCATTCCTTTCAAGGCGTTGGCTGAGGCACGCCATACCTTCAGTTTATGCACCCACTGCATTGGACCCAGCAGTTTTGTAGTCATGGCTGATGTGCCCACCACCCTCATGGCCATGGTCAGTGAGCTACCAAGTCCACTGACAACCCCCACAGCCCCACCTGCCAAGACTTTAGCGTATTCTTTCTAGGGCACAGCTACTAGTGGGAGGCAGAATCCACCTTCAACTCGGACAACTGGTTCCTGCAGATCATCCGCAATGGATACGCTCCCCTTTTCTCCACCAAAACATCCCTTGTCCTTCCCCCTCAAACCCACCCTCAATGACTGATGGAGAGCCATCTCTATATTTTGTCACAGGAAGTTCAAACCCTTATGGCCAAAAGGACTATCAGGAGGGTGCTAGCAACAGAAATAGGATGTGGTTATTATTACTGCTACATTCTGGTGCCCACGTAGGACCCAGGCATTTGTCAAGTTTTAGATCTGCACCCTCTCAGCACATTTCTCCAAAAGATGAAATTGGAAATGCTCATGTTTAGATCTGCACACACTCAACGCCTTTCTCCCAAAGAAGAAACTAAAAGTGCTCATCCTAGCCCAGATCTTGGCTACTCTCTACCCTGGATGTTAGCATTGCCCCTGCAGCCCGTCTATTTTCATATACCTGTCATGCCGGCCCATCAGCTCTACCTGTAGTTCGAGGTGGGAAGGGGCATTTTCAGTTTTAGGTGCTCCCCTTTGGTCCCACCAATGACCCTTAAATGTTCATGATTGGTGGCAAAACACCATCGGCGGTTAGTGGTGCCAGTGTTCCCCCTACCTCTGACTGTCTGTTGAAGTGGACTTACCCCAGGCGCACCACCTCTGGACTACGGCGAACCTCCTGCCATCTTTGGGGTTCACTCAGCGTGCCACAATCACACCTCACTCCTTTTTCAGATGCACCCCTTCATCTGAGCCATTCTGGACTTGTTTTGGTTTCGTGGCTTTCTTCTAGTAAAGAGTCCCTGGCATTCGGGCCGTGATCCTAATCTTCCAGCCTTGGTCCTGAATTTCAGTGAGTTTGACTCTGAGGCTCCTGGAACAGATGGCCTCTTGCATCCTGCTGCTCAAGCACGCCAGGTGAATATGTGGACTCTGCAGTGAGATCTGAAGTAACAATAGGCCCAACATCAAGGGGACCTCACAGAAAAGGTTCACATTTCAAAGTAGACTGCAATAAAATTTGCAGTGGTGGTTGCTGGTCCACGACTGGGTCAGTGCCAGACCCCTCTCCCTTCACCACCCAGAACTGACAGTGGTGACTGCTGTATCACTACTGAGTTAGTCCTGCCATCTGGGAGAGTTGGCGATCCGAGGACTCTGGTCTCCGGTGGAGTCCTGTCTCCACATCAATCTTCTGAAGCTGATGGTCAACCACTTGGCATTGAAAGCCTTCTTTCCATCCTTCAAAGGGAGGCTTGTGCTGGTGCCCACAGTCAACACCACAGCCATTTGGTACTGTAATAAACATGGGTTTTCTAGGTGGTGAACCACCTGGCAGGAGCTTCAAATGTCAGGGCGGACAAGCTCCGCATTTGACGCTGAACGTATCAAGGGGAAATGTTACACCCAAAGGTGGTGCAAGGTCTTTTCTATGAATGGGGAGAACCGTGGCTCGATCTGTTCGCCCCTCTGTCCACACATTTGTGCGTTGGAGTTTCCAAGATGTTTCTTTGAAGATGCCTTCAGTGGAACTCTGGACTCCAGTATGCCTTTCCACCATTACCACTCCTTCCCTGAGTTCTCAGGAAGATCAGGTCTGACCGGACCCTGTCATTCTGGTGGCTCCGAATTGGGCACTAAGAGTATGGTACCCAGAACTCCTGGGATGGAGCATATGTCCTCCAATCAGGCTGCCCCTCCGGCAGGACCTGCAAGGCAAAGTTCTGCACCTGGGTCATCACAATCTCCACCTTCATGTGTGGAGATTGAGCAGCGACAGCTTCGACCTCCGTCCAGAGGTGGTTGATATCATCTTGGCAGCCAGGTGTCCCTTGACAAAAACTGCACGTGCCTGCTGTCTTGTGACAGCTGTCTACAGCTAGATCAGTGGTTCAAATTTGTGACTTGGTGCAGCACCTGCCAGAAAGACCCCCGATCCTAGCTATCTGACTTTATTTGTTGTTTCTCTTACCCAGCAAGATTTGGCTTTTGGCACAGTTACAGGTTATCTTTCGGCCCTTGCGGCCTTCTTGTGGTCAACGTGGAGTGTGAAGAAGAACTTCTCACAAGGGTGTGCGCTCAGGTATACTGGAAACCATATGGTTTCTTAACATTTCAACACCAAGTTCATGTGAAGTAATCCACTCATAATTCAGAAGTTCTTATGAAATTTATTTCAATGTTTTCATTCACATTGCTTTGAATATCAATTTGTGACTTGATCAATTAACGTGATTTTCAAATACCCAATGCATTTCGGGTCTATAGCAAGGACCCTTCATCAGGGTTATTGAAGCAGGACGCAAATCGTCTGAGTCAGCGTGTGCCTTCTTGTGGTTGCCATATCCGCCAACGACATCTAAGTCAGCAATTGTGATGCTATTTTTGAAAGGGTTGCAACACATTTTCCTCCTCTTCTCCCTTTGTAATACCCAGTGGGAGCTTTATCTGGTCCTGACTTACCTGATGTGCCCTCCATTAGAACTGCTTCACAGCTGGGATTTATGGCTCCTTAATATCAAGACTGAGTTCCTCATTGCCATCACCTCTGCACTGCGTGTGAGAGAACATTGGGCTCTTTGTGACTATCTACCATATACCCCATTCTTCTCAGAAAAAAGTTCTGCAGACTGAGGCCTCCTTTATGCTGAAATTTCTGACATTTTACGTTGCGCATGCCTCCCCCCCCCCCCCCACCCCCCCCCCTCTCCAGCCCTTTAACACCTTCAATGCTACAGCAATTCATCCCGGATGCTGACCTCCCTTGAATCCCATTGTTAATGACAAGCTCAGCTCGTCATGAGCATGGAAGGGGTTAAGGAGGAGGAGAGGCTCCATCGATTGGATCCTAAAGAACACTGCAGAAAGATCTGCAGCTGCAAGGACTCCATTCTCATTCCACCAGGGCCACAGCCGCTACCATTGTGTTAGCATTCAGAGTTACTCTCTTAGATATCTGCCAGCAGCTATGTGGGCCTTCCATACGTTCATGATGCACTATTGTCTGGACGGTCAGGTTCGCTGAAAGGGTAATTATGTGCGTTCTGTCGCAGGCCTTTCTGGTTGGAGTCCACTCCTAGACCCACCTCCAAATAGTTACTGCATTGGTAGCTATTCAAAAGGTGAGGAATCTGCAGCTAGAAATGTCTATCAGAAAAACAAGCTCTTTCTGGTATAGACTCTATTTAGCTACAGATTCCTCACCGATCCACCCTTCCCCTCCAATCCACCCTTCGTCCCCATTCTGTGATTGGACTTGGTGTTAATAAGTTCCCAGGCCAAATCTGCACACTACTTTCCATCAGTATTGCCCTTGGGGTTCTGCATCTGAGGGTAGTGACAACCTCGAAATCAACTAACTTCAGAGCGCAGGAGGTGGCGCCTGTAAAGGTGCTGCACGTCATTTCTGGAGTCGGAACAGCATTGGTATACAGCTCCACGGTGCCATCTATCAGTGCGTCAAAGTACTGCTGAAAAATCTTCGACATCCAGTCTGACGCCTGGTGAATATTGAAAAGGTGAGGAATCTGCATCTATATATATAGTCTCTATCAGAAAGAGCATTACCGAAGTTAAATAACTGTCTCTTCAGGGGCTTTTTCCAAGATCCAGGTTTGCTGGAGTAGCAGCGAGTTTCATTCTCTGCCCTTGAAGAATGGGAAGGTTGAGTTTCGACTGAGCTTCCTTCTGTTTGGGTGCAGTGTGTTCTAACTGTATTTTCATTAGAGTAATTTGATGGTTACTTTTTTACTTGCGTTTATATATGCGTTATATGTATTTTATGTAGTATCAATGTATTGAAAACATCATTAATCAATTGTTGTCAAATGGATGTATGAATGTTGTTTTGGTATTTGTGTAGTGCACTGCCTCATATCAGTATGGCTGAGAACGTGGCTAATTACCTGTGTGGGTGTGTCCCTTGCACACGTTACTGGATTTATTATTCTCAAAAAAAACATTGGATTTGTAATGACTGATGTGGCTCACTCAAATTCAATCTTATTTACAGCACATATGTGAGAATATATCATTCATATGGTTTACTACTCTCAAAAGTTCTATCTATGCCCTTTGTAATTCCTCATCTGATTCAACCTCACCAGTTACATTATTACCACCAATCCATCTCAAAAGAAGCTCACCTTTCATAGAATGTTTCAAAGATCCCCTTCCCTCCATCCACTTAGGCACTCGCATTAGTAAAGGCGTGGTTGCCATACATTAACTTCATAGATCTGAAAGAGACACGTTAGTGATAGATTCCTTACCTTAGAATATCCCCAGGCGTCAGACTGGATCCAGAAACTTTTGCGTAGCAGTACCCTTGCGCGTCGGTAGGCGTAGTCTGCGGCTCAACGTCCGTCGTGGGCGCCGTGATGATGTTGTCCGAGTACTTAGACGCCGCCTCCGCTTGCTGACGTCAGTTCTTCTTTTTTCCGCGCCAGCCAGCGCAGATCTGGAAAGAGCAGCTACCCTAGTCAATTTTTGACTGAGTTTTTGGTGATCTTTTGATCCATTTCGAAGTCTGTACGACTCCAACGGTGCCGTAGGGATGCCCGGCTTCAAGCATTGCGATGAGTGCGACCGTACCATGTCGGTCGCGGATCCCCTCCGCCTGTGCCTGACGTCTTTGGGCGTCGACCATGACGACGAGGCCTGCTCCGACTGTCGGGCCCTTTCGAGGAATGTCAGGCGGGAGCGGTCCCGCAGGCGGCTCGAACTCCGGCAGTCGGCCCCGCGCCGTGTGAGGTCCCGGTCCCGGTCCCACGGGAGGTCGAGGGACAGGTCGCGGGGACGGAGCCGTCACAGCTCCGGGAGTCGCCGCTACTCCTCCGGGTCCAAGTCGTCAGGTAAGAAGCATAAGAAGTCGAAGAGACCTCATCGCTCTTCTGACTCCCCCCGACGCTCGCGCGATGTGGCCGGGGGTTCGGGTGACACCGCCCACGTGGCTCCTCGGGAGTCGCGGGCGCGGCATCCGGCCCCATACCCTCCGGTCCCTGGGCAGAACGCGACGCCGGAGGAGATTGAGCGTTTCCTCATGGCCATGAGGTCCCTTTCTCCTCAGACGGGCTCCGCGGCGCCTTCGGGCCCAGCGAACCCGTCTGGGGGCCCTAGTGGGTCGGGGGCTTTGACCCAGACGCCGTTGGGTGCTCGGCCCGACGCCGCCGGCGCCTTCGGGCCCGGCGCAGCAGGGACCCCCGATCCAGACACCACCGGTGCCCTCGGGCCCGGCGCCGCTGGGTCCAGCGGCACCGGCGCCGTCGGCTCCTTCGGGCCCGGCGCCGCAGGGTGCCGCTGGACCTTTCGGGCTCTGGATCGTCGCCGGTGGACCTTACGACCCCACCCGGCGTCGGTCCGTGTGGTGTCCCCTCCGGCGCCGTCCTCGTGCGGCGCCGTCCCCGATGCCTCCTTTCATTCGGTTCCGACATAGTGACGGCGCCTGTCGGCGCCGCTCTCGACGCCGTTTGGAGATTTTTGCTTCTACGAGCCGACCTCATACAATTACGACCCTGAATCTCAGGAGATGAGGGATAAGGAGGATTGGGAGGGGTCTGAGGACCCTCTGACCAAAGAGTGTCAGTCTAATATGGACTGGGCAGGAGACCTTGGGGAGGCCAGTGGCCTGGACACCTCTCCAGACACTGGATTTGTCTCTCCTCCTACCGTGGCTTCGGAGGAGGGAGCTACCTATGGTGTGGTGTTGACGAGGGCTGCCAAGGCCTTGGGCCTTGAGCTCCCCGTCGCGGCCGTGAGGACTAACCTCCTCACTGAGGTCCTTAAGCCGCAGTCATGCTCCATGGATCCTCTGCTGCCGTTTAATGAGGCCTTGACGGACGTTCTTTTGGGCACTTGGTCCAGGCCTGCTACGGGTTCGCCCGTAGATAGGATCGTGGCCAGACGCCACCGCCCGGCTCCGGCGACCCATGTTTCCTGTCCTCCCACCCCACCCCCGAGAGTCTGGTCATCCAGGCCTCTAATTCCCAGACCGCATCCCGACGGCCCCGCCGGACAGGGAATCCAAGAGGTACGAGAACTATGGCAAAAAGATCTTCTCGTCCCTTAGTTTGGGACTGCGGTCTTCCAACACCGCATGCCTCTTGGGCTGCTACACACACTCTCTGTGGGAGACGGTGGCGGAAGTGCTGCCAGAGTGCCCGTTGGAGGTACGGGCCAAACTCGGCCAAGCCCTTGTGGAGGGCCGGGACGCAGCCAAGTATTCCATCAGGTGTGGGCTGGATACTACTGACTCGCTGGGCAGAGCGATGGCTACGACGGTGGTGGTAAGACGCCACGCCTGGCTGAGATCCGCCAATTTTTCGGCCGACGTCCAAAACACTCTTATGGACATGCCGTTCGATGGCCGTCGCCTCTTTGGCGACAAGGCAGACCACGCGCTTGAGCGCTTTAAGGACTCCAGGGCTACGGCCAAGTCCTTGGGCCTCTCGGCCCCGCGCCAGCAAACGGGTGCCTTTCGCTCCTTTCGTGGCCAGGGAAGGGGTGCCCCCACACGTGCCGCCAGCCACTCGCCGCAAACTGTCGTCCAGTGCGGCGGCGTCCGTGGAAACCGCCGTGGAGGCGGTCGGGGACCCAGGCGGAGTCAGTCCACACCTGCCCCCGCGGCATCCACCTCTAAACCCTCCTAGTCCGTGCTTTTCGGCCCATGTGACGCCAGTGGGAGGCAGGGTTCGCCATCACCTCTCTCCCTGGCGCACTGTCACTTCGGACAGGTGGGTGCTGCAGATCGTCCCAAGGGGTTACTCCCTCCCTTTCGAGACGACCCCTCAAGCCATGCCACCGCAACACCACCGCAACACCACCGCGTATCGGGGGATCACTTGCGGCTCCTGCAGGAGGAAGTTTCAGCCCTCTTGGCCAAGGGGGCCATCGAGCGCGTTCCTGGGCCAGAAGTAGGACGTGGTTGCTACTCCCACTACTTCCTGGTACCCAAGAAGGACAAAGGGGGCCTACGCCCTATCTTGGATCTGAGGAACATCAACGGCTTCCTCCGGAAGGAGAAGTTCAAAATGCTGACACTGGCTCAGGTCTTAGCTGCCCTAGACCCAGGAGACTGGATGGTAGCGTTGGACTTGCAGGACGCCTATTTCCACAGCCCCGTCCTGCCGGCCCACCGGCATTACCTGCGGTTCACGGTAGGCCACGAGCACTTTCAGTTTACTGTGCTCCCCTTCGGCCTTACCAGCGCCCCACGGGTGATCACGAAGGTGATGGCGGTGGTCGCAGCTCATCTGCGCAGGTTAGGGGTGTCAGTCTTCCCCTACCTAGACGACTGGTTGTTGAAGGCAGGCTCGCCCCAGGCAGTCGTCCGCCACCTCCAGACTACGGCGGATCTCCTGCGCCAGCTGGGATTTAACGCCAATGTGCCCCTCTCAGAAGCTCCTTTTCATCGGAGCGGTTCTCGACTCGGCGCAGTTTCGGGTTTACCTGCCCGAACAGCGGGTTCGGGATATACAGGCTCTGATTCCGATCTTCGGGCCTTTATCCCGAGTTTCGGTCAGGTTGACGCTGCGGCTTCTGGGGCTGATGGCCTCCTGCATCCTTCTGGTGCATCACGCACGGTGGCGGATGCGGGCTCTGCAGTGGGACCTGAAGTTTCAGTGGGCCCAGCATCAGGGCAACCTGTCCGACCATGTCCTGATCTCGGAGGGCACTGCGAGACAGCTGCAGTGGTGGCTCACGGACCGCGATTGGGTCAACGGCAGATCCCTCCCCCTTCCCCAACCGGAGCACGTAGTTGTGACGGACGCGTCCCTCCAGGGCTGGGGAGGCCACTTGGGAGAGGCTGAGATCAGAGGACTCTGGTCTCCGGCGGAATCCCGGCTCCATATCAATCTGTTGGAGCTGCGGGCGATTCGTCTGGCACTGAAGGCATTCCTCCCGTCTGTCCGAGGGAGTGCAGTGCAAGGGTTCACGGACAACACCACCGCCATGTGGTACTGCAACAAACAGGGCGGGGTGGGGTCGTGGACCCTTTGCCAGGAGGCTCTACGCCTCTGGCAATGGCTGGAATATCAGGGCGTGACTCTGATGGTTCATCACCTGGCAGGTTCTCTGAACCCCAGGGCGGACGAACTCAGTCGTCGGTGCTCGATGGATCACGAATGGCGTCTGAACTCGGACGTGGCGCAAAGCCTCTTTCTGCGATGGGGAGAGCCTTGGTTAGATCTATTCGCCACCGAAGTGAACGCGCAATG
Source organism: Lissotriton vulgaris (assembly GCF_964263255.1). Classification (NCBI taxonomy): domain Eukaryota; kingdom Metazoa; phylum Chordata; class Amphibia; order Caudata; family Salamandridae; genus Lissotriton; species Lissotriton vulgaris. The sequence goes on from NC_141695.1 coordinate 1,170,600,965, forward strand.
TCATCAGTTCTGCGCGTTGGAATTTCCAAGGCGGCACTCGCTCGGAGACGCTTTTCGTCGCGAGTGGAGCTGCGGTCTGTTGTACGCCTTTCCGCCTATACCACTTCTGCCCAGAGTGCTGAAGAAGATCAAGCGCGACCAGGCACAAGTCATCCTTGTGGCTCCGGACTGGGCACGAAGGTACTGGTATCCCGAGCTACTCAGTATGTCAGTCGATCCCCCGGTTCGTCTGCCTCTTCAGGAGGACCTTCTGTCACAGCAGCAGGGGGACAGTCCTCCACCCGAACCTGTCCAGTCTCCACCTCCATGCTTGGAGATTGAGCGGCAACAGTTGAGGCCATTTGACTTGCCTCCTGAAGTTTGCAACATCATTCTGGCAGCCAGGCGTCCCTCCACAAAGTCAGTATTTTACCTGAATCGCACACAACAGTTCCGGGTGGATGATCAACTCTTTGTTGGGTACGCGGGCGCTAAGAAAGGGAAAGCGGTGCACAAGCGGACCATCTCCCGGTGGATTATCTTGTGCATCCAGGCGTGTTACTCCTTGGCTAAGAAGGAACCCCCTGTTGGGCTGAGGGCTCATTCCACTCGAGCCACGGCCACTACAACTGCCTTTGGCCGAGGTCTGCCCTTGCAGGACATTTGCCAGGCGGCTACGTGGGCCTCGCTGCACACGTTTGCAAGACACTATTGCCTGGACAGTCCAGTCCGGAGGGACGGCTACTTCGGTCGTTCCGTCCTCCAGGACTTTCTGGTGTGATTATTGGTTCGCAGACCCACCACCACGGGATGGTATTGCTGGGGTATCTATTCTAAGGTAAGGAATCTATCACTAACGTGTCTGTTTCAGATGCACAAGTTACTACTTGTGTAACGATATATCTGTAAGAGACATTAGTTAGTGATAGATTCCTTACCGACCCACCCATCCTCCCCGTTCGCGAACCGATATCTAGGGTTAAGGTCATCCCCTTTCAGGGCCCTAGTTTCATGGCACCAGTGTTGGTTTTTTGTCATGGCTCTGCGCTTCTGGCGCGGAAAAGCTGTGGCTAAGAACTGACGTCAGCACGCGGAGGCGGCGTCTAAGTATTCCGACGACGTCATCACGGCGCCGACGACGGACGCGGAGCCGCAGACGACGCCTACCGACGCGCAAGGGTACTGCTACACGAAAGTTTCCGGATCCAGTCTGACGCCTGGGGATATTCTAAGGTTAGGAATCTATCACTAACTAATGTCTCCTACAGATATATCATTACACAAGTAGTAACTTGTGCTTATGGTCCAGCCCAGACCTCACTAATTGAGGTTGACCGTACTGCCTGTTGCACTTTTGGTTCTTCACAAACTCAGAATGTTTAATTTCCTTTCTATATGCATTCCTTTTGTGCTGTTCTTACTCTCTCCCACCCTCTGACAATGAAATGCTGTTTGGTGGCTCAGCACATTCTCAGTGAGGGGAATGCGATATTGAAGATACCTGCATTTGAGTCTGAAGGCTGAAAAAATTGCAGCATGAGGTTTTGCCATTTCTACAAGACATGCGCCAAATGGCAGTAATGACGTAATGAATAAATGAATACAGCAGCCATCTTGGATAGGAGTGGGAATAAGTGCAAGAGTACTAGTTTTCTGCCTGCTGACCTTTGTAGATAAAAATTGCAGGTTGATTGTTCCCTTCAGGTGGTGGGAGAAAGGAGATGAAGCATCCAGAAAGGCGTCTGGAAAACAGGAGGAATACCGTGGAGACTCGGAACAATCCCCATTTTACTTTTTTGCCAATAACTCCCCTGTAGCGTTTAGTGATACAAATGTGACATCAGAGCGACAAAAAACACACAAGCTCTGAACTGTTAAGTTTGTTACCTTACAAGGAACAGAGAGAGCTGGAAGCACAGCTCCTGGAGGCGAGTGAAGGAAAGGCACTGAGTAGTGAGCGGGGGGGTGGAGAGAAGGTGTGTGTGTGTGGGGTGTGTGTGTGTGTGTGTGTGCGTGTGTGTGTGTGTGTGTATGTATTAGACAGGCAGGAGAGGTCATGTTATGTATGGCTGCCTTGTTACTCCTTTGTCCCCGTGTAGCAGTTAAAAGCAGGGGCAGATTATTTCCGGGACCATGCATAATAAAATTATAAATGGGTATAAAGTGAACTGCAGGAATGTTTTTCACCCGGGATTTCTAAGTGATGTCTTTGATAACTTGAGCTTTGCTCTTGTTGCCTATTTGATATCACTCAGAAACCCTCAGAGTAAAGCATCCCCGAATTTCACTGTTACCCATCTATAATTATAAAAGTTATGTATTACTGTTATTGAGAGCCATTTGCGTGAATGACTGGATTCTAAATACAACAATTCACTGCTATGACGGAGCAATGGTGGGTAAAAAGTTGTTAACCACTGTTAGTATGTCAAAGTAATTCCACACTGCTCTGGCTGGGATCCGTACCTGTCCGAGCGGCACTGAAGAGTAGGGAGGAGAGGCTGTTTTATGTATGGCTCTCCGATTACACCTCTGCCCTTGTGTAGCTGTTGAAAGTAGGGCCAGATGATTGTAGGGGCCACACATAACAAAATTATAGATGGGTAAAAAGTTAATTACTGGCATGTTTATCACCTCTGGATTCCAAGTAACCTAGAGAACTAGAGCTTCTCTCTCGTCTATTTAATGTTACTCAGAACGCCTTAGTGAAAAACACTGTAATGCGCTGTTACTAGTTTGCAATTCTAAATCTTGTACATTCTATATGGTGTATAGGGGATCAGTTGCAAACTTTGTCAGTCGCACAGCCAACATACTATTACATTGACGGGGTTTAGAACCAGGTGGTCTCCAGGGAGGGATGCCATCGAGCATGGTAGAACAGCAAATTATGGGCTTACTGAGATGTGTGCATGTGGATTGCAGAATTATGGATATACCACTGAAGACTGTAGAGCTCGGGAGCCCCTGCCAGCAAACAACATCTGTTCTGGATATCATGCTCGTTATGAAGCCGCTAGTGGGTTGGAAAAAAGTAAGGCCTTCTAGTTTAAGCTTAGTGTGGTCGAACTGGAACTATGAAGCAAATGTTTTTCATTTATGGTTCACACGTTTGCATAGCAAGTGGCGGCTGGGGATCTTGGAAAGTGGTGGGGGCATAACTGCTGCCCCAAATTTCACTAAGAGAGCAAATCAAGCGAGCAACTTCCACTTCCCCCAGGGATAATTCTTACTCTCCAACAAACTTTTCTCAGGCTCAGTAATATCTTTACACCAAGTGGTATCTCTGCACTTGAACCTCCTGCTCTTCAGACATAAAGTAGCTAATTTTTAAAGCATTGAAACATACAAACACACACATGAACCACTAAAGGAACACGTTAATGTTCACAAACAATATATCTAGACAAACAGAGGAGCAACCGCAAAAGGACCCTTGCCTCTGGCATACCTGAATAAAGGTGGCTTCACAGTGATTCTCCCGAGTTTCTCATCCTCCTTCTCGCTCCTCTGTTTTTCCCTATTTTGGTCTCATTGTGGATTCCACTGGTTCAAATTAAGCACTGCCTCCATTAAACCACAGACACATGTGGACAAGACAGGTGGCACTCTCTGTGGGTGTGAGCTTCACGAGAGCTCTGCCCTAGTACCCACCATGTCATTCGAACAGCAGCACTCACTCAAAAGATCTGCCCAGGTGCTCTTTTTGTGAACTGAAGAGCATATTTATATTCCCACCCGGGTAGATTTGTCCCCCCCACCACCCCTGTGTTACTCTGAAAAGGATCACATGCACAAAATCTGAGCAAGTCTTTCTGTAGAGCATCACCCCTACTGGGCACACTATGAGATGTGCCCGCATTCCTATTGTGCTATGTAGAAGCATGGGGTACTCCTTTAGTGAAACAAAATGCCCACTGTAAATCCAGACAGAACACTGTCTGTCTAAATAACCACCTTACACATCCATACTTTTACAAAAGAGACATGATGAACACTGCTGAAACACCCTCCATGCAGTCAGCATGATAGCCTGTAAAGCCTGGTGTTGCCTGTGAAGCCATCTAATGCCTGTATGTGCAGGCTTAGAGCAGCACGTGGCACCAAGGCTCGCAAGTATCTGCTACCAGAGGCGCAACTAGAGACAAATTTCGGAAGGGGGGGGGGGGGGGGGGGGGGGTGGAGGCTGATTATTCCAGTAATATGCAGAATGGAGATGCAGGGGCTCTAAGAAGGGGTGAAAACACAACAAAGCCTCGTTAGCAAGTAAATGGTCTATTAAAGACCTGTGATGTACTCGAACGTGGCTGTTTGTGTGCCCGGGAACCTGCCTCAGCCCAGGCTGACACACGACGGGGGGCTCAAGCCCTTTGAGCACAATGGGGGTTGCGCGCCAGTCTGCTACCACCAATGAGGCACTTGTCTGACCACTAGTGGCACACATGAGCAGGCCCGGACTGGCCATAACGGGCACACGGCAATCCCCCGGTGCGCCGCAAGGGTAGAGGCCAGTTTTGAACCACTGGGGGCTGATTTTGTTACAGGGCCGTTTTTGCAGCATAGCTGCAAAATCGGCCCTGTAACAAAATCGGCCAAAAACTAGCCCCTGCAAAGCGCTCGGCGGCACCTAGAACTCCCCCATCCCCCCCCCCCAAGTGGGGAGGGGGTGAGGGCGGCCGAGCACTTTGCCAGGGCCTGTTTTGGTTCCCAGTCCGGCCCTGCATACGAGTCTCCGGGTGAATGTCCTTTGTTGTTAAACATTGAGGTTTGGACAGATAATAAAGCAACATAATAACAAGCACATGCAAGGAGTGCTGGGAGCGGTTATCCTCAGATTCCAATTATACACATAGAAGGCCCTGCAAAAATCTTCCCTTCATGGACCTTTTTAGGTCTCGCCTAGCATTGCAGCGCATGCGCTGCTCGCTCGTTGAGACATAGTGAGAGAGGAGATTTGAGAAGGGGACTTGAAGCCCCCTCCTCATTTTCATTGTCTCGCGTCACCGTTTATGCTAAATGGTGGGCTACCATTGGAAATGAGGTTTGTTTGTTGCCACCCTCTCTCCTTTTCGTCCGGCCCATCCAGACTGGATCGTCTGCTTTGCGGCTGTCTCACATCAAATTCTTATCTTTAGGGGGCCATCTGTTTCTAATTAGCTCATCGCTTGTTTTGTTTTAAATGGGCTTTCACTTTTGTTTTCGAGGCACGCTAAGGTGGCCATCTGTTTTTTTTTCTTCAGTGTTCCTAATGTGCTTTAACTAACTTTTGTGTTCGTGATTTTTTTTTTAACGAGCTTTCACTTTTGTTCGCAAGGCGCGCGCAGGGCCATCTATGTACTGTGCTTACTCCCTTCACCGCTTTTCTCGTGGGACGGCGTTAAAAGCAGCCTTTGTTACATGTCGCCTCAGCCCTGCAAGAATGCATGTTTTGTTTACTCCGGCACCGCGCTCCCAGCGCCAGTACAAGCTGTCTGTGTGTTCTGCTGGACCTGAGGATTGGGGGACCTGTCCCAAAGGGTCGCTTGCCTCAGTTCATTTTGGATTTTAGGGTGCACACTCTTCCGGACATTTCCCTCATATTACATAGACTTACATCTTGCGTGGAGTATTCTGGAGATAAAAGCCTGGGTGCTGGTAGCACAGGAGTCCCTTGCCCAACGAAACAAGCAAGTTTGCTTATGTTAAATGGCTCCATCAGTTTACTGCTAGGCGTGTCCTCCAGGTAGGTGCATCCATCTTCAGTTAAATGAGAGGGTTTTTATCATAGCAAGATGCAGAAGTTAACCGGGTAAGTAAACACATTGAGTAATAATAGTTACATTGGTGGTAAGATGGGCAGCACGGGTAGTCCAAAAAGATAGCTAGATCGGTAGAGGGTGTGATGGCAAATAGACACAGTAGCAGATTTGCGGGAGTTGTAACTGAATAAATATATACAATGATACATTGATTGACAACTGTGTACATACCAAGGTGCTGCAGCTAAAAAAGGAAGCACACAAACTGATGGAAGGATTTGTGTACGGTTGTATATATGTACCTCATCTATTTAGCTTCTTGATATACATAAAGATTTTTCAGTCGAGAAAATTGCACAATAAAGCCCTCCATATGAGTGGGTGAGAGGTGCACAAATACAACCACACACACACAACCACACACACAACCACCACACACAACCACAGCCACACTCCAGTAGTTTATTGATAAACTGTGCAATTACTTAAAATCATTACAGTGTATAAAAATGCAGTTTGATTCAGATACAATACAGTAAAATACAGTAAAATATGCCCCCCCCTGCTCGACCTACACCGGTCAGGGACCATTGGTGCAGCTACACACAACCACAGCCACACACACAACCACACACAACCAAAACCACACATACACAACCACACACAACCACAACCACACACACAATCACACACAACCACACACACCCACACACAACCACACAAACTACTACATACACAACCACACAATTACATACACAACCACACACAGAACCACACGCACAACACATATAACTACACACACAACTACACACACAACCACACACACACACACACACAACCACACACACACACAACCACACACACACAACCACACACACACACAACCACACACACACAACCACACACACACAACCACACACACACACACAACCACACAAACCACAAACACAATCACAACCACAAACACAACCACAACAACACACACAACCACACACACAATCACAACACACACAATCACAACAACACACACAACCACAACCACACATACAACCACACACACAGCCACAAAACCACAACCACACACACAACCACAAAACCACACACACAACCACACAAACAACCACACACAATCACACCATCAGTGCACACTTTCACCAGGCACAGACACCATCAGTCCTCAGTGCACGCTTTCACCGGGCACAAACACCACCAGCTGTCAGTGCACGCTTCCACCAGGCACACACCACCAGCCGTCAGTGCACGCTTTTACCAAGCACACACACACACCACCAGCCGTCATTGCAGTCTTTCACCAGCCACACACACACCACCAGCCGTCAGTGCACGCTTTCACCAGGCACACAGCACCAGCCGTCAGTGCACGCTTTCACCAGGCACACACACCACCAGCCGTCAGTGCACGCTTTCACCAGGCACACACACCACCAGCCGTCAGTGCACGCTTCCACCAGCAACACACACCACCAGCCTGCAGTGCACACTTCCACCAGGCACACACACCACCAGCCATCAGTGCACAATTTCTACAGGCACACACACCACCAGCCATCAGTGCACACATCAATTGTTAACACATCCACAATTAACTATTGTAGCAATCGCAGTATGACGCACTCTACTTTTAAACATATTCATGTAAAGCGCAGCATGCCACCATTGCTACAAAAATAAATACAAATTTTTTTGGCCTACAATTAATAGACTTTTGTTGCTGTTGGTGTTGCAATATTCAGCAATGCCAATAGCTCAAACTTAATTAATGCGAGACCTATTGTATTGCAAATGCTTGTTACATATTCACACCTTACTGTAAGAATTGCGTCCACTTTACTCATAATGTGCCCATAAGACTTCTAACTGACGCAAGTTACTTCTAAAGATATATGTAGTCACACTTTTATTTTACCATCAACACAAAACACTTTTGTAGCTCTAAAGCAACCAACGACTTCATGCTGTTTCTTCCCTTGAAGGCGAAGCTTAGAGTGGCAGAGCTCCCATACAAACGCACCACTGTACCAGCTAGAATCGAGCACAACAGGTTATGTAACACGGCGGCTGCCTTCGGTCCCCCACAAAAGCTGCATTGTTCGCGGTGCAGCGGGGCTGTATTAGTCTTCACGCTGCGGCACCTGACTGCCTGTTTTGAGAAAGCCCATGGGACGTGCACACGCTGTCTGAATCCTCGAAACACGGTCCCTGTCGCAAGGTATTAAACTAAATCTGCCCGCTGCTGCCTTGTACCTTGGGCAGTTCCGCACGGAAAGCATATGTACCAGCATGCCAAGTAGCATCCAGTTTATTTTTAGGTCTCACCTGCTAATGTGGTAACATCATTTACAATGGCGCCCCAGCCTACGCCATTCACTGTCTGCAGCTAGTGCAGAACCAGGCTGCCCGCCTGATTCACGGCCTGCCCAAATTCCATCGAGCCACTCCTTTATTGCAGGCCCTGCACTGGCTGCCGGTGAAAGAGCGAGCCTTGTTTAAGCTTGGCTGTACCACCTTTCAGGCCAAAATGGGCACCGCCCCGGAGTTTATCTGCTCCGCCATCAAGCCCTACACGCCGGGTAGAGAGCTTCGATCCACCCATCAGGCCCTGCTAACCACCCCCCATTTCAGAAAGAAAAAGGCAGGCGGAACAAAATTTGCAGTTCTCGCTCCTGCGTTCTGGAACTCCCTCCCGACGGAACTCCGTGTGATACGGCCGTACTTTCACTTTCACAGCCGCCAGGCCGTGTCGCGCGTTTCTCCTCCCCCCCTCCCAGTGTACTTTTATTTTTTTTAACTTGTTTTATTCACTTTACACGAGTCCCAGCTACATTACACACTGACACATTCAATATTATTTTAGGCAAGGGAAGATTAACTGATTTGTCCAGAATTTCTGGATGTTGAGCTGACGCCGAGATTATATTCTTCAATTCCAGCGTCGGCAGCTCTGGGCAATGTTTGCCACCTTTAAAAGTGCTGGGTCTGAATGTAAAGGATCCTTTTGTCTGCTATTTCCATTAATTAGTTCGTTGTATTATTATGTGGAGACCATCCCTTTCACTTGACCCGATAACATTAGCAATTATCTGATAAGAAAGTTACTTAACCGCATGCGCGCTAGCGGAATTCCGCTCGCACGCTGGGTTTTTCAAAATCGCACTTTGCGTGACGAGCTGGGCTCGTCATCAGCGTGCGAGGAGGCTACGCCATGACGAGCCCAGCTCGTCATCAGCGTCGAAGGGGTTAAACATGTGATGCGGATACATCTGCAGCGCAAAATAAAGCCACGCTGGTTTCGGTAATTTGTTTAACATATTTTAATAGGAATGCTCATCGTGTCAGGCAGGCCAACTGTTACGACATGTCCTGATGTATAAGTTGTAAGCAGTGAGTGTTTCTGTATGCGGGACCTACCCTCATCTCTGCTGGTGCACACCTACTCTCCGAGCCTCGCTCTCTTTAATCCCCCTCTTTATCCAGGGTCGGATCTCCGCCAATCAGGCGCCCTGCCAATGGGCTGACAAGACTGTGGGGTCGGCATTTTGGCTGTTTTATTTTGCACTGAGTGTTTTTACTTCTGATTTCCCCGATATTACTGCAGCATAAAGGAGGTGTTTGTCACACACAACCATGAAGGTGCTTACTCATTTTTTCCTTGTTTAACTTATCCCATCCCTTTACTGTTTCTTCTACCCTGTCCCTGTTTTTCCTGCCAACTCCTCTCTGTGCCCCATCCCCCTCCCCCACTACAGAGCGCCCAAAGCAAAGAACCATTTGCCACCCCCTCCCTGCTGCTGCTCTTCCAAGCGCGTGCACTACACCCCCTTCTCCCAACGCTCACAGCTCCTTGGCGCAGGTCACGGCTGAGCACACAAGTAACAGACCCTCTGTATTGTCCATTTGATGCTATCCTCTGGCTTTCCGTCTCACTTGTTATGTTTCATTGCCTGCTTACTCCTGTTTATTTAATCTTTTAAACTATCTGCACTTCTAAACTCCTGCTACATTAACCTTTTAAATTACAAATTAAAGCTTCCCCCGTGCGTTTTAACCTCTATAGAATCAGAAAGATTTGCCGGCCTGTTTCTTTTATGTTTTCACCTACCTCTCTGTTTGTTAAATATCCTCCTTCCCCACGTGGTTTTGCAGGTTTGCTGTTAATATAGTTTTACATCATAAATATTTTCTTTCCCGTCCTGGTTCATTTGTGTCCTCCGCCATAAAACCTTTGTCTGCATGTTTCTCTTTAATTTCCACTGCAGCCATGTAATTTCTCATGTTTCCTGTTGATTTAAACTTTTACATTATAAACATTGTATTTCCGGTTACATGTCCTCCTCCACACAATACCAAAGCTGTGCCTGCATCTTTTCTTAACTTTGAATCCTTTGCTGTATCTTTTGTTATTGTTTTTACTTCTCTCTGGGCTCTTCAACCACCAATGTGTGCCTCCTCTGTTTATCACGTCATTTGTGCCCTACATATTCATTAAAGATGGACATACCTGCTATGTCGTTTGCCCGTTTACTCCTAAACATAACACATTATAAATCACAGCCCTTGCCGACCGGTTTCCACTCCATCCATCCATCCCCCCACTCCATCCATCCATCCCCCCACTCCATCCATCCATCCCCCCACTCCATCCATCCATCCCCCCACTCCATCCATCCATCCCCCTCACTCCATCCATCCATCCCCCCTCTCTATCCATCCATCCCCCCACTCCATCCATCCATCCCCCACTCCATCCATCCATCTATCCCACTCCATCCATCCATCCTTCCCACTCCATCCATCCATACCCCTACTCCATCCATCCATCCCTCCCCCACTCCATCCATCCCCCCACTACATCCATCCATCCCCCCACTCCATCCATCCCCCACTCCATCCATCCATCCCCCCACTCCATCCATCCATCCCCCCACTCCATCCATCCATCCCCCCACTCCATCCATCCCCCCACTCCATCCATCCCCCCACTCCATCCATCCCCCCACTCCATTCATCCATCCCCCCACTCCATTCATCCATCCCCCCACTCCATCCATCCATCCCACTCCATCCATTCCACTCCATCCATCCATCCCACTCCATCCATCCATCCCACTCCATCATCCATCCATCCCACTCCATCATCCATCCATCCCACTCCATCCATCCATCCATGCCACTCCATCCATCCATCCATCCATCCATCCACTCCATCCATCCATCCATCCATCCACCCCACTCCATCTCCATCCATCTCCATCCATCCCCCCATTCCATCCATCCCCCCACTCCATCCATCAATCCCCCCACTCCATCCATCCATTCCCCCACTCCATCCATCCACCCACTCCATCCATCCATCCCACTCCATCCATCCCATCCCACTCCATCCATCCATCCCACTCCATCCATCCATCCCACTCCATCCATCCATCCCACTCCATCCATCCATCCCACTCCATCCATCCATCCATCCATCCCACTCCATCCATCCATCCATCCCACTCCATCCATCCATCCCCCCACTCCATCCATCCCCCCCACCCATCCATCCATCCCCCCACTCCATCCATTCAGCCCCCCACTCCACCCATCCCCCCACTCCATCCATTCAGCCCCCACTCCACCCATCCCCCCACTCAATCCACCCATCCCCCCACCAATCCATCCACCCCCCCCACCAATCCACCACCCCCCACTCAATCCATCCATACCCCCACTCAACCATCCACCCCCCACTCCATCCACCATCCCACACCACCACCCACTCCATCCATCCCCCCACCCATCCATCCCCCACTCCATCCCACCATCCACATCCACTCCACCACCATCCCACACCACCATCCAACCACTCCACCATCCCACTCCATCCATCCCCCCACTCCATCCATCCCCCCACTCCATCCCTCCATCCATCCATCCCACTCCATCCATCCATCCCACTCCATCTATCCATCCCCCACTCCATCTATCCATCCCCCACTCCATCTATCCATCCCCCACTCCATCTATCCATCCCCCCACTCCATCTATCCATCCCCCCACTCCATCTATCCATCCCCCACTCCATACATCCATCCCACTCCATTCATCCATCCCACTCCATCCATCCCATCCCACTCCATCCATCCATCCCACTCCATCCATCCATCCATCCCACTCCATCCATCCATCCCACTCCATCCATCCATCCCACTCCATCCATCCATCCATCCATCCCACTCCATCCATCCATCCATCCCACTCCATCCATCCATCCCCCCACTCCATCCATCCCCCCCACCCATCCATCCATCCCCCCACTCCATCCATTCAGCCCCCCACTCCACCCATCCCCCCACTCCATCCATTCAGCCCCCACTCCACCCATCCCCCCACTCAATCCACCCATCCCCCCACTCCACCCATCCCCCCACTCAATCCATCCATCCCCCCCACTCAATCCATCCACCCCCCCCACTCAATCCATCCATACCCCCACTCAATCCATCCATCCCCCCACTCCATCCATCCATCCCACTCCATCCATCCCACTCCATCCATCCCCCCACTCCATCCATCCCCCCACTCCATCCCTCCATCCATCATTCCACTCCATCCATCCATCCCACTCCATCCATCCATCCCACTCCATCCATCCCACTCCATCCATCCCCCCACTCCATCCATCCCCCCACTCCATCCCTCCATCCATCCATCCCACTCCATCCATCCATCCCACTCCATCTATCCATCCCCCACTCCATCTATCCATCCCCCACTCCATCTATCCATCCCCCCACTCCATCTATCCATCCCCCCACTCCATCTATCCATCCCCCACTCCATACATCCATCCCACTCCATTCATCCATCCCACTCCATTCATCTATCCCACTCCATTCATCCATCCCACTCCATTCATCCATCCCACTCCATTCATCCATCCCACTCCATTCATCCATCCCACTCCATTCATCCATCCCACTCCATCCATCCATCCCACTCCATCCATCCTTCCATGCTACTCCATCCATCCATCTCCATCCATCCATCTCCATCCATCCATCTCCATCCATCCATCTCCATCCATCCATCTCCATCCATCCATCCATCCCACTCCATCCATCCATCTCCATCCATCCCACTCCATCCATCTATCCCACTCCATCCATCCCCCCACTCCATCCGTCCATCCCCCCACTCCATCCGTCCATCCCCCCACTCCATCCATCCATCCCCCCAATCCATCCATCCCCCCACTCCATCCATCCATCCCCCCACTCCATCCATCCCCCCACTCCATCCATCCTCCCACTCCATCCATCCCCCCACTCCATCCATCCATCCCACTCCATCCATCCATCCCCCACTCCATCCATCCATCCCCCCACTCCATCCATCCATCCCCCCACTCCATCCATCCCCCCAATCCATCCATCCCCCCACTCCATCCATCCATCCCCCCATCCATCCATCCCCCCATCCATCCATCCCCCCATCCATCCATCCATCCATCCCACTCCATCCACCCATCCCACTCCATCCATCCCACTCCATCCATCCATCCCCCCACTCCATCTATCCATCCCCCCACTCCATCTATCCATCCCCCCACTCCATCCATCCATCCCCCACTCCATCCATCCCCCCACTCCATCTATCCATACCCCACTCCATCCATCCATCCATCCCTCCCACTCCATCAATCCCCCCACTCCATCCATCCATCCATCAATCCATCTCCCCACTCCATCCATCCATTCCACTCCATCCATTCCACTCCATCCATCCCACTCCATCCATCCATCCCACTCCATCCATCCATCCCACTCCATCCATCCATCCCACTCCATCCATCCATCCCACTCCATCCATCCATCCCACTCCATCCATCCATCCCACTCCATCCATCCATCCCACTCCATCCATCCCCCCACTCCATCCATCCCCCCACTCCATCCATCCCCCCACTCCATCCATCCATCACCCCACTCCATCCATCCATCACCCCACTCCATCCATCCATCCATCCATTCCACTCCATCCATCCCACTCCATCCATCCATCTCCATCCATCCATCCCACTCCATCCATCCCCCCACTCCATCCATCCCCCCACTCCATCCATCCCCCCACTCCATCCATCCCCCCACTCCATCCATCCATCCCCGCACTCCATCCATCCCCCCACTCCATCCATCCATCCCCGCACTCCATCCATCCATCCATCCATTCCCCCGACTCCATCCATCCCTCTCCGCCCCACACTCCATCCCTCCTCCGCCCCACACTCCATCCCTCCCCCGCCCCACACTCCATCCCTCCCCCGCCCCACACTCCATCCCTCCCCCGCCCCACACTCCATCCCTCCCCAGCCCTACACTCCATCCCTCCCCCGCCCCACACTCCATCCCTCCCCCGCCCCACACTCCATCCCTCCCCCGCCCCACACTCTATCCCTCCCTCGCCCACACTCCATCCCTCGCCCAAACTCCATCTCTCGCACACACTCCATCCCTCGTCCTCTTGCCCTGCCTCTATCCCACCCTGCCTCTATCTCTTGCCCTCCCTCTATCTATCTTTCGCCCTTCCTCTATCTATCTATCGCCTTCACTATCCATTGCATCACCACAGCATCACTCAGGGGCACCACAACATCACTATGCGCTACCACAGCATCACTTAACGCCACACCATCACTCGTCGCCGCCACATCATCATTCAGAGCCACCACAGCATCAATCTGTGCAACCATTCAACAACTGATTCAAATATGTTCTCTCAATGTTTCAAACTTTATTACAAATGTCACAAAAAAATGTTAATATTTCACTTCTGTTCTTGTATTTTCATCACAATAAAATACACTAAACATAATCTTCCAAAAAATTATTTGCAAAAGTTTAAGCTATTGCCATTATAAATTACAATAACTTTTATTTAAGTATTAATTATTGAAAAAAATACAACCCATTGTTATTTTTAATATGAATACATCTAAATCATGTAAATACAACACATATTGCATTGCAAATGCTATAGGTGTCACGTTTGTAAGAGTTAACACTATTGGCATTGTAAATGACAAAGTTATTAATTTCCCTATTTTCAAAACAAAAACATAAATAAAAAATGTCATTTACAATACTAATACCTCTAACATTACTAATGCGAGACCTATTGCATTGCAAATGCTTGTTCTCTCTTACACCTATATTTGACCTCTCTGCCCCCACACCCATTTCTCACGGCTATCCGTTCTACCGCCTGCCTTTCTTTTTTCTTTACTGTCTGTTCTCTCATCCCTTCACCATGATCTTCCTTTACCTCTCATCACTCTCATCTGTCCCTCCCCCTTTCGCGCTCTCTTACAATTCATGTTTTACGTTCCTTCACACTCTTTATCTCTGCTCATTTCTGTCTCTCTGTTAATATCACTCTCCTTTCCACTCTCTCCCACTAAACTGCCATTCACATGTTCATCATGCTTACTAAAGGAGATCTAGTTTATTATACAAATGCTCTGCCAAGACAATTTGCAATGCAATAGGTCTCGCATTTACACGAATTTAAGCTATTGGGCATTGTAAATGACAATGCCTTTGATCATAAATGCAATATGTTCTCGTATTTATGAGAGTTTAAGCTATTGGCATTATAAATAAATGCCATTTATTTATGTTTTAAAAATGAAAGCAAAACTAAAAGGTATTGTCATTTACAATGTCAATAGCTCAAACTGGTCTCAATGAGAGACCCATTGCATTGCAAATGCTTGTTTTAGTAGTTTTCTAAAGCACGGACTCGACCCGAAAGTATCGGGGACACTTTTACATGAGCACCGGTTGCATTGATTAGACGGACCAGGACACGTTCATTTTCAGGCACGGGGAGGGGTGCGATTTTCCCAGACTGAGTCACAGGGTGTTGCGCCTCCCTGCCGAGACTCGAACCCGGCTCTCCAGCTTCAGGGTCGACCGCTAGCAGGGCAGCGTGAAGCGAGAGGTGTCCGGCAGCGGCGCTTGATGGTGGTTGAGAGGTGGGCTTCACCGGTTACTGTTTTTCGAGTGGCCACGACTCGAGGCCGTGTAGGGCTGGTATGGTAAGGTATCCCATATGGGAATAGGATTTTGATAAAGCGGACACTCAGTAGTGTGTTGGCAGGCAAGGATGTGACGCAAGCAAGGAGCCCCTGACGGATTGACACTTGACAGACTGTATTTTGTGAGCACAGACCAGAGCGGGGTTGTTAAAGCGCACATGACTGGGCAGCAGCATGTCTTCTCAAAGGTGGGCGTGAGCATGGTGCCAGCGAATGGGTGGCCCCCTGTCTGCCAAGGAAATTGCCATTTAGAGGCCAGTCGTTAGTATATGGATAGGGGATGTGGTAGAAGAACGAGGTTAAGCATTCGTGTGTAAGATATTGGAGGGGCATATAGTAGCCCACTGCCATGCAATGTGGGGGGTCATCAATGGCATAGCAGGGGGGAGCGGTCCGCCCCGGGCGGCAGGAGTTTTGGGGGCGGCGGTGTCCTCATCTCTTACCTGCCGTTTGGGGGCGGCGCTGAATTTCGCCATCCTTCCCAAAACACACCCTCCCCCCTGCTCTTTAACGGGGCTGGCTACGCAGGGACCGCCACGGGCGACCATAGGCCTAGCTACGCCACTGGGGGGGCATTCTGACATTCGGCCTGTCCGAGGTAAAGGAAGGGAGAAGAAAGTTAATTAATCACAGTTCAAATTGGCGTGTCTGTCTCTCACGCTGCAAGATCAAATAGCCCCTCTGTGGACACTCGTGCACGACACCAAAACGCTAGAATCATAACAAAAATACAGCACTCTGCCAGCCATTGTGCAACCTGTCCGTTAAAGTGCTTCGGTACCCTACAATGTGCAACCAAGCGCTTCAGAAAGGATCCGATACAAAGAACTCTCTTCTGTCGGTCTGTCTTCTGACATTTTCAAACCCGTCTACCCGTGCCAGATGCGCTGCTCAACTCTGCGCAAAGTACCCTGTTTAACCTGGCTGTACTTTGGCTGAACTTGAAGGAGAACTTTTTAGCCAATCTGAACAAGGAATACTCGTGAGATGGAATGGAATTTCAGGGCCTCGTCTCCGAGCACACTCCCTACTGCTGGTGGCTGAGCGTGAGATATACAGTAGGTAATAAATATCTTGAAACTCACATTCCAAGGTCGTGAATTTGCCTTGGCTGCTACTCAATTACAGTGAGCAGGCCTGCTTTGTGCTGAGCCCGCGCCTGATTGGCAGCTCAGGAACCTGTGTTTATTATCTCACTGCCCGTGCCCAGCATTGTAACTGATCGCTGTTCAAGCACTTTTCTCTTTTTCTCCTCCAACAACTCGTGCCTCCTTTTCCTGGATGAGATGGAAACACGGATTCTTTGGTTAGAAAATAACTGCTTTTCATCCAGTAATGGATGGACCAGTCGTACCCCGGAAGAGCGGAGGAAGGCTATTGAAAGTGTAAGAGGAGAGAAACAGGAGAATCGACGTGTGAGCGTAGAAAAGTAAGTGCAGTGCCATCAAGAAGTGTTATAGTAAAGAAAGCGTATACTGAAAAATACACACTGAGCCGTGCCAGAGACTCACTCACTTCATCTAAGAGAAGAACTGTCAGTGCTTGAAAGGGCCTGGAATAAAGACCCTCTGGGATAAGATAAAAACAAAAACATAATTCGAAGCCATGGACCAGAGAGAGGCCTCTTTAAATCGTGAAACCTTGGAGCCCTGATTAATTTGGAGTTCTTTCTCCTCCCTCAAAAACGTTGTTGTCAAAAACCCTAGATTCCAGCTATTGGTGCTCAGGAAAGTCCACTTCTCCAGGGCGTAAATTGTGTGACGATTGCAAGAGCTACTATACCGTCTGGTTTTGACAGCAGCGACCTGTTCTTAAAGGGTGCCCTTGGAAAGCAAATTCTGAATGCCCAAAGAATACATAACCAGCATTTGCAATGCAATAGATTTCGCATTTGCAAGAGTTTAAGCTATTGGCATTGGAAATGACAATGCTTTTTATTTGTATTTTAAAAGCCAACACATAAATAGAAGGCATTGTCATTTAACAATGCCAATAGCTCAAACTCTTGCAAATACCACCCTCTCATTTTACTTGCGTGCATTTTCAAAATGAATGCTTACTTGTCTATGGCAACTGCATTTTCTTTATGTACAGCACCGGCAAACAGCTGCTCTGATGGACGAATAGATTGTTTTGCAGCTCATGTGGCGACCCCCGCACAAAAAGACGCAAAGCCACTAATATTTAATGAAATAAAAAAACTAGTTGAGCAGCCCGTGTGCAATGACACGTGGCCGCCATAATTTATTGTTGAAGTTAAAAAACTAAAATAAAATTGGGCGACCCTCATGCAACAAGATGCGTGGGTGCCATTATTGAATGTTTAAAAAAAACTGATTTGGGTGAGCTGCGCACAAAAAGATGCACGGCCACCATAATTTAATGTAAATATAAAAAAGCCTCTCCTCTGCGGCAATATACCGATATTAAAAGATGTATTTAGTACTCCACTTTACGATAATTTTCTTTTGTTTTTCATTTTTATATAGCTCAAACTCAACCGAAGGTATCAGCATGCTTTACATAAGAATCCGTTCCATTACAGATGAACACCTTAATTTTTTCGCTAGGGGAGATTAAGTGATTACAGCAGGTCAGGCAGACCCTAGGCTCGACCTAAAAGCAAGCAGCTTACCGTAACCTATTACCGACCATGCAACATTTGCACCGAAAGCACGACACTGACTCACACTGGAGCAAAAGAGCGAGTTCAAAATGCTGCACAATGCTCCCAGCTTAATTTTCCAAAGGACTTGCTTCAGTTTGCACTGCACTACTTCCTGCAAAATGTGAGTTATAGCAACAGCCATCCTTTTTCTGCTCATTCTAATAAATACCTAAGGAAATAACCATCTGTGATAACTTCATCAATCAAAAGAAAAATCTGATGGATATTTCTAACAGCAGATTCCTCGCCTTAGAATATTCCCCAGACGCCAGACAGGACCTGGATATTTTCATACCAGTCCTCCTGCACATTGATAGGTAGCATTGTGTAGCTCCACATTGGCTCCATACCGCCCCAGAAGTAATGAAGCAGAGCCTCGTATACGAGTGCCACTCTGCATGCTGACAGGAGTTCCTTTCCTTCCACCCTTCTGACATGGGTCAGAGCTCAACTCTAGAATTTGCCTTTTTTTCCAACGACTTCTGAACTTTTCACAGTGTGGTAAGGAACAATATCCCGACTGAAATGACAAGATTGAAACTGCTGCAACTGCAAAAATCTGATGTTGCCATGGATCCAGATGAGGTGCATCTTTGGTGCCATGACCAGGGCCATGACTGTCATATGATCAGTGCACCCTCGTGCACCCGAAGGTGATTAAAAGCCTGGAGCAAAGTTACATGTCGCCAAGCATGAAAAGAAGTTTCAGCCTTTGCATGAATCACTCTCTAAGTCACTGGCCTGGCTGCAGTCCCAGTTATGGGGCCACTCATGCCATCATTCCACCTCTGACTCGAAGTCTTCTGGAAAGTCCCTACACAATAAAAAGTGAAGCACAATTCGACCCCATCCTGCCACTCTGACTCCAAGGTGAAAGCACAAGTGTTGGGATGTAAGTTGCGCTCCAACAAGATCACTGGATCGTTTTCTCAACTGGTCTCAATGTGCCCTGAGTTCCGTAGGCCATCAATGACCCAGCTGCAAATCGAAGCCTTTAAAGTGGCCGTTTTACAAATATTTACTGAGATTCTGGCTTCCTCTGGCATTCCTTTGAGCCGCACGGAAGCACATTGGCCTCCAGTCTGGTTACCGCCAGCAAGTCTCTCCCCAGCTCAGTCTCTCATTTGGAATCCATTAATGGGCATGTTCAACTGCGTTGCACACTTCTACTCTGGCCACACGGTCCACACAAGTTCCTGCCACCTTGACGCCAGTGGTTGAACTAATGCTTATGTCGACATCAGCCCGAACTCAACCAGTGCAGTGCTATGAAATTACAAAAGCACAATCCGTTGTCATGAAGCCTTACTCTGACCCTGTTCCACTATTACACTATCTCTCTATGTGAATATTTCTAACTGCAGATTCCTCACTTTTAGACTTGATCCAGAACCTTTTTACAGCACCTCTCTTGCACGCTGATGGGTGACGTGTGGATCTTCAATGGATTCATTCTGCCCCGAAGTGATGAAGCAGAGCCAATATAGGCACCACCCCTGCGTGTAGGCTTCAGTTACTTTATTTTCATGCATTCAGACTCTGATCCGGATCTCTACCCTTTTTTTCTTTGTCATTTGACAAACTTTTGCTCATAAACTTAGTACTTAATTTTTTGATGTGCACCCCTTTTGAGCTGCTGTCCATGAAGGCTTTTGATGTTAAAACTGTCTTTTTCATTGCCATAGCCTAATGAGTGAGCAAGCGCCAGGCTTTTTCAGTTAACCCCGTCCTATAACATTCTTTCATGATAAGTTGGTGTTGAGGACCGAGCTTCTTTTCTACTGAAAGTGGTCATTCCATTTCATGGAGGGGAGGCTATTACCCTTCCAACACTCTTTGCCACACCTTATTCCTCTAAGGAGGAAGAGAGATATTATTTTCTGATGGATACTTTTAACTGCAGATTCCTCATCTTGTGAGTAGGCCCTGGCACCAGACTAGAACCTGTGATTTTCTCAGCAAATCCACCCCCCTGCCATGACGCCTCTTCAGCTTGCCATCAGGGGTGCACTGTCGCCCGGTTGGAGGTCAGATATGTTTTTACCTCCTTGGGACGCAGAGCAAATCATTAGATATGTTATGTTCACCACAACGGCTTCCAGAGGCCCACTTGTCCGTTCTCCAGCAAGAAGTTCACTCTTTCTTGAAGAAGGGAGTCATAAAGACAGTCTGGCATCGGAGATCGATACTAGTTGCTGTTCCTGCTACTTTGTGGTGCTAAAGGAGGACAAATGACCTACTTCTTTTTTAGACTCCATTCTCTGGACAAGTTCAAGATGCTCAACATGGACCTAATGCTGTTTGCCCTGGATCCAGGATATTGGATGGTAGCATTGGATTTGCAGGATGCCTATTTTCACATCCCTGTCCTTCAATCCCACAGGTCTTACCTGCAGTTTCAGGTCGGCCATAAGTACTTTCAACTCTTTGTGCTCCCTTTTGGTCTCCCCAGTTCCCTTTGGTGTTCGCAAAGTTGATGATGGTGGTTGGTACCCAACTTCAGAGGTTGAGAATACCAATCTGCCCATACCTTGATGACTGGTTATAGAAGGCAGGCTCACCCCAACAGTTGTAAGCCACCACCAGACAATGGCAAACCTGCTGACATCTATAGGATTTTCTGTCAAAATGTAATTTGACTCATTCACAGAGGTTCCCTTTCATTGGAGGTATCCTGGACACTTTGCTGTTGAGAGCCTTCCTTCCAACTCTGCGATTAGAACAACTTCAGTGCAGATGTTGCTTACCGACGAGTAGGACTACTGCTTTAAAGTTTCCTGATCCAGTCTGACATCTGGGGAATATTCACAACCCGAGGAATCTGCGATTATATATAGTATCCACAAGAAAGAGCGTTACTGAAGGTATGCAACTTGTTCTACTGAACAATTCATGAACTCTTGGGAAATTAGAAGATATTTATGTTCTGATGGATTCTTTTACCTGCAGGTTCTACAGGCCATGACTCTCTCTTCATGTTGACTGTGTTGAGAGTTGTTTGCAGTGCCGTTTTTGTTCAGTGTTGTCCTTTGTCTCTTACTTCCATGTCCACTTCAAACTCTGCTCCTGCCTGACTGTAAAGGTCAAGTACTGGTGCCCTGCTTTGTTCCAGTGCTGTAGCTTGTGCTGCTTGAACTGCTCCCAGCTTTTTTAACACCTGGTCTTGTCTATCGAGCACCTGTGCTGAAAATAAATAGAAGCTCAAAGAAAGAATAAAATACAAGGTTCCTGGAGCTGCTATTTAGCACAGGGTATAGATGATCTTTCTGCTCAAGAAATTTGGAACTCTGGCATGGGGAAACTGGCCCTCAACAAAGCAATTAACCTCTCAACAAAACTCCTGTCTAACATAACAGATAAAAGCATCTTATTACAATGCCGTCATGCCTGGACAGTGATGAATTTATATGGCACCAGGAAACCTCAGGACTATCTATCAGCTCATTTTTCAAAGATTTAAAAAAATCGATTAATGAATTTACGGTTTGGTATGGTGGAAACAAAAGATCTGACCCCCTCCTGGAAAGACAAGCACCAGAATCAAGACTGCAGATTGTGCAACTACAAACACAAAGATCTATCACATATTCTCTGTGCACGTCCGAAGTTATTAAAAGAAAGAAATATGCTTTTGAAAGAAATATTCATTAATATGAATATACAAACATGCAGAGAAGCAGTAACACCTGGTTAGGTGGGTCTTCGATTCCACTTGTCTGCAGGGGGAGGGGGGGGGGGGGGGGGTAACATTTATAAATATGTCTCTAAAGGAATTGGGTTGAGTTTCAGAAGAAAAACAAACAATCTAAAGCGCAGTTTTTATGACAAAGTTTGATTCTTGACGATTGTTAGGGTTGCACTACCTTATGGATAATATAATCTGGTCCTGATTGTATTAAGTGTAGAACAACGATTTTTATACTTTTTACTAGATTTTGTCATATGACCCTTTAAGTAATGTAAATGAAATTATATGGTGTAATGGTTTTAAAAGACCGAACATTTGAATAAACTTCACTTGAGTCGGTTCCAGTGCTGTAGCTTGTGCTGCTTGAACTGCTGCCAGCTTTTCTAACACCTGGCCTTGACTCACCTCAGGTGACCGCATTAATCCAAGCTTCGCTGGTCAGGATCCGACCCTTACAGCTCCCTCTGGTGAGCCTTTGGGATCAAGGAGTTCACGGCCCATTGTAGGCCCCTCTGCCAGCAGTCTCTACCCTATCCTGTGTCCACATCAGACGGATGGTCTTTGACTTTGACATGTTCTATTTTTTTTAGAGGCTTTGTTGAACCTTTCAACATCAGCACAAATGATTGTGCGATAGCTAGTGCCGGTGAAGGGCCCTTATCCAATTTTTCAGTTGTTGAATGTTCCATTGATCGGAATTGGTCAAATCTGTGGAGCTGAGGCTGACAGAACCTCTCCTAGCTCCTTCGGCTTTCGACCCCATAGTCCCAGGCTCTCCTCTCGCTCATCTGGGTCTCATGCTTCTTGAATTACAGGCGTTGGGGAAAGTGTGTGAAGAGGTAGATGATGAGAAGGAACCATTTTGCTCCTTCTCCTTTGTGTCAAGGGGATTTCTCACACATTCCATGCTGTGTTGCCAGTAGATGAAGATCTAGAGTCTGAAGAAGATTTTGATAAGACCCCTAATTTTTAAGCGGAGGACACATTCTCTTTTAATTTGCCTCTATGGAAAGCTGCAGATGTCTTGGTTTTCTGTTGACCATGATGGGAATACAACTAACTTCATGATGGAAATGTGCTAGTCTGCTGCATCCTCCTCTAAGCTCTTTCTTAACTAAATAAGTGTTGGATTTAATATTTTTTTAATAGTAGTACATTCAGGTACTCTAGTGACCTAGTTAGTCATATCAACATAATTTTTACAAGAACAATCAGCAAGGTAAAATGTCCCATGCTAGTCTACCTCTTGAGTTCAATGCACCTTCCCTAAGCGTTAGATTAATAATAATTTCAAATAATGTTATTAAATCAATATATCCTAACATATTAAGTACAATCCTAACTCCTAACTATTCTCTCCCCCCCCCCAGACTAACCTCAGAGTCTTTGCTGCACTTTAAGGAGATGCTGTGCAGCCCCCCTCCACCAACCCCATAGTCCCTGGGGAACCCATTCCCCAGGGCCTTACTTTAAAGGGGAGGGAGCCATGTGCCCCGATCCTCCTAGTTCCTGCGGGCCCCACCCCCAGGCAGCCCAGACTAGGAACTCAAAGCAGCCCAGGCAATTTTGTTGGACAGCCTCAGGGTAGGGTGGAGGGAACAAGTGTGAAGCACTGCTGCTTTTATTACTGGGGGCTGATATTGCAGTACTGCTGAAAATTGACCTGCTGTAACAAAACCTGCCCCCACGCTTCCACTCTCCTGGGTAAAAGCATGATGCCCGGTACGGCCAGTCCTACTCTGCCCCCAGGGCCTTATTTATTTTAAAGGGGTGGGAGGTTGCTTGGTCCCCTCCCTGGGCCTCATTAGGCCCTGGAAACCCCATCCCCCTGGAACTGTGTGTGTATGTGTGTATATATTTATATATATATAATATTAACAGAGAAGGGTGGGACACACAGCCCCACTCCCGAGCCAATTATGGCCCTGGAAACTCCACCCCCAGGACCATGTGTGTTTTAAAGGGGAGGGGTGCTGTGTGAACCCCCACCCATGCCTATTCTAGCCCTGGGTACCTCAGAGCCAGTTATTTATTTTAAAGGGGAGTAGGGCAGTGCACCCCCCTCCCCAAGTCTATTATGTCTCTGGGTACCCCATACCACCAGGAACGTTTATTTTAATAGTATTCCCTGGGAAGCCCACCCCTGGACCTGAAGCGTAAAAAAACGGAAGGGCCTACTGCCTTTAATTTAGGTGGATGCCCATCCAGGGCACAACCGATTACCTGTTCGGGCTACAGGGGAAGCCCCAGGCCCCTGCGACCTCCCGGTTCCCCGCATGCTGTAGGAGCCGGAATTGCTCCCGCCCAAAGGGAGCTGCTATTATGCTGCTCCCTCCAGGCGGGACAATGTCGTCTTATTCTATTATCCTTCCCGCATCAATGTGGGCAGGGAAACAGATCAAAAGTCTGCACCCACCCGGAAGGAGCACTTTTAAAGATCCCGCCAGCTGGGAGCAGACTTTGCACTTGGTCCCATTCAGCAGGAGTTTTAAAAATGCTCCCGCCTGGTGGGAGGTAACACAAGTTTCCCTGCCTGCGCCGGTGTGGGCAGGGAAACTGCTGTGCCCCGTGGTGGGGGGGGGGGGGGGAAGGCTCTCCAGAACACAGTATGTGAGCAGGCTCTTTGGATGCAGTCCCCTTGGCCATAGTAGGCTCAAGGAGGTGGGCCGTGCAACCTCTCCTACCTTTTAAATAGTATAGTGTCCCCGGGGGATGGGTACGCCAGAGCCTTTGGATGATCGGGGAGGGGGTCACGTAGCCTCCCTCCTTTTTATTTTGCTATTTCGGCCCTGGGAGTTCCTCAATTATATATATTGACCCAAGAGGATGCGGTCCCCAGGGCATTTAATGGCTCAGGAATGGGGGGCCTGTGCGCCATTTCCCCTTATGTAATTCAGCACTGGGGGTGTGCTCCCCAGGGCCTCCGCTGACCACATGCCCATCTACCATTAATTATAGAATGTGCCCTGGAGCTGCCATTTTTATTTGCCAATCCCATGGGATCGCTGCAAAAATTGCAGATTTAATAATTGGCAGCCAATCTAAGCACTTGCTCCTGTGGGAGTCATCTTGCTCCCCTGGGAACAAGATGGCCCAAGGGAAAAAAATCTCCCTGGGACAATTGGAACACTTAATTTATTTTTAATATAGCCTTACAGCCCGCCGTAGCGGGCTATACCGGCTATTAAAGGCCCGCTGAATCGTTAAAGGTCCGAGCCGAAGGCGAGGGACTTTAACAAGACAGCGGGCCTTTAATAGCCGGTATAGCCCTGCTACGAAGGGCTATAAGGCTATTGGAACATTCTGCCACTAGAGGACAGAATGTTCTAACAAATTAAGCAAAGGGTTCTCGAAGCTCGAGGGGATATAAATCCCCTCGAGCTCCAAGAAGCCTTTGTAGAACATTGGAATGTTGCTCTGCGGGCCTTTACCGGCCCGTAGAAGCAGGGAGAACTCCATTGTCTGCAATGGAGCTCCCAACATTCCAATGTTCTAATGGATTTTAGGGACTCTTGAATGAGTCCATGGAACCCAACCGTCCAAATATATTCAAATATTTTTCAACCTTAATTGCTCAAAAACTACTGAACGGACTTGCACCAAATCACAACAATCATTGGAAATGCAATAGGTCTCGCACCATTAGAGTTAGTGCTTTTAGAATTGTTTATGGTTTTTTTTTGTAAATGTTTAGCATTTTTGTTTCCTGTAGCCAATGCTAAAGTATTACAAATAAAAAAAGCCATAAACATTTCTAAAAGCTGTAACTGAAATGGTCTGAGAACTATTGCACTGTGTGAGGGTGAGTGAGGGTGAGTGAGGGTGAGGGGTTGAGGGTGAGGATTGAGGGTGAGGGGTTGAGGGTGAGGGGTTGAGGGTGAGGGGTTGAGGGTGAGGGGTTGAGGGTGAGTGAGGGTGAGGGTGAGTGAGGTGTTGAGGGTGAGTGAGGGTGAGTGAGGGTGAGGGGTTTTGGGTGAGTGAGGGTGAGGGGGAGTAGTTGAGGGTGAGTGAGAGTGAGAGTGAGGGTGAGTGAGGGGTTGAGGGTGAGGGGTTGAGGGTGAGTGAGTGAGGGTGAGGGGTTGAGGGTGAGTGAGGGTGAGGGTGAGGGGTTGAGGGTGAGTGAGGGGTTGAGGGTGAGGGGTTGAGGGTGAGTGAGGGTTTGAGGGTGAGGGGTTGAGGGTGAGGGAGGGTTAGGGTGAGGGGTTGAGGGGGAGGGGTCGAGGGGGAGGGGTTGAGGGTGAGTGAGGGTGAGTGAGTGAGGGTGAGGGGTTGAGGGTGAGTGAGGTTGAGGGTGGGTGAGTGAGGGTGAGGGGTTGAGGGTGGGTGAGTGAGGGTGAGGTGTTGAGGGTGAGGGAGGGTGAGGGGTTGAGGGTGAGTGAGGGTGAGGGGTTGAGGGTGAGTGAGGTTGAGGGTGGTTGAGTGAGGATGAGTGAGAGTGAGGGTGAGTGAGGGGTTGAGGGTGAGTGAGTGAGGGTGAGGGGTTGAGGGTGAGTGAGGGTGAGGGTGAGTGAGGGTGAGGGGTTGAGGGTGAGTGAGGGTGAGGGGTTGAGGGTGAGTGAGGTTGAGGGTGGTTGAGTGAGGATGAGTGAGAGTGAGGGTGAGTGAGGGGTTGAGGGTGAGGGGTTGAGGGTGAGTGAGGGTGAGGGTGAGTGAGGGTGAGGGGTTGAGGGTGAGTGAGGGGTTGAGGGTGAGTGAGGATGAGTGAGAGTGAGGGTGAGTTAGGGGTTGAGGGTGAGTGATGGTCAGGGTGAGTGAGGGTGAGGGTGGGTGAGGGGTTGAGGGTGAGTGAGGGTGAGGGTGAGTGAGGTGTTGAGGGTGAGTGAGGGTGAGGGGTTTTGGGTGAGTGAGGGTGAGGGGGAGTAATTGAGGCTGAGTGAGAGTGAGGGTGCGTGAGGGTGAGGGGTTGAGGGGGAGGGGTTGAGGTTGAGGGGTTGAGGGTGAGTGAGGGTGAGGGCGAGTGAGGGTGAGGGGTTGAGGGTGAGGGGTTGAGGGTGAGGGGTTGAGGGTGAGTGAGTGAGGGTGAGTGAGGGTGAGGGGTTGAGGGGGAGGGGTTGAGGGTGAGTGATTCACGACACGGTGCAACTTCAAGTTTGGGGAGCATTCACCTATCCTCTGTCAAGTTTTGAGCAAAATTAGCACCTGGGAGCACCCCCCAAAATAGTAAGTTCGCAAACTTTGTGCTCTGTTTATGTATCTTACTGGAGGGATGGTTGGTGAGACTGGCGTTTTTGCGTTCCTTGTCTAGTGCTTTCCTGCTGTCCGGGCTGCGCAGCCGGGACTGCAAGTGCAGCACGGAAAGCAGCCAAACTGAGCAGGCGGCAGTGCAAGCGCAGCGACATGTGCAGCCAACTGAGAAGCGCCAGTTGGAGTGCAGCTCCGCGTGCAGCCGGCAGTGCAAGTGCAGCTGAGGGAGCTAGAGTGCCGCAGACATTCTGGTTCCCAGAAGGATTGAGTCGGCGTGGTGGGTCTCCAACGTGTGTGTGTGGGGGGTGCTGGGGGTGAGGTAGTGATATCTGTGTTGCGTAAATCTGGGATTAATTTAAAGTGAAGAAGGGCTGTGTGGGAGTACTCTGCATATATAAAGTGTGTATGTTGTGTTTGTGACAGTAACTAAAGTGTGGCGCTTAAAATGTGTGTGGGGTGGGTTCTGCAAAGCCAGGTGTGACATACAAAATGGGTGTAAAGTGCGTGTCTGCAAAGTGGGGTAAATTATATTCTAGGGAAATATCAAGAATGATGCTCCTCTTCCCTTACTGTTAATTAATACATTTGGATCGTGAAAAGTGCGAGACAACCGATGGCAGTCACGTAATCCTCAGCTTGCAGCAGAGTTCAAACAAACAAAACAAGATCAAGCCACAATTCCCCACACCAAACCAAAAAGGGGGGAAGTGGGGGTTTAAAAAAAAATGCGACACGGCGGGCAGGGGAGGGGGCGGAGCGGGTAAAATAAACAAAGAAGACGGAGGGAAGAGAGGGGAGGGGGAGGAGAAATGCGACACGGCGGGAAGGGGAGGGGGCGGAGCGGGTAAAATAACAAACAAGACGGAGGGAAGAGAGGGGAGGGGGGAGGAGAAATGCGACACGGCGGGAAGGGGAGGGGGCGGAGCGGGTAAAACAAGACGGACGTGCACGCGCTTTTAAGCTCAATGCGCATGCGCATTGAGCTTAAAAGTCACGGGCACTGCAAGGAATCGCCACGATTCCTTGCAGTGGATAAAGAGTGGATAAGCCCCCATAGTCTCGCTTGCTCGATGCGCATGCGCATCGACAGGCGAGACCTAAAAAGTACAATCTGTGGACCATGATCTAACTTCCTGTCAAATTTGGTGTAATTTCATTCAGTAGTTATTGCTGTAGACCTGCCTAATTAAGTCTATGGAAAATGCATGGGGATTTTACATTTTGATGACCCCCCCTCCCCCCCGATCACTCCAAAACTTTTCATACACATACGAGGCAAAACAAAACACTTGGGGGGATGGGGGGCGGGGGCGGAAAGGGAAGGTTGTTGAGATTCGTGATTTTGAGAGTTTTGCTAGTAGTATGCCCTCTTTAATTTACGGCTTTTTCCCCGCTTTCTTTACCATTCTTTAAGCCATCTTTTATCTTTGGCATTTGCTTATCTTAAGTCAAAATACAACCAGCAGAGTTGCAACAGGTCAATTTAAGTGCTTCGGAAAGGCATCTTTTTGTGGGGTGGGAGCGAGCAGGAAAGGAACTCTGGCGGGATAAAAATGACAGGAGCACATTATACACGTGCCTGAAGATGTAAAAAAAAATCTCTTAAACCGTCTTGTACACCATTCAGATTGGGGACGCATGACCTCTATGGCCTCTTCCACATCCTTTCGTTTGTTTCTTTCCTTAGTTTAGATATAGTAAGACCGTCCTCTTTCATTCAAAACAACCTTAAAAATGGGCCAACATTTGCATCCTGCTTTTCATTGTCTCTGTGTCACACTTAGCAACATGACATTTTTCGTATAAACAATTTAAATGAGTAAAGATTCGAGAAGAACTGCAATTGTTAAAATTGCAAGATTGCTCAGGCTTTGTATATGGATAGTTCCGGAAAGGGCTGGGAGTGAGCGAGAATGGATTTTATGAGGTCTTTCAGTTTTGGCTAGTTCTCTTCTAGGAGGTTTGCAAAACAAAAGCAATAGCAGCTATTATAATAGGATTTTTGAATTTTCTTTTGTAGAGGAGAAGAGGAACAGTATTAATTCAAGTGCTGAATCGGTAGTTTCGTCGAATGCAAACAGTTCTGTGAACTCAAATAGCGCTCCGACGCAGAACCTGAACCACATCCACTCAAGTGAACCTGACCTGGAAGTAATCAAAGTGGCCAGACCAAACTCACTGTAAGTACAACAGTATGTGTCCCTCTGGTGCCAGTGTTCCTAGGTGGGCTTATCTGTCCTAACATTTAAGCGCTAATTCTGTTTCAGGCATACATTCCATTTTGCTGCTAAAAACACGAAGCCTGGTTTATAGGTGCTTGCCCATGTGCTATTTACATGTACAAGAGTTATTTTCCCAAGAGTTTACATCAAGTAAAAAACTGGAGAGAATTTTGTTGGAAAACCGTCTTAAATTCCTATTTGTGCACGAGTATCCTACTACTAAATTTCGATTTGCCCAACTTAGAACTTTGTGCTATTGCCTACAAAATGTATGCCTGGTTGTATACGCTAACACCTTGAGGGCAGATTGTGTGGGGTATGCTTTTTGCACATGGACAAATAGTAAATGTGCAATTAGAGCATGAGAAATATCGCCCTACTTTGAATTACGCTTCAGGTGCAGAGCGTAATTAGCCTTATAATCAAGGCCTTGTCCGTTTGTGATGTGGCACGATTGAGAAATTTGTAAAGAAAGCTGCTTATTTGTTACTCTTGGTACGTCATAGTGTGTTATTCAGTTTCCCCCCAGAGATTGTGAAGTGATCCTGGAGCGGGGGTGGGATGGGGGCAAAAAAGTAGACGAAGTAGGAAAGACTGGTATTGTCGCTGTTATTTAAATACTCCATTACTGCCAGTGGTTTGGCTTCCAACCTCTGCCTTGTTTTTGGATGCCTGCGTGTGTGGATAAGAAGGTATTAGTTATTGTGTGCAATGGTGGAGAATTTTGCTACTATTAGGTGTAGATGGCATGCATGCAGGCCAGAGGTGCACGCAGGCCATAGATTAGCTACCAATGTGTGCAGCTCAAGCAGAGGCGGTGGAAGCTCACAGTCCTGGGGAGCTGTGTAGAACCTGGTGAATGATGAGTACAGCTTTGCCAAGAAGGTACTGTGCGATGGTGCTCTGCATGAGGCCCAGAGATGCTCTTTAATAATGGTGCAGCAAGAGACAATCACATAGCGGTACAGGGAAGTGTATTCTGATACATGCAGTCTGATAAAAGGTTCATGCGTGTTGCGCTTTTTTGGTTTGCGTCTTTGAATGTTTGTCATCACTGCCAGTAACTCCAGAGTAAACAGTGCTTAATTTGTAAATCCAAGTTTTCCGTTTTTACAGATAAATACAGCCGGAAAACAGTGTGTTTACTGTCTGTATTTTTAAAGTCGGAAATATACAGAAACTTGTCCTTTTGTGATAGACTTTCCATTCTGTCCTTTATAAATTCCAGGCCAACCGCTGAGCAGATAAATAGCTTGGGAAGTTAAGAACAGGATGATATTCCCTTAAATACAGGCCTATGTTAACATATATTTGTAGCATGATGCTAATATTTATCTGGGGGTATAGTGTTTTGTTCTATTTAACTACTTAATTTGCTAAAATGTGACAGGCATCAAAGTTTGAGTGCATGTTTATTAGTTAAATATGGAAATATACCATTTTATGACTCCATTCATTCTCCAAAAATTGAAATACATTTGGATAATAATCAATTAGATGGCCCAGAAATGAATATGGATAAATACATAAGGAAATGTTTTTAAAAAAAACTTAAAACCGGGAACACTATTTGTTAAATGAGTACTGGTGTCCAAAGCGCTGCTCCGAAGCCTGCTACCGACGCCATTGAATGCCACTGTGCTGAATACCAAGGCTGGTAGTCTAAAATCCACCTCATGCCTCTTTAATCCACTGATGAACACACCTACCCCTTTATCACCATTTTACAGGTTCTGACTTTCTCCTGCTGTGACGTTTTTTTTCTCGTCATTCTCCTTTTTCCCCGTTTGTGTGTTTTTCGCTCTCTTGCTCTCAGAAAATGCCGGTGAAGGAAAATCAAAAGTCCACGTCCCCACAAATTAGTGCAAGTGGCCCCCTTCAGCAGCCACCGGCTCAAATTAAGCACTGTAAACATCAATTTATTCCGGCAAGCTCTTACTGGTTAACAGCACAAGAGTAAAGTGGATGGTACACGTTGTGCGATACAGGTTCGCTCGTGCAGACAATTGTTTGGGTGAATGGGAACAGCCATACCTTCCTCTTTACTGAAGGCCCGATGAGCATAACCCACATTAAAGGCCAGATTCCTGGTGCAAGCCAAAAAAGAGTTCCAAAGCTCTGCTGGCTGGACAGAGAATGTTGATCTTCTAAGTTATGTATTCCATTACGGAATTTCAGCTCTGATATGGCCCTTTGATAGGAGACTGCATCTGAGACAATCGTTCCTAAATTTCCTCTAGATGAGGGAAAGAGCCAGGAGCCTCAAAGAGACCCCCACACACCCTGGGGTGCAGAGAAACCCCATAGTTTCTTGTTTTGGAAGGGACCCCCTCACCCTCTAAGCCATGCAATTGCATGCCTTGCATTATGCGTGCAATGGCGTGGAATAAGAAATAGTCATGGAAAAGCCACTTTGCTTTACCAAGCTGGCCCCTGCAAAATTGGGGAGAGTGGTCAGTGGGCCCCCCCACTAAGCCCATTATGCATAGGGCCCCATAATTTTGTCTTATGCCAATGGAAAGACCTTTTACAGTTGTGCACTATGTACAGTACAAAGACTTGAAGGTAACTCTTTGCTCTGGTGAATCTGAAAGAGACACATTAGTGATAGATTCCCTACCTTAGAATTACCCCCAGGCATCGGACTGGATCCGGAAAGTTTTCATCAGCAGTACCCCTGCCGTCGGTAGGTGTCGTCGTGCGGCTCAGCATACGTCGTCGTAGTCGCCGAGATCATGTCGCTGGAGCTACTTAGAAGGCACCCACGCGCGCTGACGTCAGTTCTTTCTTTTTCCGTGCCAGCAAGAGCAGATCCGGAGAGAGCTGTACCCCCAGTCACTTTTTGTCTCTGTTTTTTGAGTCTTCAACTCCTGGTGTAAAGGGATGCCCGGTTTTGAGTCTTGCGCGGCTTGACCCCGCACAATGTCGGTGATGGACCCGCACCGTGAGTGTCTCTACTGCCTGGACCACGACTCCGAGTCGTGCCCCGAAGGCTGGGCCATGGCTCTGAAAACTTTGCGAGAGCGGTCCTGAAAGTTGCTGGAGGCTTGGGAGTTGGCTCCGCGCCCGGGAGGACTGGGAGGGGTTTGAGGACCCTCTCGCAGCCCACTGCAAGTTAGACCCAGATTGGGAAGAGGATTTGGAGGATGAAGGTGACTTGGATTTTTCTCCAGAACCTGGCACACTGTCTCCTTCTACCGTAGCTACAATGGAAGGTGGTACATACTCTCTGGTGTTGCATAGAGCAGCAGAGGCTCTTCACCTCGATCTCCCTACAGTGGCTGTCAGGACTAACCTCATGACAGAAGTACTCCGGCCAGTGTCTTCCTCTAAGGAGCTGCTGCTGCCCTTTAATAAAGCAATTTCGGATGTTCTTTTGGGCACCTGGTCCAGGCCCAACACAGGGGCTCCTGTGGATAAGATTGTGGCCCGACGCCATCGCCCGGCCTCGGGCTACCCCATTTTCCACCCCAAACACCCAACCAATGAGAGCTTGGTCATCAACGCCTCTGTGCCCCCAAGCGCATTCCCTTCCGCACCTCCAGACAGGGAACCCAAGAAACTGGAACAGTTTGGGAAGATCATTTTTTCAGGGCTGCAGTCTGTGACTACCACATGCTTCTTGGGCTGTTATTCCCATTCTGTGTGGGACACGTTTGTGCAGGTGCTGCCTCAGTTTCCGGAGGCGACCCAGATGGTGCTCTCCCAAGCTATTGCTGAGGGTAGAGACGCGGCCAAGTTCATAATTCCTTGTGGCCTTGTCACCGCCGACTCGCTTGGCAGGGTAGATTTCCACGACAGTGGCACTACGCCGCCATGTCTGGCTGAGGACATCTGTTTTTTCTAGGGATATCCATAACACTCTCATGGACATGCCCTGCGATGGCACTCTCCTTTTTGGCGACAAAGCAGACAGTGCGTTGTAGCATTTTAATGACTCACGGGCTACTGCCAAGTCCTTGGGCCTTTCGGCCACGCGCACTCCTTCTGCTTCTGCTTTTCGCTCCTTTCGTGGCCAAGGAAGGGGCACCCAAACACGTTCATTTTAGAGACAAAGGCCTGCGCAGCAACAATCTCAGCGCAGCCGTGGGACCCGCAGAGGTGGGTCACTGCGGGCAGGTCAGTCCACCACCTCCCCTGCGTCCACTGCCACTAAACCTTCCTAGTCCGGTGTTTCAGGCCCACCAAACGCCAGTGGGTGGCAGGATAGCCATCACCTCCCCCACTGGCGTACCATCACCTCGGACAGGTGTGTTTTGCTGATAGTCCTATCTTAGACCTTCGGAACGTCAATCACTTCCTTCGGAAGGAGAAGTTCAAAATGCTCACACTTGCTCAGGTCTTGTCTGCCCTAGACCCTCAAGACTGGATGGTGGCGTTGGACTTGCAGGACGCTTATTTTCATATCCCTGTCATGCCGGCCCACCGGCGTTACCTACGGTTCTCGGTAGGCCACGAGCACTTTCAGTTCACTGTGCTCCCCTTTGGTCTTACCAGCGCCCCTTGGGTGTTCACAAAAGTGATGGCGGTGGTCCAAGCTCATCTGCGCAGATCAGGGGTTTCAGTCTTCCCCCTATCTCAATGACTGTTTGTTGAAGGCGGGCTCCCCAGGCAGTAGTTTCCCTCCTCCAGACTACGGCCGACCTGCATTTTCTGGGGTTTTCCATCAACTTGCCGAAGTCGCACCTGATTCCCTCTCAGAAGCTCCTCTTTATCGGAGCGGTGTGGATACAGCGCAGTTTCGAGTTTGTTACCGAACAGCCAGTCCGGGACATTCGGGCTATGATTCCGATCTTTCGGCCCTTGTCCCTGGTTTCGGTCAGGGTGACCTTGAGGCTGCTGGGCCTCATGGCCTCCTGTATCCTGCTGACCAATCATGCCAGATGGCATATGCGGGCTCTGCAGTGGGACCTGAAGTTCCAGTGGGCACAGCATCAAGTGGACCTTTCCGAGTATGTCCAGATCTCGAGGGCACTGCGCAACAGTTGCAGTGGTCGCTCACGAACCAACATTGGGTCAGCGGCAGATCACTCTCCCTTCCCCAACTGGAGCACACAGTGGTGACGGATGTGTCCCTCCTGGCATGAGGCAGCAACATGGGAGAGGCGGAGATCAGAAGTCTCTAGTCTCTGGCGGAGTCCAGGCTCAATATCAACCTTCTGGAGCTCCGGGTGATCCTACTTGCACTGAAAGCATTCCTTCCCTCTGTCAAGGGAAGAGGAGTGCCGACAACACCACTGCCATGTGGTATTGCAACAAGCAAGGTGGGGTGGGGTCATGGACCGTATGTCAGGAGGCTCTGCGTCGCTGGGCATGGCTGAAACCGCAAGGCATTTCCTTGACAGTTCAACACTTGGCAGGTTCTTTTAACGCCAGGGTGGAAGAACTCCGCCGCAGGTGCATGATGGTTCACGAATGGCGTTTTCACTCAAAGGTGGTGCAAGGTCTCTTTCAACTGTGAGGAGAGGCTTGGTTAGATCTATTCGCCACCGTAGAGAACGCGCAATGTCATCACTTCTGCGTGTTGTAATTTCCAAGGCGGCACTCGCTCGGTGACGCTTTTCGTCACAAGTTGAGCTGCGGTCTAGTGTACGCCTTTCCGCCTATACCAATACTACTCAGAGTGCTGAAGAAGATCAGGTGCGACCAGACCCACGTCATTCTTGTGGCCCCGTACTTGGCTCAAAGAGTTTGATATCCTGAGCTACTCAGTATGAGCACGGATCCACCAATCCGACTGCCTCTTCAAGAGGATCTTCTGTCGCAGCTGCAGGGGATGGTCCTCCACCCGAACCTGCCCAGCCTCCACCTACATGCGTGGAGATTGAGCGGCAACAGTTGATTCCATTTGACTTGTTACCTGAAGTCTGATATCATTCTGGCAGCCAGGCGTCCCTCCACTAAATCGGTATACACCTGCAGGTGGACAAATCTGTGGCATGGTGCACAGCAAAGGCTGTGGATCCCCTTTCTGCCCCTCTTTCAGAAGTCCTTTTGTTCCTTCTTTCACTGGCCCAGCAGGGCTCTGCTCTGGGCACTACTAAGAGCTACCTTTCTGCAAGTTCGGCCTTTTTCAGGCTCCCTGATGAGCCCTCTCTTTTCAAGTCCCCTGTTGTAAATAGATTTCTCAAAGGTATTACCCACCTTTTCCCTCCTATTCCATTTGTGATGTCGCTGTGGGACTTGAATCTGGTTCTTACTTTTTCTTACTTTTTTGATGTGTGCTACTTTTGAGCCACTTCACAACTGTCCTCTTCATTTATTAACTTTGAAAACTGCTTTCCTGGTTGCCATCACCTCCACTAGGCGTGTGAGTGAGCTCCAGGCTCTTTCCTGTAAGCCTCCTTTTGTGTCGGTTCATCCGGATAAGGTTGTGCTTCGCACTCGTTCTTCCTTCTTGCTAAAGGTTGTCACTGCCTTCCACATCGGGCAAACTATCACCTTGCCCGCTTTCTTTCCGCCTCCGCACCCTTTCAGAGAGACTCCACTGTGTGGACTCAAAGCGTGTTCTGGGTGGATGACCAGCGCTTTGTTGGCTACGTAGGCGCGAAGAAAGGCGGGCGGTACACAAGTGGACTACCTCCCGCTGCGTTGTTTTGTGTATCAAGGCCTGTTATTCTCTGGCTAAAAAGGAACCTCATGGGGTTGCGCGCCCTATTCTACCAGGGACAGCAGCTACTACTGCATTGGGACGTGGTGTCCCTCTGCAAGACATCTGTCAGGTTGCTACTTGGGCCTCGCTTTACTAAGCATTATTGCCCTGACAGTCGAGTCCGGAGACGCGGCTTCTTTGGCTGTTCTGTTCTCCGTGACTTTTTGGTGTAATCTTGTTTCGCAGACCCACCACCAGAGTTGGTAGCTGTGGTATCTATTTTAAGGTAAGGAATCTATCACTAACGTGTCTCTTTCAGATGCACAAGTTACTTAACTTCTGTAACGATAGATCTAAAAGAGACATTAGTTAGTGATAGATTCCTTACCGCCCCACCCATCCTCCCTGTTCTGCGAACTGATTTCTAGGGTTAAGGTCATCCTTTCAGGGCCCTAGTTTCAATGCACCAGTGGTCAGTATCTTGCAAGGCTCTGCGTTCCTGGGGCCGAAAGTCGTGTACAGAACTGACGTCCGCGCGCATGGGCGCGTCTAAGTAGCTCCAGCGACGTCATCTCGGCGACTATGACGCCAACGCTGTACGCTGAGCCGCACAACAACTCCTACCGACGCGCAGGTGTACTGCTGACGAAAACTTTCCAGATCCAGTCTGACGCCTGGGGGTAATTCCAAGGTAAGGAAACTATCACCAACTAATGTCTCTTACAGATATATCGTTACCGAAGGTAAGTAACTTGTGCTTCAGTTCAGAGCTATTATAGCGGGGTGGTGTCTGGGGATAAACTCAATTTGTTCAATTCTAATAAGAAAATGGAGAGTGCTTGCAGATTTTTGGGGGCAGTTTTGCAGGATGATTGGAATAGTAACATAATATAACGTGTATTTGTAATGCGCACGTTCACCCAGAAGGGTATCTTTGCGCTGAATAACATATGTCAATTGTTATCTGACTCAATGGTACTCATTTTATCGACCTCAGGAGGATGAAAGGCTTGCTTGGATTTGAAGTTTTGACCATCAATTCAAACACAAACCCTTACTGTGGATGCACTGCTTGGGTCCTTCAAGTGGCACTACTTGATTCAATAAGGCCACAGTTTCACCCTTTTCTCTGTCCCATTACCTAAACCACTCCCTCATGGTCCTGAAGAAGCGCTAAGAATCTCCTCCTGAGACCACACTATAGTGTGAAACATGTCGACCCCATCCTTTAAAAAAAAATAATAAACACTACACTTGTTTAGCTACTGAGGGCCATGACTACCCTCGAGGAGCACTAACCTGTTTAGTTTTTTAAACCATGACAGAGGGATCTCGCTCATTAAATTGGTCTACCTAAGATACCCTCTAGTCATTTTAATTGTCACTTCTCACATAACACTGCACTATGACCTGCACACACCATATCGCTAGATCACAAAAAGATCTCTGACAAAGTGATCTTTCGGGGGACCCGTAAGGCATTGCAGCTCCAGCCCAATGAGGAGCACTGCCCCATGATGAAACATGACATCCTTCGGGCGTGTGAGGTCATCAAGTAAAAGTCTCTCTGAGTTCGTTCCATTTCTCTAAAACGACCCTTTTCCAACTCCTGTCTCAGAAACAGTGATTTTCCTTAGTGGCATCTACTATTCTGGAGCACAAGCCACTGGACCTATATCCAGCTCCTTGTCCCCACTTCCACCTTTTCAGTCCTGAATTAGCATACCTATTAATTTGTTTTACCAATAAAAACTTGGAATCCAGTAAAATTTCCACATTCTTAATCTACTGTTATTTGAGAGATGTCCACAAGAATTTCGGCGTGTAAATATTTGGGAGCTTCAAACTAACATTTTCTCAGTCTTACCAGCATCTAGGTTAGCCAATTTATTGGCATCGAGGTTCTGATTGTACCAACTCAAGTCCTCACTCTTGCCCCGGTTGATTTTGCCCTCTTAGCCTCAATAGGTTTTGTGCACAATGAGTTATGGAGTTATAAAGAAAGTCCATCATGGAGTAAAGGCACCCAATGGCTGAAAGTCTAACCAAAATTCTCTTAGTAAGAGTCAAAATCCAGAGATGACTCTACATGTAATCAGGAGGGAATGTGAAGTGTAGAGAGGGAGGTAGACTGCATCCTTTTTAAACAAATTGTGCTAGATCAATGCCCTTCTGATCTCTCACTTCTGTAAATGCTCATGAAGGATAGCGTGGTGAATGATGTAGAATGTTTAGTCGGTTCTAACATTATCGTTGCACCAGCACCAAATTATTACTAAATGATTCTTCCCCGGGATACCCGACATGGCGCTCATTCTTAACACATAAAGCTATTGCATTGCTCATTTCATCTTGCTCGGAGTACTGTCCTAATTTTTGATTGGAGGCAGTGGTGTACAGTAGGAAAAAAACCACTGCCCACCTCAGTAGTGAATTTGCATTGCGTTTCTTATTTGTTATACGTTTGAAGGACACAGCAATAGTTGAATCGCATTGGTGATCGATTTTCTTTTTTATGAATACAATTCCCGGAGAGAACCCATGGCAGGTAGCCTGAGATCAAGCCTCAAGTTCAACATCAAGAGGGTAACTAGCCAAGTGTGTAAGTTCCATTTTCATTAAAATAATGCCTAACTTGTGATGGGCTTTCAGTCATTAAGTGACTCCTCCTTTCAATGATAGTGCGCATTGGCATCAACTCCATAGTTAGATTGTTTTTTTTCTGCCATCGGTTTCGGACGTATATTGCTGCGCTCCGGTTCGAAGCCGTTCTTCAGGTTCCCCTCTGTGCACAATTCACTCACCCTCAACAGTATTGTTATTCCATCATGTTTTCCAATCTCCTCATATCATATCACTTTCACAAAAAGACTCTTTCGATCGGGAAACTTTGTGGCAGGCCGTTGGGCCTAACCATGCCGAAACTTTTTGCAGTCGATGGAATGGACTCCAAATTCTGTCCTCGGTGCCACGCTAAGTACCCACACACGGACCCGCACGAAGTTTGCAACTTGTGCTTCTCCCCGGAGTACGACGAACAAGACTGCAATGCGTGCAAATCTTTCCGATCCAAAAAGAGGCTCCTTGACCGTTTGGCTCGACGTCACGAAATGCAACAACACCACAGAGGCTCCATTCCGGATCTGTTCGGAGAAGATTTGAGCACGATGTCGATGACGCGCAAGGTGCCGAGGAAGAAGAGGAGCCCATTTCCATGTCAGAAGCTGACTCTGACATGGACAAGGAGATTCCGCAGGGTCAGTGTACCGCGAGTACTGAGCCATCCCTGCCTCGAACACCAGCGCTGCCCAAGAAAAAGGCTACAGGCCTTCCTCTGCCTTCGGGCCACGGTAGGCACCAAGAAAATGTTTCAGGTCCCCACCTTCGGGCCCGGCACTGTAACAAATATCAAAGCCTTCTGGCTCTGGATCGGGTCGACCCCATTCGGGCACCAAGCCGAAGTTTTCATTGAAACAAACACTTTTCGTACTTGACTCAACTCCTTCGGTACCAAAACTAAAACCATCCTGGGATCCGAAAACATCGGCTCCGAAAATATTGGCACCAAAAGATAAAACGGCTCCTACTCCATCAAAGGATCCTCGTTTCGATGCCCCACCTTAAAACGCAGACCTAAAACAGAAGGAACTGGTCATCAATCCTAAAACTGGAAATATTCAGATGAAATTGCCATTAAAACGTACATCAGAAGCAGTGGAAGTTAACCACATTCCTCTTTTTTTTTTTAAACTTCATTTATCATTTTCAAAAAGAACAAAGATGAAGCATTCAGCTATGTATCATTGCGTTGCATCTTGACACATTAATAAAATAACGGGAGACGGAGCATACTCATATAATACAATTGACCAAGACATAGGGCGTTTAGATGACTGAAACATTGCAGCAGTTGCCAATAAGGAGTCGGGAAGACACAAGATACCCCAAATATCCCCCCCCCCAAAAAAAAATAATGAATCAGAGTGTGGGGGGAAAACAATAATAGAGAAATGCACAAAACGATGATCTTCTAAGCGTACAAATCCAATTTACAAAATGAAACAAAACAAATCATCTCAACCCACCCCTTCAGGCACAATGTGATGGTCTAGACGAGTCTGGCGATCCGCAACAGTTTTGGTGAGGTATGTACGGTAATGGCCCCAGATGTCAATGGGTCTAGAGGAAGAGGGGATCAGGGTTGAAAATTGCTCACTGGTAGTATTCAAAAGGTGAGACTCCTGAGCCAAGATGCATGCTTCGGAGAGCGTCTGTCGCACCTTAACAATACCACCTCACGTTTAGCCAATAAG
The DNA here is from genome assembly GCF_964263255.1 of Lissotriton vulgaris. Classification (NCBI taxonomy): domain Eukaryota; kingdom Metazoa; phylum Chordata; class Amphibia; order Caudata; family Salamandridae; genus Lissotriton; species Lissotriton vulgaris. The sequence continues at coordinate 1,170,641,448 of NC_141695.1, forward strand.
AATCCCAGTGCCACGAGCCTACGCACATTACTTGGAAAGTTGGCAACATAGCCCAGCAGGGCAATTTCAGGGGTGGGGACAAGGTTTAAGTGTAACATATCACTAAATGTGCGGTGAACTTGGGACCAATATTCTTGAATCAGTGGGCATGACCATGAGAGGTGTATGAAGTCTGCGAACAGGGCTTTACACTTAGGACAAATATGAGAACGGTCAGGATCAATCTTGTGCGAGCGTGCTGGGGTGTGGTACAGTCTCCGCAAAATTTTAAAATGTAAAAGCTTATGCCTGCTATTTAGGGAGACTTCTTTAGTAGCCCTGCAACACCACTGCCACTGCGGATCAGAGATAGGATAACCCAGGTCAGCCTCCCATGCATCACGCCCCCTGGTATCAAGGGAAGGGAGGTAAGTACTGCACATATGAACTAATTTGGAAACTAAATGAGCACCCGAGGGGTGCTGGATCAGATAGGTGAGGGGAGACGCCTCTTCAGGGGCTAGGGGGAACGTTGGGGATGAGGTTTGCATCAGGGATCGCAATCTGGTCAGCACAAAGGAATCCATGAACAAGCGTTCTGTAAAGCGTTGATCATCAGAAATGGATAAGGCGTGGCCATCAGGAAACCGATCACCGATAGTGGAGATGTTAAATTTGGTCAAGGTGTGTCGTACCACAGATTCCCCCTTGATCGGGAGCCAGGAAGAATTGGGCAAAGGGAGGGCCGGGAAGTATAACTGATCAAGACCAATGAGTCTACGCAGTCTATCCCACGCCCAACAGGTTGATGAGACTGTTTGAATGTCCCGCGGGTCTCAAGGGAAACCCCCCGGGAGCACAGTGGATAATAAGCCGGGGAGTACCAGGTCGGCTTCAGGTTTCAAATACAGAATACGGGCATCTGGGTGGAACCAAGAATATGCATATGAACATTGGACAATTAAGAAATAAAGATAAAAATCCGGGACGCCAAAACCACCACGCTCGTAAGGAAGCGTCAAGACCTTCCAAGACACACGTGGATTCTTATCGCCCCACACCAAGCGCAGAAGTAAGGATCGAACTTGGGCAAAAAACACTTTGGTAAGGGGGATGGAAATATTATTGAATAAATATAAAAAGCGCGGCAGCACTACCATCTTGATTATGGCAATACGCCCAGCCATAGATAAAGGGAGGCAAATCCATCTCTCAATCTGGCTCTCCAGGACATCAACCGCACTGCCGTAATTCAATCTAATGATGGAAGCGGTGTCCAAGTGAATATGGATACGTAAGTATGTTAGAGTCCCGACTCCATGTAAGGGGGAAGGAGCAAGGCCACTCTCCAGTAGACGGGGTGAGCGGAAAGATGACAGACTTGTGCCAATTAATACGTAGTCCCGAGAACTTGCCAAAACGGAATATCTCCAAGATCAGAGGTTCGAGGTTGATTTGAGGTTGCCTGACATATAAGATGGTATAGTCCGCATAAAGTGATATTAGCAGTGGGCCCGCGGTGGAGGTGGTTCTCTTGGAATTGCCGGACCAGAGGGTCCATAGCCAGGATGTACAGCATCGGTGATAAGGGGCATCCCTGTCGCGTGCCCCGCGTCAGGGAGAATTGCTCTGTGATGGTGCCGTTGAGTCGCAACCTGGCCGTGGGTAGAGTGTATAACAATGCTACTGTGGAGACGAAGCATTCAGGCATGCCCATGCGTTGCATGATTGACAAAAAAGGACCATTCCAGAGAATCAAATGCCTTCTCCGCATCAAGAAGGATCGCAGCGGCCGGAGTGGCGGGATCAATTCGGTGTAATACAGAGATGAGGGTCCTAAGAATAAGTGAAGTCGAGCGATTTGGAACAAAGCCTGATTAAGCTGGGGAGATAATGGACTCCATCAGCAACGATAATCGGATGGCAAGGACCTTTGCTAGGATCTTGTAATCAAGGTTTAATAGAGATAGAGGTCTATATGAACTACACAATGTGGGGTCCTTATCCAGTTTTGGGAGCAGTAGGATTACCGCCTCCCTGAAAGTGGGGGGCAAACAGCCCGTTTCGAGCGCCTCAGCATATACCTCCACCAAGCGGGGACCAGTTCTTCCTTATAGGCCTTTTAGAAGTCCGCACAGAAGCCATCAAGGCCTGGCGCCGAGGAACCTCTCAAGGAGTCAATAGCCTCAACAATACTATCTTGCGTGATGGGGGTAGCCAAGAAGTCTTGCATGTATTTCTCTAAGTAAACCATTGCGACCTCATTAAGGTAGCTACCACGATCCTCGCGATCATCAGACAATGTGGAGGTACACAAAGTTTTATATTAGGATAAACAGCTGTCACAAACCTTAGGTGTGGTACGGAGTATGTCCCCCGTTGGACCTCTAATTTCCATAATATAAGACAAAGTGTTAGGGGGTCGAAGCAAATGTGCCAGAAGCTTACCCGGTCTGTCGCCTTCTCCATACTGCCTCGCCGCACATTGTTTGGTCAAGAATCAATTGCGAATGCTTGGCCTCCCACTCCTCAGAGTGGGACTGCAACTGCTCAACGTCAAGTGCAGCAATTTCCCGCTCAATACGAGTCAGCACAGAACGAACGTCTCAACACACCTGCATGCTTAGAAACACCACAAATGGTGGCTTTGAATCCCTCCCAAAGCACTGCCCAGGTGTCCACCGTACCCGTGTTAAGGTCGAAGTATTCCTCAATGGCCAGTCTAACCTCCTCCGTGAAAACGGGGTCCAACAAGGCCTTCCCGGGGAAGCGCCACTGCCTCTCATAACCACCCGCCCTAGGAATCTTTAATCTAAGGACAATGGGAGAATGATCAGACAGAAGGCGTGGAAGTGTAAGAAGGTCCTCCACCCAGCCAACCACCCCCGGGGAGATGAGCCAGTAATCCATCCTGGTCCAGGTGTTGTGATACCCAGAATAGTGGGTATAGGCTGGCGTCAACAAATGTAAAGTGGCTTCGATGTCAATGAGAGAAATGTGAGCATATGTCGAGGAGCACCGGGCGTGAGCAAGTTTTAGTATCCGGGGAAGAAGAGGTGCTATCCCTGATTGGGTTGAACAGCAAATTAAAGTCTCCTCCAACAATTAGCAACCTGGGTCAAGATTAAGAAGATGGACCTGTAATTCCTGGAAAAAGGAAGGAGTGTCAGCTTTAGGACCATGAATTCCAACCAGTGTGATCCTGTGCCCCGAAAGGGTCCCCGCGACTATGACATATCTGCCCTCTTTGTCTAAGATGCTGTGAGACAGAGCAAATGGTAAACGCTTGTGGATAAGTATGGCTACCCCTCTGGAATAACTGCTGTAACAGAAATAGCGGTGAACCCCCCAGCTCCTAGCCACATGTGTAGTGTCAGTGGGGGACAAGTGGGTCTCCTGCAAAAAAACTGTCAATCTCATGCCTGGCAATGTAATTAATGACCTGTTTACATTTTTTAGAATGGTTCAGTCCCTGTACATTCCAGGACATCAACGGAAGGTCCGAGCTGTAATCCTAGCTTGGCCATATAAGCGTCAATGCTAAAAGTAACCTAGAAAATGAGTAGCTCTCTTCACGCTCCATGGGTCGGCGATTAATGCAACAAGCACAAATGAAACAAAACCAAACAAACCCCCCCAACCCCTCCCACCCCTCTCCATCCCTCTCCACCCAACCTCTTACAAACCCCTAAGATGAAAACCTAACGAAATATGGTAGTGGAACAAAGCGATATACATGGCATTGATAGATTGCATACATAATCAACTGCATCAAAAGATCCTGCAATAACCAAGACTTCAGAGGTGTCCGCCATGGGGGGGAGCAACGCCCCAACATTCGGGCAAACCAATCTATTTAATCATGAATGCACCAGTCCTGAATTCAGACCAGCAACCCCAGAGCTGATAATCTAGATAACATGTTGGAGTGTCAGCCATGTCCCGTGGCCGAGAATAGATCAACGCTGTGTTGGGAATCATCCTGCACCGGAGAGGGCATTCTGGAATCGGTGTTTGAGTGAGAACCCTGCTTTTTATAGTTCTGACAAAACTCCTGCGCCTCCATGGGGGTGTCAAAAATGCGAAATCTGCCTGCTACGTCAACCCTGAGGTGGGCTGGATAAAGCATACCGTATTTAAGTCCAAGGTTCCACAAGTTGGGTTTAACTCCAGTGTATTTCTGTTGCGCCTCTTGTACCATGAGGGTGAAGTCCGGATATAAGGACAGTGCGTCACCCTGCCACTGGATCTCTCTTTTTTTCACGTGTCGCCCGGAGGGCAGAGTCACGGAAGTTCATGATCCTAGCAATTATGGGACGTGGGGGTAGACGTGGACGGGGACCCAGGGATCTATGAGTCCGCTCCACTACGAAACCCTGTTAAATAGCTCCCTGCCAAATAGTTTGATGAGCAGATTTTCGACAAACAAGTCCAGTTTGTGTCATCTCCGCCACGCCAAGAATGCGTATGTTGTTGCGTTGGCCATGCGCCTCAAGGTCTTCATTTTTGATGGCCACATCCTTCAGGATTTTTTCGGCACGTTTTAGGCGTTTTGATGACTTGGTAGGCGCATCCTCTATATCAGAGACTCTGGATTCGACAACGTCCAGTCGCCGGTCATGGGCCTGCACTTTAGACCCCATGTCAGCCAGCTTTTGCTCCAGAGTGTCAAATCTACTGTCAAGCGCCTTAAATCCGCCCTCATCTCCCCCATCATGGCAGTGACCAGTGAGGTAGTATCTTCCCGGACGGGGGCATCTGTAGCGCCCGATGAAGAACCGGGGGTGCGTCAGTAGCAAGCAGGGAGGTCTTATCGAAGCTGAGCTTACGCTGGCTAGGGTCTCTTTTCCCCATGCTGGTGAATTGAAAGCAGGGAGTATCAGCCTAACTGTAACGAAACGAGGAGCACCTAGAACCAGGCCCAATAAGCAGACAACCCTGTGCCCAGCCCAGCGGAGCCCAAACTGGACGATGTGAAGCCGGCAGTGAGCAAATGGCAATCGCGCATCAAAGACACGCCGCAAACAGCTAGCCAGCCTCAGGGAGTGGACGAAAGCACCACAGCGTAGGGTCCAATAGCAAGAGGACGGAGGCCGCAAACCATGTGCACGGTAGGATCAGCTGCAAAGCGGGCCGAAGCTCAGGGCGCAGCATAATGGCGGGTGAGCAAACATTCAGATGACCCAGTGGGGACCGAAGAAAGCCGCCTCCAACACGTGGCAGCGGCCAAGTGCGATGGTACAGTTTTTAAACCAACACAGGTGTCGTAGATTGGTGGGGCAGCGTAATCTGGGGCTGCCACAATGGCGAAGTAGGCCTAATGGGGCCTGCAGCGTCGTAGTTGCGGCCTCTATGGGGCTGTGGGGATTAGGTGCAGAGGGAAGGCGGGGCCACCACAAACCGACAGGGTGCAAATACCCAAGGCGTCCGCCACCGCCTACAGCCCAGTCGTGGCGCCTAGGACACCGCACATCAACCCCCCGGGCCCGCCGTTAAGAGCCGCAAATCGAGCCTCCAGCTCCGGCCTACGCACCAGGCCCGAGGGCCAACAGCACGCACCAGAGCCACAGGACCATCGGGGCGCCCACCCAGATCGGGCCAAGGAGCGAGCGAGGGCACCCCCAGCACCCCGAGCAAGCACGGGGCAGGGTGAAAAAAACCTACGGTGCAGCACTCACCTGACGGCCGGGTGCAGTTAGGGAGAACGCCGAGGAGGGTGGCGCTCGGTCCCCTCCGCCGATCTCACCTCTTAGGCTGCTCCCAAGCCCCAGGCTAGTACCGGGTGGCAGCAAATCATTTCATCTGCAGGATGGAGTCGGGCTGCAGGTTCAAGACCGCGTTAGGGCTGCAGGATGTGGGACGACGGTCACCCGAACGGCGGAGCTTCAATCGGAGTCGGCCATTTTAGTTGCCTCCGTGGCCACGCCCCCCCAACCACATTCCTCTTAAGAGGAAAAATGTTGGTACGAATCCCTCACCTCCTTCTATTTCTCCTCCACTCATTAATAACACCCACAAATTCACCAGAATCACCTGACAACCAGGATGATGGGGATTGGGTAGATGATAATTGTCCTGATCCATGGAACGATTATAATAGTGGCCGCCATCTTGGATTGGGCCGGTTCGCCCGACCCCACCTACGCCACTCCCCCCACGCTGCTCCTCTATTTAAACGTCCCCCATGTGTCAGCGCAGCGGACGAGCGCAGCGGGCGCGCCGTAGGCTCGCCGGAGTCAAGCCAGAGTCCTGCCCGTCTGCGCCCGTCCGCGGCAGGCCGGGGCTAGGGGCACCCCCCCTTGCCCATTACCCTTTATATTCATCCTCCTTCCTTCTCTCGCTATGGTCTCCTGGTACCGTCAGCCCGTCCACATCCGCACTACTGGCTCAGCTAGGTCTACTATGCCGTTCTCCTTTCTCACCCCCTTCCATTATCCCTGTCTGCCCTTCCCCCCCTCCGTCCGTTTCATGTACTCCGGCCTTTAACACCACGGCCACGCTACTAAACACCCGATCTGCTGTTAGCCATCAGTACGAACTATACGATTATATCGACACTCATAAACCAGATCTCCTGTTCTTAACGGAGACCTGGTTTAAGGCTGACTCCCTGCCCAACGTTTTAGCCGCACTTCCCCCTGGCTACTCGGCTCTTCGAGCAGACCGGCCAGAGGGCAGGAGAGGCGGTGGAGTGGCCCTGATAGCCCGCACTGACCTTCAGTTTCAGACTCTTCCCTTCCCCCCCATCCCCGAAGTGGACTACCTGGTCATCCGCTCCAACTCCCAATCCTCCCCTTTAACCTCTGTTCTAATTTATCGCCCCCCTCCCTCTCCCACTTTTGTCTCTAACCTCCAGGACATACTGGCAACGCTGGTAGTGAATAACTCTTCAGTGCTAGTCTTAGGTGACCTAAACTTCTGGCCTAATGACCCTGCCGAGAGCCCCTTGTCCAAAGATTTCACCGACCTTATGCTTAGTCTTAATTTCACTCCTCACATCCACAGCCCCACTCACGTTCAAGGCCACTCACTCGATCAGGTTTGGACCTTGAACATCCCTACTACTCCCCCCACCATTTCCCCTTGTCCCTGGTCTGATCATTTTTTAATTTCATTTTCCCTTGCCTTAGCCCCCATTATCAAGCCTCCACTCCCTAAGAACACCTGGGCCAGAAAATGGGGCAAAGTCGATTTGCCATCCTTCTGCTCTTCGCTAGCCAGCACCAGCCCTGACCTCTCAGGCCTCGCCGCCCCTGTCCAACTGGACACCATTAACAACTGGTTGACCCATGCGGGCGACGCCTTCGCCCCCCTTAGACGTATTACGGTCAAGCGAGCCCACGCCGCCAACCGGTGGTTCACTCCCACTCTTAAGGAGAAAAAGCTGGCCGCACGTAGGGCAGAACGAGCATGGAGAAAAGCATACTGTCCCTCTCTAAAAACCATCTATCTCTCTGTGCTCAAGGAATATAAGCAGAGCATCCTTAATGCCAAGACCTTATTCTATTCTAATAGAATATTGTCAGCAGAGTCACAGTCGAAGGAAATTTTCGCCATAGTGCACGAGCTCGCGTCATCTAACAGAGTCTCGGCCTCTATTCCATCCTCTCAATCTCTCTGTGACTCGCTCAACGACTTCTTTGTGGACAAGGTGATAAAGATTAAGGCCAATATCCCTTCCCCATCCCCTACTTTCACCAATCCTTCCCCCCCCCCCGCTTCCTCCAAACTCACCTCCATCCCCCCCTTGACCACAGCCACGCTTCTCCCCCTGCTTCACAGGGTGAAATCAGGTTCCCCCCTAGATTTCGCCCCCGCCCACATCTTGAGAGAAATCTTCCTAACATGCCCATCCCCAGCCCTCACACTTCTAAATGATTCCCTCAGTAATGGAGTGGTTCCCGCCCCCCACAAATTTGCAGCCGTTATTCCCATTCTAAAAAAGGCTGGTGCGGACCCTTCATCCCCTTCCAACTATCGTCCCATCTCCCTCCTTCCCTACCTGGGAAAGGTTCTAGAAACCCACGTCACCGCCACTCTGAGCTCCCATGTGGAAATCAACCACTGCCTTTCCCCTCGGCAGGCGGGCTTTCGCCCCCTCCATTCCACGGAAAAGGTAGTGGTCTCAGTTATGGACAGCCTACGCAAGGGCATCGACACCAATCTCCCTCAGGCCCTCATTCTTTTAGATCTGTCCGCCGCTTTTGACACGGTGGACCATTCCACCTTACTTACCCGTGTCAAGGCGGCGGGCATAGAGGGTCTAGCCCTCGCTTGGCTTGAGTCCTTTCTAAGCGGCAGAGCTCAGGCAGTCCATCTTACCGGTTTCACTGCGGCCTCCCACAAGGTGACGTGTGTGGTCCCCCAGGGTTCCTCACTCTCCCCCCTTTTGTTTAACTTATACATTTTCCCCCTCATTTTTATGTTACAGCAGCTCGAGGTCACGGTGTACAATTACGCCGATGACCTCCAGCTTATTTTCAACCTTTCTCATTCCCCTTCATCCTTCCAGAATGTCCAATCTGTCATGTTGTTCATTCAGGATTGGATGAACTGCAACCACCTCAAACTCAATCCGGACAAGACTGAACTAGTCTTGACCGGAGGTGGTTGCAGTCCTTGGTCCCCTTCTCACTGGCCCTCCCCACTCGGTGCTCCCCCACTCCCGGTCCCCAAAGTCAAAACCCTTGGTATCTTCCTTAATCCCTCACTTTCTGTCCACTCACAGGTTAGTTCTGTTGTCTCCTCTTGTTTCTTCTCCCTCAGAACCATCAGGAAGATCTCTCGGTTCTTTTCACTCCCCGCCCTAAAGATCATAGTGCTGGCAATGGTGTTGTCGCGCCTCGACTACGGCAACATCATTTACAATGGCGCTCCTGCCTACGCCATTCACCGGCTGCAACTAGTGCAGAACCAGGCGGCCCGACTTATCTATGGCCTGCCTAAATATCATCGGGCCACCCCTTTACTGCAGGCACTGCACTGGCTGCCGGTGAAAGAGCGGGCCCTGTTCAAGCTTGGGTGCCTCACCTTTCAGGCTAGAATGGGCACTGCACCAGAGTTCATCTGCTCGGCTATCAAGCCTTACACCCCAGGGAGAGAGCTTCGCTCCTCTCACCTGGCCCTCTTAACTGTCCCCCGATTCAAAAAGAAAAAGGCTGGCGGCACCAAGTTTTCTGTTCTGGCCCCTGTGTTTTGGAACTCCCTGCCCGCGGCACTCCGCACAACACCCTCCTACACTGAATTTAGGAAAAACCTCAAAACCTTCCTTTTTTCTCGTGCTTTTGCTGCCTAATTTCTCCTCGTTTGCCATCCCCTCGCAATCTGAAGCGCCATGAAACCGCATGGTATAAGTGCGCTATATAAATGTTTTTAAATTCAAATTCAAATTCAATTCAAATTAATATAGAGCCAGACACAGACCATCATCCAGATTTATACCCTACAAAACCTTCTCCACCTGATGATAACATAGGGTACATAGATCTAATAAATAGGGCTGCTAAATATCATGGAGTAAAGCTTCATAAAGAATCCATTGAGGTTGATTTTCTCTTTGAGACATTAAGCTCTTCTCAAAGATCCACTCACACACTACCCATGCTTAAGAGTATGCTAAAACATGCGGACTAAATTTTTAAAGATCCGGTCTTTGCAAAAATTCTTATACCAAGGGTGGATAAAAAGTATAAACCAGCACCATCAGACCCAGTTTATATCAGAGGTCCATTACCATTAGATTCCTGAGTAGTTTCCAATGCCCATAAGCGGGCAAACTCAAACATTAGGAGATGCCCCTCCTCCTGATAAGGAATCTAAACTAATAGATACCTCCGGAAAGAGAATAGCTGCGCAGGCAGCCAATAATTGGCGTATTGCCAATACCCAGGCTTTACTAGATAGATATGACAGAGCACACTACGAATTGCTCTAATTTCTACCTGATGAACAGAAGGCTTAGGCGCATGACTTACTTCAGGAAGGGAAGTTAATTTCAAACACACCAATTAGATGCGCTGTAGATGGAGCTGACAAAGCAACTTGTGCAATCAACACCAGTGTCTTGCTACGAAGGCAACCCTGGCTTAGGATTTCAGGATTTCAGGATTTAAACCCAAAGTACAGGTTTATATTTTAAACTTTCCTTTTGACAAAGAGAATCCCTTTGGTCCCCTGGTAGACCCTTTTTTAGAGAAGATGAAAAAGGACACAAACATTGCAAAATCCATGGGGGGCTTACAGTCCCCATCTTTTAGGGGTTCTTTTTGTCGCGCCTTCTACAGAGGGGGATCAAAAACCATCCTCTACATCCACTTTCTCATTAATCCCAAACCCCATACCACTAATATGATCCCCAAAATAACCCTTTCTAGACTCTCTCCTACTCTGCCCCTCCTGGCATCATCTGACACCTATTTTTACTATAGTGATCCCCCAAAACAAACCTTTAAAAACTCTTCCCTCTTACTCTTCCCCTCAAAAACCCCTTTTACATATCCAAAAGCCTCCTCCTACTGCTATGACCTAAAAAACAAGCATTTGCAATGCAATAGGTCTCGCATCAGGAAAGTGTGAGCTATTGGTATTGTAAATGACAATTTTTTTAAATATGTGTTGGCTTTGAAAATATATAAATTAATAGCATTGTTATTCACAAAGCCAATAGCTTACACTTTCCTGATGCGAGTCCTATTGGCTATGGCAAATCTTGTTGGTAGCAAGCAAGGACAGTGTTGTTGGGGTGCAGAGTGATGATGTGGTTGTGCTGAGTGATGCAGTGGTGCCCCCGAGTGATGCGGTGGTGCCCCCGAGTGATGCGGTGGAGCCCACGAGTGATGCGGTGGTGCCCACGAGTGATGCGGTGGTGCCCCCGAGTGATGCGGTGGTGCCCACGAGTGATGCGGTGGTGCCCACGAGTGATGCGGTGGTGCCCCCGAGTGATGCGGTGGTGCCCCCGAGTGATGCGGTGGTGCCCCCGAGTGATGCGGTGGTGCCCCCGAGTGATGCGGTGGTGCTCCCGAGTGATGCGGTGGTGCCCCCGAGTGATGGGGTGGTGCCACCGAGTGATGGGGTGGTGTCCCTGAGCGGTGTGGTGGTGCCCCCGAGTGATGTGGTGGTGTCCCCGAGTGATGTGGTGGTGTCCCCGAGTGATGTGGTGGTGTCCCCGAGTGATGTGGGATGAAAAAATGTAGGGGGCTTCGGGAAAAGGAGTGGGTACAAAGAGGAGCAAATGGAAAAAGAGGCATCGTCTATTTAATAAAGGGCATTGTTTAAACTGTGAAATTATATTTTGTGCTACACACAGTGTATCACTGTGGATTTTCTGTTATGATATATAGGCATATCACACAACAAAGAACATATGGCTAAAGAAAGCCAGACCTATTGGCTTTGACAATTCTTCTTTGCAGTATCAGATGAAATAAGTGACAATGTTTTTTACAACTTTCTACCTCATTCACACATTCTCAAAGAAAATTTAATTACAACCGATATGTATGTGACTATTATTCTGTGTGTTCTACAGAGAGGCACAGGACTGGATGAGCATGAAGACTGAACACCTTTATGACCAACTGACAGACAATGTGAGAAGCTCGCACTGTCTTCAGCATCTGCTCCCGAGCTCTGGGTAATGCCCAGTCAAGAACACCCATCCACAAACTAAACTCATCCAGTTCACAATATACACTATTCAAGAGGCATATGTTGCAGGAAATAAATGACCAAGACATCTAGAAAAACAAGTACTATTAGGTAATGCAAGGTGAAATAAAACATGTAAAACGTAAATAGGGACTGGGCTGCTAACATGAGTTACTTTAATGGATTTGACAGGCATTGTTAAGTAAACGATCAGTGTTTTGCCTGTAAGGTTAAGATTATAAATATAGGGCCCTGTGGAGACCGGTTTCAAAATTGGTTTTTAATAACAGTCCGGTGTCAGATCTGGCAAGATCTGCCCCACTCAAAGTCCTGTTTATAACGAGAGATATTTGCCTCTGTAGATACTAACCAAAGCGCTTTATGTAAAACAAAGATACAGTGTTGCTTTACCCTCCCGGATTATAGCAAATTTCTGCTCTGAAGTATCTAAAATGAACTATAAAACAGTAATAAAAGAGATGTTACACAAAGCAGCCAACAACCCAAAAACGACCAAAACTAGAGAAAATAAAAATCTGCACATATTTATTTTGGGCAAGTTGAAGCGTTCACATCCATGTGGAATCCAGTTATGTTAAATGTTGCTGCTAAAGTTCTCCTGTAAATACAGTAGAGCGTGATTTTACTGGGTCGATTAAATAATCCTAGAAAATATGCTGAGTGGTATCAACCTAATATGAAGGAGCTACTTCATAATGAAAATTGAGCACGAGTTCAAATGCCTCAACTTTAGGAAGCAAGTATGTTGTCCTGCAGTTTCGTTACATTGCTGCACGTTTAATGTGGTTTACCAAACAAATGACTTGCTCTGTACCAGAAAGCAAAAAAAAGGAAACAGAACTTTGAAATCTGCTTACACCTGGCAATGAAGCAACTTGAAATCTTTGCATTCCAAGTGCCACGGCCATAACATAATTATAATCTGAAACCAGCGCCACTGGCGCTTTTGTATCAACTACACAGTTTAACATTCAGGCAGGTGTGTAACTCCGAACAACGCTGGTGCACAGGTTCATGCGACATTCACTGTTTAATCTCCGTGGACTCCGAATGCCCTTAGGTGTCAGGGGAGGTGAGCACAGCTCAGCACCAAACTCTAAATCCAGAAAGAGTCTCTCTGGCAGCGAGAGCAGATGTGCCTCTATTAACTGCAGCCTCGGGAGAGTTGACAGCACCGTACCCACAGCATTGCAAAGCTCCAGCCTCCCCCTGCATAGGCTACCTTACCCAGCTCACTGCACAGAGTAGCAAAACCCATTGCACTTTAAGGGGGGCTGGCCATGCTGACGAAAATCCCACCGTATAGGCAAAGCGGGAGTGGAACTACAGCTGAGCAGCTGCCACAATGAGCCACTGAACTGAGGGCACATGGGGATTCAGCAGCCCTAGGCTCTCCAGCCCCCTCCTCTTTGGCAAACCCGCCACACCCTCATCAGCCCACGGCTCTGCAAGACCCCCAAGACTGATACTTAAGGGAGAACTCCCCAGAAAGGAAAGCGCTGTACCTCTGGGGTGCTGCTCTCCTCCATTTTACTGCCACTGATGCCGGGACCGGGTCCAATGTGGCGAACAAGCACAATCGCCCACAAGAACAAACCCGAAACACGCAACACCTACATAAAGAAGGAGAAAGGTCGTAAATATTTGCTAAATGGCTGCACCGAAGTCACTACCTGCAAGAAATACCCATCACCACGAAAATCAGACGGTCTCACCCCACGAATTTTTAACCAAGTAAATGACATTACCAAAAGTCGTCATAATTGTACTCGAAGCGCTAAAGTATTTTGAAAGAAAAGCAAATGAAAGTAGTAAACCAGATTGCAAACCTAAGCATTTAACAAGTTAAGTTTTACCAAGTGTGCAAGTGGTTTCAATTCCTGAAAAGTGGGATGTATACGCAAACACTCCATGACTTTCACTTTCTAAAAAAAACAAGGTTTACAATCCCGGGCGGAAGTCAGGCAGGCCGGGGGCGGGACGTGAAGACACACCGGAAGCCCGGGCGGGCTCCCGTGAGGTGAGAGAGCCTCGCACGCACAGAAGGAAGAGACCGCCGCCGCCTGCAACGAGCCCTCGCCTGGAGACGAGTACCGGTGAGTGGGGGCCTTTACTGAGCTGCGAGGGCGGGGGGCATGTGTGTGTGCGTGGGGCGGCGGGGGGCTCTGTATGTGTGTGAGCGTGCGTGCGCGTGTGTATGTGTCTTGGAGTCTGTGTGTATGCGTGCGTGTGTGTATGCGTGTGTGATGACTGCGGGGGGAGGGAGAGAGTGCGTGCGAGCGAGTGTCTGTGTGTGTGTATGCGCATGCATGTGTGTATGTGTGGGGATGTGCACGGCGCGGGAATTCTTGTGAATGTGGACGCAGCGGACGTGCGCGTGCACGAGGTCAAATCCACAAGTTAAAGCGCGTGGCACCCTCTTGTCCTAATCCCCCCGAAGTCGATCACTATAGTTGTCGAGCTGGACTGGAGCATCCTACGGATGCTTACTCCAGCTCGACCTAAAAAGGAAAAAGAAAAAACTCACTCTTCTCTCCCTCCACTATCCTTTTCAATCAAAATAACAGATTAACATGGTCACTTCTGAATTTCCATTTTCCACTATACTAATTCACCACCAATCCTTTATGGGTTCCAGAGTAGCGTGCTACTCGCCAATGAAGCGCCTCAAAACCCCATAAAGGGGTAGCAAGCACAATATAAATACAAACCTCTTTCCCTCTTCTATCCCGCAACCTACCCTATCCAAATAACTGAATAACATATCAACCACTCAAATTACTTCATACTTCACTGTACAAATTTTTTCAACACTAATCCTTTATGGGTTCCAGGGTAGCATCCTACTCGCCAGAAAAGCGCTTCAACACCCATCAGGGGTAACAGGTGCTACATGAACGCAAACCTTTCTTCCCTTTTATCCCTCCGCTACCCTTCTCACTACAAATAACTAACTAATATACACCACTCAAATTACTTTCATATTTCACCATACTAATTCAGCAGTAATCCTTTATGGGTTTCCAGAGTAGCGTGCTTCAAGATTCTGCTATCTTTACGAATCCAAATAACTGACCTAACGTATAACTGACTAACCTATCCACCATTTAAAATGTACTTGCATGTTTCACTATACTAATTCAACACTAATCCTCTATGGGTCCCGGAGTTGCGTGATACTCGCCGAAAAGCGCGTTGACGCCTCGTCAGGGGTAGTAAGCGCTATATAAATGCAATTACAATGCAATACAATACAATACTCCAGTTGAACAAGTAAGGCTTGCATCATAAATGATGTATTCTGGGGATTTGCCCAAAGGTACGTTGTAACTTTGAAATGTTGCAGTTTACCAGCCTACTGATATAATCGTGCTCCTCCCCCTCCCACCCCTAATTAGATACAATCTGTACACTCGTGCCTGCGTCTTCCCGAAGGGTCAGTAATCTCAGTAGTGATGATTTTGTCCAATCAGCTTCTCAAAATGACTAAATGAATGATTTAAAATTATGTATTAAAGCGCCTGAAACCGAACAACCCATCCTGTCTCTAACGAGGCGGTCTACAATGGACAGAATATCAGTACATGTCAACATGAAATATTAACATGGCCTTCCGGGATAGTTGTCTTGATGACTCCCTATTTTGAGCACCTGCAAGCTGCACTTAAGCAGTCCCAGTGATATTTTTGCAGTTAACGTGGTCCTTTCGTTCAGCTGTCCTCTCGCGCCACAGCGAATCACGCCTAGCAGCATTTCCAAGTCAGGTTTTCAGCCCCTTCTGTCACCCGCGTTTCCCAAGGAAACAGCCACGCTTCCGGATTCCCACAGCAGCCTTGCATGCTGCTCGTGCCCCCGAAGCCATGCCAGGCGGGGTTGCCCGCCCTTTTTCCGGCCCGCGTGTGAGTGCTGAGAACGAGAATCCGTTCGACACTTCGTGAATCACGTTGTTTGGAAATCCAAAGCAACGACAGGGAAAGGGAGTAGTGTCGTGATGAATAAGTGCTGGGCCTAAATTACTTCTCTGCACGTGAGGTGGGGGAAGAAGGGAGATGTAAGCGGTAAAGAGAAAACGAGCTCCTGCGCTGCCGTTTTGTTGAGTAATATGCAGAATAGCTAGGTCGTGGCACGAATGAAAATACGCCGGCGATAACTTGCGCCATTACACCCTCTGGAGATTTCAATACGATGCCAGTATCTTATTGCCGTTTACTGAACTGTGCTTGCGGGGCCTTATTACTTATAGTGAAATGAGCGTGTACATCTGCTTTCTGATCCTGAGGCACCTTGGTATAACCAAAGGGGGCCACGGTCTCTTCTGTAACACAGATAGCTCCAGGGCACATGTGTGATCCTAAAAGGGGCGGGGGGTGGGGGGGGGGGGGGGGTTGCCCTCACTTGCATGGGGCGTGACCCCTTTCAATTGAGTGTAGGTTTCTGGGCCATAGGCCCGCATGTGATAAGGACGACCCAGAAGTAGGGTACATGCAACTGGCGGAGGGCACGTGCACCTAGTCCCTTTTATTGGCACTCGTGAGGCCTGTGCTGGATGGGTGTGTGGTGCGTGTGACAGTCAGCCCTCAGGAAATGGCTGATACACTAGTACCTTGGCATGCGCTAGAACGTGTCCAGCAGAACTCCAGTGAGAAAAACACTTTGCGTCTGCATCCACTGCATATTATGGACGCGACGCAAAGGGATAGCTGGTGACGGAGAGTTCAAGTAACTGCACTACACACAGTAAATGCACCCCTGGAG
Source organism: Lissotriton vulgaris (assembly GCF_964263255.1). Lineage (NCBI taxonomy): Eukaryota > Metazoa > Chordata > Amphibia > Caudata > Salamandridae > Lissotriton > Lissotriton vulgaris. Next base: position 1,170,657,849 of record NC_141695.1, read on the forward strand.
GGCACCCTCTGAATTGGGAGGGGGAGGGGGGAATGGGTGATTACTGTAGACTGGTGCAAATTAAGCACGCACTTCATGGGGATCTCCATTCCACTCTGTCTGCGCTCCATGACGGAAGAATACATCACAGGCAGGGAGTGCCATTTCTGTGTGCGGTGAGCATAATTGCTGCTGCAGTGCTGTACGTGTGCTGTGTTAGGGAAGTTAGGTCAAATGTTTTCAGGGAACAGAAGCCAAAGCAGTTGACTGTTGAATGATTGTTTTTATTAATGGCCACCCTATTGTTAAGCACTGCAATTGATGCTCTGTGATTTACCAGTGGCCATTTTACTTTGGTCAAGTACCTATATAAATTCCTAGCCCTTATTTTCAACCTAGTCTTGGTCAAGTTGCGTTTTCCTGATCAGCTTCAAAATATCTCCCTCACTACGGCTAACTGCCTCCTGTGATCTCATACCCAACACCGCCATACCATTTCAAACCCACGTGCACTGCCTTCAGATTTTCTTTTCCCCTCGGAGCACCAGCACACTGGCATGAACTCACCTTGAAGTTAAGACCTCCTGGTTCAGATTCAAAACATGCCTCCAGCACCCACTTCTCCTCCTCCTTGTGAATCCATTACAATCAAACGGTTCACCAGTCTCCAAACCCAGCGCTGAGGGTGCCACAGTTCAGCCTTCTCTGCATGGGGATTTAATCCCCAGCATTCACACTCTCCGCATTGTAGTCACTTCTTTCCCAGTACTGTGCTTTAATTTGTCATTGTCTGTATGAACTCCATCACACGCTGTTTGTGCATAACCTATGTAAGGATATGTTTTCAATTTAAATACATCTAAATTTAAATGACATGGATACCCCAAATTCAGCAGCATGTTCACTAAACCATGGCAACAAGGTGGCACCACAATTTCCAACATCCTCCTAATACACTAAGAAGACTTTCTGAGCTCACCTGTCTTATAGTTTAACCCATCAATTCTGCTGTTCATCAATATATATATGAAAGTGAAATCACCGCAGTTGTATTCTGTAAAGGACCGTGCTGTTTTTTGTGATCTGTTGTCAGACATTCAAACTGGGACCTGGCGGAATCCTGCAAAGCACATGGTCAGGATGTCTCTGCACTAAATGATAGCTATTTGGAAGTCGCATGCCATTTCTGCAACTTCTAGAGATAGGTGCTACTTATATGCTGATTTGGAGTGGATGATGGGAATGATACAACCAAGACGACAAGCATAGGTTCTTGCACTTCCAAGGACTTTATGATGTTGTTTCTTCTATGCTGGACACCATGTCTTACCACCAGTCCTAGCACAATATTTTAATTCTTAAAACCAGTTGCTCCTGACAGGTTAAGAAAAGGTGTCTTCTGACAGAGGCTGGCCATACGGCATGGGGGTTCTGTGTGAAGTTGCCTGACTCGGACAGAAACACCCAGGCCATAGCACTTTATGGTTTACATCTGTTGCCATGATAACTGCTTATAATACATGAGTGGTGTGTGCAATCAAATCCAAGATGATGATCATCTTCTATACTGTCTAAAGCTACAGCGTAATTAAGGTCTTGTGAGTGGTTATTTCAAGGATGTTGCAATGCATCCTAGCACATATCATTATATTTCTTCTTCTGCCCTGCCAGTTACGTTTTTGCCATTCTTATTTTTTCAGTTTTTAAATTATATCCCGGTTGTCTGCTGGAAGCCTTCTGTTCTATTGATTTCACTTAGTTTCTAGTGAACCCAAATGAATTGTTCTTTCAGAGTTATTGACACATGTTCCTTACCATTTTTCCCATCTTTGTGGAACCTTCTGCACATTTTGTTGTGCATGTTGCTTTTTCGTGTAGTGCGGTATTCTACTTGTAAACCTGTATTAGTTGTATGTTAACGCAGGTAATGTAGCTCATAGAATCGTTTTGCCATATTTTAGAGTTGAAAAAAGAAGAAAGACACCATTGTGCACAGCCATCGACATTTAACTTCTCAGTGGAATCATCTTTCTTTGGCCTGGTTTCCTCATGGATACATCTTCCACCAGATTCCTCACAGTATGAATACTCTTACTTCTTCTATGCTTCAATTTAGTCTGGAAAACTCTTTCTTTAACAGGAACTTTCCAAATGACTCCACCGTCGGATGTGAAAGCAGCCAATTATATGAGGTCTTAAGTGGCATGCTGGTGTCACTTCTAGTTTTTGATCGCCTCATTGACACAATCCCATATGCCCTCTAAGTGTCTTACTGACAAATTCCTCCAGCTACTGGTTCAGATGTCTCTTTAAAGCGCCTCAGGTGTCAATCCTTGCAAATGCTGCAACAATATATCCTTTTTGGACCCCCACAATGACTGTAAATGGTGTCTCGGGACGGAACATTAGGCTGCAACATGTAACTGTTGTGCCTGTATGTACCCAAAAGCCATGTTGGAGCTGCGGAGGCCAAGTTGTTTTTCTTTATGGCCTGTAGATAGACTCCCAAATAGACATCAGCAAAAGTAAGTCACTTACGTGAGAATGTTCTGCTAAGAAATCATTCCCCAAAAACCGAAGAATGCACCATTGGAAGAAGAGTTTTTCTTAATCACAGAAGAAGTTCCATTCCTGGGACTGTTTGGAGTCCCAACATCATTCCTCAATGCCTGACTGTTATTCGACAATGGGGGACCCCGGGCAACTAAAAAGGTGATTTGAACAAAAAGGAGAAATTAGAAGGGGCCTTATCAACTCCTATTAGTTAAATCTTTAAGATGCAGAGGCAACAGGAATGACTCTTGGTCTATTCAACGACCTCAAATCTTGACGAATATGTGACTACTGAACCGGTCCCCTCACACACTATATGGGGCAATTAGCCCATCCATGGATAACCTACAGGCTCCCTGGGAAGGAACACATGCAAGCGGGCATGAGTGTGTGCGTAATCTGTGTATAAAAAAGCACAACCAGTGAATCACTATTGGAATCAGAGATTCCTTTTTGGTCCTGACAAAGGCCATTTGACCTACACTGGTAAATCTATGGCTGTAACATGTAGACCAGCGATGCACGGGCACTAAAGAGCCCCCCGTGCACATTAGGTACAATATAAGTACCATTGTGCCCTTTAATGTTATCAGTGTAATCCCGAATAAAGTAATAACTTGGGCTATACCCTTGTATTCTATTGGATACCTATAATATAACAAGCTCCTATAAAGAGGTTGAGCCCACCCAGATGTACCTTCGTTGTGGGTGAGGGACTTGATGATGAAGCATGCCTCACATAAACCATGGTCAGATCCCCTTAAAAAACCTAAGAGGTTTCCCTTCACCAGGGTTTTGGACTGTGTAGGGGCACTTACAGCCAACCTGATAGATCGGAGCACATTATCACATTTAAGAAAGCAAGACCGGAGTTTCCTGTTCTTTTGGTAGACCCAGCGATAGTAGAGACTTTCCAGTTAGCAGTGGTTGATCTTTTTTGAGGATGGCTCGAACATAAAGGCCTTCCCAACAGTTCTTTCGGACAGGGAATCCAAAAAGCTTGACACTGGGGTCTTAAAATGTTTACATTCAGCAGTTTGTCTCTCCACACAGCTAATACCATATGCCTTTTGGAGAGATTTGTCCATTACTTCAGGGCAACTGGCAGAGCTTACGATTTTCAACCTGCAAGACCATATGAAGAAGCCTTTCTTTGACCTGGTGAGTGATGGCCTCTGTGCATCTAAACAGATCCTGACGTGTGGGTCTGAATCAGCCAACTCTAATGCTTGGCCTATCTCTGACATTTATGCTGCATCAGCGTACTTGGATTCCACTAGATTTTCGAGAGATGTCCAAACTGTGCTCATGAAGACATGTCCTGTGATGGTACGCAGCCATTTTGAAAGAAGGCCAAGTCCAGCTTGGAATGCATTAAGAACACCAGGGCTACGGCTCATGCCCAGGCCTGGACTCTCCTGCCTGCCATTTTTACCACCAGTGTTGAACGTTCTGTAATTTATTCTAGAGATGTGGTATCCTGACAACCGCAGCCGTACTAGGACATACAAGCGCAACAACATCCCTTCCTTTGGCGTAAGGTTGGAATCAGGAAACCAATGGCATTGTGGAGCTCTATGGTGGTTCTGTACAGCTTCAATGCTGATGGAGTGAAGCCATATAGCCATATATGCGCATTGATGTCAGTTAAGGTTTTTCTGCCCCCCCTTGCTGCACATTTGCAGCTTCAATCACACCGTTGTTTTCTGATAACTTTTAAAATTCTATGATAGTTTGCTAGGGAATTATATTCTAGATGATTGCCCATGGAGGTGATCCTGATATGCCCCGAGTTTCCTGGGTGTTGACTCAGCAGAGCGAGGTCCTCAAAGAGGTCATGCCGCAAATTTTCAGATTGCTTCCAGCTCTGTTGTGCCTTAGGGCCCCACAGATGATGATGATAGATATTTTGGTGTTAAAAAAAAATGCAAGTGGGCTTGATACCTCCCACGAAACAAAGCTTAGCACTCCTCATGGGCCATAAACTAAAGAGTGCCTTGTTCACTGCGGTCTTTTTGGAGGGCTGCTGAAGTAATGGAATTGCAGTTGCTTTCCATTGAGACAAAGACAAAAGTTTTGTCTGAAGTACTACAGCCCGGACTGGCGAAATCTGAGCCCTTGCTCCCGTTTAATAATACCCTCTCAGTTTCTTGTGGTTTTCTAGTCAAAACCATGTTGTTGCCCGTCAGGAAGGTGGCCAGACTTCATAGACCTGTGCCTGGTTACCAGAGTTTAAAAATCACCCCAATCCAGAGAGTCTTGTGACACAGGCCTTGGCCAGTAAGGTGAGCCATATTTAATTTCCAACCAATTGGGCAGAGAATCCAAATGGATTGTTGCCTTTGGCAAATGTATGTTTTCTTTTCCAAGCTTGGCACTACGATCGGTAAATTCAGTCTGTCTGCTGGGACAAAACATACACACCCTTGGGGGCTTGGCCAGCGAGATCTTGCCAGCAGTCCTAGAGGACTTTAGGGCCTCGTGGGTTGAGACAATACATGATGGGCTTGATGAGGCAGAGCATGTTATCCTCACAAGGCTTGATTTTGTGTATTAGATTCACAGAAGGGTCAATGCTAGTCTTGTCCTTCGCAGACATGTTTGAGAGAGGTTTGTTGAGTTTTCCTGTGATGTACCAGTTTCTGTAATGGACAAACTCTTTGATGGCTCTCGCCTCATTGAAGAGATTGTGGAGTCTTCTTTGGAACGCTTCAAGGACAGCAGAGCTACAGCACTGTCATTGGGAGCTATTTACCCCTGCCAAACAATTTCTGCACCAGTTAAAGAAATGTAGGGGCTATTTCAAGGGCTTGTCTTGTAAGCAGAGACACCCTTTCCAGCCAGTAATGCAGGAAACAACCCCTTTTTTATGGTTCGTGTATGTAGAACAGCAAACTGTGTTAGCCAGCAGGGGCACCAATCCTCTAACTCCTCTTCCCCCAATACAACAGTCACTAAGCTGCTCTAGTTTGCCATTGGCAGCTGAAGACAAGTCCCGTTCTTCCTTTTGGGTTGGTGCTCCATCACACATGACAGATGGGTCTTAAAATTGTTTAAGCAAGCTACGCCCTACCCGTTCTCTCTTCCCCAATCAATATTCCTCCAACAACGGAACAAATCTTATCACATTATCTGTCTGTCCTGCTACAGGAAGTGGGCCTGTTGCTTACCATGAGTGCCTTATACAGCATACCGGACTGGGAGAAAGCCATGGTCTGTTATTCCTGATATTTCCGTCTTCAGCAAAATGATGGAAGACACAGGCTTATCTTGGACCTCCGGCCATTTAACACCGTCTTGCAGAGGGCTAAATTGAAAATGCTCACTTTGGCTGAGATCTTGTCAGCTCTTGAGCCAGTAGACTGGATGGTGTCCTTGGACTTTACTTGCGGTTCAAGGTGAGTCAGGGGCATTTTCAGTTGCCATTCTCACATTCAGGCTTCCATCGGGTGTGCACAAAGTGAGGGTGGCAGTTACTGCTTATCTTAGGAGGTCAAAAGTTTCTGTATTTGTGTACCTCATGACGTGCTGCTGAAGGCGGGCTAAAAGCAGTCAGTCCTGAACCACCTGTGGGAGGGCCCTCTTGGAACCAAGCCGGGATCCTAATTGACGCTTTTATACTGTCTAAAGCTGATCCCCACTGCCTCTGAGATGCACTTCCTCCTGATCATAACTTTGTGTCCCATATCCTCATTGGGTTAGTAGCGGTCCCTGCATTATCTTCATAGTAATGCCCTATTGCTGATCTTAGCGTTGTCTGAAAGACCTTTCTTCCATGCCTTCCGGTCTTAGCCACAGAGTGGGGATGTTAGGCCCTTGTCTTGTCCACTGAAGCCCTACTAACCGGGGATTGTGGTCGGAAATCGTCCAGGCTAGGTATTCACTTGATTTCACGTGCTCATGTACATCTGGGGAGCACAATATGGTGTCTAACCTAACATGAAGGTCGTACAGATATGAGCAAAAACGAGTAATCCCTGTCTCGTGGGTGTAATGTCCACCAAGTGTCTACTAGTCCCCTTTGGTGTTGCCATGCTCTTTGTGCTTCAGCCATATAAACAATGGGGGAATCCCTCAGGGGCAGATTTGAGCGATCTAAGTCTTTATCTCTGATGCAGTTAACGTCACAGCCCAATATCACTGAACCAGTCAGGCATGCGGCTAACTTCCTGGAGAGAACTGCTAAGAATGATCTGTAGTCGGCCCATATATGTTCCCAATGATTATGTCTCTGCCTTCTAATTTGCCTACTAGGACTACATATCAGCATTCTGGGTCGATTATTTGTTTGTTACACTCAAATGGGACTCCTGCTCTCACCCATATAAGGACCTCCCTAGTGAAGGTGGAGTAATTTGTATAGAATGCCTGACCTCTCCATCTTCTATTTAAGGGCTTCGCCTTCATTAGCAGTACTATGTGTTTCTTGTAATAGCGCTATGTGCACGCCCCTTCTAGTCAGATGTATACATATTTTATGGTGCTTAGTCATGGTGTGAATTCTTCTCACAGTCCATGAGATGTATTTAACTTCTATGGCGGAAACCATTATGTCATGTCAATGTTAGTCTACTTATTTCTTTAGTCCAGTCCCTCCTATCCCCAACTTGTGACCCACCTAAAGGAAAACTTCCCAACATCCCTTCCCCAGGACAGGCGACAGTCTAGTTCCCATCCAAACTTAATAGGTATCGTTCCTCCGATTACCTGCGCTGTTGTGATTGGGCTGAATTGTAGACTTAGTGTTCTTGGGCTCCTCACCTCCCAGTTCTCCCCCACCCATATCGATAAGGATATTACCCCACCCCACCCTTGTTAGAAATCCCCACCAGTGTGTACGTTTACCCCTTGTTCGAGGACAAAAGGATATCCATGTTTAGAGTTATTGTCCATTCGTATACGCCGGCCACTTGGGGCTCTGTTCAAATGAGCTAGTCTACTGATTTGGGGGATGACTTTGGGAAGGTCTGTATTAGATTCCTCCACTGAGGTGGCACTTCGGGAACCATCCGGTGTTCTCTCCTCCATGTTGTTCCGCATTGATTTAGGGTTGGGGTCCATCAAGCTCAGTTCTGCAACCTCCCATAGTATCCTATGACTTTCTTTCCTAGCTTCCTCTGAGGATGGTGTGCCGACTTTTTTTGAATTTCTTTGTTTCTTCTGGGCTGTTTTCCCCCAGTGAGTTCTCCCGCCATCTTCTCAACTGGACAGTATCCAGCCAGTTCCACGTTTCTTGGGGAGTCTGAAAGAACTGAGTTCCCATTGTTGAGGCCAGTCTCAATCGGGCTGGGAATATCATTGCGTACGGAAGCTGGAGCTGTCCGAGACGCTTCTTTAGCCAGGAAGGAAGCATATTGCCATTGCACCTCCCTCGTAAAATCCAGGAATATCAATATTTGGCTTTTTCCAATTTGCAGGGTTTTGTTTTATTGGGCTTGTAACAGGATATGGTCCTGGTCTCTATTAAATGGAGCACGCGAGAAATCACAGGAGGTGGAGTGGCATCCTGCTTTGGTTTCACGCTTGGACCCTGTGCACTCTTTCCAGTGCATAGAATTGAGAAAAGGCCCTCTGGGGCCACTTCTGTCTTCAGCCAGTGTTTTAGAAATTGCATCATGACGCTGCCTACTTCACGCTCTGAAAGCCCAAAGATTTGTATATTGTTTCTACTGGATCTCCCTTCGCTGATTTCTGCTCTCATTTCCAGGCACTTCACCCTGTTCATTACCCTGTTCATACAAATTTACTAATTTCTACGACCTCTGATGGTATGTCTGCCATTGTGCGTTTAGTGTTCATTACCCGTTCTGCTAGTCGGTGATGATCATCTTTTAGTAGACTCAAATCCGTGCTTATGGCGTCTATCTTAGTTTCAAGTGCTTTGCAAGACGCTGTCATCGCCTGCATGATGTCCGCCAAGGTGTGATGGGTTTGAGTAGTCTTCTTTGTCGCTCCTCCTGCATCAACTTCCGCATATGTGTGCTCCTGTCTTTTGCTTGGATCCATAGCGTCCTGTCCTCGACTTTTGGATATCCGCCCCATTCCTGGCGGGTTCAATCGCGTCCTTGCCATGCTGGGTGCTGCACTACTGAGAAATTAGGATCTCCTCAGCTGTTTGGAGTTATCACTGTCTGTATGATTTCTCTATATTTGGGTTTTACGGACATCGTTGTTAGGGGTAGCTCTCTACTCTGCTTTCAGTTATTGCAATCTTTTCTCGAGTTGCAGCTGCCCCTTGTGGCTTTTTGACAATTAGGTTGGACAATGTTCTTTGATCCTGTTGTGTATCTGACCTGTGCATTTCACTCCCGGATTAACAGCCCAGGTTCACTTAGTTTTTGTTGAGTAAGAGTTCTCTACTACTTCAAGCTTGTTCGCTGGTCTTCCTCTAGTGCGTTGGGCCAGCACCAGCCTGTACGCTTTCACTCGTAGTTGTGGAGAATATTAACTTCCCGTCCTTATTGTTTGGGTCTCCTTCCCCGATTCTCTCTGCTCAACTCAGGTAGTCTCCTCAATTCCAGCTGCCCTCTGGTTAAGCCGGTCAGGTTCTATTTGTCTAGTTATGGCCTGCTGCCCTGCCTTGGTAGGCCTCCGCTCTTAGTCAGTTTCATCTCCCCCGTTGTTTAAAGTCCGCCTCGCTTCTACTCCTGCTTCTCCTGGGGGTCTCCTTACCCCCTCTTCAGGTGAGTGCTTCTTTTCATTCTACTTTATTCTGCTTTGCTGCAGTGCCGAATTAAGTCGCTGTGGCCCACTCAGGTTTTTCCACCACTCCTTCGGCCTGGTTCCCCTTTACCAGCCCACCTCCGCTCACTTTCCGTGAGCTTTCCCACTTGGCCAGGCCGCCCGGCCTTTTTCTCTGCACCCGCAGCTCCTACTCAATTTTGGACCTACTCAGGCCTCTTGAGTGAGTGGAAGAGGGAATTATAAAAGCAAAGATGAAGTCCTGATGAAGAAGCCTCTAGGCAACAGAAACATTATTGGCAAAAAATTTGGTAAAAAAATAAAACAAACAAGCCGCGAAGAGCACATGGACAAAAAGTTACTATAGGGTTTCAGACAAACGGAATGGCAGTTTCAGGCTCCATTTCAGGCTCCTTAAACGGGGACCAGCAGGAAGTTGTAAGGAAGAAGAGACAGGTAGCGACATACAGGAAACACCACAGCTGTGATGGATTGAGATAGTACCATTAGTAGAAAAGGTTTAGGCAGCCCTCAACTACCCACTTCTTTTCACTTGGTTCAAAGGGCGATGGCTGGTTTCAAGTAAAGAAGCATGTAAAGTATGACAAGAAAAATACCAAGGATAATTTGTTATAGTGCTTCGGGAACCCTATCCCCTGGTCCAATAATGGCATCTAGAAATTGGAAGATTTTTTATTTAAAAATGCTGTGCAGTTGAAACAAATAGGCATTGTTTCCTGTATTTGTACGGAGCCACCAGAGTCTCCCTTGCTGCCCAGGCACCAAAACGGGGGCTTGATTGCCTCAGGTGCGGTTGTGGAGAGAAGCCAATCGCTTTGTCCATGATTCCCCAAGGGATGCTAATAAAGATTCTCATGTCAAAACCAAGAGACATGAACCTGTTGAGGTGACATTTCCAACCTGAGCACAGCAGCAAATCCTGTAGCAATAAATGCCTTCTTGGATGGGAATGAAGAACAAGGAGGGGTTTGGCCCAGTAGGGAAGAGGGTAGGTAGGGCCCGTAAATACCAAAGGAGAAAAATTTACCTATGCCTCTATACACATAATTGCAACATTTAATGTAATTAAAGAGTAAACCACACTGTTAGTCAACTCAGACAATTGATTTATGTCAGTTATTTATCAAATCATGAATTATTCATACTTTGTGGCAAGAGAAAAATACATAGTCAACTTTACGTTGAACACACAAAAAGAGATTTTTGCAAGGGAAAAAGCAAAACAAACAACATATGAACCAAGATTGTATGAATTATAGTGAACAAATCATCAACAAGTGCATATACATTGTACACAGTGAATAAATTGTGTCAAAACAGTAAACAACAGTTTTTCAGAAGTTATGAAGGGATCAAATAAAACTTTGGGGGTACGTCTTATTCAATGCTTGCCCCACTACCTGTAACACTATTAATTATGAATACTATTTGTGTACAGGACAAAAGGTAGAACCCTACATGAATTGGGACATGCCAAGAAATTTGGGCAAAACAATAATGTTGAATGCCAACGCGTTTCGAATACCAATTTGTGAATCATTGGATTCTCGTCAGGGCGTGGAATGTATCCATTGAAACTGTTGGGGGAAGAGGAAAAAGGGATATAATTTAAACAAACTGAAATTTTGACTTAAGAAAGCTTGTCCCATATGAATGCACCATCTGATGCAACATACCTTATGCGACCAAAGTGCTATGGTCGATTGGGTCTTTTGTTATGTAAAAATGATGAATGTTTTTACATAACAAAAGACCCAATCGACCGTACCCCCAAAGTTTTATTTGATCCCTTCATAACTTCTGAAAAACTGTTGTTTACTGTTTTGACACAATTTATTCACTGTGTACAATGTATATGCACTTGTTGATGATTTGTTCACTATAATTCATACAATCTTGGTTCATATGTTGTTTGTTTTGCTTTTTCCCTTGCAAAAATCTCTTTTTGTGTGTTCAACGTAAAGTTGACTATGTATTTTTCTCTTGCCACAAAGTATGAATAATTCATGATTTGATAAATAACTGACATAAATCAATTGTCTGAGTTGACTAACAGTGTGGTTTACTCTTTAATTACATTAAATGTTGCAATTATGTGTATAGAGGCATAGGTAAATTTTTCTACTTTCTTGGATGGGAGACACTGGATTTTATGAAGACGTCCAGTCCCCATTAATGGATATGCCCTCTGATGGGTCCAATTGTTTTGTGTGAAGGGAGGCTGCACTATAATGTTTTAAGATCAGCTGATCAGCTCCATTTAAGATCAACTTCATTCCTTGGAGTTGCTTTCCTAGCCCACCAATGTAGTCAGCAGTATCAAAGTTTGGAGGATTCTCAAAGGCCTTGCATATCATCCGAGGCAACCCTCGTAATCCGTTCTGCCTTTTTTGTGGCTTCGGGGTCAGTGGTAGAGGAGGAAGACACCAGTCCTCCTCCTCTCCTGATACCACTTCCTCCAAGACCATTTCATTTACCCTTCGTCAGTCATTTTGAGCTACTATAGATCTCAATCCAACATTGATCCACATGCGTATCTTTGCTTGTTGGTGCATTGCTTTAGTAGATTTTTTCACTATTTCTTTTAAAAATTGCATGGGCATGCCTTTTGCACTCTAAAGTGTACTCCTTGAGCAACTCTAGGGGACCCCTTTAGACTTCGCTCTTGCAGTTCCAGGGAGCCTTTTGCCTCAGCAGAGAGATCAAGTGCTTTATTCCAATAGTCCACTTAGTTTTCTTGCTTGGGGCATAAGAACTCCTTAGTTTTGAATATTTTGTTAGACTCTCTGGGCCTTCAACTAATTTTGCTTATACTGGTTGTTGGTGTGTTTTGGTAGAATGGTTGATAAGTTCATATTTTACAATTTGCTGTATTTCTGGCTGAAAAATGCCTAAGCTTATGGGATAGGGTTTTTGGCACCACTTTCTGCCTATTTTTCCCAGCGCAAAAATTGTTCTGAAACCATTTTAAGGAAATGAAACCTTCTAAATACTTGTATAGTACATTCTCTATGGTTCCTTTTGTTGATCCTGAATTGACATAAATTGAGTTCTTACTTTTGTGATGATCGAGCCTTTCAAATCTCTTTATTCTTGTGATTTAAAATTCCCGTCCTTAAAAGTTGTTCCTGGTTGCTCTTGTCTCAGCCAAAAGGTACTTACGTTGCAGGCTTTACCTGCTTCTCCGCCTTTATAATTAAATACTTTTTTATTAAATAGACTGTCCAAACACTGTAGCTCAATAATTAAACATCTTTTTATATATCTTCACCTTAGGCACTACATAGTACAACCAATATTCTATATTTGACATCCCAGAATGACCAACAGATTCAGAAAAAACGTCCCTGATGAAGCTGAAAAGCGGGAGTGAGGAGGAAGAGAAAAAATATACCATGTTTAAAACACAACTTGTAGACAAAGTATGTATGTGGCACAACATCTAAACAAATAACACAGCTGAAATTGCAAATTTCTGGCCTACCTGTGAAGATGAAACCCAGACCCAGTCTCTGCCACAAAAACATTTCTCTTGAAATTATGTTAAAAAAATATGTAAAGCCATGCCCAATAGATCTATGCAGATAAAACCAAACCTTCTGTCATTTTAGCCTGTAGGAAGTCCTGAGCTGTCTTGGGTTTCGAGAAAAGAAAGGTTTTCTCCACATCCTTGACTTTTAAACAAGTGGGGAACCACTAGGATGCCTCAAATCCCATATACAGAAGTTTCTTTTTAATCCTCTGAAAAGATTCTCCATGTCTCGAGGTTGTCACTCATTTCTGAAAATATGTGGATACAGAAGTCTGCAATTGTCAAGTCCTTCAATCTGGAAGAGGTGTGTGTAATCAGTTTCTGCTGTTTGTTCCTACAGCTGCACAAGAACTGTCCCCACAGCATGTGCTACCACCCCAACCCACTTCGCAGAGTATCTGTTGGGCAAGCTAAAGACTTGTAACACTGTGATAAATGTCTCTGAATCTCCACTAATGACCACGCTCTAAAAAAAATTCTGAATCATCGTTTTCAGCTTGGACTCCATAGTTTAAGCCGGTAGCTCCAAAATTCAAGGCATCATGTGCTAGGCCTTATTTACTAGATGTTCCCCCATCATCCTCAGGAAGGTAACTGTTGTGTGAGTATGATCTTCCAACCTTTGAGATCTCTGCTCTCTGCTGTTAGGTTCTGAGTTCTGCAAGAGATGTCCCCACCTGTGCTCAGAAGCACAGATCCTGGGGGCTGTGCACCCGATCAAACCACAAAACGTAGTAAATCGGCCACCATTTACCCTTCTTGGCAGATGTCCCTTGTGCACAATACAGGGACCCGAGTTGGGACAGACACACAAGGTGCCAAGAAGGAGAACCGAATCTCCTGCAGCCACTGACGTCCAGCATGGACCAGAAGCCAGGGCTGTGATGGATATCTTAAGGTCGTAGCTATCTTGGAATCTGGCTTGGAGTGCCCTCTGCTTTTCCCCCTTTAACTGTTTTTTGAAGGACAGGATGATAACGATCAATTCCTATTTTTTGCCGAAGACTCTTTCAGAATTTAATCTGTATCACATAGTGTCTTTGCCATACTTTTTCATTTTTCTTATTTGTTGAATGAAGAGAAGTGGCGCAGGCTTGGTCTAAGGGAGCCCTGAACAGTCTTCTGTACCGTAATGAAGTGTTTTTGTAGTGTTTTGTGGAAAAATGTGGAGTAAGATTGTAGAGAAGCAATTTATTTCAACATGAATTTCTTCAGTAGTGAGATTGCATTACAAGTTGGTGGATAAGCACCATCCCATTGCCTTTAGGGCGTGATCAGCAAGCGGGTGAGGCAGCTACTTCTGCCTTAAATTGTGGAGTTCCAGTGGAGGTGATCTGTCACGCTGCACACATGGTTGTCCTTGCATTACTTTGCTGAGCAGTATTGTTAGAATGCTCAACTGGAACAGAAATCATAATTTTCTTAGGCAGTTCTTCAAAGCCTCTTGGCATAGATATTCGTCTTCACTAACTGCACTCTTTTTATTTCGAGCCTGTGACAGTGCATGCGCTCTCACAAGATGTTATTGTTTACAAAAAAGGGTTTGGAGCCCGCCCATTGCTTACTAATTGTTAGCTTCAGTGTCAATCTTCTTTTGCCTCCAAATTCCCCTGCACAGGCCAAGCATCACATCTGTTCCTTTCTGTGGGGCATGGACCAAACATAGATTTATTGAACCTAATTAGTGCCAGTGCCCGTCCGCTGCTTCGGTTGTGATTGAGGTACAATTTCTTCTTTACCCTCCCTCCAATCTGTTCTCTGTGTTGCTGCCTGCAGCACCCTCGTGTTGCTTTTTCCCTGTCCCATCATTGCTGCTTCCACCCTGCACCCTATGCTTCCGCCTCACCCCTCCAACAATGCTGCCCTAGGCCCCCCACCTCCCCTCCAGGCCCCCTCTCCCCTCCAAAGCCACAGCTGTTTTGCTCACGACACTGCTTGCTCGTGCGGGGGACATTTCTCAATCGGGCTGAAATCGGACTCGAACACAGATCCCCAGCAGGCGGCTCTCACCACTGCTCCATATCCTTTGCTTTGCCAAGTTGGAGGGTGCAGTTCCATATGTGGCCAAAAGAGGTCCCACTAGACACCTAGGGCCAGATGTAGGTGGCCATTTACCGGCCGGTAACGGCCGATTTCGGCCGTTACCGACCGGTAAATAGGTTTTTGGGATGTAGGGGGCCTATTTTACTGATTCCGTAAATTTACTGAATCGGTAAATTTACCGAATCAGTAAAATTCCGAATCGGAATTTTTACCGATTCGGTAACTTCTAGATGAAGGTGGGACTCTTCTGAGTCCCAAAGGCCTTTCAGATTCGGTATTTTACCACCCAATCCAATTGGGTGGTAAAATACCGAATCCAGGCGTGCATGCACATATGTGCATGCACACCTATGCCATGCCACATGGCACACATGCCTGTATTTGAGGTGCTAGAGGGTGTCAAAGTGACACCCCCTGCACCCTTGCTGGAATCGGTATTTACAGAATCGGTAAATACCGAATCTTAACGATTGGGTATTTACTGATTCTGTAATACCTACACCCCCCCCCCCCCCTCTATTGTACCACTTCTTAAATACCGAATCGGTAAAATTCTGTATTTAAGAAGTGGTCAAATAAAATTACCTACATCTAGCCCCTAGTGACAGCCTGTGGTTCTGCACCCTCACTACACTGCTTGCTGTTTACTGTTGGGATATTTTTTGCCAAAAAAGATAAATCTAACAAACTTTTTTTTAATACCATGGCGGCCGCTATGTGCATAACTTTTATATGCAAGGGCGCCGTGCTATGTTTGATCACGGCGCCCGCTTTTATATTTGCGAAAGTAGTTGCTATAAGTCTCGCAAATACGAGAGCTATTGCATTGCAAATACTTGTTTTCGAATGCAGTCTCTCGCTAGCATGGTTCAGAGAAGGATTCTTGGGGAGAGCAGTATTCCACCCGAAATAAAATTACTGTCGGTAAGTAACTTGTTCTTCAAAATAATTGTCGGCGTTTGGTTGCCTTTCGAAATAAACACATAATTCTTTGGAGCTGTGGGGCCCCCCTGCGTGTGCTGGCGCAGCGCGGTGACGCTGCGCTGGACAGAGGGACTCCGGACACCTTGCTGCTTCTCCGCGTGGTCCGGACTAACCCCGAGACCACGCCTCCTTTATTTTATAGTACGCGCGGACGCCACGTACCACGTCCGCGCTGGCGCACGACTACGTGCGTGAACACTAGACTGCGCAGGGCAGTCTTGGACATTACACTCCTTTCCACCTTTATAAAAAAAACAACATGCAAACTGAGAGTCAATGGTGAACAGGTGGAAAACAAACAAAGTGGCCGGCAGGCCTGTTACCAGTCTGACGCTCATGGTGCACAGTCTCAGTCCACAGCAAAGTCCGCCAGCTGTGATGAGGGGGCTGGATTTCTTCTTAGCCCATAGCCAGCGGCCTCTCCTCGAAACAGTATTCTCCTCGGGGTGACCTGCCGGGCTGGGGTTGGAGACAGCTCGTCCCCGGAGGGACACCGACTGGCTATGCCGGGCCTCTCAGACTCTGGCGAGCTCGCCTCTGGCTGGTCTGCTGCGTCGTTGTACCCGCTCACCGGGGATCTGGTGCTTGGAGTCGTCGGGCTTGGTGTTGCTCTGTCCGGGTCTCTGCGGGGCATGCCGTTGGGCGGGACTGCAGCCCGCTTGAAGAAGGACACGTTGCGGGTGACGGTTTCTCCGTCGCGTTGAGCCGTTACCATCGTGCCTGTCCTGCGGGTGACAGTCCAGGGCCTGGGTTCGAACGGGAGCCTGAATTTGCTTCCGGGATATCGGTCTCGCACGTATACTCGATCTCTTTCTCCAATGTATGATTCCTTGGCTCGGCGTCGGAAACTCGCGTACTCGTTTGATCGCTTTCTGTTGAGCAAAGTCTGCTGAGGGTTTGCTTCCGTCGGGGTCCAGGTGTGGTGGTGGGGGATCGTGTCTCGGACAATTCGCCCCATGGCGGCTGGCCCTGGGGCCGCTGTAGTGGTACGGTGGGGTGTCAGCCTGTACTCCCTCAGGAACGTGTAGATGGCTTTCTCCAGGGGTGTCTCCTCTGCATGAGCGATCCGAATCACTTTATTGAGGGTCCTCATGAAGCGTTCTACCTCCCCGTTGGCCTGTGGCCACCTGGGGGTGACCTTCCTGTGCTGGATGCCCCACTCCTGGAGATAGTCCGCAAATTCTTGGCTTTGGAACGGCGGCCCGTTGTCGGTCTTGACCAGGTCGAAGATGCCATGGGTGGCGATGAGTTTCTCGAATTTCGTCGTTACTTCCTTGGCTGTGAGTGTAGGTATTATCTCCACCTCGGGGTATTTGGTCAGGTCATCAATGACAACGAGCATGTACCGCCCGTCCGGGAGGTGTCCAAAATCGGCGCTCACTCGTTCCCAGGGTCTCTCGGGGTTCTCCTCGGTGATTACCGGCGGTGGCGGTTCGGGTGGACCTGCGGCCTGGCACCAGTGGCACTCCTTGACCATTTGTTCGACCTTCATGTCCAGGTCCGGGAACCACACTTTGGCCCTGAGTCTACATTTTGTCTTCACCACTCCCTGGTGGCCACGGTGTGCCAATTCGATTACGTGTTGAGTCAGGCTCGCCGGCATCACAATCCGTGGTCCTCTGAGTACGCATCCTTGACTGTCTACTGACAGTTCGTCCTTCACCCTGCAGAGGGTCTCTAGGGCTCGCTTGGCTTCTGGTGTCCTCTGACTCAGCGAGGCCTGGAGTGTTCTCCAGTCGTTGTCTCTCAGGGCAGTGTTCACTAGCTGCAGGACTTCATCCTTGCGGGTTGCGTCCACAATCATGTCAAGGTTCATGGGCAGCGGGCGTGATCTTTCGAGGATGACTTGTACATACTCCTCTGTCTCTTCGGCATCTTCTCTCTCTCGGGTGGTTGCCGCTCGGGGTGCCGTGAGAGGTAGTCGGCCGGATTGGACGCACCGGGCTTAAATTCCAGTTTGTAATCATACTCTTGGAGTTGTAGAATCCACTTCTCGATTCTCGGGGGAGGCTTCGAGACTGATCCTCGGAACAGGGGGAGTAGGGGCTTGTGATCCGTGGAAACAGTGAACGGATGCCCATAGACGTAAACGTGGAAGTGCCTGCAGGCCCAGTGGATCGCAATGGCCTCCCTCTCAATCTGAGAGTAGCGTTGTTCAGTTTCTGTCAGGGACCTGCTGGCGTAGGCTATGGGTGCCCAGTCTTCACCGTTTTGGCTTTGTGTCAGTACTGCTCCGAGTCCATAGGGACTGGCGTCCACTGCTACGTTCGTCGCCTTGGAAGGATCAAAGTACGACAGGGTCGTGTTGGCTGACAGGGCTGCCTTGGTGTTCTGAAACGCCCGCTCCTGTTCTTCTCCCCACTGCCATGGGGTGGTGGACTTGGTGAGCTCCCTTAGTGGCCTGGTGAGATTGGATAGGTCGGGGATGAATCGCCCGCAGAAGTTTACCATCCCGAGGAAACTTCGGACTTCTGATGTGTTGTTCGGCGCTGGGGCTGTTTGCACGTCCTTCACTTTTTCAGGGTCAGGGGCTACTCCCTTGTCGGAGAACGTGTACCCAAAGAAACTGATGGTGTTCTGCAGGAACTGACACTTCTCTCTGTGTAGGGTAAGGCCCGAGTCTTTGATCCTTTGTAGCACGCTTCTGAGTCTTCTGTGGTGCTCTTCTACTGTATCGGCGTATATCAGCAAGTCATCGCTGACGTTTAGGACGCCTGTGATCCCGCTCAATACTTCTCGAATCGTGTTTTGGAAGACCTCTGCAGCGCTTGATATTCCAAAATTGAGTCGCCGATAGCGCCGGAGGCCAATGTGAGTGGAGAAAGTGGTGATGTACCTGGAGTCCGGGTGCAGAGGTAGCTGGTGGTATCCTGATCTCAGGTCCATCTTGGAGAACCACTTCGCTCCGTTTAACTCTCCTAGAATGTCGTCTATGGTAGGCGTCAGGTGTCTTTCTCTCTTCACCGCTGCGTTGGGGAGGCGCATGTCGACGCAGATGCGGACCTGTCCTGGCTGTTTGGGCTTCCGCGCTACCACAATCGGCGACACCCAGGGGGTGGGCCCGCTGACCTTCTCGATTATCCCCTGTTTTTCAAAGGTCTCCAACTCCTGTTCCACTTTCTTTCTTAGGTGAAATGCTATCCGTCGATGACGGAGGGCTACTGGCTGTATGGATTTGTCAATGTGTAGAGAGACTTCTTTGCCTCGGAGGCATCCAATACCTTTGAATGTGTCTTCGAATTCTTCCAAGATTGTGTCTAGCTCTTCTTCCAAGACGGCCATGGCAAACGAGATGAGGTGCAGGTCTTCAGCTGCTTGGCCACTCAGGAGCATTCCGCTACCTTCTTTGGTCACGTAGATAGTGGCTGGCGTCCTCAGTTCTTGGTGCTGTATGTCCGTCTGGAAGCACCCTATTAACGGTATTGGTGTCTTTTGTCCATAGGCGAAGACTCTGATCTTGGCTGGTTTCAGGATTGGTTTGTCTCGCAGTTGGTTGTAGACGTTTGCCGCCATCAGCTCTATCGAGGCCCCTGTGTCAATGGTCGCTCTCACTTCTTGGTTTAGTACCTTTATCCTGCACTTTGGGAGTCGCAGTTTTTTCCTCAAAGGCTGATCTATGGCGAACACATAGTGCACCGGATAGTTGTGAGCGTCATCGTCCATGTCTTCGCTCTCAGGGTCTTCCCTTATGGCATGTGCGGCTTCAGGTTTGGGTTTAGATGATCTGCACACTGATGCGAAATGGTTCATGCGCCCGCATGACCCGCACTTCCTCCCCCGTGCCGGGCAGTCTTGTGCTCTATGTGGTGCGCCCCCGCAGTATCCGCACTCTTTCCGGCGTTCTGGCGTTCTTCCTCTCCCCGCCGGGCGTTGCTTCGGTCTCACCACGTTGACGTGCTCTGCCACGTGAACTTGCTCTGCCTTTGCTGGTCTGTGAAGCGCTGCCTCCATATGCGACGCCCTTGCGTGGGATAATTCCTTTGAACGGCCTAGCTTTAGAATGTCGGCCAGGGGCTTGCCGTCCTCCTGGAGGATCTTTACCCTCAGGTCAGAGGAGTAGCAGTTCTGGATAATCTGGCCGCGGATTTCTTCTTGTTCATCCTGGAACCCGCACGTGCTCGCGAGTTCCTTCAGGCGACCATGGAAGGCATCGAGGGATTCATCCGCTTCCTGACGCGCTTGCCTGAAGATGAAGCGCTCGTAGTCCTTACTCTGCATCGGCTCAAAATGGGCATTGAGCGCGTTGAGGAGCGTGACATATGTTCGAGGGGTGGCCTCTACCAGGGTTTTGTATATCCTGTAGATATCTTTTCCTCCAAGGTGCAAGAGGAGCGCCCTGCGTCGGTCGCGCGCCGTCCCTGCTCCTTCAAAGTAGAACTGGAGCCTCTCAACCCAGTCTTTCCAGCGAGGGGCCAGGGATGCTGGGGCCCCGTCAACAACAAAGGGCTCGATTGGGGGTATGGACGCCATGATGACGCAGTGCGACTAGCCTCCGCTTCACTGGCACGTGGGGCGAGGGTTGTGTGAATCCTCTGCCTCCTAGGCGCGGATCTCGAGCCAGGTGAGAAATGCCAGGTGAGAAGTCAATCCAGTGGCCAGAAGAGGGCAGTATGCTGGAGCCCTGGCTGCACTGCTTGGGACTGCGCGGGGGAGGGGCTCATAGGAGTAGCTGTGGCCCTGAGTAGATGCACGGCGCTGGTACCTCGGGTTGATCAAGTCCTGCTCCCATCATGTGCCAGAGCTGAAAGCACTCGAAGTATCCCCAGGAAGGCAGAAAGCACTGAGGCCAGCCTGCGCCGTCGAGGAGATGCAGGGCCGGCAGCTCCGTACTCGGCAGACACACGTGTTGTCCCAGGAGGTCGGGGGCGCCTGGGCGCACCAGCGGTGCAGGCGAGATAGCCTTTCCTCATGCAGCGTGGGCACTCTACGCCCTCGTCGCCATTGTGGGGCCCCCCTGCGTGTGCTGGCGCAGCGCGGTGACGCTGCGCTGGACAGAGGGACTCCGGACACCTTGCTGCTTCTCCGCGTGGTCCGGACTAACCCCGAGACCACGCCTCCTTTATTTTATAGTACGCGCGGACGCCACGTACCACGTCCGCGCTGGCGCACGACTACGTGCGTGAACACTAGACTGCGCAGGGCAGTCTTGGACATTACAGGAGCCTCTTGGTAACGTGAAACCTTTGCAATGCAGCATTGCGCCGAGGCCCCGTAGACTTGCGCCTTTCTTTGTGGCAGCACATCTCAGCCAGTTGTTTAAGAAACATTTTTCTGAAAATATAAACTTTGACGACAGATTTATCACCGGATATTAACTCAGTGATTTTAATGACGTTCAATTGTGCCTTCGCTTTTCAGATTGTGCAGCACTATCCTGGGGCAGCATGAAATGGTAAAGGGTTTCCAGTAAAGGAGACCACGAGAAGTGTTTTTTTCTTGTAAGTGTAAAGTGCTTTAAACAAACTACGCAGCGCCAAGAAGAGAGAAAACTCTCCTATTTCTTTCACGTGAAAGGGCCCTCTGTGGACTACGTGTCTAAGCTGAAGCGACGGGTGAAAAGTGTTTTCTTGGGAGAAAGGACAGTCCCAGTTATTGGCCGTAATTAGGCCAGTCCTAGTCTCTTGGCGGGCAGTGATGTACAGCACTCTGTGTAACTTGGCTGCTTTGGCCTAAGGCATGGGGGGATAGTATAAGCCATGTGTGTTATAGATGGTATCTCTCCTCTCCTACAAGGACACATGAATCATCACTACTGTACTGTATTGGAAAATCTTCTAAAAAAAATGTAATAAAAAGAAATAAACTACTTCTCAGGAGCTTGGCTCACTGCTTATTTCGCCTTCTAGCTTTTCTTTACTTAACTTTCCGATTCTGCCCAGCCTTCAGCTGGCACCCGAGGATGCACCTTTTCAGTGGGTTATCACCAAATCGGATTCGCAATTCACTCATACCCACTGGTACCCACTCTCCTTATGCTGCCCCCTACTGCTTTCACCCTCTCTGCTCTGGATATCACTGCAAGCGTACATCTCACAAAGAACTTGCTGTGGTTTCCCACAATCTAAACCTGTCCTGCACCTCATTTGACATATTTGCCCACCATGTAATAAAATCTGTCACCTCTTTGACGGTCAATTTATGCAAATCCTTCAATGCTTCAGTGTGGAGATGCACTTTGCCACTCTGCTACAAGGAAGCAACTTCATCCGAAAATCCATAAACTTATAGCAGAATAATATAACCCCTCCAGCTCTTAATGTGGCCAACTCTTCTAAATGTGTTACCCCCTATGGGGAAATTGCACTTGGCCAACTCTTCAACCCACTACAAACCAGAGCTTCACTGAAATAACTCCAAAGAGACAGGCTTCATGTGCCGTGTTCAGTTAATCAATATTATATAATCTTTTAGTCATTTTTCATTGCTTTTGTGCCTTTGGTAAAAGATGCTCCATCCCTATTTTTGAGCCGAAGTGCATAAGGCAGGGCACACACTTGATGGTCTCTTTTCCAACAGCCCGCAACTTACTTTTACAGGCCTGCTTCCCCTGGTCTGGTCAGACCATGTTGCAGTATACTTAAAGCTAGCCATTTCTAATCACCGTGAAATGGGTAAACTAGCTAAGAAGCAAAGGGTCTCCAGAGCATGGAATAAAATGGAGGCTAAAGAGTTAGAAGATCTGTTGAACTCTACCTCATTCTGCCTGCCTATAGATATAGAAGAGGCGACTACGCAATACTCCAACTGGCTCGAAACAGCTGGCAATAAGCTAGCGCCCGAAAAGGTCTCATACTCTAACAGAGCTCGGCCCTCCGCCCCCTGGTACTCCCAATAACTGAAAGATCATAAACTGAAATGTAAACTGTTAGAAAGGAAGTGGAGGAAGGGATATAACACTGCAGAAAAAGAGGCATATAAACAAAGCCTGAGGGCTTATAAACACCTACTCTTTATAACTAAGAAATAATTCTTCGCTATGCGAATTAACTCTGCTATTAATTCGGGCAAAGAACTCTTCAAAATAGTTACCAGTTAGGTGTACCCTGTTACAACTTGTGTTTCCCCTAATCAGGGGCTTTGTGATGAAATAGCCAGATTTGTCTCTAGTAAAGTGGAGGCCATTTTCACCTCATTTAAAGGCCTAACGACAGATGGAGCACTGGGTGCCAGGGAGAGATACAAATCTCAATCGGATTTTCTTCCGAGTTTTGAACAGATCGCACTGCTAGCCATCAGGGATATTCATAAGTTATTGATGTCAACTAAATCAAGCTCTCCATATGATCCTTGTCCGGTGACTGTATTAAAACTAGCCCCAGAACCCATTGTCATAACGCTTACAGCTATGATGATCTTCATATTCGTGGAAGGACATTTTCCCAAAGCCTGGAAAATCGCATCAATACTACCGTTACTCAAGAAGCGTAACCTGGACCCGAAGGATCCTAATAACTTTCGGCCTATCTCACGTATCTCTCTGCTAGCTAAACTGGTAGAGAAAAGTATAAATGTACAATTAAGCACATACCTATGTGAAGCACGAGTATCTGAAAGAAACAGGTTAGTATTAGATTTCTTACCTTAGAATATCCCCAGGCGTCAGTCTGGAGATATTCTAAGGTAAGGAATCTAATGCTAACTACTGTTTCTTACAGATGTATCATTACCGAAGGTAAGTAACTTGTTCATTGAATCCAACGCAGTACAGTTTTAGAGAGGGTCACACTACTGAGTCTGCCCTCCTGAAATCTACAGAGGAAATTTGGGCCGTACTGGATCAGGGAGGTAAAGCTGCAATGATCATGTTCGACCTGTCAGCAGCCTTTGATACGGTCCATCATGACTTGCTGATGGACCGGCTGTGGGAATGTGGAGTACTAGGTAAAGCTTGGGAACTCCTAAAGTCCTTTCTCTCGGACAGAACCCAAACAGTGTCACTTGGCACATTCTGTTCTAAACCATTCTCACTGCCGTGCGGAGTTCCTCAGGGTTCTTCTCTTAGCCCTATGCTTTTTAACGTGTATGTATCTTCGTTGGCCCCCTTGATCAGATCCTTCGGATTTGCTTTGACATCGTATGTAGATGACAGGCAGATTGTGGTGTCCCTGTCCCCAGGGCAAGTGACAGGTACTGCAAAACAGTTTCATGATTGCATGGAAGCAGTCGGCAACTGGATGTCACTAAACTGTTTAAAACTCAACTCCTGGAAGACAGAGGTCATTCTGTTTGGTAATGATCCGAAATTCTGGACCCCAAGCTGGTGGCCAGATTAGCTCGGTGTGCTTGCGATCCCTACCAGGAAAGTAACAAATTTGGGAGTGCTGATTGATGACAAACTTAACTTTGAGGACCAAGTTAATTTAGTCATCTCGGCCACTACATTTGCTCTTAGAACTTGCAAGAAAATCCTACAGTTTCTTCCTAAGGAAAATCAACGCACTGTCGAGGCTGGACTATTGCAACAGCCTCTACCTTAATATTCAGGAGCGACTGTTGCATAGACTCTTCTTCTACAAGACTCTGCCGCCAGATTGCTTACTGGAACGGCTAAATTTGCCTTGGTGTCCGGGATATCAGAAGTCTTAGCTGGATACACGTTAAATAACTGGTGCAGTTTAAGTTGCTCTGCACAGTTTACAAAGCTCTTCAGGGCACTGGTCCAGAGTATTTGAAGCAGCAGTTTCAGTGGTATGTTCCCAACAGATCACTTCGCTCCTCGAGAGCAAAGTTGTTAACAGTCCCCATCTCAAAAAAACCAGCTGGGGAAGTAGGAGCGTCTTGGTAGGTGCAGCCAGGGCATGGAATGCCCTCCCACTCCATCTTAGAAACTGTTCCGATCTATTGGCATTTAGGAAAACCTTATAAACGTGGCTTTTTGGCATCTAAGTCGAGGCTCACAGCTTAGATCTCGCTGGGGGAGGCTGTAGATAGCGCCAGGACACCTTCGGGTAGCAGTTTGCGCTATAAAAATATGAATAACATAACATACATAACATAAGCATTATTCTTTAATACACTAGAAAATCTTTGAGTACTACTGATAGATACTTCTAACTGCAGGTTCCTCACCTTTAGACTATTCCCTAGGTGTCAGACTGGATCCGCAAGATTTTTCCAGTAATGTAGCTGTGCCCTGTTGGGTGAAGCCATTCAGCTCTATACAGCCCGAAAGTGATGGAGCAGAGACACATCTAAGCACGACCCCTGCATGCTGGCATCATTTTCTTTCTTTCCACTCCTAATGCAGATCTGGCGCTCTGCTCACATTTTCGTCTTGCTTACGACAAACCTTTAAATGATCTCTTCTGAGCTCCTGCTCCTGTTTAGTGAAGCTCTTGCACTTGGTCGAAGCCCTGTTCTTGCCCACGAGTGAATAGGCAGATAACCAGATATTACAGACTGGCACCCGGTGAGCCTGATTTTTTCAGTAAACATCCTACTCCAGAGTGTCCAGGATCAGCCAGCAGGGTGAACCCCAATTCATTCCCTACAATTCTCATGGAGAGGAATTCTAAGAGGATTGAGGCGTTTGTAAAATGAATGTTCTCTTAAGCAAGAAAGTTGATTCTGCCTTGAGACATTTGAAGGAAAGTAGGGCTATAGGATGCTTACTGGATATTTTTGTCCCTGTCAAGCAGTTTTCTAACCAGTTCAGGAACTTCAGAGGCTACTCTAGGTGATTGGCATGTAGGCCGAGTCGGTCTACCCAACCTCTGCTGCAGTCATCTCAATACTCTTGAGGCTGGGGACTTAGATCTGTCAGGCAACAAGCACGTCACTAAGGATACCTGTACTCACTCACCTTTTTCTACATTCACCCAAGGATTTCTTGGCCCTGAATAGCAGATGTTTATTGTTATCCAACTCAATGGTACTCATTTTGTCGACCTCCGAAGGATGAAAGGCTGAGTGGACCCGCTGGAATTTGAACCTGTTACTATTAGTTTGAATGCCGGCCCATATAGTGGACGCATTAGTCCGCTAAGCCACCAGACCCTGTATAAAGCCTCATTACTGTCCTTGTAACATACCTTCCATTGTTCTTTGTCATCTATTAGCCAACACTTTGCCCAGTATCATAGATAAAGGGCGAAATGCCTCTCGTATCCCTGGATATTTGTACAGTTTGGAAATCAATTACTAGGATTGCTTTTTGCTCTGAAGTCCGTAGGCTGCAAATTGCATTTCCAGGACATTGTCTTTTGATGAATACATATAACTGATGCTTCCTTAGCTGTATAATATTCACAGGTGTCAGACTGGACCTAAAACATAAAACTTTTTTCAGCAGTGCTTCCCGCGCTGGCAGGTGGTGCTCTGATTTGGCAGTAAATTCATACTTCCCCGAAAGTGACAAAGCAAAGCTGCATATAAGCAGCACCCTTGCACACCAATGTCATTTTCCTAATCTTCCCCCTTCTGTGCACTTCAAACAAATAGTATGTGACAGTGTGCTGGAATCGAACTTGGATACTTATTATGATGACTAGGAGTCCACAAAACAAAATGGGATGTGGGATGGCTGTGAGGAGTCTTTGCTTTGAGAATCGACCGGAAAGAGTGTTATTGAAGGAAAGTAACTTGTTCTTCTGATATATACTTCTAACCTCAAATTCATCACATTTAGAAGAGATACTACAGCAGTCCCTCAAAGGTCAACTTGTCAGACCTGACTGTCAAGGCAGTAGTATGTTTTGAACAAGTGCAATGACTCCCACATCGCAACCTGTCAAATGTCCAGAACCGGAACCCCCTCTGGACAATGTAGTCGTAGCAGCCTTGGTCACAGTGGAATGAGCACAGAAGTCTTCTGGGGGTTCCTTTCTAGCCAGCAAGTGTCAGATTGTGATGCAGTGGGCTCTCCACTTCGAAAAAGTCTATTTTTTGCACCATTGTGCCTTTTTTGGCACAATGGCCAAATCCACACAATGACTCCAAGCTCTCGTAGGGGTCAAGCCGAAAGAGCTTGTCATCATATTTCTAAAGGTGTGGCAGAGCGAATAATGTTGGCAGGATGAAAGCACCTTTGTCAGGCAGGCAGTCTGAGCGCCCTAGCACCAATTTGTCATTTGTAAAAGTGGTGTAGTTAGTTTGCACATACAAGCTAACGACAAAATGAGCATTGTTGAAAAAAACAATAGATCCAGTCTGGTGTCCTTATATATTCTACAATGTGATGAGACTGCTGTTAGACAAAGTATCCACCAAAAAGTAGTTCATCCATGTATCGCTTATAGAATTCTTCTTGTGCTCAATTGTTACAATTTTCCTGGGTTTGAACTATCTATTGCCTCTTACTAATTCTGGCTTATCTATTAATTTCTAACGTTGCTGAAGTACCTTCTAAGTATTGTTTCATGGTGGTAGCTATTTTTCCCACTACCTGCTGGTATTCCAAGAATTAATGTTCCTAGAATAGGTTATTAAGGACTTCTCAAGTTTAGACTATCCTCCCATTCTTATTTGTTGTTGCCGTAATGTTGTATATGAATGTTCGTTTTGAGCAGCGAAGCAAGTAGTTTTCAAGTTTTATTTCCTTCACTGTGAAGGTGTTGCCTGTAGGCAATTTGCCGAATCCTCTCCGGGCTATCTGTCACTGCTTCCTGGTGGATCTAAGATCCACTCTACTCCCTGTGACATCTGTGCTGGCACGTAAGCCACAAAAGGAAGAGTGCATTCCTAGCACCCTCTCTGACTCAAAGCAGAATCCATCACTGAACCAATCAAGGTTGCGTCTCGACACTTAATAACGCACCCCCCTGCCCCAGTGCATTCCGATTCAGACAAAATTATGCTTTTATCTTCGAGCTGCTTTTTGGTTTTTGACTCTGACCAGAGCCAACCTGCCTTTGGGGATTGTAATAGTGATGAGGGGGGAAGTATTTTTCACAGCATTATGAGGATAACTATATCTGGACCAATAGGATGCCAGTGGGTTGGATACTTCCTGCACAGTTGGTTGTGTTCCCCTGAACCAGCAACAGAAGAGAACCTCCTTTGTCTCTGTAATAAGATGCACAGCGGTGGTTTTAGATTTACAGATTACCAAGGAGGCCAAAACAAACGTACTATTAGAGGTTTTACAATCTGAACACATTTTATCTGAGCTTTTGCTCCCATTTAATGAGGCACTGACTAATAACTTCATGAGCACCTAGTCTAAGCCTGATTCCACCCCTCTGGTAAACAGGCAGGTTGCCAGACGCCACAGGCGACCCTGATTTTCTGACAAAGCTTGGTGGTTCCAGCTTTGACCTCTAGGGTGAACCCCAATTCTTTTCCCACGCAGACTCCTGTCCAAGTCTAAATGACTTGAGACCTTTGGGAAGCAAATATTTTATTCATCCAGCCTCATATTCCGGTTGGTCAATGTAGTCTGATTGCTGAGCAGGTATACTCATGCCTTGTGGTACGGTTAGTGAGATCTTGCCGGCAATCCCCGAAAGATTTCGAACCAATATTGGCGCAACCATCCAAGATGGCTAAGATGTGGCAAAGTACATTATCTGCTCTGGACTGGGCAGCACTGCCTTTTGGGTAGAGCAGCTAGCACTAGTGTGGTGCTTTTTCGGTAAGCTTAGATGCGATCCACAGGCTTCCCTGGAGATGTGCAATCCTCCTTAATGGACATCCCACTGGCTAAGTCTTTCCTGTTTAGCGAGAAGGTCGATCCAATTAAAGAGACCCCGGCCATGGTGTATTCCCTAAGTCTTTCTACGCTCATGAGATCATATGATATCACCAGTTTTGTGCCTTTCAAGGCTACTCCATGAGACTGAATTACTGTTCACGGCAAGGCCGTCCATGCTCAAAACAGGCACCCTAGTCCTTACGGAGCCAGGGTCGGGGTTCAAATAGGCAATGTCTGGTGCAGCAAACGTCTTAGTCTTCTGCCCATCGAACATTGGCCTTCAAGCCGCATTTGTTTGGCCTTAGCAGCACATGACTATCATGTGGGAGGGAGGATCAGAATTTCCTCCAGGGTTGACGAAGTCTAACGATCAACAAGTGGGTCCCTCAGATCCTCGAAGGTGACTATGCCCTGCCAGTGCCATCCGAAGATCTTTTGGAGGAGCACTAGTCCCTTTTGCTCAAAGATTTGTGGGCTCTTTTGCTCAAAAGAGCCATATAGAGGGCTCCCACCCAGGAAATATGGACTGTTGTAAAAATCTTTACCCTCTGAATGCCTTCTTGCAGACGGATAAAATGAAGATGCTTATACTGGCCCAGGTTCTGTCTGCCCTGGATCCAGGTGACTGGATGGTGGTTATTGACCTTCAAAACATTTACTTTTTATGTACACATCCTGCAGTCACTTAGGCGCTACTTGCCAGAGCCCATTGGGTGTTGGTTTCAGCACTCCTTTTGGAGGTTGGGAGTACCAGTTTTCCAGTTCCTAGACGACTGCCAGTTAAAGGTGGGCTCACTATAGGTAGTTGTAGACCACTTCCAGATTATGGCAAATCTCCTGAGAGCAGTAGGGTCACGATCAATGTGTAGAGGTCACACCTACTTCCTTTGCAGAGGCTCCTTTTCATTAGAGCCTTCCTGGATAGGGTGCAGTTCCATTTGGGCCTTTCTTCCATCACAACGGGACCAAAACATTTGAGCTATGATTTTAGCCTTAGACCTGGGTTTCGGTGAGAGTGGTACTGAAGCTTCTAGGCCTCATGGGCATAATTCCTCCTCCTAGTCTTTCAGGCTAGGTGGAACATAGGCTCAGTGGGTCCAACATAAGGGGAACTTATCTGATTCCATCCAGGTTTCGGAGGAAACTGTAACTGGTGGCCCAACCGCAATTGGACTGACAGCAGGCCTTACTTTCTTTCCCACCTTGAGCTAATGGTGGTGACAGATCTGTCACTGCTCTGTTGGGGATGTCGTCTGGCATAGGTGGAGATCAGAGGACTTTGATCTCCGGTTGTTACTGGTCTCCACACCAACCTGTTGAAGGTGCAGGCCAATTGTCTGGTGCTGAAAGCCTTCCTACCAATTGTTAAATGGAAACTGATTCAGGTTATTCCAGACAGCACCACCACCATGTGGTCCTGCAGCAAGCCGGGCAGGCACTTCTCCACTGGAGTGACAGGAAATTGCCCAGGTCATAAATCACCTGGCAGGATCTTTAAACGCCAGAGCAGACATGCTTAACTGGTGTCTCCTGGCAGATCACTAATCACAGTTACACTCTGAGATAACAAATAACACAGGCATCTTCCAACAGGGGTAGAATGCTGCATAGATCTGTTAGCCACCACAGAGAATGTGCAATGCCAAAACTTTGCGTGCTGGAGTTTCCAAGATAGTTCTCTCTCTCTCTGAGAAACATTTCAAGTAAAGTAAAGCACAAGACCCCTGTATGCCTTTCCTGTGCTACCTCTCTTGCCTGAATTGTGAAGATCATGAGTGATTGGGCCCAATCCTAGTAACTCCATATTGAACATGGAGAGTGAGGTACCCGGAACTTCTGGATATGATCATCTGTCCTCTAATCAAGCTACCACTTCGGGAAGCCCTCCTATCACAGTAGCAGGTTAGGAACCTGCATATCTGCACCTTCACGTGTGATGGCTGAGCAGCGGCGGTTGACTACATTTGATCTTCCTCCCAAAGTTAGGGATGCCTTCCTGGCTGCCACGCATCCTTGTGCGAAGTCTGCATACACCAGATGCTGGGACAAGTTTTATAGCCTGGTGTGTCACCACCAATACCGATTGCTTGCCGAAGTGTCAGATGTCTTTGTTTGTCTTATCTTTGACCTAGCATTGTCTTGCATTGGGCGCCGTTAAATTTTCTCTCTCAGCTCCTTCGACCTTTTTATGTGTGCCCAATCAACCATCTCTGGTTCAAGTCACATGTCTTGTTGAGAAATTTGAAAGGTTTAACTCATTTATTTCCTCCAAAACCCTTTGTGATACTGAATTTGGGTCTTAATTTGGTTCTCACTTTCTTCATGTGCACTCTAGTCTAAACCATAAACAGCTGTCATTTTGTCTCCGGACTCTGATGACTGTGTTTCTTGTTGCAGTGATTTCGCCTCATCATGTGGGCCAACTTCAGACTCTCTTGTTGCAGCCTCATTTATGCCACCTTTTTTTAAGACAAAGTGGTACTGCAGATTAAGGCAGTATTTTTACCACAGGTTGTTTTTTAGTAGGACAATCCATTGCTCTCTTAACCTTCTTATCCCCACCCCGCCCCTCGAAGAGTAGAGACTTCCTTGGCTGGGTTGTAAGAATCTTTGAACTCTTACATTGATTGCACTAAAGACTATTGGGTGGTTGATAAGCTCTTTGTGGGGTTCTCTGGGGCAAAGAAAGGCAAAGCAGTGTAGAAATGGACTTTGTCAAAATGGGCAGTCCTCTGCATCAAGCTCTGCTTTTCGCTATCCAAGAAGCACCATCCAGAAGGGTTGAGGACCCATTCCACGAGGGCCACACAGCCTACCGCTGCACTGACCGGTGGGGTGCATGTACTTCACATCTGTGAGTCCGAGACGTGGCTGTCTGAAGACATCTCCACAAAGCACTTGAAAGTCCTATCCAAAGAGAATAGCATTTGGCCTATTTAGCTTTGCAGAATTCTTTAATCTGTCATTCCAAAGACCCACCACCTTCAGAAGTTCTGCTTTGGTATTTATTCTAAAGGTGAGGAATCTGAGGTTTGAAATCGCCATCAGAAGTACAAGATACTTACCTTCTGTGACACTCTTTCTGGTTATTGCTCAATTTGACTGCAGATTACTCACTGTGCTCCCACCGCCTCATTGTGTGGACTGGTCACTTTTTACGATCTAGAGAGGGTCCAAGTTGGGAACTTGCAAACTGAGACAAACAATTATTCACGCTCTGCGGCTGAAGGTGTGGATAGTGATAAGCTTGAAACGGACTGAGTGCAGAGATGCCAGTTTAATGTGACTTCACTCAGTCAATTTCGAGATGGTAGAAATGCTAGAAAAAGTTTATTGATCCAGTCTCTGATGCCTGTGGAGTATTCGAGGGTGAGGAATCTACTGTTATAGTGTCCACCAGAGTGAGTGTTACCGAAGTTAAGCAACTTGTTCATTTGACCTTGGCCCTGTATTATTCACTTTCTGCACCTCCTACCTGGGGAACTCATCTGCTCATGTGGTTTCTCGTACCACCTGTTTTTTGTCAATGCCTAAGTCTTGTTGTCCTTCCCTTCAATAACTCCTGATCTCTACAGCTGGATCACTGATCATCTCACTGCAATCAGGGACTGAATGGAAAACTTTCTCCAGTTGTCCCTATCTGCCAATGTGAATGAGAGCTGGATTGGGAACATAAGCATAGCAAGATGTGTAACAGTTTACTTCATCTTAGCTATGTATTTTCTTTCAGTGATATGAACAAATCCCAGAGAAGTGTTGGGGAGGAAGGGATTGATGTAAAATAGAAATTACAAAAAATAAAGAATCTGAGAGAGTTGTCATTTACGAAGGCTGGAAGAAGGCATTGGTAAACTTTAAGGAGGGTGAAAGCCAATTCTCTATTGGAGTTGAATGAGAGGCCTCTGTGTTAAACTTGATAACTCTGTTATGAAATTGATCCTGGGTATACATGGTAAATGAAACGCACAAACGGTATTCTGAGGAATTCTTGCAGTAAGTCTTTCCACTGGCATTCACCTTTTGTGTGTTTAATGTACTGCCCTAAGTGTGAGGGTATTCCCAGACGTGAATCCCATGCCACTGTGCCACTGAAACCAGGCTTCACCCAACTGACAAGCCCCTATCAGGGCGAAACTGGTATTGGGCTGCTTGTGCTCCAGTTTAGAGAGGACCCGGCCTGGCATTTTAGGCTGGGTTGTTCTTACTTGAGCTGGGTCAAGACTGGTTTGCATATGGCTGGGTCCAAACTGAGCTGCCATGGTGAGCAAAAGAGCGACTGCCAGTGGTTGGACTTATTGCTAGCATTACTCTCCATCGCCTTTTGTGCGTTTGTTTTAAATTTACTAATTTTAGTTAGCATTTAATAATGGGAGCTAGCTTGTTTCTGAGGGCTTGCACTGTTTGCACTGCAACATATTGGGATTTTCCAAGAATTACAATTTGGTCAGACACTTATGGACTGATTTAGAATTTAAGTCAAACACTTGTATTAACTGCATTCGTTCTTCTCTTCCGGTCCCTCGTGAAATGGTGGACTTATTTTCCTTGTTTCTTTGAAGTCCATGGGAGTAGTTAGAGAAAAAACAGTTACTCTCCCCATCAAATTAACTACACATAATATGAACTCCGCATTTATGGTCCTAGACTTCCATGTAACCAACTGTGGTTTGAAATATTAATTTAATTAGGTTGAACAAACTGGGGGAAAAGCAGCAAAAGACAGAAGTCTGTGGTAAACCCAATAGTGGATACAAAGGCGCCCTGCTGACAAGGATTCATACAGTGTTACTCAACTGAAGACACACAGAATGAGGTTTAACAACCCTGCGATATATCTCTCAGATTAAGAAGCTTTTCAGATGGTTGGAATTTAAGCAGTACAATCCAAAGTTGGGCAAAGTAAAAAGGAAATATATTTAACTTTTTACTTTAACTGCCACCACACCCTAGTGAAGCGCCTCAGCAACATCGGAATCCGAGAGAAAGCACTGGAGTGGATCAACTTGTTCCTCGCCGGAAGAACCCAGAGAGTCCGCCTCCCTTCGTTCAGATCCGAGGCCACCGAAGTCATCTGTGGCGTACCACAAGGATCTTCACTCAGTCCAACCCTCTTCAACGTCTACATGAGCCCCCTCGCAGCCATCGCACGCCAACACAACCTCAACATCATCTCCTACGCCGACGACACCCAGCTGATCCTATCCCTCACCAACGACCCCACCACCGCCAGAGCCAACCTACACGAAGGTATGAAAGATGTCGCCGACTGGATGAGGAACAGCCGCCTTAAACAGAACTCAGACAAGACGGAAGTCCTCATCCTGGGATCATCACCCTCCGCCTGGGACGATTCCTGGTGGCCCCCGCTCCCAAACCTACGGACCACGCACGCAACCTGGGCTTCATCCTGGACTCCTCCCTGTCGATGACCAGACAAGTCAACGCCGTCTCATCTTCGTGCTTCAACACCCTGCGCATGCTCCGCAAGTTCTTCAGATGGATCCCCACTGAAACCAGGAAGACCGTCACCCAGGCACTCGTCACCAGCCTACTGGACTACGGGAACACCCTCTACGCCGGAACCACAGCCAAACTTCAAAAAAGACTCCAACGCATCCAGAACGCCTCCGCACGACTCATCCTGGACATCCCCCGACACAGCCACATCACCGGACACCTGAGAGACCTGCACTGGCTCCCCGTCAGCAAGAGAATCACGTTCAGACGCCTCACCCACGCTCACAAGGCTCTCCACGGCCTGGGCCCCAAGTACCTCAATGACCGCATGACCTTCTACACGCCCACCCGCCAGCTATGATCGACCAGCCACGCCCTCGCCACCGTACCACGCATCTGCAGAGCCACCGCCGGAGGAAGATCCTTCTCCTACCTGGCAGCGAAGACTTGGAACTCCCTCCCCACCCACCTTCGACGAACCCAAGACCATCTCTCCTTCAGGCAGCAGCTCAAGACCTGGCTGTTCGAGCAGTAACATACCCCTCTCCCCCAGCGCCTTGAGACCCTCCTGGGTGAGTAGCGCGCTTTACAAATGCCGTGATTGATTGATTGAAGAGTTTATAGTTATGTCAGATAGTAGAGTGATTACATTCAGCTCTCCGAGCGAAACTTATGCTTATACACTGTCATCCATTTAGTTTTCCATTTCTGCAGGAGAGTCAAGATGCAGACTCTTGGAGTGAGCATCAGCTCAGAGAATTGAGTTGTAAATGGCGCACGTGTTTTTTTGAGGACACCACATAGCAGGAAAACACATTTGAAAGAGGAAAACAATTTACTGCCTTTTTTTCTCTTAAGGCTGCTTTGCAACTGAAGCACGTTTGTTTAGTGCATTTATTGATGTCGGCGCTGTATGCCCATCGCAGGAAGAAGATGTGACTGACTCAAGATGCCGCGTGATTTGTTGCCAAGGACCCTCTTGTTTACTTGTCTGTAACAATGAAGTCGGAGGCAGGAGAGCTCATCGACTATTTGAAGATGGAGCCGATGGTATCCGAGGAAGCATCACTGAAAGCGCCCCCGTACATTTCAAAATTGTTGAAGCTCTGTTTAGAAGCTCCTGAAGGCTGCCCCTCCGCTGCTCTCTGGCGGTATAATCAGTACTGCCATTTTGCTTAGCTGTTTTGAGTCGCTGTTTGTGTCCGTTTTCTCCACAGAAAGTCTTTTCAGGCCTTTCTCAGTGACCTGATTTGAAATCCCCCTTTGTCGACTAATGGCTGTAACGCTGTTGTTTTTCCTTTGAAGGCACCCCCGTCATGAAAACTGGCAAGCGCAGGATGCACAGAACGTTTCTTTGTAAATAGCAGAAACTTTACCTATTTGAAAAAGCTAAAAAAAAACAATCGTTTTTGTAGGTGCTTACTTCTGTCGTTGACCTGAATTTAGTGTTTCTGTTCAGCTCCTTGTCTTTTTACGCATATCATTGGTTTGGGTTTCTCGTGATCACTCGCCTGTTTGATTTATTCAGAACTAAGCTGCTGTCCTACTGGCCGTGAAATGTGGGTGTTTGTACCAAGTTCAGTTGCTGGAAGCGGGTTCCATGAGAAAGGAAGAAGAGAGCCCAAAAGTCAGCAATACTTTAATCTTCCTCTTGAACCAGCAGTCTCAGCCAGAAATGTAAGATGTTTGGCTGTGTGGCTCCTCCTGCCACCTGCCTGCTCATTCGAAGGTTGAAGGGTGTTGCTCAAAATGGTTAAAATTGGCTATGTTCAATGAGAAAGTGGTCTGCTGATAAATCATAAGGAAAAACAATCTGATTGATAAATTTAGCAATTTGACTATGAGTTACTGTCGGAATTCACTCACTGAGTTCTGAAGCTGCCTCTCGAGGCAAATAACCATAAGTCGTACGGCTTTGATAGATAGAAAAAACAGGCAGAAAAAACATGAATCAAGGCTGTCATAGGAAACAAGTTAAATTCTGGCTGTGGAACCAAATAATCCATAAACCAGGTACCAGTGTATAGCTGGACGCAAGAGTTTATAGGACTAGCAGATGAGAGGAAGCAGCAAATAGAATCTTTTAATTTTTTTTAATTCTTTTTATTAAACCAGCTCATAATATCACTAGGTAGATAACGATTACACACACTTAAAAATTTTATTACGGGACGGAGTCGCAATATTACAATTACATTGGAACTATCAGATAGTCTCTTTTGCTGCTCTACCTTGAATATGAAGTGGGCTGAGTCTGGCTTGCATTTTATCCTGAAGGCTAATGTGGGTTCGTGCCAGTAGGCTCACATTCTTCTGTATTTTTGCCAAGGAGACCATATCTTTTTCCACTTCTTCAAGCATTCCTTGCTTTTATATACTAATTCCTCCGCTTGTTGGCACCAGTCCAAGTCAGACTCCCACTCTTTCACTGATGGGGGGGGAGGGATGCTCCCCATCGCCTCGCTATATTACGTTTTGCCACCCCTGCCAAAGTGCCAACCAGAGCCCATTATGTCCAGGCCAGTCCCCCTCGCCTTTAATCATTATTAGCAACCACCTGGCATCTGACGATATCTCCATCCCCAACACCCTTGACATTACCGCTGTTACTTCCCTCCAGTATTAGTTAATTACTGGCAGTCCCATAGTATATGGAAGAAAAGGAGCCTTCCTGTTGACAGCCTCTCACACACAGTGTTGTCTGAGCCTTCCCCCATATGTGTAATGGTGTGCAGAGGTAGTATGTACAATGTCATATTTTAAGCTGCACTAGCCTAAAACATGCTTGGTTCACTATATCCCTGTTGCTCTACAGGGCCTCCGACCATTCTTCATCTTCAATGTTACCCAAGTCATCTATCCATGCTCTCCTAAGGGAGGTTAGCAGGTCCGGGGCATTATTCATTAGTTTCTGGTATATTGTGGGCATTGCTTTGTCTGAAATAAGGTCCACTAATAGCCTATCTTCTAGCAGTGAGTGATCAGGAATAGTCATGCCTCGTATGTGGATTTGTAGAGCATGTACGAATTGTATGTATGAAAATCTTTGGAAGGGAGTCAAGGCATATTCTTGCTTGAGGTCGTCGAAGGAAAGAGGCCTTCCATCTCTCCTCACATCTTCCAGATGTTCAATGCCTATGGTCTGCCATCCCGTGAACCCCTCAAGCGTGGCCACCTCTTAGTTGGTCCCCCCTCCACAGAGGCGTCAAGCCAGTCAGTTGACCTGCCATCCCATGTA
Source organism: Lissotriton vulgaris (assembly GCF_964263255.1). Classification (NCBI taxonomy): domain Eukaryota; kingdom Metazoa; phylum Chordata; class Amphibia; order Caudata; family Salamandridae; genus Lissotriton; species Lissotriton vulgaris. Next base: position 1,170,694,968 of record NC_141695.1, read on the forward strand.
CCTATCCGCCTCATTCCAGCATTTAACTACTACTGTGTGTGCTGGCCAATCTCGACCTGTCTTTTGCGTGTATAGGAAAGGCTCATAGTTCTCACCCGGCATCGCGTCTCTGTCCACTCTTTAAGCTGGTTCTTCTCCAGCTGCATATACCTATTCGTTTATTACCATGAGTTGCGAGACCCACTAGTAGAGTTTAATGTCTGGGATAGCCAGGCCTCCCTCGTAAACCCCTCTTTGCAATTTATTTAGGGCTATTCTGGGCATGCTTCCTTTTAACAGCATTGTGCGTAGCTCTTGGGCTGTTTGAAAAGGGCCAATGGGATTGTGTAGGGTGTATTTTGCAGAATGTATAAGGGGCGCAGCAGGGTTATCTTGTACAACGCCGCTCTGCCCATTAAAGTCAGCGACAGAGTGCGCTAATGTAGTATGTCAATGTGAAGCCTATTCCGCTGGGTGGAAGGTTCCTTTGCAGGAATGTGTGTTGGTTGCACGTTACATAAATGCCTAAATATTTGAAGCCATCTATAGCAATGGGGGCGGCACAGCTTGCCAGGAGTCTCACGGAGGGACCCGACAAAGGGAATATCACTGACTTGGACCAATTTATGGTTTAACCCGAGTAGCCCCCATAGAGCTAAAAACGTGGAGGATTCTTGCTATGGAAAAGTAGAGTCTCGATAGATATCGGATTATATTGTCAGCATACAGGAAGATGTGCTCCTCCCACCCCCCCCCCCCCTGCGCCACAATGCCCCAAATCATCGGGTCTACTCTGATCCAATGTGCCAATAGCTTTAATGCCAGAGCAAATAGCAGAGGCGATAAGGGGCAGCCTGTATATTGCCTCTGCGCAGCTTGGAACTTCTTGAAAGAGCTCCGTTGACCCTTACTCTGGCTAACGGATCTCAGTAAAGCAATCCTACCTAGCTACAGAATTTTGGGCAAAGACCTAATCTGGAAAGCATGGCAAATAAATAGGGCACTCTATACTACCAAAGGCCATCGAGGCATCTAAGGACATCAGCGCTGTCTGCTGAGATGGAAGGGGTTCCGTCAAGTGGAAGACTCTGTATAGCCACCGCATATTGTGGCGGGTGCTTCTATGTGGCATAAAACCAGACTGGTCTACATGAATAATGGTCGCCAGGACAGTCATTAATCTATTTGCTAGGGCCTTGGCAAGCACCTTTGCTTCCACATTTAGCAATGAGATCGGTCTATATGAAATGAAGCTCTCTGGGGGCCTACCTGCCTTATGTATTACCACGATTGTGGCTGTACGCTGATCGCCAGTCAGTGAGTTTCTCTCTCTCTCGCCTTCTCAAACATTCAAAGCATAGGTTGTGTAATTTTTTAAGCTAAGCTCCTAAAGATCTTGACCGGAAATCCGTTTGGACCCAACGCTTTCCCGGACCTCAATGCTCCCAGGGCATAGGAGAGTTCCTCTTCTGTAATATCAGCCTCCAAGGCATCACACTCTTCTGCACTGATTGTTGGAAGCAAGAGGTCTGCCAGGAATTCCTCGCAGTCCCTGTCTGTTATTGTGCTGACTGGGGCACAGAGACCCTCATAGTAGGAGGCAAAAGACTCGGCAATTCCCACATTTGTTGTCTGGAGGACACCCATTTCGTCTGACTCCTACCACCCATGATCTCTCCTTACCTCTTCTGTCTAGCCAGGTCAAAAGTCTAGAGGCTTTGTCCCCTATGTCGTACAGTGGACGCTGCGTGGCGAGTGCATACGTCCACGCTGCATTTTCCGCTAGGGCAAGCAGTTCTTGCTGGCATATGACTTGTCAATGCCGTAACACTGTAGTTCTGCCTGCGATCGCCTCTCTCTCCAGCGACTGTATTTCTTGTTCAAGGTTTTGATGCTTCAGTATGTCTTATTCTTTTTTTCCCCTATCAACGCCTGGGCCTGCCCCCGCAGCACTGTTTTAAGGATCTCCCAAAGGGTTTGATGGGACTCTACCAACCCCTCATTTTCTTTGAAATATAGATCAACTCCTTCATGGAGACTTCCTTTTAAGTCTGGGTCTCTCAAATACCAGGGGTCTATCTTATTGAATTCCGCTTTGCTAGTATTTGGTCTCTCAAGAATGCTTAATAAGTAGTGGTCTGAGATGCCCCTCGCAATGTGCATCGGCCTCCCGAAGCATCCAACCTGGGTGTGATGTGCGAGTAAGTAGTCTGTCCTTGAGAATGATCAGTGCTGCACCGAGTAATATGTGTATCGCCTACCACAAGGGTTATGGACCCTCCAGAGATTCACGAAGCCCATGAGTGTCAAACTCTCGCAAAATGTTATCTCTCACCCGTCCCCTAGGCTTGCTGGACCGGTAATGGTCTGGGTCTATTACCGCATTTGCATCACCACTGGTTAGGTGGTACCCATGGGCTGGTCCGTTATCCGCGCGCTGATGTTTAGGAGAATAGTTGTGTGCATTCTAGGGGGAACATAAAATGAGCAGAAGGTTCATGTGTGCCCTTCCCACCGGCCCACCACTACCACGCAGCATCCCTCATCATACCGCCAAATCCTGTCGATTGTGAGAGGCAGGGAGCTTTGCACTAATATAACCAATTCACACAGGCTTCCCGCCTCCTCCCTCCATGCAACCCTGCTAGGTGAGTAATGGACCCCCCACTTCCCAAACAAGCAGAGTGCCTGTCATTCAAACTTTAGTAACAGTATTTGAGGGGTAGTGTGCAGGCCGCCAGTGCAGACAGACATGTTACTTAAAGCGGATACTTTAATACCCCTTTTGCTTTAAAGAAAAGCAACGAAGGTTGCCGCTACTGCCATTGAAATGTTCTGGGGCCACATCTCTAGTTTTGAATTGAAGTGCCAGCTCTGGAGACCTGGGGGCCCCCCTTCTTCCTCAACAGTTTGATCTGTTGGCCACTACGCTCTCTTTCCAAGAAGAGGGAGCAGCCTTAATCTTCCCCCTCTCCCCTAGAAATATCACTTATCTTTTTTCAGCAGCTGGTCAGGTTCGCCGGTCAGGGAGCCGGGTTCCGGCCTCCTCAATTCGTGTTCTGTCGCGGCAGATCTTCGTTCCTTATCTCTTCCGTCCTGCAACCCTCCAGCCTCTCCCAGGCCTTTTCAGGAAACATAACAAAATACGATTTCCCCTCCCCCAATACCTTGAGTTTGGCCGGGAACAACATAATGCATTTTACTTTCTTGTCTTAAAGGACTTTTTTGACTGCATCAAATGTTCGTTTTTGACGCTGAACCTGAAGTGTTAAGTCTGGTAAGAAGCGAATGGTCGCATTTTCGTGCTGGAGATCACCATGCACGTGTGCCACCTGTAGGATTGCATCTCTGTCTTTGAAATTCAATATGCAGGCTATTATTGTGTGGGGAGGGGCCCGCCCTGGGCGCGAGCATGGTCCTAATGTGCTCTTTCCACAGAGAAAAAGGTGGACAATTGCTTTAGTTTCAGAATATGGAGAATTAGGTCTTCAAGGAAGAGGTCCGCTGACTGTCCCTCCATGCCCCCTGGAACACCCACCACCTGGATATTGCTGAGGCGAGTTCTACCTTCTTGATCCTCCAGCCACTCCATATTTTAAGTTTTTCGCTTCGTCAACACAATTACCTGTTCTTCTAGGTGCTTAGTTTTGGATTGCAGCCCTCCAGTGTTTGCCTCCGCGGTTGACATTTAGTCCGCAAGTTTCCAAAAGTCTGCCCTTTGTAGGTTGACTTCTTCCATCACCAAATCGAGTTTAGGCTCCAGTGTGCCTTGCAGATCCTTAATTGCTTTTATGATGTCTTGTAGGGAAGGGTCTGGCATGCACTCTCCCTCGCTGTGTGCTGTCGCTGTATCTGCCCCACCCCCCGACCCACGGCAATTGTATATTTATCAATGTGTTTGGCTTGCCCTAGGCCCGTGCCCTTGGTGCGGACCATGGTTTTGAAGTTCTCCTCACCGAACCTCTGCAGTCTGTTCCAGGTGTTCTGGGCAGTATCGCTGCTCCTTCTCTCGCGCAGCACCTGCATCGATCTTTACAGGTGGGATTCAGCTTTTTCTATCCAGCGCAGGAGTACCAACTCACTTCTGCAATCAGCCCTGTTCCACCACAGTGCTCGGACATCAGGCATATATCACATGTGATGGGGGGGGGGGGGGGGGAGAAGGCGACAGTGCACTATATATTCCTGTGCGAGTCCTCTTATCAGGGATGCTCTCCTCGTCTCGGGTGTCTTTCAGAATATCATGGCATTATGATCTTTCCAGGGCACTGGAGGGAGGGTTTAAGAGGATCCTGTTTGCTGCTTCCCTAGTCTCTGGCTTAAGGGTGTCTCTGCCTTTAACTGCCGCCTGCGGGCCTTAGCGCTAATGTGGCATCAGTGCGGGGTAGTGTCCCTACAGGCCTCACCTCTGGGTGTTTTCATTTCCCCCCTTTTCGGCTTGCCTTTTCTTTTTTTCGGATAAGGAAGGGCGGGCGTGGAGCCAGATATCGGTCCTGTGTGCTGCCCCTGGCACTACAGCATTGTTCACCTTACTATTTCAACTGGCAGCGGCCTCCATACCCCTGCTGGGCGTCGCAGCACCGGGCTTGATTTGCGCTATTCCACTATAGCTCGGGGTTCTCCAGAATTCTGCCAGGCTCTGCGCACTGCTGGTGCGATGTCTGTTCAGGATTGGACTTCTCCGAGTACACGGTTGTGTTTCCAGGGGCCTTGACAGGGAAGCCCTGCACGTGTCCCTCGGGCCCAGATAGGATCTATGCAGGTCGGCGCGTACCTCGCTAAATCGTAGGGCGCGCCTGGCATCATGTTGATTTCCCAAGTGCTCCCTCGGTATTACGTTCTTTTGCGGTCTTTCGTTTGCCCGCAGCTCTCAGGGCTGTTCACCCGCTTTGTTCCTGTACCACATGTGTCGGCACGCCTCGATGCCTCCTCCTGCACGGATTATGATGGATCTTATAGGGGTTATTTGGTGATGGCTCACGGAGCGCACTCAATGTGCGGCCATCTTCTCTGGCTGCAAGCCACGCCCCGTGAATGGAATCTTGATAACTACTAGGAGACGAGTATTTACAAGCATTATAGTACCCTAATAGTTGTTCAATGGGGCAAGCAGGTGAAAGAAGCTTATAGATGTCCTGAAATTTAGTGAGGCAAGCTCAGGGCACGTTGATCAGCAATGCGTAAAGCAATGTGTTCAAGATATGGAAAAGTAGGAAAGGGTTATAAATGCAGAGCAACTACAGACGGAAACTATTCAGTGCAATCCAAGATACAACCTAGCCAAGTTGCGGTGGACGGCTAACAATGATCCATGGCTTTCAATACCAGGCCAAGGGGTGTTACATATGCACCTACACATATTGTTGTCCGATAGGAGTTATTCTCTTTGCCTATGAGCCCACGCTATTTGTATGCTTACCCACATAACAAATTGCTAGTACACAAATGAGAATAAATGTAAGCAAGTAAATATAATGGCAACATTTCTAGCAGATAAAAAGCTACCAGATTAGTTTTAAACGAAATAGGAAATGTAGGAAGAAAGGGAGAACAAATTAAAGTGGTAGTTAATTCCAATATTTAGAAACTGTAATATTTAAAGATTTGAAGTCAGGGGAGATACATGGTGAGTGTGCCTGGACAAGACTGATTTGGGAGGCAGCGTGAGCAGACTGGGAGGAGAGATGGAGCTGAACAAGGGAACAATTCGCTGGATAAGACATGATGAACCACAAGACAGAATACTGAAATTGGCAAGTTGAATTGTGCATGAACTACCAGAGTAGATGCAGGAAGACCACCAAGTGAAGATGATCAGTAGTTGAGGTGAGATAGAACTATAGTGCGAATTAGAATTTTGGTACGTTCCTTCTCAGTGTCAACCATCATGATGGGCTGCTAGTCATGTCACCATTCAACCTGGAGAGGCTGGTCAAAACCAGAAATCTCATTGTTATGGTTTATACATTCTTTATGCAAATGGGTTTGGCAGAAGACTTGCAATTTGATTGTGTTGCATGGGCAAAGTTCCACTGTCCATCATTACTTGTTTGGAGGGCTGATGCTTTGGAGCAGAGCCGTCCTGTTTAAGCGAAGCTGAAATAAAGAGAATCTACGAAGAATCTTATGAAGCATCATTTATGTGAGTTGCCTCACCACAACAATTGCTTTATAATTGTGGCAGTTTCCCATGTGTGCAGTGCCACCAGAAGAACTCCGGAGGACTTGGTGGGGATGGCCGCCTTGGTATCACAGGGGCTGAGCAGGGAGGAATTTATATTTTGCCTGCATGACATGATCAGCACTGGAGATTGAGGCTCCTTACCTGAGATGGAAAGGAGTTTACGGTTGCAGATCAACCGCCATGTCAGCCTCATTTTTCGAGTGGCGGCGGTGTTCTGTGCTGCGGCATTGTTAAGCAACGTAATTTCATGGAGGTTGTCTTTAGTTGCACATCGCAGGGAGGTAGTCATGACGCCAGGTCGCTAAACTTGACATTGCTTGGCAGCCATCTTGGAAGCGCTGCATTCAACATTGGAAGTGTCAAGTCAATCATTCATTGCCTTCCTACCGGGAGGCATTAGTTACACGCGTACCCTGAGTGAAGAGCATTTCAGGACTGGTAGTATTTCATGGAACAATTTTCATTATTTTTGGCTTAGCAGTTAACAGGAAACAGTTGAGGGTCTCCCTAATACTCTACGGTGGTGGTGGCAATTACGAAACTGGAGTGTGGGTTCAATTTGAATCTTAAAGGGACAGTGATTTTTTTGGGGGGGAGCTGAGAGACTCAGTACATAACATCAACAGAATTTTACCATTAGCCCACCTCATGCATTTTGGGGATCAGGAGCTGAACCGACTGTGAAGTTTATAGAGTGGAAGGACTAGTTTGTAAATTATATTAATGCTGTGGATGGGGCCGGAGGAATGAAAGCAGAACAAATGAAGAGGGTTCTATTACATTCATTAGGGCCGGTAGGGTTGAAAACGTACACTTGCATGCCCACAGCCGTCATAAGTTTGGAAATTAATGTTTTTGGGGCAGCTTTAAATGTTCTGGTGCCAGGAGTGGCTAAAGCAGTAGAAAGGTTTGTAAGAACATGTGCTGTGTGCTTCTGCAGATAAGTTGTTGCAAACTTTAAGGCCACCAATGAGTGAGGGTTTAATTCCTGAACAACTGTGAGAATGTGTTGCAGTGGATTCTGTTGGTCCGGTGGGGGATTTGCAAGAGTACATTGTGGCGATGATGGATCTTTTTTCAAAGTGAACCGCAGTGGAGATTGTGGAAAGAATTGAAACGGCCATGGTGTTGACGTTTTTTGACAAAACGTTTCTATCTGAAAGCATGCCTGTGGTGGTGTTGAGTGACAATGGAGTGCAGTTTACCTCTGATGCAGCTAAGAATTGTTTTGAGAGGGTTGGTGTGATACACAGAAAAACTCCACTATATAATCCTAGTGGAAATGGCACTGTAGAAAGGTTTAACCGTGTGTTGAAAGGGGTTATTCAAGGTGCAGTGAGCAAGCAGAAGGATTAGCGGTTGGAAGTGAAGAAGGCGGTTTAGGCATATAGGGTAACCATTCATTATTTAATTGGTCTGCTTCCATTTGTAATAATGGGAGGATGAAAACCAAGATGCAAGTTTACCCCGTCATGGTTGAAGGATGGGGCGGTGGAACAGTGGTCGCTTAGGGCAGTTAAGGGCAAGTTAGATGGTGCACATGAGATGGTGCACATGAGAAGACCAAAGCTTACTACGACAAAGTTCATGGCGTAAATGAGTGCAAGTGGAGGTTGGTGATTGGGTGCGGATGAGAAAACCAGGGAAAGTCCCTAAAGGGGTGAGACAGTTTTCTTGCCCCTCGGGAGGTGGTGGAGGTTTTGAGAAATGCTGTTCGGTTGAAGAATGGGAAGTGTGTAATCTTAAACGGGTAGCTGTAAGAGCAGGTGGAGGCACCAATGAGAAAGGGAGAAAAGGACAGGAGGACGACAAAAAGGGAGTTTTGGAATGGGTTGAGGATATCTTTTAACAGAGTGGAGTACAATTGACAATTAAAACCGATCTGCTGGTTGGTAGAGGACAGGATGGTGTGTAGATGTTGAAGGCACACTGGATGTTGAGAAGGGTGTTGAGAACTTTGTTAATGCTGTTGGTGATGATGGTGTGGAGTGGGATGGTATCGATGAGGCTACGTCTTGCGCACCCAAGGTTATGGCTCAGGCATTCAAGGGTATGAAGATGATGCCTGAAGTTTTGGGCAATACAAAGAGGAAAAGACCGTTGCCTGAATGATTAAAGGAGCATGTTATGTGGTAGGGAGTTAGTGTTATGCTTCATTAGGCTTACTTGAGTTTCCTTTTGGTTTTTATGCTTTTATATGTTATTTTTTTGGGATTATAAAGGGGGGATGTGTTGTGGTTATACATTCTTTATGCAAATGGGTTTGGTAGGAGACATGGAATGTGATTGTGTTGCACGGGAAAAGTGCCACTGTCCAGCATTCCTTGTTAGGAGAGCTGATACAGTGGAGCTGAGCCGCCCTATTAACTGTTTAAGCAGAGCTGAAATAAAGAGCATCTATGAAGAATCTTGTGAAGCGTCATTTATGTGAATTGCCTCACCACAACACTCATCTACCTCGTGTGGGGGAAATCTGGTAGAACTATACTTAAAATTACAAGTGGTGATCAATGGGTTTCTGCCTCTGACAAATATAAATTAATAGAGCACTAGGCATGTTTTAATGCATGGGATATAGAACAGGGAATTTATGAGCTATTTGGAAATTCTAAGCATTCCATGGAATGTTTATAACCTCTACTTCAGTAGGTAACAAGTGGTAACCTTTTGCTGGCCCGCTGTTCTTTGTTTTGTTATGTGAACCATTACTCTGCAGTCTCATGTTTCTTTTATACACCGTTTTATTTACATTAATCGTACGTCTTTATGTGGGTGAGCTGTCACTCCTGTGAGGTTGAGCTTTCACTCTTGTGAGGTTCAACTGCTACTATATGGCAGAAAAAGACAAACCGATGAGTACCTTTGGATGCTGGTGCTGACAGTTTCAAGAGTCTGCTTATATCCTTTGCACACTTACTCTTTGATCACCATGTGAGAGGGCACAGGGAGAGATTTCTAGATTTCACCTCCTGAAGACCTGCTTAACCAGATGTTTGTCCAGGTCTAATGATCATAGAGACTAATTTTTGATCTGGGGTATAAATAATCTGACCTGGCCACCGAGTCATCTAGCATAAGGGAGCTGAGGGGAGACCAGAGCATCTGTGACTATTGAGGGAAGCCGAGGGGAGAGCCGTGCTTCACAGGACACTGGCGAGGAGCAAATCACAACTCTCATCTCCCCGTCAGCACTTCTGGTCACCGGTTTCCAGCTCCTAGGACCTCCCAGGAGCTTTAAAAACGAGCTGCGCTCCTGGGACAGTGTAACTGACCTGGCCACTGAATCGCCGAGCATAAGAGAGCTGAGGGGAGACCAGAGTATCTCTGACCATTGAGGGAAGCCTAGGGAAGAGCTGTGCTTCACGGGGCACTGCCGGGGCGCAAACTTCAAATCCGATCTTCCGCTGTCAGAAATTCCGGTCACCTGTTTCCCCCTCCTAGGACCACCCAGGACCTTTAAAAACGAGCCGTGCTCCAGCCAAGAGCGGTCCCATCCACGCCCAGAGGTGGCTGGGCTGGGCCACCTCCTTAGCTTCGGATCGTTATGCTGTCTGTAGCCTGCATCAAGATGGGTAAGAAAAAATTAACATCTGATAGAGACTACTAGCCGTAGATTCCTTAACGTAGAATTAATCCCAGGCGTGAGACTGGATCTGGGAAATTTTTCTTTTCCCCAGCAGCTCTGCGCGCCAGGGGGCTGTACCGTGCAACTCCGCCCTGACGTCGTCCGCGGGTGTGACGTCAGCGAGGTCACATAAGCCCCACCCCGGCGAGCCAACATCATTTTTTTCCTTTTCCGTGTGCAACGCAGATCCGGCTTGTGTTCCAGGCCTGTTTAGCCCTTTCCCTTCGCTATTGTGTGTGTCTGTGGGAACAGTGTGCGGATGCCTTCGGGCTTTAAGACGTGTTCGTCTTGTGGGTGCTTGATGTCGGCGACAGACCCTCGCCTCATTTGCATATGGTGTTTGGGGCAAGATCACGACTCCACTGATTGCGAGGCGGGCCAGTGGTTGAACTCGGAGTCGCAGCGGGAGCGCTGGATGAAACCTCTCTCTGCTCCCATGTCCAGATCGACTTCGTCACCTCGATCAGCTTCTGCAGAAGGTTTTCGAAGCAGCCATCATAATCGTCGTCCTCATCCCTCTCCTGTGCCGTAAGAGCATCGCTCCCCTGTCCGTAAGTGTTGCAGTTTGTCCCCGAGGGCTGGCTTCCGGCCTGTTGGGGGCGTGGGCTCTCCGCAGGTGATGTGGCTCTGTGTATCGTCCCCCTATCCACCGTTTCCCGGTGAGGGGCATCGAGAGCCCAGATGGAGACATATGCGGCAACTTTGCAGGCCTCCTCCTCCTCCTTCCCCTCCTTGGACGTCAGCGGATCCCTTGCGTTGTGCGGGGCCCTCCGCATCGTCGCCGACTGGTTCAGATCCAGGCTCGGAAGATGTGTTGCCGTTGGAGTGCGGCCCTTCGGGGGTCCCTCCTTCGGACCACGGCTCCACGGCTTCGCCGCAAACTCCTGCGGCAGACCCTGTTGTGTCAAGGGAGGTCGCATCCCCGAGCCCCTCCCGGCCCCTTGACAAGGTGATCCTGTCTAAGGCCGAGGTGATGCCTCTACGGCGCCGGCAGCTTCTGGCGGCGCCACCGGGTGCGGCGGACCCCCCTCGTCCCATCATGGGGCGAGGCTGGCGGGGGACCCCTCATCCCTCCACGCAGGCGACTGCCTTGTCGGGGGTCGAGTCCTCCTTGGTGGCGCCGCAGGTGTTGGCAGGCCCCTCTCGTCCCCTTGTGAGTCGAGGCTGGCGGGGGTCTCCTTGTCATTTCCCGGGTCCCTCTCACTCCACGCAGGCAGCTGCCTCGCCGGAGGTCAAGTCGGCCTTGGCGCTGCCATGGGGGTCGGCAGGCTGTCATGTGCTTATCTAGGTTCCTGATCGATACTGTGACCTTATGCCCCTATTCGGCTATAAAGCCCTTTATTCCCTATATTGGCATAACCGTTCAAGTGCGATTTTCTGAAAAGTCATCTCTGGCCTCACACGAGCAGAGCCACAGAGCCACATTCCAGCATGACTCTCTGCTACTTCCTTTGCGACCAATTAGTGCAATGACAGAGCAGCAGTCACTATCTGATATTCCTAGATAACACTCCGAGTTCTTCAACAAGATAAAAACTTAGCAAACCTGGAAATCCCCGCTTGCTATGTTTTGATTAGTAATGGAACTCTAATGAGCAACTGATAACTATCACTTCCTAGTGACATCTTTAATTGACGTCTTATGTCCAGCAAACTTGCGTCAAACCCGGCACCTGTCAGGTATAAATATTACCAACGTTGCCTTAAGCAATGAGCGTTGCCTGTTGCTGATGCCAGCTGCCTGCATGACCAGTGTTGGTAAAAACTAGCACTCTGTCGCTGCAGCCTGCTATCCTGTGGTGGTGAAGCTGCTGATTACCATTATCGCCGCTACAGCGCGAACTGTGATTCAGTACGCTTGAGGAGCCGTGCAGCCGTCCTCTGCGAAGACATCCAGCCCAGCTGCCCGCGGACGCTGTCACCCCTCCTTCCTCCAGACGCGCTGAGAGAAGCCGCTGCCTTTCTCGTGCAGAGAAATCCAGTCCCGGCGCTTCCGGTTTACCCTCGCGGGTGACTGGGATATCGAGAGAGACCCCTGAAGGAGATACCAATCCTCCATCATTCTATTCAGAGGTATGGTGTTGACTAAATCCTTAGAAGAGAATTCTTGAAACAAACCTTGGCAAAACCAACTTAACTTAAGCTACTTACTTACTCCCCCTTCTCACGTGTTAGGCTTAGGTCAGGCACACCGGGGTAGGCTTAGTTAGAAGCACCAGTTGAGTATGTTAGCCTAATGTATATATGACTGTATATATGTTTTATTACTTTTAAACCATTGTATGGCTAAGAAACCATATCAATGCTTTTACAGTTCTATTTCGCAATTCTTATCTTACTGTACGTACTTTTTATAATAACAGTTATTGCAATTGTGGCAATACATTTCTCTTGTATGAGAAGAAAGTCTGTTCAATAAATGTTACCCTTTATTGATACACGCCCGTCTCTCTATTCTCTACATACTGTGAAAGTAAACTGCACTAGACTGACTGAGTGAAATCTATGTCTATTGTTTCACACGACCCTAGAGATCGACTCTTGATCTGAGGAGCAAAGTTGTCATGTTGCACGGTTGTTGGAAAACTGAATCCCTTCTTGTCTGTGCCAAGGAAGCTGATCACTTCCTATGCAGAGAAGAAAGTTTCCAGTGACCTCTGAGCTAGTTGGTAACACAACCCAATTAAGTTTAGCATAGTCAGTGGAGGCCTGGAATATAGCCAGTTCCATGTCGATACTACTGTTTATGTTATTCCAATGCGCAGGGCCTAGTGGGAAACTAGGAACTACACTACATGGCGCCCTAACGTTTGGTAAGGCGATAAACTAACGTAAGACTTGTAGAGTAACTCAGTCGTGCATATTTCACACCCCTTTCTCCCGTAAAAACTCCAATAGACGTCTGGAGTGGGTGAAAGGTTAAAATCCGCCCGACCTTAGTAGGAAGAGATTCCTATGTAAAGCTCTGGTTTATTCAACGTTGAAGGATACAGTGTTCCAAAATATTGTGCATCTAATCTTTGTCTCCTTGGAGACCTACTCTGCAAAAACTGCATTTATAAAATGTCAGACAATGAAGGAGCAGCTAGGCTGGCTTCCATACTAATAGAGGAAGACACGAGTCTCCTACAAGCAGACCCGGATGCTATTATCATCCCGGTCCAGTTAAGAAGATCTATAACTTTAAAACTTATAGAAAACGGACTGACACCTCAAGGTGGTACAGTAATTTTCGTGATAGAGGCTCACGAATATCGGCAGACAGAGGTATTCTATTCATGGATAAACTTTCCAGCGGTAAACGCTATAACACAAGAGTTTCACTATTACAAAATAGAGGAACCTCCGGGAGAGTACGCTCCTTTCGAGGAGATTGAAATCCCACTTAAATTTCAAGAGCACCTGCTCTGGTTTAATGGCGCCCTAAAACACAATGATCACATAACTAGGCTCGGTCCACTAGGTAGACCAGGAGCCACGTGGCCGGTTCTAGCCAGCTACACACCACATCCTGACATTGCAAAAATGTCTAAGGAAGAGCTGTTAGCACAGCTAAACACATTAATAAAAATACATAGGCAATTAGTCCAATATGTAATACGGACTGCAACAGTCCAGCCAGCTGTTAATTCACCACAGCTGACCCCTCATCAGGGGAACACTAATAAAATTACACCACAGAACATACAGTCATGTCTTGGTAAAACACCCGTAAAACGGGAACACATTCCTTTCTGGTTAGCCCAGAAAATCACTCAAATAGAGGCAGTATTTCCTGATACTACCCCTATTGAGAAATACAGAATCTTGACCATCTGCCTTCCTATGGGAATCGCACCACACGTGGAGGACTGCGACACTTGGGGTACAGTCTTTGCTTCCATTTACACAAAAACACACGGTGTTCCGTCTATGGCGGTAATACCAGACGTGCTAAAACAGATTCAAAATGAATTCGGTCCAGAGCCCGCTTTAAATCTAGGTATGAAATTACTGAAAGACTTCAAGCAGGTCACGGCTATATTATTAGCCAACATAAAGGGAGAAGCAGCATCTGTGGCGATTCGCCAGAAGTTGAGGGAAACAGATATAAAAGATCCTGTTGAGCTTGCAAAAATCATAGAAAAATGCTATGAAGAATTAGGAAGAGACAGCTTGGGTGGAAAACCAGTTAAGCCCCAACTGCTCGAAAATCCTGAAAAATTATTTATTAAAAATAATTTAAACACTCCTAAAAAGAGCTGGGATGGAAATAAACAATCCACTCCCAAGGAAAAAGTTTTCCAGTCCAGAGGAAGGTCTCCTCGACGGAGGGAAAGAACTCCGACTCGAGAACGCCAGTCTCCCCAACGGGAGCCCTCTGAGAAAAGATATAACCTTAGAAATAGGGATAATATAAAAAAACCTGATAGATATCAAAGTACTGATACACGTCCCTCTCGATCTCTTCCACAGAATTCGGAAAGAAGAGGACGGTCAGACCCAGGAGAGCGCTCCAAGTCCAAAGACAAGGAACCTGCTCAAAATAAGAAATCTCAATTTCAGAAAAAGAAGGTAGCCAGTATTAGAGTAATCAACCATGCCGAAAATACTGAGGACACAGCTGAAAAACGGGGAGTGGGCATTGACAATGTTGGACAGTGCAGCAGAGATCAGTATAGCGCGCAAGAACTTGATGAGTCATCTGGAGACAGTGGACACGAATGAATACATTCAGGTTGAAACTGCCGACGCCAGACTTAGCGAGCCCCATAAAATATACGAAATAACATTGCGTATGGAGGGTGATAAGACTAGGAAAATTAAGGGTCTATTTTGGGATAAGCTCTCAAAAGGCTATGATATTCTGTTAGCTGAAAAAGATTGGCCCCCGGAGTTTGTCAGGGAGTGCCCTCGTGGCGAAGAAGTGATTATGCCTGCCTTCTCGAATCACATTCCGATTCATAAAAAATACACATATGCAAGGAAATGGGCAGTAGCCCAGGCACCTGCATTATATAAAAATCATGTAGGATGGGATGAGGATTCTCCGCCTCACAAAATCCAACTAAAAAGTGAACCAACTGCCCAACGGCAGTATCCCATAAAGCAAGAAGCTAAAAAACAAGTCAGGGAGATCTTAGATCAACTTGAGTACCAGGGGGTGATTGAAACATGCACCTCTCAAATGAACAATCCTTTGTTTCCTGTCTCCAAGCCAGACAATTCATATCGTCTAGTTTTAGACTACAGACATCTTAATACATGTTGCAAAACTTTTGCAGTACAAAACTCGCATAGTGCAGCCCTAATGAATAACATAGTTAGGAAAAAATATAAAACGACATTAGACATTTCTAATGGTTTCTTTTGTCAAAACATTGCACCAGAAAGCAGATACTTGACCGCTTTCTCCGCATTTGGGTCGCAGAAAAAATTCTGTCGACTCCCACAGGGGTTCAAGAACAGCCCAGGACTATTCTCAGCTAGAGTAACAGAGTTACTACAAATCTATGATGATGAAGCATTATCTTACGTAGATGATATTTATCTCACAGACGACGACTTGGATACTCACTTGAAAAGAGTGAACACCATTATACTTGGGTTCGCAGCAGAGGGTTACAAATTCAACTTTAAAAAGTCCCGAATTGCCCATCTGACAGTACTGTTTTTAGGGTACGAATTATCAAGTGAAGGGAAAAGCCTAGCGGACAACTTCTTAGAGAAGTGCGCTGTACTCCAAGCTCCAAAAACGCTGAAGAATTTACAATCAATACTAGGTTTTCTGAATTTCGGAAGAACTTACATCCTAAATTACGCAGAGAGGGTTAAACCTCTCTACGAACTAATTAAACCTGATTTAAAACAAATCAATTGGACTCAAAAACACACAGAAACTTTGAGATCACTGCAAACAGACATGTTAGCAAAAACAAAATTAGACACACGTGACAACACACGTGATCTTGTAATCCGAGTCATCCCAGGAAGATGCGGATTCACGTACCTAACCTCTAATGAAGGAGAAAAGGTACCAATTTCAATTAAATCTCACTTGTACACACAAGCAGAAAAAACATTCAGTCACACAGAAAGAACTGTGAACGCAGTGCAGATCGCATTAGCAAATGAACGAGAACTAGCACACGGCAAACGGATTAACATCCTCACAGCGGAATCCGCCTTCGAGGCGCTATTCAGCCCAGTAAACCTGCCTACAGTGTCACTGGATCCAAAATGGATACAGTGCATAGATTCTCTAGGAGCGGAAGACGTGAAATACTATTTCGCCCCGCAATACGAAGAACTGAATGATTTAGAGTATGAAGAAGAATATCCTCTGCCAATCGAAATTCTGCCTCTCCCACTATATGCCTGTATAATCTATACAGATAGCTCTGTACAGCATTTCAACGTAGAGAGAAAATCCTACGATGCAGCATGTGCGATCATTAAATGTCGTTGGCTGTGCGGTAAAATCAAACCGAAAATAACCAAAACTGAATCAGTAAAGTACTGTTCGGCTCAAAGAACTGAAATCAGATCTTTAAAGATGGCGCTCGAAAATGCAGAACGTGAATTCCCGACACTTATAGTGTGCGATTCTCATTTTTGCGTCAATTCTTTCAATAACAAACTGCAGAGTTGGATCGAAAACGACTACAAAGATGACACAGGTGCCACAATAAAGCATAAAAAGCTCTGGAACGAGGTAGCTCTTTTACACAAAGAACTACAAAAGACTCACGTGATTCACGCACAGAGTCTTCAACGTGATGGCGTTCACGTTGCAGGGAATTCATTGGCTAATACAGCCACCGCGGAAGCAACTAACCCGGCTTCCGTAGCCACAAAAAAGCGTACAGATAAGTATATAGACGGGGAAACCATGCTGGCAGTAAGAACGACCGTAAAAGGCGACTGTGCAGCGCTACCCGTAAACTATCCACTCAATTATGCATACATAATCGATGCAAACTCCGTTCCTTTTGCTCGAATCCCTGGAGTGGGGGACAGAGTGATTCCAAACAGGAGCAGGAGGGGCTTCCTCCTACTGGAAGCACACATGGGGTTGGGTCTGAAACACCAAACAATCAAAGCCTCTCTGAAAGAATTGCAATCAGAGTACTGGTGGCCAGGAATGAGTATAGATATTCAATGTTTTGCTCAAAATTGTGAAGACTGCAACAGAGATCGCAGTAATGAACAGGCCAGTGTAGTTTCAGGATCCCTTCTAGACAGCATAAGGCGGTCTATCTGCGCAATCAAAGAAGAGAAGCGCGTCCCAGTGTACAACGTTTAAGACGAAATATACTTAAATAATGAGGCCACCAGCGCTCGGCTGACGCTAGAACAGTTATAAAAGATTAGCGAGTCCATATCGGCACATACGCAATTACCACGTTCCATTCTGACCAGGGTCCTGCTTTCAGCTCTCGAGCTTATAAGGAGGCCATGGCTAGCATGGGAATTGGGTTGTGGTATTCTTGTCAGTCATACCCCGGAAGGGAATAGTGTGATAGAAAGAAAAAACCGGGACATAAAGCAATCTATAACAGCGAAGGTATTAGGTTCAGGCGCTGGGTGGGTCAAACATTTAATAAGTGTCCAGACTAGTCTTAACAACATGCCAAGAAATTCTCTAAAAGGTTTCAGCCCATACGAACTATTGTTCGGAATTAGAATGAACGTTCAGGACCTCGATAGTCAGATGTCAGTGGTACAAAAAGAAACAAAGCAGTTTGAAGTAAAAGACCGTTTGGCTGTTTTACAGGAACTGAATGAAACAAGAATATCATTAAGCAACATAAAGTTAAAGCAACAGCCAAGTACCACTGACGAGGCACCACCCGCAACAGCCCCAGCAAGGCCTGTCTGGATTCCAAAGATTGGGGATCTAGTCAGAGAAAAGATCGCGGTGAAGAAGGAATTTGGGCCTTCTTACAGAAAAGCAGTACCTGTCTTGGCAGTCACCGGAACAAGATCAGTTGTGCTACCGCCCCTTGCTGGTAAAAAGGAGAACAGAATCGTGTCCATCGATCTGGTAAAACCACAAGCATGTGGCCTATAATAAACAGTAGGCCCAGTGGACTCCCAAGAAACAACAGAATACCCAAACTTGCAACAATCCAAGAGGTTCAAACTGAAAGACTAATCACATTCGATCAGCCTGCAGTGCACAATGAAGGACTATGCAATACAGCCATGGAACTCATGCCTCTTGAAACACAAATTGAAACAGTTCGTCAAGAAACAACACCAGTCTACAATGATGTGGCATCAGAAAGTGCTACCGAAAGACAGATTGAAAGAATTGACAGAACTGCCTCTGGTTATTTCATCAACTTCGACAACTTCTCTGAAGATTTAAACGACCCCGAAGTGATGCCAGAAACAAAAAAGTATTCTAAAGAAAATACAACAGGACTCCTTCAACAAATCAAAGAACTATATCTGGATTCACCGTTGATTGAGCATTGGATTATCTCAGGGGTATTCATACTCCTACTATGCCTAATTTTAGTTTTAATTTTAGGGAAGTTCATTACAATTGAATGGACACAGCAAGTCAGAACATCAACCTAGTCCTGAAACCACACAGATCATCCCATGTGAAGAAAAGAGAACTGTCTACAGTAAATGTCACAGCAATTCCAATACCTGGTGGGGTAGTATGGGAGAAAACAGACTATGAGATCTATGGTCCGGTCGAAATCCTGAAGTATCCTCATCAACTAAAGGTTTCCTTAAGTGACTTTGTGACACCAAGTACATTCTCTGATGATTGGGACTTTAACAGTATTAATGACATGATGTCTGATTTAGTAATGTCAGCTAGATTCACAGATCATGATTATTTACAAGGTTCATCTAGTTATGAGCAGTTATTCTGTTACACCCACTATGGGGATCATTACTTGCATAAATCTGCACAGCCTAGAAATGTTTTTATGTATAATCAATGGGAACATTGTTCTACACCACCTAAAAGCAGTTCTAAAGCATTTTTTGAGAAATTCAAATATTTTTCAGGGTTTAACACCAGTGATGCAGAAACATTTTATTACAAACTGTTAGATAAAACAGGAATGAAAACAATGCTGACAAATTCTAAATTGATATATTCAGAAGCATTTTATGATAAAATGATGACATTTGGTTTTGATTATTGGAAAAATAATATTGAAACGAAAACGATTTGGGGTACAAAAGATTGGCAGGTGCAAGGCATTGAAGCACTATTTAGAACCTGCATGATACCAGAACAAATGTTATTTTTAAATGACACTGTACACCAAACATCTTGTCTTGGCCTAGCTAAGAACAAAGAACTTAAAACACCGTCTATACCAAAGCCAATAGCTGAGAATGCAACTGCAGATAATGAGTTAGACGTGTCACACATTTTACATTTCAACAGAACACATCCTGATTGGAAAAAGTGGTTAATCTGGCCTACAGACACAAATAGCTGTCAAGATAGATTCCTGAATAAAACACAGGGTTTAAAAATGACCAGATTAGACTCAAGATATTCCCAGAGACAACATCCAGGAATAATAACAACATACAGTGTAGGGAAACTCTGCCTAGAATGGCTAACTACATCCACACTGGCTGAAATTAAGCAACACTTGTCTTTACTAAAAGATGGTGCTGATTTGCGCGATTTCATTCTTGGACCACGCAAACAGCGTCAAAAGCGTTTCATAGCGACCAGCATCTATGCTGCTTACAACGAGGCTTGGAAAGTAAAGCAAATTGAAACTGCTGAAAAAATACGAGAAATTGATCGTATTAATTTGGAGAAAACACTTTCTGTGGTAGACAATGGGTTAATGACTCTGTCTTCCAGAATATATTCTTTGGACAATATTGTATCCTCTGCCTTTGATGTGATAGACAGAGATTTGCTAATGTTACAACATGGCCAGTCTCAATTACGCTCTATTATAGAACTAGGCTGGACGTTGCAAAATCTTCGTTCAGGCTATGTGCCTTGGCGTTTAATTAACACAACGTCATTATTTTCCATTTTTAACCTTACTGATAAACAGATCAGTTTGGCACAGAAAGGAGCAGACTATACAATCTTGAGCATCGAGAAACTCGAGAGATTACCATTGACAATGTCAGAGAGTCCTGTCATTGAATGGATAATACACGGGATTATCACAATTCCGATAACAACTTTCCGATTTCATAAATGCCTTGAATACATACCTGCTGGCCAGTATGAACAATTGAGTAAGGGATATATGAAATCCGAGTGGAAATTACCATACACTCATTCTTGCTATAGTGACAGCGACAAAAATGTATTTCTTAGTGGTGACAACTGTAAACACTCACTAAGCGGTATACTTTTGTGTCAGGGTATTAATTTACACGGAGCATGTGATGGAAATTCAAACAACCTCTCATGCCACCAGCTAGTCACACCTGCAACTCAGATAGAGCCCTTCTTTATGCAACTTTCAAACGGGAGTTACATTCTTAGAACGGATCACAGGTGCTGTGGCCTCGCGCCCGGACTAAGTTATCTAGTAGAAGTAACGTCCATGGTCAAATGCTGTATGCAAGCATTGTTCCCGAGCGGGCCTCCAGACATAGTGACTCCCATCTGGCCTCGTCTGAATCTCTATTCTATACGAATTGATACATTAAGCAAAATGAAATCTGTGCTTTTACAGACAACAGTGCCTATAACGTCATCTAAAGAGACGTATGATCTTCTAGTCGCAAGGACGGCTACTGAGGTCCATGACCTTTTATCAACAAATTGCCCCGTGCATTTCGTAGAAATGTTTAGCCAACTCCTTAACATGTCTAGTGCTACAAGCATCCCAGGCATATTTAAGACAGTCTTTACGGGACTGCTAACACCCTTCCAGGCAATTTTGGGAATCTTTCCTAATTTTGTGCACTCCATCTTTGGTGGTATTCCACTATTTTTGGGACTCATCGCAGGGATTCTATTTTTGACCCTCCTGCTTCGTTATGGCAAGCCTCGGCTCAGACATAGCTCCCATGGGAATGGAAGAGACAATCCTAGCAATGCGCTACAGGGACAGGATAACTAACGTCCTTGGATTGGCCAGGCTGAGAGATCTAAACATGACCTGGTTCCTTACATTCAGACCGATATGGCAAAATTGCATTTTACCTGTGCTACGGTGTATGCTTTGCGGCGAAGAATGCGTGTTGGACATCTGTCTTTCACTTCCATCAGCAGTACCAATGGACGTCGATACTTTGCTAAGTCCAATAACGGCTCACGCATTGTGTTGTCCCCAGCGGCTACCAATCCTGATGACGGCATTCGTGGAGACTCCTGTACTACAGCCAAGTGGTAACAGTGGAGCGAGTGACAAAAGCAACATCATCCAGGTACAACGTTCTGTGAGCATTGCTGGTCCCGACTTCGATGACAGCAATCATTCTCACACCTGCCAAGTTACAGCGCTATCTAATTTGGTTGAACTATCACCTGATTTTGTAGACCAATTCTTTGCGAGCCTGTCTGATACGATGTTCTCACCCACAGAGAAACAATAACTTTTTGAAAAGCTTTCCGACACACAGCGTTCCCATGAACTCTGGATTCGGCCTTCAGTTTTGATCAACAAAAAACTGCCAGGAGCTTTGGTAAACTGATTTTTCTTTGAATTGGGCAATTTTTCAAATATTGACCTTTTTTTGGCACGAACAATTCTTTGCTTAACGTAAAAACTATTCTTAGAGAACAGAAGCTTCACACTTCTATTTCTACACACATCTAGAGACATAACAACATTACACCAGCCTCTAGCACACATGTTATTACAATGCATTTTTATGTGATGATTTATCTCGCATTTCTTCTGTCAGAGATACTTCATGTGTAATTCTTTTTGCATAATCGTTCATTGATTTTATATGCAATACCTTTTGAATGATTACTATGCTTTAAAACTACGTACAGTACCTAAATTCCATGTATTACAAGTACGCCTATTTCTAATGCATTTATGTATTTTGGGGTGGGCTATGTTACACAATGTTACACATGCATCTAATTGCTTAGTTTTAGTAATTTTGATGGACATGAATTCGTGGAGTGGGTGTCATGTGCTTATCTAGGTTCCTGATCGATACTGTGACCTTATGCCCCTATTCGGCTATAAAGCCCTTTATTCCCTATATTGGCATAACCGTTCAAGTGCGATTTTCTGAAAAGTCATCTCTGGCCTCACACGAGCAGAGCCACAGAGCCACATTCCAGCATGACTCTCTGCTACTTCCTTTGCGACCAATTAGTGCAATGACAGAGCAGCAGTCACTATCTGATATTCCTAGATAACACTCTGAGTTCTTCAACAAGATAAAAACTTAGCAAACCTGGAAATCCCCGCTTGCTATGTTTTGATTAGTAATGGAACTCTAATGAGCAACTGATAACTATCACTTCCTAGTGACATCTTTAATTGACGTCTTATGTCCAGCAAACTTGCGTCAAACCCGGCACCTGTCAGGTATAAATATTACCAACGTTGCCTTAAGCAATGAGCGTTGCCTGTTGCTGATGCCAGCTGCCTGCATGACCAGTGTTGGTAAAAACTAGCACTCTGTCGCTGCAGCCTGCTATCCTGTGGTGGTGAAGCTGCTGATTACCATTATCGCCGCTACAGCGCGAACTGTGATTCAGTACGCTTGAGGAGCCGTGCAGCCGTCCTCTGCGAAGACATCCAGCCCAGCTGCCCGCGGACGCTGTCACCCCTCCTTCCTCCAGACGCGCTGAGAGAAGCCGCTGCCTTTCTCGTGCAGAGAAATCCAGTCCCGGCGCTTCCGGTTTACCCTCGCGGGTGACTGGGATATCGAGAGAGACCCCTGAAGGAGATACCAATCCTCCATCATTCTATTCAGAGGTATGGTGTTGACTAAATCCTTAGAAGAGAATTCTTGAAACAAACCTTGGCAAAACCAACTTAACTTAAGCTACTTACTTACTCCCCCTTCTCACGTGTTAGGCTTAGGTCAGGCACACCGGGGTAGGCTTAGTTAGAAGCACCAGTTGAGTATGTTAGCCTAATGTATATATGACTGTATATATGTTTTATTACTTTTAAACCATTGTATGGCTAAGAAACCATATCAATGCTTTTACAGTTCTATTTCGCAATTCTTATCTTACTGTACGTACTTTTTATAATAACAGTTATTGCAATTGTGGCAATACATTTCTCTTGTATGAGAAGAAAGACTGTTCAATAAATGTTACCCTTTATTGATACACGCCCGTCTCTCTATTCTCTACATACTGTGAAAGTAAACTGCACTAGACTGACTGAGTGAAATCTATGTCTATTGTTTCACACGACCCTAGAGATCGACTCTTGATCTGAGGAGCAAAGTTGTCATGTTGCACGGTTGTTGGAAAACTGAATCCCTTCTTGTCTGTGCCAAGGAAGCTGATCACTTCCTATGCAGAGAAGAAAGTTTCCAGTGACCTCTGAGCTAGTTGGTAACACAACCCAATTAAGTTTAGCATAGTCAGTGGAGGCCTGGAATATAGCCAGTTCCATGTCGATACTACTGTTTGTTATTCCAATGCGCAGGGCCTAGTGGGAAACTAGGAACTACACTACAAGGCCCCTCTCGTCCCCTCATGGGTCGGGGTTGGCAGGGGGCTCCTTCTCACTCCTCAGGTGCCTCTCGTCCCTCCATGCAGGCGGCTACCTCGTCGGAGGTCGAGTCTGCTCCTTCACTTAGCCGCCCAGGCTCCGTCCCAACCCCGGTCTCCTGCGCTGTGTGATGTAGCGGAGGCCTGTCCGGCATCTCATGTGGCGCTGGACAACTACAACGCCAGGTTTTGGACTTTACGGCACTGGTCAGGTGTCAGGTTGTGGACTCTTCTTCAGATGTCCCCTCTTCCACAGGAGGTTGGGCGCCTGCTGGTGTCGTCCTCGCCGGAGACGGGCCATCGTGTCTTGGCTTTCTCCCCGCCGTTATCAAAGGAATGCTCCTTGCCGGCGCCGTGGTTTTCGCCAGAGGAACCACAGGTCGCCCACTCCTCGGCGCCTCTTTCTCCTTTCCTGGCCTGGCCCTTCCCCACTCCGATTGGCTTGGGGGATGGCCGCCTTAGGTTGCAGCGTCTCCAACAGAGGATCTGCTTTCTCCACCGCGTGGCCCTACGGAGGTGGGTGCGGCCTTTGCTCGCACTGTTTCCACAGCTGTGGGAATTTTGCGAATGGGTGATCCGGCTGCCCATTTCCCAGCGGATCATCTTCTGGAAGTTCTTCACCAGGGCTCAGGTGGGAGGGACCTGCTGCTTCCTTTTGAGGGTTCGCTCCTTTCTTCTCTGATGGGGACTTGGGGCGCCTCGCCACGGGGGATCCGGTGTCCTAGCACCTTCTGCACCGGCACCTTCCATCGCTGCGTGTCCCGTTGTATCTTTCCCTCCACCCCTCTGCCAGTGGGCCCCCTTTACGGACCGCCTTTCCCTCCCTGCCGTCGCGATTGTCTCCACCATCGCGGGAGGCCCGCTGGCTGGACTCTTGGGCCGCAATATGTTCGCTTCGACCAGTGTGGCTCTGCGGGCTCTTAACACGTTATTTGTGTTGGCTAGGGCAACCTCTTGCTTGTGGCACTCGGTGGATACCTTGGATCTGCAGCTTCCCTGGAGGGTGCTGGTATGGACTTGCGACACCATGCGTGGATGGCCTGGACATCTCAGAGGTGCTTGGTCGTGCCATGGCTTCTTCGGTTGCCCTTCGTCGCCATTCTTGGCTTCGGGACAGTGTTTTCCCGGGAAATGTCCGGGAACGGCTGCTGGATCTTCCCTTCAATGGCACTCTTTTGTTCCACGCCCCGCCAGACTCTGCCATCCGGAGGTTCTTGGAAGGGCTTTGGCCTCCTTCCCCCTCCTCCTCCTCCTTCCCCCTCCTCCTCCTCCTTCCCCCTCCTCCTCCTCCTTCCCCCTCCTCCTCCTCCTTTCCCTCCTCCTCCTCCTTCCCCTCCTCCTCCTCCTTTCCCTCCTCCTCCTCCTTCCCCTCCTCCTCCTTCCCCTCCTCCTCCTTCTTCCCCTCATCCTCAGTGACCTGTGAGTTGATCTGGTTTTTGGGAGCTGTTCTTTCGTTGGGGCGGGTCACCCCAGTTGTGTGATCTGTGTGACTCTTGTGCCTGCGAGTCCTCTTTTGTTGGGACTGTGGCTCTGTTGGCTGCTGGACGGCCCTTCTTGACTGTGGTTTTTTTTCTCTTTGGCGGCTTGACAAGCCTTCGGCGGGGGTTTTTTCCTGTGGATCTTTGTGTTGTCCTCTGCTGCAGAAGTTTCTTCCTAAGAGGGTTCCCATGTCTTGGGACTTAACATACCCTATGTGGGGTAGTGGTAGGTAGCTGTTACATAGCTTGTTCTGTGCTTGGGAGTTGTGGTCACTTTTGGGCCTGTGCTCTCCCTGGCGTTTAAGTACGTTGCAGGTGCAATTCCCTTCTGGTTGGTTTGGAATGTCTTTGATAGCACCCCGGGGTGTCCTTCTCCGGTGTCTCTGCGCTGTTAGTTTTGTCAGTCCCACGGTCTGCTGCCTGGCGTCAGGGCTCTAGTCCACGTCCTTTTTTGACGTGTGTGTGGACCCCTCTCTGAGGTGTGTATTGGCCCTTCATCGCCCTCCTGCGCTCTGTCCTGGAGGCTGAGTTAGGTTTCTGTTACCTCCTCTTTCAGGCACCCTGCACGGTCTTCCTGGGTGCCCCTGGCTACTCTTTCGGCTTCTGGCTGCTTTATTGCTGTCAGCGCTGTTCTGTGTGCTCTATTGCCTTCTGGCTGTGGTAGGCAAAGCTGCCCTCTTCGCGGAGTGTGCTCCCCGGTGGGGGGGCTTGCCTTCTTCTGCCTCGTCTCCTGGTGTCTCTAGGCTGATCTTCTTCCTCTTCTTTGCCTTGGCCTTGGATTGAGGTTTTGTTGCCTGATGTGGGTGTTGGGTGCTTCGGCCTCCTCTCGCCTTGCCCCTGTTTCCTCTATGGAGTGTGAATGGGCTTCCTCTTCTTTTCTTCCTTTCTTCTTTCTGCATCCCCCTTGGGATCGGTGGTGTTCTGTCTGTAGGGGTTCCCCTTGCCCGGGGGGACAGGGCTCCTCACCCTGTTAGTCGGACTCGTCCCCTGTGGGACCCTCTGTTATGTCCAGGCTGGTGGGGTCCTCTTGCAGACCCTCCTTCCCCGTGGGTATGGCTAGGGTATCTATTCTACGTTAACCCCTTTGCTGCTCATGACGAGCTCAGCTCAGCCACAGTGCCTGGCACTTCCCCGAATGGGCTGTTCCCCTCCATTCGCTTCTTTCCTTTCTGTTTATCTGGTATTTCGCACACTGTTCCCATGTTCTCACAGTTTTGTTTCTGGTTGCTCTTCGTTTGTGTAGCTGAAAA
This sequence comes from Lissotriton vulgaris, assembly GCF_964263255.1. Taxonomy (NCBI): domain Eukaryota; kingdom Metazoa; phylum Chordata; class Amphibia; order Caudata; family Salamandridae; genus Lissotriton; species Lissotriton vulgaris. The sequence goes on from NC_141695.1 coordinate 1,170,721,129, forward strand.
GTTCTCCGAAGAAAATTGATGCCGGATCGGGGTTATGTGACCTTGCTGATGTCACGCCTGCGGACGACGTCAGGGCGGAGTCGCGCGATACCGCCCCCCTGGCACGCAGAGATGCTGGGGAAAAGAAAACATTTCTGGATCCAGTCTCACGCCTGAGGATAATTCTATGTTAAGGAATCAGCGGCTAGAATTGTTTCTACCAGATACATCATTACCGAAGGTAAGTAACTTGTACTTCTACTTCTAACTCCGGACTAACATATCCACCATAGATTCTTGTTTTACCAAAGCGGCCAGCGCTATTTCCAGGGAGATTACCTTGAGGGAGAGCAGCCTTTCCCTGGGGGATGGAGCACTTGGTTCTAACTATGAGCTCAAAGATCTCTTTATCACTTAACTCGTATCTGCTGAGCCCAATATATGTACTACTACCCACAGTGACTTATCAACAAATTTTACCACTACTGTCACTGATACTCTTCCCCTGCTTAGTAATTCCATTCTGGCTAAGTCCCCTTGCCCACTGACCGTGAACGGCAAGAGGAAGAAAGGTCCCATAAAAGAGCCACCCTCCACTAGAGCAAAGAAATCCAGGAAACCATCACCTCACCAATCCAGAGCTGAGCCAGGTCCTGAACAGTCGTGGACACTGGTCCCCCTACAAGACTGTTGCCCAAGACTTACTCTTATAATTACGCCAATATTATCCCGCCTGGACATTATTCAACTCAAATTGGAGGAGTTACTATGTACAAGTTGAGCCTCAACCCGGCAAACCCCATACACTAATCAACCATCACAAATTACACAAACTATGAGTAATTCTGTCATTACCGCCACCCCCCATCCTCAATCAGACTGTATCTCAGCACCAAATGACCATGGGAGTGCCCTGCATCCTGGGTTACACGTAAGTGGGGGCACCCAGCTAATGCGGGGGAACATCAATAATACCCCTGCTCTAATGTCTTACACCCTTCTTTCCTATAGCTGAGAACAGACCAGTCATTTTTAACCCCCATGAGGGATTAGGAGATACCAATACGAGCAATGTCAACCATTCCCAGTTAGTACTCAAACAGTCTTTCCAGTTATCAAAATCTTGAACTTCCGCCAGCTGCCTGCCCACTTGTATTAGTTTTGCTAAATGTCCCCGTACTCACTCCCCTACAAGGGAGAATCCACCACCCAGCTCATGGCCAAAGCGCACTACTGGTATTATTTTATTTATTTATTTATGAATTTTGTAAAGCGCACGGCTACCCCCAACGGGGGTGTCCCGGCGCTAAGGCTGTCAGCAGAAAGAGGAGGAACAATCTAAATAGATGAGAAAAGCCATGTTTTCAGACGTCTGCGAAACAGTGCTTCGGATGGGGCAAATCTGAGGTCAATAGGTAAGCTGTTCCAATGTTTGGCCGCAAGGACAGCAAAGGCTCTGCCACCCATTCTTGTGCGGCGGAAACGTGGCACAAGCATGAGACGAAGGTTGTTGGAACGTAAGTCTCTGACTGAGTGAGATAGTCTCAATCTCTTTCTTAAATATTCTGGGCCAGTTCCGTTCAAAGCTCGGAAGGCAAGAGTGAGCGTTTTAAACTTAATGCGACTGGCTATAGGGAGCCAGTGGAGCTCTTTGCGAAATGCTGAAATAGGGTGTCGGAATGGGATATTGCCAATCAGTCTTGCTGCAGCATTTTGAACTACTTGCAGGCGTTCAATTTGATATAGGGGGGCCCCAGCGTAAAGACTGTGGGCATAATCCAAGTGGGAGGTAATTAAGGCCTGGGTGACTGTTCTGCGTGCGTCCATCGGTAAAAATGGGAAGATCTTTCTCATCATCTTTAATTTACCATAGCAGGCAGCAGTAACCTTGTTAATTTGAGGGCTGCAGGAAAGCGTATCATTAAACATGAACCCCAAATTGCGGGCGGTGTGCACTGGGATTGGGGGGGGGTTGAGTACCGTTGGCCACCATGATGAGGGTAGTATGGTCGTTTTTTGATTAAAAAACAGGACCTCCGTCTTGTCGGTGTTAAGACGCAAGTGGTTCGAGGCCATCCAAGAACAAATTTCGCCCAGACAATGGCGAAAGCTAGAGAGGCTGGAGTTAGAGTGATCTCTAAAGGAGAATATCAGCTGTGTATCATCAGCATAAGAGATCACTCTGACTCCGCATGCCTCCACTACCTTGGCCAGCGGGGCCAGGTAGACATTGAAGAACAAAGGACTCAGCGCTGAGCCTTGCGGAACTCCACAAACAAGCGGTTTGCATCCCGATTTAAACGGTCTGAGAAGAACCCTCTGTGATCGTCCTTGTAGAAAAGAACTGATCCACGACAGGGCAGTACCGCTTAGTCCAATCTGCTCCATTCGATCTAGAAGTATTTTGTGGGATACCGTATCGAAAGCGGCGGATAGGTCGAGGAGGACCAACATGGCCTCCTCGCCCTTATCCACACATTCTCGAACAGTCTCCGCTACTTCTAGCAGTGCGGTTTCCGTGCTAAAACCCGTGCGGAAACCGGACTGGGAGTCATGCAGAAGGGAATTGGTCTCTAGATATTCTGCAAGTTGTAATTGGACTGCCTTTTCCAAGACCTTCGCAGGTTTCGGAAGGAGAGAGATGGGCCGATAATTACTGAATTGCGTGGGGTCCGCATCAGTTTTCTTTAGGATAGGCACCAGCAGAGCTTCTTTCCAGGCAGAGGGAAATTGGCCTAGATGTAAAGAGGCGTTCCAAATGGAAGTCAAAGGCTCTTATCAGTATGGTAGCCAGATCACTCATGATTTTGGGGGGGACCGGGTCCAAAGGAGAGCCTGATTTGCACTGTATGAGTAGTTTAAGTGCAAGATTAGGAGTAAGGTCCTTAAATGCCACTAGGGTAGGAGCAATATCATGGTTAATTGAGACCGGGGAAGAGGGAAGGTCAAATGCCCCCTCTGGGGGAAAGGAGGATGCAATTTTTTCAATTTTTTCCTGAAAGAAATCTGATAGTCCATTGCAAAGAGACTGGTTGGCTGGATTGTTAGGTGTCATTGCAGGGGGTTTAACAAAGTCTTTAACAATTTTAAACAATGTCTTTGCCGAGTTGTCATACATACGAATACCAGGGACCCAAATACAACATCATCTGTTGATGGTGAGAAGAACTCCCTGGGTGGGCCCCTCTTTAAAACCTTATGAGGGTGATTGCGTTGTTTTACATTTTGACAACCCCTAATAGGTAAAAGATTTACTGTTACAACCTCTACCTAATTCTAATCTGGCAACTAAGATTTGTTCAGTATCCCTGGGCTTCTTTTATCAACCACTAACACTGTATCAAGGTGGGGCCAAAACAATAGCACCAGACTGTCATTCACATGTGAACCTGACCGCGATTAGTAATGTTACCCAATACGCTACTACCAACAGATTTGCCCCACTGTCAGGTCTGGATTCTTGTAACTGACATACAGCTGTTATCCAGAGGACTGACCGAATACAGCATGAAGGGGTGGAGGTAACGGGGGAGGAAACCGGCGCATGCCAGATCTCGCTGGGGATAATTGAACACCTGAGCTCTCCTGACAGTCATGACTCACAACTGTTAGTCCCTGTCTAACAGATTAGGTCAGCTTTCACTAGGGTTTCCCTATTGTCACTCAGAACAAACCACTACTTTTTCATCACACAATATAAATTGTAAACATTTTGTCTTTTTCCTTTTCAAGGTTTATTCTTGTAGTCTTGTACATCAGTTCTCAACAGCCACAGCCAACACAACACGTTTTGTCGCGTAAGGGGTGTAGTCCCGCTACTTCATCAAGGCTGTATAGTTATAAACATACAAGATGCCTATGTACTTATTGTATCATGAAGTTATTTACATAAGATATACAGTGCATATAAGACGTTAAACAATTGATAGTTTCACACAAGGTTCAGCCGACCAAATGATTTCAGTTCATGTTAGCATAACAATTCGCACTCCGTGTACAAATGTATGCCCTCTCAAATAGAGGTGGACTATAACCCGAATTCGATGGAGAGAGAAAATGAAGTCGTACGGTCATATTTCATCTAGCAAAGTGCTACCTTATCGCACAGGAGTTCCAAAAAACTTGTGGCACCTCATGGGTCTTGAAAATGGTAATTCATTCCCAACGCCAATAGTGCTCAATAAAAACTCAGACATACTGTGTCTGCAAAACCACCACCCATTTCCAATTCAAGGTGGTGAAGTGAAAATCGTGAAACAACGTGAAGCATAAATGAAAGGAAAAGTAATCATATTCAAATACCTAGATTCTCCAAATTAATTATTTCTGTAATGTAAAAAACAAAAGTAGAACACACTTTGAGTCAGTCTGCTTTAAACTTATAATTTTAGAAAATATAATCTGTCCAAAACTATTAGAGCTCTTATCACCTACTTGATATGTGGTGATAATTCCGGACCACAATGGGATTCAACAGCGCGTCAAAAGTGCTACCAAATTCCATGTAAAGTTTTCTTTCAAAAGCAGTATTCCGGTTTCTGCGAAAGTCATATATATAACATTATCTCTTACAGGTAGATGCATCAAGCATTTTTGCGAGCGCAAACAGTGCGAATCGCAAAATTCGTCTGTTTGCACCAGCAAAAATGGCATTTGAGATGCATCAAGGGTTCATGCACTCGCAATTTAAGAATTAGCAAATAATTGCGAGTTCTCAAATTGCGATTGCATTTAAGGAATCGTAATTTGCGATTCCTTAAATGTAATGCATGAACCATTCCAAGATGGCGAATTCGCAATCTGGGGTCGCTATTTACCGCGAATCCAAACTACGTGGTAAATAGCAAAAACTAAGAAATATGCACTTTAGTGCATTTTTCTAAGTTGTATATTACACACACACACATGTCCTTGTGACATGTGTGTGCGCAACACCAGTGAACATTACCATTTCAGGGGTGCAACAGGGTGTCCTTTGGACACCCTGGCACCCTTGAAATTGAGGCACATTTGTGATTCGCTAATTGCTAATCACAAATAAGGAATGGCTTTCCCATTCATTCCTATGGGCCTTCGCTAATTGCTAATCGCAAATAAGGAATGGCTTTCCCATTCATTCCTATGGCCCTTTAGGCCCATAGGCAAATAAGGAATCAGTAGGAATCACAAATAACATTGCGATTCATACATGCATCCCGTTTTGCGAGTCTTTAATAGCGATTCCTTAAAATTCACTATTAAGGACTTGCAAAACATAACTTTGATGCATCTGGGGGCTAGTCTCCCAGATAAGATAGACTCCCACACATAAAATGTGTTGCTTCATTCACTATCCATACACTAAACCATAAAGGGCTCTTAGTAACCAAGAATAAAGAGAAAGGAGGGGGGCCCAAATGACCCATTTAAAAAATCACAGCATTTTATTTTATAATGCAATCATGCTGTAACTTAGTATCCCGGCAACCTTCGTGCCAGGTCTCTAACACAAACCAATATCTCGAGTCAATTTGGATATGCAGTCTGAGTCACCTCACGGAAGACTGCGTGCATTCAATTGTTCCAATCGTGATATCTCTTTATTAACAGAATGGTGTCCAAGCCTTTCTCTTTATTCTTGGTTACTAAGAACCCTTTATGGTTTAGTGTATGGATAGTGAATGATGCAACACATTTTATGTGTGGGACTCTATCTTATCTGGGATTCTAAGAAATAATGTTATATATATGACTTTCGCAGAAACCGGAATACTGCTTTTGAAAGGAAACTTTACATGGAACTTGGTAGCACTTTTGACCCGCCGTTCAGAACAGAAAGCCATTGTGGTCCGGAATTATCACCACATATCAAGTAGGTGATAAGAGCTCCAATAGTTTTGGACAGATTATATTTTCTAAAATTATAAGTTTAAAGCAGACTGACTCAAAATGTGTTCTAATTTTGTTTTTTACATTACAGAGAATCTTTATTTGGAGAATCTAGGAATATGATTAATTTTCCTTTCATTTATGCTTCACGTTGTTTCACGATTTTCACTTCACCGCCTTGAATTGGAAATGGGTGGTGGTTTTGCAGACACAGTAAGTCTGAGTTTTTATTGAGCACTATTGTTGTTGGGAATTAATTACCATTTTCAAGACCCATGAGGTGCCACAAATTTTTTGGAACTCCTGTGCGATAAGGTAGCACTTTGCTAGATGAAATATGACCGTTCGACTTCATTTTCTCTCTCCATCGAATTCGGGTTATAGTCCACCTCTATTTGAGAGGGCATAAGTTTGTACACGGAGTGCGAATTGTTATGCTAACATGAACTGAAATCATTTGGTCGGCGGAACCTTGTGTGAAACTATCAATTGTTTAACATCTTATATGCACTGTATATCTTATGTAAATAAGTTCATGATACAATAAGTACATAGGCATCTTGTATGTTTATACCTATACAGCCTTGATGAAGTCGCGGGACTACACCCCTTACTCAGCAAAACACGTGTTGGCTGGTGCTGTTGAGCACTCATGTACAAGACTACAAGAATAAACCTTGAAAAGGAAAAAGACGAAATGTTTACAATTTATATTGTGTGATGAAAAAGTAGTGGTTTGTTTTGAGTGACAATAGGGAAAACATATTGAAAGCTGACGTGTGCTGGGGAGTAAATTATATTTATTACAGAGCTCAGGCTTGGATTTGTGAAGTTTGGTGGTTCTCCACACCCTGCAGCACTGTTGTATAAATAGACAGAACCTAGATTAAATTGTGTGAATCTACCCAGAGGTGCCTTACACCTATACATAATACCACGATTCGGAGCATTTATCAGCTTTCACTAGGGTTGCATGGAACCGAACGTACCCCCTTGTGTCCTGGAATATAGCTGGTTATAGAGGCACATGTAACAATGAAGAATGGCGTTTTGCTTTGTCCAATATCCAGATTCTTCTCTTCCAAAAAACCTGGGAGACTGACCAAATCCTCATTGAGGCTATATATCTTTTCAAACCTTGGCCTTACCATCGATAGGGGATAGGCCTAGAGTGGGGTTATTAATGCTAACCTCTAACGTAGTCACTTTTAAAGTTCTGATCTTCATAAACACATCCGTAAACTTCCATATTCTAGTCATCAAAGGGCCTGACACGTGGGATTGATAATAGGTAAATTATTATAATAACTTCACCGACCTAGTGGTGTGTTCCCCAGTCTCTGGATAACCTGTTAGATGACCTAGTGGAGTCCCAATCTAAACCCCTATATATAATCTGGATGGGAGATTTTAACTTAAAACCATGTTCTCGAAACTCTGTAGAGTTATGTGGAATCCTGGTGGACCACAGGGATGCCTGCATCCCCCATTTTCACCATGATGCCCAGGGGAACACCCTCAATACCATACTAATGAAATGGCAGCTTGTGATTCAAAACGTTTATCGATCCACATACCGGGTCATTTTCGCCCACCTTTCAGAGGTGAACACTTATCTACTTTAGATTATATTATCTCTTCTGAATCCCTCAGCTCAAACCTTTTAAAATTAAATACCAACTTTACCGAATTTAGCGACCATGCAGCACTGTTCAGGGTGCTATTATGGCAGGTGGCGAAACCCAATAAATACCTAAACCAATACTAGGTAGAACTAATGGTTGCACCCTGAAATGGGATAAGGTCGATGTAGACACCCTATTTACGAGTTTCGTTTTGGCTAACCAGGAGGGTATAAAAACATGCCTGGACCCATCCTTAAATCAGACCAGTGTAACGGAGGCTTTTAAAACACTAGTAATGTATCTCAGATCACAGCTAATTTGACCACTGTCTTCAAAAGATCATACCCCATACCAGTGGTTTGATAAGAACTGCTCTGTTGCTTCTTCAAATCTGCGCATGGCGCTTAAATCCCTACCTAGGAATTCTGAGCAGGTCCGCATACTAAGGAAATCTTATAAGCTAGCCAGGGCACATTAATTAAGCCAGCTGATATCAGAGGCATGGGACAACCTAAAGAAGGCCTCGTCCCTTCATGATAGCACAGCTTTTTGGAAAGTTATTAACAATCCAGTTCTGAAAGATAATAGCCGCCCATCTATAGAGTCTCATATTGACGGAGATTCCTTGGTAAAACACTTTCTGGATATGTTCAATGAAGTAGAGGAACCCATAGGCGAGAAAGTTAGCTTTGATGCTCTTTCCCCTACACGTCTTTCCTTTGATCTCTGCCAAATTCAACTCACCTTGACTCAATATCTATCTGGAAAAGCTCCAGGGCCTGACTGGGTACCCATGAATATCTTTTAGCCAACATCTTATTTTGATCTCCCCTTTTAGTCGTGGTTTTTAATGCCTTAGCCGAGACTGGTCCCCCTCCCTCGTGGAAAAAAAGCAGTAATTATTCTAATATATAAGAAAGAGGATGCTTCCATCCCTGCAAATTATTGTCCCATCTCTCTGCTTGACAGTCTGGCCAAATTAATGGGTCGACTGCTGTTAAACAAACTGGAAGTATGAGCTGAGGAAAGGACATTCTCAGGGAAGTTCAATATGGGTTTAGACAGGACAGGGGAACCTTGGACCAATGTCTCAATTTGACCCTCACAATTGGGAAATGCACCAGAGCAAAAAATGCCCAAATCCATCTGTCCTTTATGGATTTATCCAAGGGCTTCGACTGCATGCTCCATAGTAAACTATGGATCATGCTGAAGAAGATGGGAGTGGACGATGCGGTCATTAACTTCATCAGAGAGTTATATTTGGACGCTACCGCTATGGTACGCTATGGTATGGTACGCTATGGGAAAAACGGTGAATGTACTAAACCTTTTAAAATTGAAAGGGGAGTCTGGCAAGGTTGCGTCCTGGCACCCTTTCTGTTCGCCCTCTACACTAGTAAATTAAACAAGGTTTTGACTGAGGTTGCGACAGACACTCAGTTAGATTACTCACTCACAGCTACTCACCTCCCTCGCCAAGAACCCACCCACTCACACCACCAACTCTGACGCAGCAGCCCTCAACCTCAGACAGTGAATCAACAACTGCGCCAACACCCTCGCCCGCTCAAGAAACCCTCCAACAGCCACACCAGCAAGAGAGCCACATGGTTCACTAACAAGCTCCAGACCTCCAAACGCGCATGCCGAAAACTAGAGAAGACATGGCTCCATGAACGCACACCAGACAACCACGTAGCCCACAAGGACGCTACCCGCGGACATCACCACCTCATCAGATTAGCCAAGAGATCCTCCTTCAAAGACCGCTTGGATAACAACGGACACGACAGCAAATAACTCTTCAGCATCGTGAAGGAACTCTCCAACCCCAGCGCCAACGACATCCCGCCCTCACAAGAACTGTGCGACTCACTGGCCATCTTCTTCCACCGCATGATCGCTGACATCCACAATAGCTTCAATACCACGACTGCCCTGAATACGCCAGTCTCCACCTCCCCTGTGAACACAGCGCCAACCGCCTGACCTCCTGGTCCAACGTCAACGACGACGAGACACGCAAGGTCATGAACTCCATCCACTCAGGATCTCCGTCTGACCCGTGCCCACACCACGTATTCAACAAAGCAGACGCAGCCATCGCACCCCAACTACGGAAGGTCATCAACATCTCCTTGGAAACAGCGACATTCCCGGAAAGCTGGAAGCACGCCGAAATCAACGCCCTCCTCAAGAAGCCTAAAGCATACCCCAAGGAACTCAAGAACTTCTGGCCCATCTCCCTGCTCCAGTTCCGGGCAAAGGTTATCAAAAAAATCGTCAACAGACAGTTGGCCTTTCATCTGGAAGACAAAAACATCTTGGACCCGTCCCAGTCCGGATTCAGACGAAACCACAGCACTGAGACAGCCCTCATCGCCGCCACAGACAACATCAGGCGCCAACTAGACCGGCGAATCATCAGCCCTCATCCTCCTGGACCTGTCAGCCGCCTTGGTCTGCCATCGCACTCTAAAGACACGCCTCCTAGAAGCCGGAATCCAAGAGAAGGCCCTTGATTGGGCCATCTCCTTCCTCACCGGCAGATCCCAGAGCGTCCGCCTCCCACCCTTCCGATCCGAAGCCACCAACATCATCTGCGCATCCCCCAGGGCTCATCCCTCAGCCCGCCGCTGTTTAACGTCTACATGGCCCCCCTCGCACTAGTTGCCTGCCATCACGACCTCAACATCATCTCCTACACCGACGACACCCAGCTCATCTCTCCCTCACCAAGGACCCACACACTGCCAAAACCAACCTCCACGAGGGAATGAAGGCCATCGACGACTGGATGAGGAGCAGCTGTCTGTAACTGAACTCGGATAAGACGGAGGTCCTCATCCTCAGATCCACCCCCTCAGCCTCGGACGACTCCTGGTGGCCGACCACACGGGGAACAGCACCAACACCCACCGACCACGCACGCAATCTAGGATTCATCCTAGACTCCTCTCTCTCCATGTCTAAGCAGGTCAATGCCATCTCCTCCTCCTGCTACAACACCCTCCGCATGCTCCGCAGGATCTACAAGTGGATCCCGACCGAAACAAGAAGAACGGTGACACAAGCCCTCGTCAGCAGCAGACTGGACTACACGGAAACGCACTCTACGCAGGAATCCCAGCCAAACACCTACGACGACTACAACGCATCCAAAACGCCTCCGCCAGACTATTCGTCAACATCCCCCGCCACAGCCACATCACCCCCCACCTGAGAAACCTACACTGGCTCCCCGTCGACAATAGGATCACCTTCAAGCTCCTCACCCACGCACACAAAGCACTCCACAGCACCGGACCAGCCTACCTGAACAGCAGACTCAGCTTCCACACCCCCATCCGCCAGCTCCGCTCCGCCAGCCTCGCCCTCACCGCTGTCCCCCGTATCCTTCGAACGACCTCTGGGGGCAGATCCTTCTCCTACCTCGCTGCCAAGATCTGGAACACCCTCCCTACCCACATACGGCAGACCCAAGACTTACTCGCCTTCATAAGTCACCTCAAGACCTGGCTCTTCGAGCTGTAGCTTGTTATAAAACAGGGGGTGACCCAATTTAGTCAAAGGACCTGGGTATCAAGTATTATAGTCAACAATTAGTCCTCGACGAAAATTCACCATGTAACACAATTACTGCATTAGTCAAATAATTCTTTTTCTAAGTCAGCTCTAGATTAAGGCCTAGATGTATCAAGCCTTTTGCGATTCCTTAAGGCCGAAATTCGCAGAATTTCGGCCTTAAGGAATCGCAAACGGACATTTAGCATCTTTTGGGATGTATCACACATTAGCAAAATAAGGAATCGCAAAAAATTGCGATTCCTTATTTTGCTTATGCATTTAAGGAATCGCAATTTTGCGATTCCTTAAATGGCATGTATGAAACTTTTTTAAATTGCGAATTTGGGTTAAGGAATCGCAAATTAACACCAATTTGAGGTTCGTGTTAATTTGCGAAATCCTTTTAAAAAACAAAATATGACTATTTTGAAGGTGGCATGTGACACACATACATGCCCATAGGGCATGTATGTGTGCCATATGCACACACATGTAAGTTTCAGGGGTGCAGCAGGGTGTCCATGAGACACCCCTGCACCCTTGAAATAATTCTCAAATTGCGATTAGCAATTTGCGAATTCGCAATTTGAGAATTACTGCACAATCATTCCTATGGGCCTCCTGGCTGGCCCCATAGAAATAAATGGGAAAATTATTCCTTAATTGCGATTAGCAATTTGCTAATCGCAATTAAGGAATTTTAAGGAATCGCTAAAAAATAGCGAACTTCTACATACATACCATTTTGCACTTCTCAAATAGCGATTCCTTAACAATCGCTATTTGAGAAGTGCAAAATGGTTTCTTGATACATCTGCCCCTAAATCTCTACGATTGGTTAGATAGAACAGCACATGATGATAAATACATTAGCCCAGATTGTCAATTAGTACATAAAATGCACCAAAACATTGAAATTCCAATCGAATCCAGCCTGATTCACTTATTTAATATACGATTTGGAAAAGGATTAGCAAATTCAATAACAATATTTACATTTACAAAAACAAAAATGTTCTAATATCAAAGATGTGCACAGAGAAAGGTAAAGATAAGTGCTCAAGTGATTGATCAAAGAGATCAGAGAAATAAAGTGAAAATAATGTATATACAAGAATGAGCCTGCCCTAAATGAAGCTTGCAAAAAAATTAATTATTTTCTGCTAGCTCGTAGTTTTTTTAAACAAGCCCTCCGTTTTCCTTAATTTGCACTATTGGCAAAGGGATTAGGAGGGGGGGAGGAGGTGTGAAGTCGACTGGGCTGTCTTGTTGTCACAAGGACAAGGCAGTAATTTGTTTAGGGAACAAAGATAAGGGTAGCCCAGCATTAACGGGATAAAATTCAATCTGAATCTAGTCAGAATGAAGCGATGCTGATTATTCTTCACAAGCAGTAAAAATGAATGTAGGTGATTTGATATCTGTGGTACTGATTCATAAAACTTTACTGTTTGTTTCCCTTTGTGACTATTCCACCTATCATGAGTGACTATTTATAAAAATGGCCTTTAATCTTGACTTAGCGAATTGTTCGCAGAGAGCCGGAGTAACATTCAGAAAGGCAAGACCCACAGAGGTAAGAGTTTCTCTGACTTATAATAGCCAGGGTATTCTGTGGGGATTACCCAAATTTAAAATGTCTTTATAGATTTTTTGATTTAGGCCCACAGTACCCCTTTTCCATATAGATAGCCAGAGAGAGAGTGGCGCTACTATTATGGCATCCGTAATAAAAGGCATGCTAATTTCTTTGTTGGCTATAAAGTTGTTACTCAAATGTGGAATCGACAAAAGACTAAGAATTTGTCTTCTTGAACTTGGAGAGAGGTTACATCACTGATACCCCAAATTGCTGCCCCTTAAGTGGCCATTGGGAGCGTTTTTGCCAGGTAAATTGTGAGCATTTCAGGTATCGGCTTATTGCCTAATTTATTGGAAAATCTAAAAAAGGCAGCAATACTTTGGATCATTAGGTTGGTTTGGCTTTGCAACATCTCCCTCCATGATTGTTTATTATCAAAACCAACCCAAATAGTTCAAATGAGGTACCTCCTCTGTTTCTCCGTCTAGTGTGTGTCTCATTCTCTTTCTTTTATCACTACCTATTGCCATGACGAAGGATTTGGCTTTATTTAGGCGAAGGTCCAAGTTGTGCATAAAATCTGAGTATTGGTTAATAAGATTTTGTAGTGCCATGGGTGTCCTGGCCAATAAAACAGCAGTGTCTGCATAGAGGAGAAGGGGAGGGTAGTCAATGAATCTAATCAATCAATCAATCAATCAGTGTACTTGTAGAGCGAGCTACTTACCTGTGAGGGTCCCAAGGTGCTGTAGGCAAGGGGGTTGTGCTGCTACAGCTCGAAGATATTCTAGTCAACAATTGGTCCTCAACGAAAATTCACCATGTAACACAATTACTGTATTAGTCAAATAATTCTTTTTCTAAGTCAGCTCTAGATTAAATCTCTACGATTGGTTAGATAGAACAGCACATGATGATAAATACATTAGCCCAGATTGTCAATTAGTACATAAAATGCACCAAAACATTGAAATTCCAATCGAATCCAGCCGGATTCACTTATTTAATATACAATTTGGAAAAGGATTAGCAAATTCAATAACAATATTTACATTTACAAAAACAAAAATGTTCTAATATCAAAGACGTGCACAGAGAAAGATAAAGATAAGTGCTCAAGTGATTGATCAAAGAGATCAGAGAAACAAAGTGAAAATAATTTATATACAAGAATGAGCCTGCCCTAAATGAAGCTTGCAAAATAATTAATTCTTTTCTGCTAGCTCGTAGTTTTTTTATACAAGCCCTCCGTTTTCCTTAATTTGCACTATTGGCAAAGGGATTAGGAGGGGGGGGGGGGAAGGGGCAGAGACTGGTAGGTGCAGGCTCCCAAGAAAAATGTCGACGTTTCGACCCACACATGTTCATTATACCCAACTGAGAGGTGGGCTTTCATTGTTCCAGTCCTGAGGAAATTTTCAATGAGGGCTGTAACATCTGCGCACCTTTTATTTTACTCACTAGAAACCTCATTGGTCTGCTTTGCGCTAGCCTCCTTCTTACTGGCTGCTATGAGATCCCGTAAAGTTTTATGTACTACACCTTTTGCACTTTGAGATCAATAATAACTGTTTTATTCTGTCTTTTTTCTAGTCCGTGTATGTATGTGTGGATGTATCTCTTATGCACAGTGTTTAACCACAGGCTTGGAACTACTTTTAAATTTTGTATCTATTGATTGCCTAATTTTAATGCATCTTTTGCTATTTTTATGTGTTTACTTGTATGCATTTTTATGAAGTGCAAAATAAAGCTGGTCGAAGATGATGATGAAGAGGGGGCTCATAACCTTCGCACAATTCCACTTTGATCACCATGTGAGAGGGCACAGGGAGAGATTTCTAGATTTCACCTCCTGAAGCCCTGCTTAACCAGATGTTTGTCCCGTTCTAATGATCATAGAGACTAATTTTTGACCTGGGGTATACATGGTCTCTCAGTACTGATTATTTTCTGAGTACTACTTTAATGAGACTTAAAAGCAGCTTTTCCCACTTAACGTTCTTAGCATTTGATTGCACGCTTACCCAAAATAAATGTTGCTCCTTCACTCGGAATTAAATTGGTTTTCCACGCTGAGAAAGCGCATTAAGCATGTGCCAGACTGCCATTCATGGGCATCCAGTTTCATCATAATCTTGATCCCAGACATGTTCAATTTCCCTCTAGCTCCAAACAGTGAAGTTTGATTGGTAATCTTAACCAAAGCTTGGGTCTTTGCAAGTCTACTGCTTATGGGGGCGTATTCTCTGGGGTATCCGGTTCATTAGATCCAGCTCTGCTCCTGTTTCCGTTCCTGCGGGCCTCCATTGCCACAGACTGATGTTTCAGAATCGGGTATGTACAGCTCTGGCCTGGGCACCTTTGAGCTGGCTATGAAGCCCGAAGAAGTGAAGTCGGATGGATCCGCCTATGCGGCGTCCCGGGCCTGGCCAGCAAAGTTGTCTGGCGTGCAAGAGTGGCCCGGATCGGAGCCACGTGAGCCGGGTCGGCCCTCGCCCCTAGAGATTCCACACGTCGGTGATCCAGGCGGGAGAAGCTCTCACCGGCGGCCCACCCGTAGACTCCCCAGTAAAGCTAATGTAAGGAGGCGAATGCTGGGAAGACCATGAGAGCGAGAAAAGAGGGGGTTGCGATTTCCCAGACTAAAAGACCGGAAGGCCCAGCGAGGCCCAGGCAGTTACAGACCCCAGCGCCCATTCTCTCGAAGCTTAGATACCATCCCCACTCGAGGGTGCACGAAGAACGGACCTGGGGGCGACAGTGGGTGGCGGGCCCACAAGGTGCTGGGAGGAGGCGGCCTGGACGGAAAAGAGTAAAGGGAAGCTTGGCCCTCCCAGAGAGACGCGTTCTGGTGTGGGCCAAGGAGAGGTGAGCCCGATGTAACTGCCTTGGTGAGACGCCCTGCCATAAGCGAGCTAGGGGCTAATGTGGAGGTCCTCGCCTGCTGGCTAGAAGTGCCAATGTCTTTGGAAGCTGCTGGGGTCCATCCAGCAGGGATCACGCCATATCGCCTTGCCTGGCAGAACTGAAAGCAGAAGCATCAGCGCAACAAGTTGACATTTCAACTTCCACAGAAAGCCCACATGCTTGCGATGTCCCGCCGGCACTGAGAAGGAGCTGCTGATAGGAGCTTGCAGATTGCCAGCGCAAGCGACCACCCTTTTAGTGAAAAGGACATCCTGGAGGCAAAAAGCCCATAATCGAGGTTTAGGAGCTTAAGGGGCTGAGAAGTGCATTGTGGGTGCCTAGACACGATCTGCCTGATTTAAACATGGCGCCCACCGCTTACAATGTCTATACGCGGTTTTGGCGCGCTGGGCCTGCCGGGGCCTCACTCTGGGTGCTTGAGCCATGCGGGAGACCTGACCTCGTGGCACAGTTCCGCCTGCCCTTGAGCGCCCTCCTCTATCCACAAGATGAAGCCCAGCATGATAGCAAGATCAGCCCGGGGATCCAGCATGCTGCTTTACCCACCACCATCCGGCCTTCTACCCCTATGGACAGCTCCAACTCTGGGATCCCTCCAGACCCAAGAACACCACCCTTGAGTGCAGCACCACCTGAACACCTGGCTGAACGATGGCAAGAATTTCCTGCTCTGTAGATATGTAATATATAATTGTCCATGCTTAATCGCTGTTAAAGTGTAATCCTGAGTGAATTTGCACTCTACTACACATATAATAGTGGTTAGAGTTATATATACCACTATTATATGTAGTTGACCTTTGTACTTACTACCATTCCTCTGTGATTTTAGAGTTTATCTGTTTGTATCTCTTCCTTGAGTGACTTTACAACTTGTACATTTGCAATTTTTTCTATTTCTTTCTCTTATTGTAAAGCACTCTGACACCTTCGGGTAATGTTCGTGCTATATAAAATCGCATTAAATAAATAATACAAAAGTCAGAATTTCTCAAGTTTTTCATTCATACGACCCTGTTTTTGTTTAATGGCTGAAGTTTGATAGTTGCATTGAGGCTCAATACATGCAATCCCCATTGGCGGACCCTCCTTTTCTGGACCATGTCATCACCAGGCTCTGAAAGTCCAAACAGCGCCAAAAGCACTGTAACATTCCATGGAATAGCAAGTGCTGGCAGGGGAGTGAGCAAAACCCTCATTAGCAGCTTTGATAGCCAGGCCCAGTGCATAATTGTTGCACAACACCATCTTCTCACATATTGAGTATTGCAGAGTTGGCATTGTCATTCTTCGTACCGCTGGTACCTGTATTGCAGCTAAGCACAGGAATATGCTCTCAGTGCATGCTCTAAACACTGATTTATTCATAGACACAGCATCATACAGGTTGGCCTTTCCTGATGCAATATAACTGCCTGCATTTACACACACTTCCACCTCTGAAGTCTCCCTCCTGGCTTCAGTTCTGATGCTGTTTTGTGTGTACTGTCCAGAATGATGCCAAAACATCTGCTCGTGTGGTCCAGCTAATGGCAGACAAACACAAGTACACAAATGGCTTATGTATGCACGTAAGCACTTACAGTAGCACTCTTTGCTGTGCCAAAAACTAACTGAAGCATCCTTTCTCCTCAGGCTCTGCAGATGTATTTTACAGTTGATATTTAGCAGGAATTTTGTTGAACCATTTGTGGTGAGCACAAAAAATGCTTGCTTCATTTGCAAGGAGCAAATAACCTCTTCTTTTTTCCATGGTCTAGCTTGCTTCGGTGGGGCTCGGGGAAAGAGCTGAGAATATAAACAAGCCTTGCCTAGAGGTAGGATTTGGCCCCGTTCACTGGTGTTCATTGCAAGGCTAACAAGCATTTGCAATGCAATAGGTCTCGCATTAGGAAAGTTTGAGCTATTGGTATTGTAAATGACACATTTTTTATTTATGTATTGGTTTTGAAAATAGTGAAATTAATAGCTTTGTCATTTACAATGCCAATAGTTTTAACTTTCGCAAATGTGACACCTATAGCATTCGTAATGCAATGTGTTGTATTTACGTGACTTAGATGTATTGATATTACAAATAACAATGGCTTTTATTTTTTTAAATATTAATACTTAAGTTATTATAATCGCAATAGCTTAAACTTTTGTAAATAACTTTTGTGAAGATTATGTTCAGTGTATTTTGTGACGAAAATACAAGAACAGAAGTGAAATATTAACATCTTTTTGTGACATTTGTAATATAGCTTGAAACATTGAGAGAACATATTTGAACCAGTTGTTGCTGTTGAATGGTTTTATAGATTGATGGTGTGGTGGCGCTGAGTGATGTTGTGGTGGCGACAAGTAATGCTGTGGCATTCAGTGATGCTGTGGTAGAGCATAGTGATGTTGTGGTGCCCCTGAGTGATGCTGTGGTGGTGCTGAGTGATACTGTGGTGATGCGATATAGGGAGGGCGATAGATAGAGGGAGGGGGATAGATAGATAGAGTTAGGGCAATTGATAGAGTGAGGGCGATAGTTAGAAGCGTGCACTGACGTCTGGGGGTGTGTATTTGAATGGTGAAATTGTGCACTGACGGCTGGTGGTGTGTGTTTGCCTGATGAAAGCGTGCAGTGACGGCTGGTGGTGTGTGCATACCTGGTGAAAGTGCACCGATGGCTGATGGTGTGTGTGTGCCTGGTGAAAGTGTGTACTATGTCTGTTGGTGTGTGCCTGGTGGAAGCGTGCACTGACGGCGTCTGTGTCTGGTGAAAGCGTGCACTGACGTCTGGTGGTGTGTGCCAGGTGGAAGCCTGCACTGACAGCTGGTGGTGTCTGTGTCCGGTGAAAGCGTGCACTGATGGCTGGTGCTGTTTGTGTGTGGTGAAAGCGTGTACTGATGAGTGATGGTGTGTGTGCGTGGTGAAAATGTGCACTGACGGTTTGGTTTTCCCAAATAAATCCTCCTAACCATAAAGAATTTACATCCTGGAGTTTCAATTGCATGACCACAAATTATTTATCAGCCCACTCCAAAAAAAAGGGGATGCAAATGATGATGGTTTGGATAGTTGAGAGGGGCGATGTGGTTTCCAGGACGAAGTTTCCACTATCTATAATTTGAGTTGTTGACACCAACACTGGGTTGTTTCTGCAGAGCCCAGGCTGAAATACCTGCAGTTGAATTTCGCCATCTGCCTGCCATAGGTCCTAGCAAAGTTGCTGTAATCTTTAGCTGGGAACAGAGAGCAGAGCGAGATGGCAGCCCTGCCTGTTCGAAACGTCAAACTCCGAAATAACTTACTGTGCAAAGGGAGGTCTTTGAATTGTGTGTGCTTGCAAAGGGTGTGTTATCTAGGACAAATGCTGAGGGTTTCATTTAGAGGTAATGCAGCTATTGAGGGAGAAATTCTAGGCCTGAAGACAATATAGGCGATACCAGAGGACGAAGAAAATATCTACAGAGCTCTAGACAACAACAGCAAAGAAAATGGAAGCAAAAGTATGCAGTGCAGACACATTGATCTGAATGTCTACAAAGAGATTTGTGATTTGTATGAAAGCTTGTACATTGTGGCTTTGGGTAGATGAGAGGATGACTTTAGCTTAGCCTGGGCAGAATGGGGAAACAATTAATGTATTTAAGAAGTAAAGGCATGAGTGAAAATTATGTTGCCCTCTTATTGGTGGAAAATGAAGGTTACAAGAACTACATTCAGTAAAGCTTTGGCATGGCTAATAGCTGCACCCAAAACACTCCTGTACTTTAAATTTTTGATGAAATTTAAGGACAACAGTGCTGTAATATTAACTCACACCGTTGCTGTAAAATTAACCATGTGGCAATAACTCATTTACTTAATTGGATATCGGGGCTATGAAAGAAGAGTGGAATGTGAGACATGTTTGAGGCAGCTGCAGGACTGCGTGTGGTATCAGAAGCCAGAAGGGTGGGAGAGGGAGGGCTCAGGCCTCCTTTCCGAGGGACTTGTCGTCCCACGGCTTTGTGCACTTCCTGTGAGCACCGTAGAACCTCTTGTGTCTTACGTGTTGCCCGTGTGAGTTGGTTTCAATCAAATGTTCATTTTACACCTGCGGAAAATGCAGGTATTTGAAGGGCCCTGATGGGGGCAGCGGGCGGGCGATAGCTGGCTGGATGTGGGAGTGGTGTGTGAGGTGGGTGCAACAAGGACAGCAGAGGAGGGGCGACGGCCTGCCAGAACATGCACTCTCATGGAGTGCAACAACAGTGTCAGTACATGGGTATGTATATTTACAAAGCTTTTTCATTTGTACTAAAAGAGGAAATAGCAATCCTTCCTGTTATTTTATTTTAAAAATGCATCAGTCGGGTGAACGCTTTGTGTTTTGATAGAGCGTTGAATGATGCTTTAACTAGATTATATGTAAAGTGTGCATTTTGGACACAGTGTCTTTAATGCATTGTTAAGCAGTCTCTGCAGACCTAGGAGGAGGACGGGTACTTTATAAATAACCTTATTAAAGCTGCATTCAACGTGTGACACAACACGTTCACCTGATGGAATTCGATTTTTAACATAAACTAACAGGAACAATTGCTGTTTTGCTTTTTAAGTACAAATGAAAATGCTTTGTAAGAACGCATTTCATGACGGTACATGGAATGCATTTTTAGGAAGCTTTTTCATTGGTACTTAAAAAGCAAAACAGCAATTAAATGTTGTATACTTCTAAAGCGCACAGCTGCCCCAGCAAAGGGGCGTCCCAGCGCTGTATACCGCTGGGGAACCCATCCTGGCTTTCCCTGTGAGATGGTCCCTCCTGGGCATCTCCAAGGTGAAGACAAGCATCCCCGGCGCTGATGGGGCCGTTAGTAGAGATTAAGCAAGCTATTGCCCAGAGTTGCTGAGTGGGACCCATGGTTGGAGTGGGCCCCGAGGCGAGAATTATCGAGTCCGCTGACCATGGCCCAAGACCCTGCCGCGTCGGTAATCGAACCCTGGTCCCGGGTCGACCTCTGCCTCCGGGTCTGCCGCCTCTAAACAGTGAGCCCCACCACTCCACATTCATTGTTGTTACAACATAAATGCAGAATGCCTGCAAACGAACTTCAGAGCTGAGGTAGGAAAAAAACAAGAAGCGAAAGGTCACTCGTGGGTGAGTGGGGCAAATAAACATGATACGGAGAGGTCCTGAAAGCACTCTAGCGTGAGGGTGGCTGCAGGACCGGACTGCAGGGCATCGTTCTGGGAAAGTCTCAGGACACATGTGAGCGCTTACCGTCTTTAGCTACCGAGTCAGTCGTGGGAGACACAGCTTCCTACAGAGGAAGCGCCCAGGAAATTCGAGGCAGTGAAAGCGGAAAGTGTGGCCATACATTAGATCTATTTGTAAAGGTTTGAGTAGGTCAGAATACGCCACTGTTGACGTCAGAGCTCTTTAATACCCTGTGTAAACAGTGCTGGTTACAGGCTGCAGAAAGAGAGTAAAGAAGTGTACAAGGCTGTATTCTCAATGCGCCCATATTCGCACAGCATGTGACGGTCATTCCCCACTCTCGGCAGCTCAATGGGCAAAGCTGTGACAAGAATCTCTTTCCAAATGGCGATGCTGAGCTAGATGAATGAGGAGAACAAGCAAAGCAGTAGGGGCTTCGGATGGCAAATTGGGAGCATTTTGCTGCCGCTGTGATGGTCTGAGTGGCCCGACATCAAAGCGGCCGCCAATGCTCCAGCGCACATGAGACCTAACAAGCTCTCTGCATTGCTGTGGCTGGGGAGGCATTCCTTTCAAGTCGAATGGGGGGCGGGGGGGGGGGGGGTGGCAAATGGCAAGCGCGCGCACGAGCACATGCACCGTCGATAATCCGCATTGAAAAGCCCCTTGGTAAGCTTTCCTGGAGTAGCTCTCTATATCTTTCGCATAGCGATTGCTTGCGCAATACGCTAGGCGAGACCTAAAAATGGCTCATCTGTGGGTTTGCGAAAATCATGTCACAACTTGTGAACTTCACAGAGACCCATCTTGGGTCTTTATTCTTACACTGACTTGCCCCTTTGCTCACAGGTTACTTTAGCACTACAGGTATTTAATCAGGAAAAAATAAAAAAAAGTCAGAATTAAATTAACACAATATATAAGATACAAACTATTTAAGATTACAGCACGTTGTGGTTATATATGGGTAAAAATGTATACATTTAGAAGTCGTGATTAAAAGTATTTTTAAAACACTATTGTATTCCACTCCATACACTTCCAAGCTCCCCAGAAATAGGATGCCTCTTGGCAGTATATAGCTGGTAAATCTTTTCTGTGGCATAACTTCATAGCCTCCCTGGAATTTGAGATAAGGTTTGCTCTATACAGGGAAAAGGGTCATTTCTCCCGTAGGTCAAAGTTTTTTCTTCAGGAAACTTGAAATGAATAATAGATTCTACTCTGCCAAAGGTGTGTTTTGTGTAGATTGACCTACCATTGATTGGGTAGATTAATGGCGTTCCTAGACGCAGTAAAGTTCTCATAAAGTGATTATCATTTTTCGGTCTCGCCTGAGACAGTGCATGTGCTTTCAGTTCAAAACATTTAGTAAGTGGCTTTTAAAAGTGCCACCAGAGGCTTTTGCTGCCCTCCAGCTTGCGTTCACGAGCTCGTGCACAGCTGCCATCTGTGTTTTTATTGCTGTAATCAGGCTCCTCTGCTTGCACTACCCCCACCGCCCCTCCCTTTTCCTCCTCCCTCCTGGTCCGCTTCATTTGTGTCTTCTAGCTGTGAATCGTGCTCCTCTACTCTCACTCCCCCTCCCTTCTACCCCTCCTCTTAGTCAGTTTCATCTGTGTCTTCTATAACTGTGAATGCTCCTGCTTCCGCCAGGCACTTACACCACCAGCCGTCAGTGCACGCTTCCAACAGGCACACACACCACCAGCCGTCAGTGCACGCTTCCACTGGGCACACACACCACCAGCCGTCAGTGCACGCTTCCACCGGGCACACGCACCACCAGCCGTCGGTGCATGCTTCCACCGGACCAAAGCGCCGCCAGTGCACGCTTCCACCAGGCACACGCACCACCAGTCGTCAGTGAATGCTTTCACCGGGCACACGCACCACTAGCCGTCAGTACACGCTTTCACTGGGCACACACACCACCAGCCGTCAGTGCACGCTTCCACCAGGCACACACACCACCAGCCGTCAGTGCACGCTTCCACCAGGCACACACACACCACCAGCCGTCAGTGCACGCTTCCACCAGGCTCACACACCACCAGCCACAACGTGCCAGTCACACCTGACTCCCTCTCAGACGTTCCCTTTCATCTGAGCTGTTCAGGACAAGGGTCGGTTTCGGCCTATTCTCACAAACGGCTAGTCCAGGATAGTCAGGCTGCAATACTGATGTTTCATCCTCCATCTTGAATTTCATTGAGACTGACTGTGGCTGATGTGCCTCATTGCCTTGTGCATCCTGCTTGTGACACATGCCCATTGACATATACAGACTCTGCAGTAGGACCTGAAGTTCCAAGTGTGGCAGCATCAGGGAAATCTCTCCAACAAGGTCCAGATCTCAGAGGGAACTACTAAAGACCTGCAGTGGTGACTTACGAACCACGATTGGGTCAGGGGCAGACCCCTCTCTACTCACCCCCCCCAAACCAGATTTGACAGTAGTGACAGATACATCAGAATGGGACGGCCTTCTGGCAGAGGTGGAGATCAGAGGACCTTAGTCTCTGTTGGAATCTGGAATCCTGTTGCCGCTCCAAGTGATCCAATTGGCATTGAAAGCCTTTCTACTCTCTGTCCAGGGAAGACTGTTCTAAGAGTTCACAAACAACACCACTGCCATGTGGCATGGCTACAAGCAGGGTGGAGTGGGGTTGTGGACCCTTTGTCAAAAGGTCTTGCGTCTCTGAACGTGGCTGGAACGGCAGGGCATATCTCTGTGGTTCCACATCTGGCGGGCTCTCAACGCCAGAGCAGATGCCCTCAGCTACAGATGCCTCGCATTTCACGAATGGTGTCCCCATCTGGAGGTGGTGCAAGGTCTCTTTCAGATGTAGGAAGAGCCTTGATGCAATGTCAGCACTTCTGCGTGCAGGAGTTTCCAAGGCGGCTCTTGCTCAGAGACACTTGACTTCTCGACTGGAGTTCAGGCCTTCTGTACGTACGCCTTTCCACCCATACCACTCTTGTCCAGATTTCGCAAGAAGATTAGGAATGATCGGGCATCCTTGTGGCTCTGGACTAGGCATGGATAGTCTGTTATCCGAGCTGTTGAGCATGGCCATCGGTCCTCCAATCAGACTGCCCCTTCGGGGGATCTTCTGTTGCAGCAGCAGGGGAGGGTTCTCCACCCGAACCTGTCAATGCTTCTTCCTCTTACGTGGAGATTGAGCGGCAGGAGTTGATCGCTTTTGCCCTACCTTCAGAAATCTGTGATGTTATGTTTGTAGTCTGACTTTCCTCCGCCAAGATGGCTTACACCTGCCGTTGGGCAACATTTGTGGCGTGGTGTACATAAAGACAAATTGATCCCCTTTCTGCCCTCCTTTCACAGGTTCTCCTGTTCATCCTTTCCCTTGCCCATTAGTGCTCTGCTCTGGGCACTATGAAGGGCTATCTATCTGCGCTTTTCTCACAAGCCATCTCTTCTCAAATCCCCTATTGTAAATAGATTTCTGAAAGGTTTACAACATTGGTTTCCACCTTTTCCCTTGATAATGCACCAGTGGGTCCTCAATCTCATCCTCACTTTCCTTATGTGCGTTCCCTCTGAAACCCTGCATAAATGTCCTCTGAGGCGCCTTACCATCAAGATGGCCTTTCTGGTGGCAATAACATCTGGACAGAGGGTCATTGAGCTTCAGTCCTTGTGATTCAAGCGTCCTTAATTGAACATCCACACAGACAAACTGGTTCTTCATACAGGAGCTTCCGGTCTCCCGAAAGTGGTCACTCCATTTCACGTAGGCCAATCTGTCACACTGCCGAATTGTCACCATTCACCTCATCCCTACAAGGAAGATGAGTAACTTTACCGTCTAGACCTAAAAAGAGCGTTGTCTTCCTACCTTGGTCGCACATGAGAATTCCCGGTCGACGACTGTTAGTGGGGTATGTTGGAGCGAAAAAAGGAAGGTCCGTAAAGAAGAGTAACATCTCACGATGAATCGTGCTCTGCATCTAAATCTGCTACACATTGGCGAAGAAGGAAACTCATGAGGGTTTGCTTGCTCACTCACCAGAGCTAAAGCTTCAACCTCTGTGCTAGCACTGAGTTCCAGTCCTGGACATCTGCCAGGCGGCAATGTGGGCTTCCCTGAATACAGTTACCAAGTACTACTGGCTGGACAGTCAGGTCTGTAGAGATGGGCACTTTGCTTGTTCGGTTCTGCAGGACTTCCTCGTGTGAAATTGGCCCGCAGACCCACCTCCTGAGAGGTATTGCTTGGCTATCTATTCTAAGGTAAGGAATCTGCAGCTAGAAATCTTCAGATGAACAAGTTACTTAC
Organism: Lissotriton vulgaris; assembly: GCF_964263255.1. Taxonomy (NCBI): domain Eukaryota; kingdom Metazoa; phylum Chordata; class Amphibia; order Caudata; family Salamandridae; genus Lissotriton; species Lissotriton vulgaris. The sequence goes on from NC_141695.1 coordinate 1,170,746,171, forward strand.
CTTCAGTAATGCCTTATTTGGTAGAGAGACTATCTAGCTGCAGATTCCTTGCCAACTCACCAATCCTCCCTGCTCTGTGACCAGATTCTAGGGACAGGGCTTTCCCCTTTCAGGGCCCTGGTATTCTACACAAGTATTCAGTATACGTTGTGCCTCCGTGTTTCTAGCATGAAAAAGTCGCAAAAAGTAATAGACGCCAGCATGCTGGGGTGGCGCCTATAAATGCACTGTGCACGTCACTTCTGGCTCGGACAAAGACGCCACATGAAGCTAAATGACTCCACCTACAGGTGCGCAAGGGTACTGCTCAAGCAAAATTTCCTGATCCAGCCTGACTCCTGGGGATAATTCTAAAGTAAGGAATCTGCGGCTAGATAGTCTCTCTACAAATAAGGCTTTACCAAAGGTAAGCAACTTTTTCTTCTCCTCACCTAGCCTTGCTCTCTGCTCAATAAATGCCAGCTACCTCCTGGGATAATACTTGCATATGTTGTTGGATATGGTCAGAGAGATCTAAGGACAGACCCACGTTTTGCAGATCTTCTCTGTTGTCACAACGGGAAATGGGCAGACTGAATTCATGGGTGATATTTTAATGTAGTGGAGAAGTGGCTACCGCAGATATTTATGCAACTATGATACAACGGTGATTTGGATAAAAAGTGATTAATCTGTGGTCATATTGAAAGCCTTGAGAAAGCCCCAGGGGGGTGAAACGTGTTGGCTGTTCCTGGATATGGATCCAACAATCTTATAATTAAAGTGGAGTTATGAACATACTGGAATTATTCTGACTGATTTCTAAATTGTAAAGCACACCTACCCTCCACAGCAAAGTATGTCATCTGTTCTGGGCTGGACACCATTGAATGCTGGTACCAATGTGGTGCTTTGACGCCAAGCATAGGTGAGATCCATGGGCTTCTCATTTGACGTTCAGGCGTCACAAATTAACAAACCATTTGATAAAGCATACGTCTCTCTGGATGTAAGGCAGACTGCACAGAACCACTTCAAGTGAAGCAGGGCTAAAGTGTGCTCCCTCTGCTTTTCTCACCCGTGCTGCAATATCCTCAACAGTTTCACCCTTTCCAAGACTTTGGAAGGTGCCTGGCGCAAAGCCTACATCATGGTCCACCTTCACAGCAACAGACCCAGTCCTTTTCAGGCCGCTGTCGGGGATCCAGTGGACAACATCCACGCCCTTGGGGACAACTCACTTTACAGTCCAATGCACCCCCCCCCTCCTATATCTGCATCCCACCCCCCTACCTGGCTACCAGCACCAGACCACTTTAAATTGCCCTTGCCAGCACAGTACGAGGCAAGATAAGGTATTCCACAGGTGGCAGAGCATCACATCCGACAGATGGGTGCTTCAAATAGTCCAGCATGATTATGCCCTACCATTCCTTTCAGACCCCCACATATTTCAGATACTTTGAAGAGGCTTTTTTACTTCGATAACTGGCTGTTAAATGCACGCTTGCCATAGTCCATTGTGTACCCCTCAAGTCAACAACATACCTTTCTGGGTCTTTGAGGTTCTCGGTCAGTGTGTCAAAGTCCAGCCAGACTCTTTCACCAAGAGTCCTATTAATCAAAGTCACCCTGATTTCGAGCTCTTCCTCTGCTTCAGTGAGCTGAGGACATTTAGGCTATACTCCCTATGTTTCAGCTTCCTCCTTGGGTCTCAGTGGTAGTGGCTGTGAGACTTCTTGGCCTACTGCATCCTGCCTGGCGACCACGCCAGGTGGCACATGCAGACTCACCACCAAGGGAACCTGTCACATGCCATCCTGGTTTTGGAGAAGACTGCTAAAGACCTGCAGTGGTGCAGGTCCCTCCTCACACCCCACTAAAAGCTGTCAGTGGTGACTGATATGTCACTGTTGAGGTGGGGTTGTTATGAAGGCGAGGTGGAGATCAGGAACGCTAGCCTCCAATGCAGACTCACCTCCACATCAACCTGTTTTGAGATGCAGGCCATTCACTTGAGTCGAAGGCCTTCCTTCTGTCTATCAAACTGTGACTGGTTCACCGCCTTGTGGTACTACAGTACATAGGGAGTAGTGTGGTCCTGGATCCTGTGCTGGGAGGCAGAGTCTCCAGGGTGTCTCTCTTGTCTTGAACCACCTGGCATATCATTGAACGCCAGGACAGACTAACTCAGTCGACAATGCCTAGCGAATTACAAATGACGGCTACACAAGGATGTAATGCTGAGGGTGTCTTCCAGCTATGGGGAGAACCCTGGCTCCAACTATTTGCCACAGTTTAGAATGCGCAGGGTCAGCTCTATTCTGCACGCTCCAGCTCCCAAGAAGGCTTTCAATCAGAGACGCATTCCACCCAGAGTTGTGCACTGATGTTTTGTATGCCTTCCACTACTACCTCTCCCTCCTAGAGTACTGAAGAAAATCAGGAACGACAGGGTCGATGTCATTCCTAGTGGCTCTGAACTGGACAATGAGAGTGTTGCACCTCGAACTTCTGGGCATGAGCATCTGTCCTCCAAACAGTATGCTGCTTCCTGAAGATCTTCTGTTGCAGCAACTCTGCAGGGTCCTGCAACCAGGACTGTGCAATCCACATCACCATATGTGAAGATTAAGGAGTGCCAGTAGACTGCACTTGATTGTTTTTCCAAAGTAATGGGTGTCATCCTGGTGGCCAGCCATCTTGTGAAATCTATTTACGCAGGACACTGGGAGAAGTGTATGGCTTGGTATGTCACCTGTAACTTCAACCAGTTGCAGGCTAAGCTGTTGGTTGAGTTACTTTATGTATTGTCTTTGGCACAGCAGGGTCTTTCAGAGGGCATTGCTAAAGGTTATCTGTTGGCTCTTCCAGGCTTTTTGTGCTTACAGGACCAACTGTCCTTGTTCAAATCACCTCTTGTGATGTGTTTGCTCAAAGGTTTGGTATAATAATTTCCTCTAAACCCTTCTTGATGCCACAGTGGGACCTTAATGTGTACACCTTTTGAGCTGTTGCACTGTTGTCTATGCCTCCTCACCCTGAAGACTGTCTTTCTCATAGCTATCATCTCAGCTTGTCGCATGAGTGAGCTTCAAGCGCTATAAGTCCTGCCACCATACACCACCATTTTTCCGGACAAAATGATGTGGAAGATTAGAGCGGCCTTTCTACTGAATGTCGTGACAGTTTCTCATCTGACATTCCAAACTCTTCCGGCGTTCTTTGTCCCACTAAACTCCTCGGAAGAGAAGTGGCTCCATTGTTTGGACCCCAAATGAATGCAAAGCTTTTACATGAGTTCTACCTAATACCATCGGTGGACAATCAGCTCTGTCTGGTGTTCTCTGGGTCATGAAAGGCAAGACAGTGCTGAAATGGACCTTGTACGGGTGGATAATTCTCTCCATTAAGATCTGCTATATATTGGACAAAAAGCAGCCTTCAGAAGGTTTAAGGGCCCATTCCACCATGTCCGTGCTGCTACCACTGCATTAGCACACAGAGTGCCTGACCAGGGTATTCCTCAAGCTCTGAATTGGGCATGAGTCCACATGTTCACGAAGCATAACAATGACGTCCAATTCCGACTGGAAGGGCATTTTGGATGTTTGGTGCTGCAGGACATTTGGCCTGATTCATCCCACAGACCTCCCCTGGGTTAACTGCTTTGGTAGCCATTTTAAAAGTGGAGAATATAGGTATCCATTGGAAGAAGTTACTTAACTACGGTAGCGCACTTTCTATTGAATACTTTAAAGAATGGCAAATTCCTCACCGCCCTCCTGCTTCCCATTCTGTGAAATGGACCCTTTTGTATCTAAAAAGGTCCCAAATTAGAGATTTGCCCACTGCCTTAAACAATTCGTTTTTGGGTTCCGTGTCCTAGGCCCGGGATTGTGTCCTGAAAAAAAATTACATTAGCAAGATAGGTGGCGCCTTAAATTGTGTCTAGCTTTCACTTGCAGGGAAGAGCGGAGATGGCATGAAGCAGCACAGCGCCACCTGCTGGTGCACAGGGGCTCTGCCGAAAAATCTTCTAGATCCAGTCTGGCACCTCTTAATATTTTTAAAGCGAAGAAACTGTGATTAGACCGTGTCCACTAAAAAGTGTGTTACCGTAGGTAAGTGACTCCTTTCCAGCACTTTTAGTTCTCTTCGTCAGGCAAACGTTATGCTCCTTGCATGTAGCTAGTGTTTTTGATGCTGCTAGGAAGGAGTCCGCAGTAGTGTTACCTCTCCTTACACAGGTAATCTGATCAGTATCACTACTGACTGTGGTGGTTTTGGTGCGTGTTTGCTGCCTTTTTTTTTTTTACTTGACATCGTTCCTCCTACTAGTCTTGCAATCAAGTATTTAGTGCCTGGATCACCTCGAGGACCTCTCTAAATTTGATCATAATGGCAGAGCCCTCGCATTTGGGGTGGTTGGCTAGTTCTTTATTTGATACTATCTCTTCCATTGCTCTCATGCATTTATTTATGGATCCCACGTGAGTATTTTTTTTCTGCAGAATTGTTATCTGGAGCTGTAATTTTGGGGACTGTTGGATCAGCTCTCCTGCCTTTACATCCAATATTCTGCACATTAATTTCATTGACAACAGGATTGTTGCTGGTAGGGAGCTTGAGAGGGCTCTTAGGTAGATTTTGCCCTTCTTGTATTTTAATATGGCCTCACTGCCCTCCTCGTTGGCCTTTGTCAGTTATTACTTGTGGGGCTACGGGTGGAACTACAGTTGGAACTGCCGTTGAAAGCCAAGATTCTAGGAAGGTGATCTCTTCTTCACTTAAATGCATCCCTCTTCAGCACTCTTGTCTTAATTAGGCCCCCCTTTTGGGAGCATCTCTGGTTCTTCTTCTTCTTGAAGTCTTTCATGGTCCAGGCGATCCTCTGTACTTGAGTGCATTGGAGTGGCCGTTGGTGAGTTTGTAGTAGGGGGAGGTTGTCTGGTTCCATATATATTGGTGCTTGTGTGTAAGTGCTTTATTTCCAGCAGCAGCCACTGTGATTGCCAGGCCCCGTGTGTCTGTTGAAACCTTCGACAACCTCTTCTTCATCATCTTGCCAGTTGGTTTGTGCTTGTTGTCACTACAATTAATAATCACTACTAATGAAGGGTCGCTGTTCTTCCTTAGTAGTGATTCGGGAGCACGGGCTGCTGGACCTTTATTTAGCTCCCTGTCCTCCTCTTCTAATTTTTTTAATACTACAATTACTAGTCACGCCTACACTGGAATTAGTATCCCTGATAGTTGAAGTCAGGTGTATTTTACATATATATATATATATATATATATATATATATATATATATATATTTTAGTGATTTTGTTCTCCTTTGATGCACTGGATATACTGGCCATGTAGATAGCCTCGACCTGACAGGTAGGATGGCTATTGGAGAATGTTCTATCCTGTCTTCTGTGTGGCGCAGCTGAGGACTAGTACCTAATGCTCATCCTAGCTGCAAAATCACATTTATCATTTTAAATTATTGTGCATGTCCTTTCGGGCACTACTTCCATCCCAACCTGTTTGTCTGCTTACGAAGCTTCAGGTCGTGGGAGGAATCGGCCCCATGCAGTGTAGAGCTGCTGCATCTGGCAAAATTAGACCGTCAGCATTTCCAGCCAGGCGGTCTAAATTGCAGCCACATGATGTTAACATTCTTGGCCCATATAGCTCTCTTTTTCTAAAGAGATTTACTAGGTGGGTGTCCTTCTATCCTAGTTTTATTTTTCATGGTACTTTTATTACAGTGCTTGACTGCTTTGCTTGGTTGTTATCTTTTCGTCATTTATTTTTATGAATTTCGTGCCGCGCAAAGAGTTCCCTCTTAACCTTCTAGGCTAAAGTTGCTCTTCGAAATGTAATATTTATTTATGGACCACTTTAGCAGTTAAAAGGAATAGCTCTAATTTTCCCAGTACCTATGGATTTAGTCTTTACAACGTTGGTGAATTTTTACAGAAGATTATACATTAAATCCTCCAGCCTCCACCAAGCATGCAGAAGATGTGTCAAAATATTACTCCTGCTTGCCGTAAATTGTTTTGGTGAGGCCCACGAGGTGAATTGTTTTGGTGAGATACAAATTAATTCCAATCATCCCTCCATATGACTTATACAGCGTAATTTCCATTATCCTCCCTCGGGTGTAGGCCTAGAGGCGAATCAAAGGCCGGGAGGGGGGAATCAAAGGCCAGTAGGAGGAGAAATCATTAACCTAGGAAATGCCATTGAACGTGGAAATTGTAAGCAAGCGCCCTTCAAGGCAACTCTTGGACTGAGGGGGCTGCAGTTTTACTTCAACACGGAGGGCTAACTCTAGTGGCGCAACTTAAAAGTATTCCAATTTTTTTCTTTCTCCTCTCGTGTATGCTTTCTTTCATACTTTTTTTCTCTTTTTGGAAGTGTTGGGGCTGAAGCGGTCTCCCTTAATGCACTATTGTTTTTTTCAACCTGAAAATTGGGGTGGGGGGGGGGGGGAGGGGGATGGTCTGCCTTTCTTCAGTTCATTCCCTTTTTAAATTCACGTCTAGTAAGATATGAAAATGGGCACACGTGGTCCCTTGTACCACCCCGCAGCACCGGCCTGTAATCAGCTAAACGCTGGTAACTCAGCCGATGGTCGGTTATCAAAAATATTGACTTGTGTAACACTCAGCCACGTCACGTTGTGTGTGTCTCTCTCTATTCCTTTCTTTCCCTTCTTTATTTCCTTGCCTTGTTTCGCTCTTCCTCCTGTTATGATGTCCCCACTATTTGTTTGTATCGCTGTCAGTCCTGCTTCCGTTGTCTTTTGCTGTGGGACTCACCCAAAGCCACTGGAGACTTGTATAGGATTCAATTTAGACCCTCATTTTAACTCGCTTTATCATTTTAAGCCGTAAAAATGCTGTGTTTATATACAAAAAAAGACAGATTAGTCTGTTATAGTATTTTACAAGCGAAACCACCTTAAGGCTTAACCACTTTAATTACTTTGCAATTATGATGGCAGCGTTACTAAATCAATGTTTTGACGTGTCTTTCTGCCAGGGCCCTCAGTGTTTTGAAAACGAGCTGCTTGGAATCAGTGTGGAGCTGCTTGATTGACAAGGCCCCACCTTAAAGGGGAAGCAGACGTGTCCTGGTGCGACCCAAGGTCACATGACTTCCTGTCGAGCAGCCGATCCGATTCTTGTCTTGTTAGTATTATGTGTTTACACTGAAGTGTAGGGCATCCTCGCCCTATAGGATGATGAGCCAGACTATTTATTGAGCCCGTGCCAGGAGCTTGTCACTGTGATGCCCCTGACAAGGTAGCTGCTGCTGCGAGAGCGCTTGCGCGTTTTTGCAGTAAAACTGCTGTTTTAAAAACGTAAAATATTATTTTAGTTTGTTTTTGGTCATTTTGACCCTTTTTAAATTGCCCCTTACCTGCACCATAAATTGTGCCCCTTCACTGCCGTTTTGGCGGGTCTGGTCCTGGGGTGGGTGCCTGGTTCGTTTTTGGCAGACATCTTGGAGTGGGGTGAGTGGAGTGAGGCTTTTCCAGCTGACAGCGCTTGAATGTGCATGTGACGCCTGGGAACACCTATTTAGGGCGAGTCCCTCCTGCTTTCAGCCCCTGACAAGGTAGCTGCTGCTGCGAGAGCGCTTGCGCGTTTTTGCAGTAAAACTGCTGTTTTAAAAACGTAAAATATTATTTTAGTTTGTTTTTGGTCATTTTGACCCTTTTTAAATTGCCCCTTACCTGCACCATAAATTGTGCCCCTTCACTGCCGTTTTGGCGGGTCTGGTCCTGGGGTGGGTGCCTGGTTCGTTTTTGGCAGACATCTTGGAGTGGGGTGAGTGGAGTGAGGCTTTTCCAGCTGACAGCGCTTGAATGTGCATGTGACGCCTGGGAACACCTATTTAAGGCTCCTCCCCTAGCGCAGCGGGATCGCGCAGCGGGCGTGTCCTCGCGTGGCCGGAGTCGTGCCAGAGTCCTGCCCGTCTGCGCCCGTCCGCGCTACGGATGCGCTGGACGTCGCGGGATTCCGGGTAACGGCTATTTTTCCATCTTAGCGTCGCCATGCTGACATACTCGCGGGAGTGCCTGTTTGCCATCGGTCAGGTAAGCCGCTGTTGTACCCTTCCATCGGTACATCCATTGCGAGGCCCGTACCATTGCCCCTGTAATGGGTGGGCTCTTGACTCTCCGAGTCCTCTCCCAAGGACTACTTCTCCGGTGACCCGCCGTATTACAGACTTTCCTTCCTCCTTGCGGATCCTGAACCTGAATGTCAGGTCTGCGCTGAAACACTATCAGAACATCTTTGACCTCATTGAGGAGGAAGCTCCAGACATCTTTGCCATGACTGAAACATGGCTACAGGATGCGGATACCGCTATTACAAATCTATCCTGCCCACCCGGTTATTCTATGTACACCTTGAACAGGTTGTCTAGAGGTGGGGGTATAGCTTTAGTGGTAAGGTCCTCCTATTCCTGTGTCTGGAGTGCCCTAAACATCTCTGGGTGTGAAAGTGCCTTGTTCAAGGTCTCTGTCAGCCCTGAGTTTACGCTGTCCGGGATGGTCGTTTATCGCCCGCCCGGCAGCGATGTGGCGTTTAGAAATGCTTTTCCCGACATTGTTGGCCCTTTGGTCGCAGACTGTGCCAACTTTTCCATCATGGGTGATTTGAACCTGCATTTCGACACCCTCTCAGGCCTGACAGTGCGCTCCATCTCCTCTGACCTAGAGGCCTTTCAACTTCCCCAGATGGTCTCCCAGCCTACCCATTCGGGGGGGCATATTCTGGATCCCCTGTTTACCAATCTGCCGGGGATTACAATCACCTCTATCTCGCCGGTGGAATGGACTGACCACTTTTTGGTGTCCATCCTATGCCCGGTCTTAGCCACCCCTTCCATCTCCTCGGCTAGACGGGTTCAGAAGAGGGCCTGGAAGAAGCTTAGGTTAGAAGACTTCCATCGTCTTCTATTAGAGGAGCCGCTGGGCCCGTTGACGGAGGTAGAAAAGGGGTATGACCTCTTCTGTTCCTGGATTACTAGGGCCTTGGACTCTCTGATACCTATTGTATCTACTAAAATCAACTCCAGAGAGTCGAGCCCCTGGTACGATAGTGCCCTTCGGGCCCTAAAGGGTGCCTGTAGACGGGCTGAGAGGGCCTGGAGGAAAACCTATGGAGCTGATCTAAAAGCTGCATACGCCAGGTCCGTCAAGCTCTACCATCGGGCTATCTGTCGAGCTCGAGCGGCTTTTTATGCCGCGGAATTCCGGAACAGTACTAATCCGTCGAAAGCCATCTTTAAGGCCGTAAAAGATCTTATGTCAAAGCGGACTACCTCTACGACCGTAAGCTCTCTTTCCCACTGTGAATCCCTTGCTTCCTATTTTCTGGGGAAAGTCCAAGCTATTTATCGGACATTCCCTAGCATAGGGTCCGGTCGGGAAAGTATCAATGGGACCCACCATCAGTCTACTCTGCTTGTCTTCCCCCCCCTTACCTTGGACGGGTTTGATAAACTTGCGTTGCAAGTCAAATCTGGATCTCCATCCGATCCAGTAAGGCCTGCTCTCTTTCGAGATCAGGCTTTTATGGGACGTGCAGCTGTATGTTCCCTCGTCAACCTTTCCTTGGAAACGGGAGTAGTTCCAGCTAAGTGGAAGCAAGCTGTGGTGTCCCCAATTATCAAAAAGCCCTCCCTGGACCCGGCCAAGCCTGAAAGCTATCGCCCCATTTCGTTGCTACCTTGGCCAGCCAAGATCACTGAGTCCCATGTCAACTTGGCCCTGTCTGAACATCTTGTACGGACCAATGCCCTCGACCCCACACAAAACGGATTCCGTGCCGGCCACAGCACGGAAACCGCGTTACTTGTGATGGTGGAACATCTCCGTGCAAGGTTGGATGCTGGTCAAACGGCGGCGCTTATATTGTTAGACCTTAGCGCCGCCTTTGACACGGTAGACCACAGCATCCTCCTGCATCGGCTTGAGGAGACCGGCATTGGCGGTCAGGTGTTGCAATGGTTCCACTCCTTCCTAGATAACCGCTCCTTCTGTGTTGCCATCCCTCCCTTCAAGTCCAATTTCCAACCGCTGGCCATGGGGGTTCCGCAAGGGTCCTCGCTGAGTCCCACGTTGTTCAATCTTTACGTGAGACCGCTGGCTGATGTCGCTAGGCAGTGGGGCCTAACTTTGGTCTCATATGCCGACGACACACAGCTGGCGGTTACTCTCAGCGGGGATGCGGAGACTGAGGCCCCCAGGTTTCAGTCTGGACTGAAGGCGGTGGCTAGCTGGTTGACAGGCAACTGCCTTCAGCTAAATGCCACAAAAACGGAGGTGATGGTTGTCGGTAAGGGAGTGGAGCTGTGGGGTGACCAATGGTGGCCCTCTGAGCTGGGACCCACTCCGACCCCGGTATCTGAGATGAAAAACCTGGGGGTCTGGCTGGATGCGGGCCTCTCCTTTGTAGGGCATACTAAAAAAACTGCGGCCTGTTGTTTCGGTCTCCTAAGGGGCTTGAGACCTGTTCTCAAGTTCTTTGACGCCCCGACCAGGCAGCTGGTGATCCAGGCAACTATCATCTCCCGCCTGGATTATGCCAGCTCTCTTCTGGCTGGGGCTAACCAGGCCGAGCTAACCCGTCTGCAGCGGGTTCAGAATGCTGCGGCGAGGGCGATTGTCGGCCTGCCCAGATTCAGCTCGGTGGCAACTGTCCTTCGTACCCTACATTGGCTCCCTGTCAGGAGGCGCATCCTTTTTAAGGTCTTGTGTCTCGCTTTTAAGATTCTGAGAGGTATTGGCCCGGAAATCCTATCCAGCTGTCTTTCCTTTTATGTTCCCACCCGCACCCTCCGTTCCCAGGGTTTGGCCCTTGCGGTGGTCCCCAGATTTAGGCTTAGTCGCATGGGTGGCCGCTCGTTTAGTGTAAAGGCCGCGTCAGCATGGAACTCCCTTCCTGTTGAAATTCGTCTGATGGAGGACCTCTTGACTTTCCGAAGGGCTTTAAAAACTTTCCTGTTTTAGCTGCTTTCATGTTTTTAGTTTCCTGTTGTGTTATGTTCTACCTTGTCTCTGCGCCGGGACGCCCCTTGGCTGGGGTATCTGTGCGCATAATAAATCAATATAACATAACATAACATAACATAACATAACATGCAGCCGCGAAGGAGGCGGGGTGTGTACCACACCAGCCAGGTCAGACATTAAAACAGCTTCAGGCAGCGTTACATTTATCACTTTTGCTTCATTTCTTGGAAGCATAGGTGGAACAAAAACATCCTGCTCTTGCGCGCATACGCTCCCGCACACTCATTTGTTTTCTCCATAAATTAACTTAGCTGTTCCCTAAATACACCCTTTCCACATACAGAAAGCTGTACGTGATAGCTCTTATTTTTGAACAGAAAAAGACATGTCTTGACGCTGGTTACATATGCCGCAGGTTATTGATTCCAACTCCTCGTACAACGGCCGGTGATGGGTTTCTGCTTTCAATTCAGTACTGCTTTGGCTTTATTCTTTTGTGCGAACTGTGAAGAGGCCTGTGCTTCAGGTCTTATCCATGTGTAAAACACTCAGAGGTACTGCACTGACGCACCACACCATCATCCCGACTGCTATAAATGTTAACACACTCATCTGAACACACACTCTCCCAATTACAATGGCATCCGTGTTAGCCTACAAATTATATATATATATATATATATATATATATATATATATATATATATATATAATATGTATATGTATTTATGTATTTTTTTATTTTTTAAAGAGTTGGTCTAACGGCTGGGTCGGGCGACCTCAAATCTGGGGAACCGGGTTCGAGTCTCGGCAATGACGCCTAACAAATCACTTAATCTCCCCGTGCCTAACAAAAATGAATGTGTCCTCGTGTAAAACAACCAGTGCTCATGTAAACACGATACCTTCGGTTCCAGTTTGCGCTATATAAAACTCCGTAAAAGAAAAAATATTTATATGTGTGTGTGTGTGTGTGTAGGAGTTTGTGATATATCTCCAAAGAAGAAAGTACAGAGCCTGATTCCAGAGTGAAATCGTGTGTTTATTTCTCAAGTGAAAAGGGCTGCAACCTAATGTGCTCTTATCCTTACGCGTTTCAGCCATTCGGCCTTGGTCACAGGTGAGTACATTGCAATCACAGGAGAGTGCTTGGGTCCATAACCCACGTGGTTCATGTCCTCTTCCTTCAAGTCCCAAGATGCATTAGTACTGCCATTTGAATGTCCATACATGCGGTGCTATGTTGATCCTGCTGAATAGCATCTGAATCAATCGCCACAGTAAGCAATACACTGTTATGGATGCCTCTTGTTTCTGTTCCAATAAAGTGCCCACGTGCATGTAGATTTACTATAGCTCAATGACCATATATTTATGTATGTTATAATTAGGACCATGTTCTATAGGAAATACATGTTCTGCTTTGCTAGTAACTGCGGCTCATTTTGACGAATCTTTGCGATACTTAAAACATTTTCAAAAAATCCCCTGCCTCAAGCTCCTTCTTGGAAAGTTTCGGGGGATCAGTTAAACGGGACCAAGAAAAAGGGGTATTCAAGAACCTATATTCTCCATCCATAATTAGACTCGGCTACACCCAAAATATCTGACAGAAGGTCAGAATGCTGGATCTTGATCCAGAGAGAGAAATGGTTTAAAAGTTTATGAATATGTAGGGATGTGGGGATCTCCCAATCCAACAGATCAAAAGATAAGCTCTGATTGGTCGCCACAACAGCAACAAAGATATTGCGGCAAACATTTTAAGACTCGGAGACTCAGTCCCCTGTCCTGAAAAAAAGATGAAACAAGCATTTTCAATACAATAGGTCTCTCATTTCCGATAGTTTAAGCTATTGGCATTGTAAATAACAATGCCTTTTATTTATGTGTTTTTAAAAGCAACACATATATAAAAGGCATTGTAATTTATAATGCCAATAGCTCAAACTCTTGAAAATGCGAGACCACTTTAATCTTGGCTGCTCCCCTTTCTTTAGACACTGCTCGCCGTATTCAGGTTATAGTGAGCAGCGTCTAACATTGAAGGTAAAGTGCAGTTTGGGGTGCTTTCATCCAAAAAGAAAAAAAGATAAATCAAGAAAGCGTTTGTTGCGCGGCCGCTAAAGTGAAAGCGGACTGCGCTGTAAATTGAATAAATAACTAAGCACTGCAGCTAAAGGGAAATGGGACTGCGCTGTAAATTAAATAAATAAGTGTGGCTGCTGAAGTGAAAGTGGACTGTGCGTAAATTACATAAATAAGCGCGCCGCTATAGTTAAAGCTGACCGAGCTCTAAATTAAATAAACACATTACTAATAAAAATATAAAAGTGGGCGGCGTGCTGCGACGATGTGGGTGGAGTGGGGGAAGATCATTAAAGAAAATAGTGCTCACCGAATACATAAATGGGACCATGTAACACCCAAGTGAAAAGTCCAGTCCTTATGGGAGGTTACAAATGCAGACAAGGTGTTACCAAGGAGGGACTACTAAGCCGATTCATGAATGAAAAGCAACGATTCCCAAAGGGTAGTAACAGGAGCCAATTGAAAAGATGGGCCTGAAATGGGCGAGCTTCTATTGCATACCTCAATACACCATGCCTAGCAGAGCAGAGTATGCGCTGCCCAAGCTCGACCAAAATAAAATATCTGAAAGAGATAGTTATAGATTCCTTACCTTAGAATTACCCCCAGGCGTCAGACTGGATCCGGAGAATTTTTTCTCAGCACTACCCCTGTGCGTCAGTAGGGGCCGTCGGTCGACTCCGTGTCCGTCGCTGGGATGACTTTGCGTTGCCTACTTAGATGCCGCCACTGCGAGCTGACATCAGTTCTTTCTTTTTCTGTGTCAGCCTAGCGCAGATCCTGAGAGAGCTACCCCTTTAGTTACTTTTTGACTAAGCTTTTTTGACATTTAGTCAACTTCTTTTCGAGCCTTTGACTCCTGGTGCACAAGGGATGTTGGACCGGCTTAAAACCCTGCAAGGCATCTCACAAACTGATGTCTGTGACGGACCCGCACCTCGTGTGCCTTTGGTGTCTGGAAATCAACCACGACCCGAAGTCGGCTCCACATCGCTCCCAGTCTTGCTCGAGGGGAAGGTCTTGAAACCGCTTGATGGGCCCCCACACCTTGTCCCATTCCAAGTCTTCTAAATTCTTGGGTAAATCGGAGCATAAGAAGAAGGCGAAGAAGCAATGGCGCTCTTCCCCTTCTCCCCGTCAAACAGCTGACGCGGGGCCCGGAGTGTCGTCGCTCTAAGGATCCATATTCGGTGCCTCCTGCAGGGATGACTCCGCGCCTCCCTCCCGTTTTCGGGGGGCCAGAGTGTCCCCTTCCCAACTTCGTGCAGTTTACGAAGCCCTCTACAGTGTGTTTCGGCGTGCCTTTGGGCCCTGAGGAGCCGGTCGGGGGTCCTGGACCTTCGAGGTCGGCGGCCCAGTGCTGGAGGGCTCCTGTGGATCCAGGCCTAGATCCGGATCAATGCCGGTCAACCTTACTTGACCGTCTCTGGTGCCGAGCCCGGCCAACTCCGTCCCCATTCTCACCCCCGAGATGGACCCAGAGCCGGGTCGGCATCAAATTCAACGCCGGACGATACTTTTGTTCCTCTGTTCATCCCTGGTGTTCACTATTACCCAGAAGGTGGTGATGAGGTCTGGGAGGGGTTGCTTGACCCTTTGGCAGACAAGCTTGAAGAGCCGGACTGGAGAGAGGACCTGGGTGACGCCAATGGTCTGGACACTTTTCCTGACCTTGACATGCTTTCTCCCCCTTTCGTGGCTACAGAGGGTGGAGCGTCTTACGCTGTGTTGATGCGAAGGGCAGCCAAGGCTTTGTGCCTGGAGTTCCTGTCAGTGGCAGGCACAACTAATTTCCTGACAGAGGTGCTTCAGCCTGCGGCAACCTCCTAGGAACCCCTCCTGCCCTTCATTGAAGCCCTCACTGACGTCCTGCTGGGCACCTTGTCCAAGCCCAGCACCGGGGATCCTGTGGAAAGGATGATTGCCGGCCATCACCGCCCGGCTCCAGGCGAAAATGTTTTACTCACCCCACACCTTTCCCCGAGAGCTTGGTGGTCTAATCCTCTTCTTCCAAGGGCACATCCCCTTCTGCTACCCCAGACAGGTAATCCAAGAAGCTGGATCATCTTGGCAAGCGCATGTTCTCTTTCTCCAACTTGGTACTGCGGTCCATGAATGCTGTGTGCCTCATGAGCTATCTGGGATACGGTCGCGCAAGTGCTTCCTCAGTGCCTGTAGGAGGCCTGGGCCGTTTTCTCCCAAGCAGTGGCAAATGGGAGGGATGCAGCTAAATTCACGATTCGATGTGGACTAGGTACCACCGACTCACTGGGCAGAACGATTGCCACGTAAGTAAACATTAGGTGCTACGCCTGGTTTGGGACATCTGGCTTTTCGCGGGATGTCCAGTCAAACTTGCTGGACATGCCCTTCGATGGCCGTCGCCTTTTTGGTAACAAGGCCGACTCTGCTCTGGAGTGCTTTAAGGTTTCTCTAGCTATGGCCAGATCCTTGGGCAACGCTGCATCTTCTCGTCCACCACAGTCTGCCTTTCATGGCTACAGAAAGTTCATGCAAGCTACCCATTGTCTGCGTGTCCACGGACGTGGTACCCAGCGACCTCATTGGCCTGGGCGCCAGCGGGCTGGCCAGTCCACCCTCATCCCCCCTCCCTGCAGCAGCCTCCAAACCCTCCTAGTCGGACCTTTCAGGGCCATCAATGGCCAGTGGGTGGCAGGATTCGCCATCACCTCCCCCAGTGGCAATCCATCATGCTCGACAGGTGAGTTTTGCAAATATCCCAAATGGGTTACTCCCTCTATTTCGAGACTACCTCTCCCTCCATGCCACCATCTTTCGATCGCATGTTGGAGGATCATTTGGCACTTTTCCACCAAAGAAGTTTCAGCTCTATTGGTCAAGGGAGCTATCGAAAGGGTCCCTGCACCAGAAGTAGGTCATAGTTGCTATTCCTGCTACTTTCAGGTGCGCAAGAAAACGAAGGCCTGCGTCCTATCCTAGACATCAGGGCTCTCAACTGTTTCCTCCGGAAGGAGAAGTTCAAGATACTCACATTGGCTCTGGTCCTGTCTGCCCTCGACTCCGGAGACTGGATGGTGACTTTGGACTTGCAGGATGCCTATTTCCATAGCCCCTTCCTGCCAGCCCACAGACGCCACATGCGGTTCACGGTAGGCCACAAGCATTTTCAGTTCACCGTGCTCCGCTTTGGCCTTACCAGTGCCCCTTGGGTGTTCACCAAGGTGATGGCGGTGGTCACAGCTCATCTGCGCAGATCAGGAGTTCCAGTCTTCTCCTATCTCAACAACAGGCTGGTGAAGGCGGGCTCGCCCCAGGCTGTTGTCTCCCACCTTCAGACTATGGCAGACCTCCTGCCCTCTCTGGGGTTCACTATAAATGTGCCGAAGTCACACCTGACTCCGCAGTCGCTCCCTTTCATCTGAGCTGTTCTGGACACAGTGCAGTTTGTGACCTATCCTCCCGAGCAGCGAGTCTGGGATATTCTGGTTATGATACCAATGTTTAAGCCTCTGTCCCAGATTTCGGTGAGAATGACTCTGAGGCTGCTGGGTCTCATGGCCTCCTGCATCCTGCTGAAGGAATCATGCCAGATGGCATATGCAGGCTCTGCAGTGAGATCTGAAGTTCCAGTGGGCGCAGCATCAGGGGAATCATTCCGACTACAGCCAGATCGCGGAGGGAACTTCACAAAAACTGCAGTGGTGGTTGACAAGGATTGGGTCAGAGGCAGATCCCAAATCTAACATTGGTGACCGATGAGTCGATCCATATCAACCTGTTGGCGCTCCAGGCGATCTGCCTGGCACTGAGGGCATTCCTTCCCTCAATGGGAAAGTAAGGCAGGTGTTCACTGACAACACCACCGTCATTTGCTACTGCAACAAACAGGGCAGGTGGGGTCGTGGACCCTATGTCGAGAGGCTCTTTGCCTTTGGACATGGCTGAAACATCAGAACAGGACCCTGGTGGTTCAACACCTGGCAAGTTCTCTGAACTCCACGGAGGACGTACTCAGCCGTGGGTGCCTGGTAGATAACAAATTGCATCTTCACTCGGAGGTGGTGCAAGGTCTCTTTCATCGGTGGGGAGAGTCTTACATCTTTTTGCCACTGAAAAAAATGCGCAATGGCAGCAGTTTTGCGCGTTGGAGTTTCCAATGCTACACTCGCAACACTTTTAGGTCGCGAGTGGAACTGTGGCCTTCTGTACGCCTTTCCGCTTGTACCACTTCTGCCCTGAGTGCTGAAGAAGATCAAGAGCGACAGGGCCCAAGTCATCCTGGTGGCTCTGCACTGGGCATGAAGAGCCTGGTACCCCGAGCTCCTGAGCATGGCCATCGATCCTCCAATCAGACTGCCCCTTTGGGAGGGTCTTCTGTTGCAGCAACAGGGAACAATCCTCCACCCGATACTGTCTAGCCTCCACCTCCTTGCATGTAGATTGAGTGGCGACAGTTGACAGCCTTTGACTTTCCGCCCGAAGTCTGTAGTGTTATCTTGGCAGCCAGGTGTCCCTCCTCTAAGATGGTATATGCCTGTCGATGAAATAAGTTTGTGGTATGGTGCACAGCAAATGCTGTGGATCCCCACTCTGCCCCTCTTTCAGAGGTTCTCTTGTTCATCCTTTCTTTGGCCCAGCATGGCTCTGGGCACTCTAAAAGGCTATCTTGCAGCTATTTCTGCTTTCTTTCAGCTACCAGATCAGCCCTATTTATTCAAGTCCCCTATTGTTAACAGATTCTTTAAGGGCATTATTCATCTCTTTCCTCCATCTCCTTTCATAATGCCCCAATGGGACCTGAACCTTGTCTTAACTTACCTTATGTGTGCTCATTTCGAGCTTCTTCACAACTGTCCTCTTAGGCTACTCACTCTGAAGACTACCTTTCTTGTTGCCATCACCTCTGGGTGAGTGAGTTTCAGGCTCTTTCTTCTAAGCCTTCTTTGTTTTCTGTGCATCCCAACAAAGTGGTGCTTAGGACGAGACCCTCGTTCCTTCCTAAAGTAGTTACACCTATTCACATAGGACAAACTGTCACTCTGCCCACCTTTTCCCACCTCTGCACCCCTACAAGGAGGAGTAGATACTTGCCCGTCTGGACCTACAACATGTGTTGTCCTTCTACCTTGACCGCACAAAAGATTTCCGGGTGGATGATCAACTCCTTGTTGGCTATGTGGGTGCCAAGAAAGGTCTGTCTGTCCAAAAGCGTACCATCTCTCTATAGGGTGTCCTTTGCATCAAAATCTGTTACGCTTTAGCGAAGAAGGAACCTCCAGTGTGGCTTCATGCTCATTCCACTAGGGCTACAGCAGCAACTACTGCATTGGCACGTAGAGTCCCACTCCTTCACATCTGCGAGGCGGCAACGTGGGCATCCATGCACAAGTTCACCAGATGTTACAACCTGGACAGTCAAGTCCGTAGGGATGGCTATTTGGCTAGTTCTGTCCTCCAGGACTTTCTTGTGTGAACTTGGTTCGCAGACCCTCTTCCAGGGTTGGTATTGCTGGGGTATCTATTCTTAGGTAAGGAATCTATAACTAAATGTCTCTTTCAGATGAACAAGTTACTTACCTTCGGTAACGATGTATCTGTAAGAGACATGGGTTAGTTATAGATTCCTTGCCACCCCACCCATCCTTCCCGCTCTGCGAACTGACTTCTAGGAATAAGGACTCCCTTTCAGGGCCCTACTTGTGGCACACCAGTGGTCAGTGTCTTGCATGGTTCTGCGCTTCTGGCGTGGAAAGTTGTGTCGGAACTGACGTCACCGTGCAGGGGCGGCGTCTAAGTAGGCATGTGATGTCATCCGGGCGACCACGACACCGACGACGGATGCAGAGTCGACCGACGCCAGCAACCGACGCGTAGGGGTACGGCTGACAAGAAATTCTCCGGCTCCAGTCTGACACCTGGGGGTAATTCTAAGGTAAGGAATCTGTAACTAACTTATGTCTCATCATTACTGAAGGTAAGTAACTTGTTCTTTTGGGGGAACGATAGAAATACACTGACACCCTTGGCCTGGAAACAAAGAATTGCTGCCACCTGGCGTGAGCAAAAAGAAAAGCTGCTCACACCAGGCAGGAGCAAAGACCTCTCCCTCGCACCCAAGGTGGGTGCCTCCATGATCACTTTTACCTATGGCAGGACCTCCTCCCTGCCCACATTACGCTCCTCCCCTCTGCTGGGACATTGAACTGTGAGTCCAGCGGAGCTACTGCTGTGCTGCTTGAAGGAGGTTGATGCAGCACAACCTTATGATTATTTTAAATCCATTTCACACTACATAGGTGCATATGAAAGTGAGAGTATATGAAATAACTAAAATACTCCACCTTCTCCAAAAAACGGTACATGTATTTGGAATTGTTAAGTGTCAAGACACTAGGACAGACCTCTTAAAACCGGGACTGCCTCGGAAAATCTGGGAGTTCTGGTCACCCTCTCGCCATCTTTTTTGCAGAGAATGCAACTGCAAAACAAGAAGCTGTATTTGAGCGGTCATGGCTATGCAGTTGATTGGCGGGCTACCCCCACATGACTTTACATGTTCTCTTTTCATAAGGCCAATGTCCAGAAGACCTAAAGTCGGGATCTGAAAATGTAAACAGATACAGGATTGATGCGTTACTTTGGGTTCTCAGATCGAGGGTTTCTTTATACTAAAATGACTCAAGAAGAACTAGACTTATTTGCAGGTAGGGCTAGCAGGAGAACAGAAGGGCTAGGACTGTTCTATATTTGCCAGAGGCCTAGTGAATCATGTCTCCTCGAACCACGGAAGGCCGAGACTCATTGATGATGTATGCTGTGGTTTGCACTTACATGGAGCTATTTAGGCTTCAGAACTCTCACGATGTCATCTTTTCGTGGGCTGTAGACTCCAAGTGCTTTCAGACCTTTCTGCTTAAAATGTGTAGACATTTGTATTTCTACCTTTTTAAAGGCTGGTGCTCGGTCATGTCACTGTAGTGTGCCGGGCTCTGAGCATTACATGTTTAAAGCTCGCTCTGAAAGGCCTCAGTCTACTGACTCCAGCTGCTCTATAGCACCTGGCTCTTCATCCATGAATGTAGGACTCTGTCACACATTCTTCCATTTTGGGGTCATGATCTGGAAGGTGAGTCATGGCAGGGCTTACTAGAAATCGCATCATGGAGCCCCTTGCAGATAGAGGTCTCCTTTTCTCCGAGACAAATGAAAGGAGGTACTGCACATGAATTCGGATCTGGCTTGTTTGATAAGAATAATGCCCCGATTACTAATTCCTGGTCCTTATTGCACTGAGTCCAACTCTTCCTTATCACATTACTTATTTATCTAATCCCTTTTCTCAAGATAGGGTGGGGGTCCATTGATCATGCAATGGTTCGTTTTGCTGTAATTTCTATTGTGGTTGCGAGAGTGATTGTAAGTGCGCAGGTGTGAAGCCTGAGGGGATAGAACTAATTAATAACATTAATATTTGTAGTGAGGAAACGGGGCACCTATTTTGAGGATCAGGTCGCTCTCACGATAGTAGGACAAGGGGGAGGGTCTAAATGGTAATTTTACATGTTACACAGTTTCTTATTCAGCTCAGGTTAATACATTCTGACGTTCAACCAGATAATTTGGTTGCATGGCAACGGGTTGTTCTCCTGACCCTCTGCTGCTCTCTGTCCTTTTTATCCAGATTAATATTTAACTATTGTATTTATTTACTAAACACTGTAAGGCCATTTTGTGAATGTTAATCTGATCTAGGTTAAGGCTCGGGCGATTCTCCTGTTTACAGTAGGGGGAAACGGAATTACAGTACTCTAACAGTGTGTCGAAGCTGCCCCTGTACTGTACACAGTCAGGCCATAGTTAATTAAATACGGCCTTTGTGTAATTACTGTTGATTACTTTTTGCTACATCAGCTTCCTTGATAAGATTCTAAAGTGCAGTAGACTTAGTCTCGCCTATGGTGTGTTGACTTTAGTTTGGTTCTGCGTGCAGACATCTGTTGTCGATTACCTCTTGAGATAATACATACATGGGTCAGCCCATTGTTTATTATTGGTTGGCTTTCCTGTCAACCTAATTTGCTGCTTTTTTATTCAATGATTTTCGTTCCTTTTCTTGTTTGTCCCTTCCCTGACGCATAGGTTCTTTACCATCCTTTTGAATGGATGACTTGTGTTTTTCCACTTCTCATACTCGGGGAACTTTTTTTTGTTGCTTTCTCTCCATGGGACTGCCAGGGCCGGACTGGCTGTTGCGGCACCGGGCATTTCACTGGTGGGCTGCCAGGGTGGGGGCCGGTTTTGGGCCCCTGGAGGGCCGTTTCTGTTAGAGGGCCGCTTTTGCTGCCTCTGTACCAAATCGGCCGAAACCGGCCCGGAGAAACAGCTCTGTTGCACCCCCAACCCCACAAGGGTCCGGCAGAGCACTTTGCCAAGGCCGGGTTCGGTTCCCAGTCCAGCCCTGGTGTTTTCTGATGGATACTTTGAACCACCAATTTAACAAATTATGGATATTCCAGAGGAGGCAGACTTCGTCCTGAAGTTTTCACAGCAGTGGTCCTGCATGCCACCAGGTAGGATCGTGCAACTGCATGTTGTTGACCTCATTCTGCCCCTTAAATGACTGGGAGAAGTTGAATATAGGCACACCCCTGCATACCGACATTAGTTTCTTTCTTTCCTCCCCTTTGAAAGTGGATGCAGAGCACCGCTCCTATTTTGACGGTTGACACATTCCTTCCAAAATCTTTTAAAGTGTGCGTGGGAACGGTGTCCCCATTAAAGACTATAGGGTTCAAACTCTGCTGTGACTGTCTGAAATTAATGTTGGTGATGTGTTTAGGCTCGGGGCACACCTCACTCAAAGAATGTGCCCTTATGCACCCAAAGGCAATCCCGCACCATGAAGTGAAGTTGTATGCCGCCGGACATCAAAAGAAGTCACAGGCCATGTATAAGTGTTGCCCCCCCTCCAAGTAAAGGATGCAGACTCGTTACCACTCTGGAAGCTACTCCAGTGACAGATCCTCTTCGCGGTTGAGGTCGTCTGTTAAGCCGAAGTGTAAATCTAAGAAGAAGCATAGGAAGTCGAAGCAGGACTCCACCCTATCCCACTTCTCTCTTAGCAAAGACAAGTTGGGATGTTGTTAAGGCAGCAGTTGAACTTGCGCACTAGCCCCTGTTGCAGAGCAGATGTCTCAACGGGTCTTGTAGCACCCTGATTTTCGCGATGCCATAGCAGATCAAGACCTTTAGTATTAAATCTTTTTTATTGACCGAGTATAATGTAGACAACGAAGTTAAGGCACCTATAACCCAGGGGGCCGGCTAATTATAGTCAAGCTATGCAGGTCAAATTACGATACGAATATGGGTTCCAAGTATTAAACACAACAAGCCGCCTACAACCCAACATGGCCGGCCACGTCTTAAGAAATGTAGCAAGCAATGAACGGTATTGTAGGCTGGCGATAAAGCAGTTGAGGAGCAAGGAGTCTCAGGAGCTACTTGGCAACCCTTAAGGGCAGTAAGCACATTGTAATAGTCCGCATAATAATGCTGAACAAAACGGGAACAAAGGGAAACAATAAAGAATCCCACCAAAACCCTCCCCCTTCCCCCACCCTATCTCCTCAGTGAGCCAACCAGAAGAGGAAAAGGAAAAGGTCAGCGCATGTTCCCTGTATGTTGCTCCGGGTCTATCTCGTCTGTAAGTGGAAGTGGGTCCTTGTCACCCCTTCCTATGGGAGGATAGAGATGTCGTCCGGGACCACCTTGAGGATACAGAGGTATTGTGGGCAGGACAGTTCTCGAAATTCTGTGGTGAGAATAGTTAAGAAGGGGGCCCAGGTTTTGGCATAGGCTTCACTCTTTCCTGCTGCTGCCATAGAAAGCTTCTCCATTGCCAGAATATTCCAGAGTTGGTGTACCCAGTGTATATGCTCCAGGACCTGGTCTGATTTCCACCTTGCCAGTATAACCCTAAGTGCAGCGTTCAATGCAAGCGCCATTTGTCTCCCCCTAAGTGAGCGCAGGGGGAAGGTGATCGCGTTGGGGAGGCCTAACAGTGTTTACGCATGGAGTCGGGGTATGATGGTATTGAAGGCAGCATCAATGTCATTCAGTATCTGTTCCCAGTAGCGGGTCAGTGCCAGAGCAGGTGGATCAGGGTGCCTGGGCTACTGCATCCCCGCCAGCAGATGCCATCGCATTGGGGTTGCCATTTAAAGAGCCTATCAGGGGTATAATACCAATATGTTGTGGTCCTAAAGGCCGTTTCCGTGTGGCTCGAGGAATATGTAGTGTGGTGTTGGCAATAAAAAACATCCTCCCTCTCCTTGTCTGTTAGCGTGCATCCTAGTTCTGCCTCCCAGCGCTTCTGTCCAGCAGTGCGACTACTAGGGAGTGCCGTGGTAAGGAAGGAGTAGATTTCCCAAGATGAGGTGTTTGTCGTCTTTATTGCTAATTAGCCGTTTCTCGAATGGAAACATCGGACGGTATGCTAGTGAACGTAACTCAGTGTTAGAGATCCAGTGTATCATCTGGGAGTGCAAATACAAATCGGTCACAGATAGGTTGTAGTCTGATTGAAGTTCCTTAACGGGAATAAGTCCCATTAGGTAGAGTAGGTGCCCTAAGCGTTTACATCCCCCTTCTATCCAGCGTGAGGCAGCTCAATTATTCATCCCCGGCTGAAAGGCGGGGTTCATAAAAAGCGGCGTCATGGGAGAGGGGAACATGGTCAGGTTGGCCTTTCGGGAGACTGTCCAAAGCAAGCATCGTGGGACGAGTAATAGGAGAGGAGTACAAGCGCGGTCTGGTCGCGGCATCCGTACCTCGCGCCAAATGTGATGGCCAGCTACCGTCTGGTCCATGAAGACCCAATATTTCTCCGTCATGGGGCGGTTCCACTCCACCAAGTAGCGTATCTGCGAGTCATGAAAATATTGTGTGAGATTAGGGAAGGCTAGACCTCCAAATTTGTTAGGCAGTTGAAGCTGAGTTTTCTGTAGCCGCGGCGAGATCGGGCCCCAGACAAATCCTTCAATCGCCGATTTTATCTGTCGTAGGGTTTGCGGAGGGGGTTCTAGTGGCAGTGTGTGGAATAAATACAAAGCCCGCAGCAGTACATTCATTTTGACTGCAGACAGTCTCCCAAACCAAGTCAGGGGAAGGCAAAGTCATCAATTCATATCTGTGCGGATCTGTTTCAATAGGGTCGAGTAGTTCTGCTCTGCAGTTTGCTCTAAGCTTTTATGGAGGACCAGACCCATTTATGTAATTCCTTCTGTCACCCACTCAAAGGTAAAGCGATTGCGGAGTGTTTCCTCTGTCAAAGAAGTGGCGGTCAGATTGAGTACTTGGGACTTAAGCATGTTAATTTTAAAGCCGTAGAACTGGCTAAACGTCTGGAGGTCGTCCACAAAAGCCGGCAGAGAGGTTAGTGGATGTGCCACAGAGAAAATGAGGTTGTCTGCATTTAAACTAATACGGTGCTGGTCGAAGCCAAAGGAATTCTCGACGTTTAAACAGAGTGACTGCAGAGAGGTCCTTCTAGAGTGTTGGAGCAAGACTGCAATTGTAGAGGGCATGAATCTCTAGCTTTGTGAAGAATGAGTTCCCTTCGTTTGAAATTGTGAACGCACGCCAGGTTGTCCGGTGGAGGCGCAGCGATCCGGCAAGGAAGGCCCACTCTGTGCGCTCTATCGATTTGGATCTCTGTGGTATGTTCCAGGCCTAGAATATGTCGAAAAAGGGCTTGGACAAATTCCCCAATGTCACCTTCCTCCGCTCCCTGTTTCACTCTGCGGATACGTACGTTATTGCGGCTGTAGTGGTTCTCTAGGTCCTCTGCTTGCCCCTGCAGTTCGACGTCCTGTTCTTTGAGGAGAATAATTTCCTGTGGTAGCATTTCAAGTTCCTCGTCACGCCCGTTTTCGTGCTCCTCCAGAGTCGCAACTCTGTCTCCTACCTCCGAGACACCCCGACGGACCAAGCAAGGGTCCACTGCCAATTGGTCCTTGAGCTCCCTGAGGTCCCCTCTAAGCGCTGAGAAGAGCGAGGTCATAAAGGCCTTTGTGGCCGGTGCATCCACTCCCTCCACCGCCCGTAGCCAACTCTGACTTCTAGTATTGACCTGCAGCATGTCTCTGACTGAGGGATCCTTCCTAGGCCGTCCCGACGCCATGAGGGCCCACTGCCAGAAAGGCCCGGTATAAGGGGTCACTACCACCAAGTGACGCTGTAGGCCGCAGTGAGATGCAAGGCGTGGGTGGGGCGGACACTGAGGTTAGTTGGACAAGGCCCTGAGTGTAAGAAGAGTGTGTGCCCTGGTGCTGGGGTAGAGTCGCCTGCCTATCCTGCAGGGGAACTTACGGGACATGCTTACAGGCTGGTGGAGTGTGTGCTTGAACGCCAGGCGTTCAAACGGGTAGCGCTAGGTATCTCCGATCCACCACGAAGACGGCAGAACCGTTGAGTGTTAGCACGCTTCCTGTCACCCAGGCAGTCGTGATAAACAACCGAGTTGTGGGGAGGGGTGCGCTTCACCGCTTGCTCGAGGCTTCATCTCCCGCCCCCCTCCACCACCAACGGTATACCTCTCGCTATGTCCCCTTCAGCCGCAGATGGCAGGATCCGCATAGGTGTCATCCTGGTGGGCCTAGGGTCTCCTCCACAACTGGCGCAAACAGGGCCCTGCGATGAATCAGGCCGAAGCACAAAGCCGCATTCAGGGTCCAGACCTGTGCAATGATGGCCGAGTCTCGTAGGAGGGAGGCCACTGGCGGGAGGGAGCCGAGCTGCCGAGAAATTGGCCCAGGGGCAGGTCTCACCCCCAGGCAAGGCCTCGCTGGGATGGCGGGCGTCCCCGTCGCTTAAAATACAGGCGGTCCGCGTGCGCCGATCCCCGCCCTGAAGTGGACGTGCACAGGCCGGCATAGGGAATGGCAGTGGGGCGCAGCACTAGCCCCAGGTCCCTCGCAGGCCGCCCCAAAGGTCTTCCACACCCAGGCGGGCCTCTAAGGTCAGATAAGGCCCCACAGGGAGATGATGCCACTGTAAGCAAAGGAGGCGGCCAGAGGGCAGAACCATCCGGGCTGCCAAGAAATGGGCCTGGAAGCAATACTCACCCCGGACAAGGCCTCGATAAGATGGCGGGTACCCCCGCCTTTTCAAACAGCCTCGGTCCGTGGGCGCTGATCACCACCCGAAGCGAACCCGCGCTGACAGACTCAGACGACAGCTGGGGGCGCAGCTCCAGCCCTGGGCTCCCCGAAGGCTGTCCCCCACGCCGCCCCCACTCCGGAACTCGAAGAGTGGCCAAGGCACCCCGGGGGAATCAAGTCACCGGCCAGGTGACTGTGCCAGCCCAGCCTACACGTCTGGGACGGTCCGGAGGCCAGATCCGCTTGAAAAGCACTGTCAGGGGGGTAGGGCGGGCGGGTACCTGAAGCCCACAAGGGGCGAAGGGCGAATCAGGAAGGTCGCAGGCCGGTTGCTGTGGCGGGTGGGGAGACCAAATTTATGTCCCCGGCTGCCCCTCGATGAGCTACAGCCGTTGGTCTCTGCGCCGCGCCTTGTGGTTGGCAGTCCTGCGTCCCCTCACAGCGTTCAGCAGAGATGTAGCGGCCATCCAGGTGCTCCGCGGTCAGTTGCCTCAGGTCAGCCGGCCGATTCAGATGTCCGCCACTAGCTAGGACTATGGATGGAGTGCGATATCAAAGCTATAGCACCGGGCGGGCCGAAGCGATTGCAAGACATGTCCTATGCAGTCGCCATCTTGGTCTCGCCCAGATCAAGACATTTAAGGAGGCTGTTGGTTATACGCTTCCGGCTCCCCCTGGTGCTCATTTGGGTCCCAAGGATCAGCAGCAGGGACCTCCAGTCTGGATCTCCAGTTGGGTTACTGCTAGCAGGTTAAATCTCTGCATGACCTGTGCCCATAGAATCCACTGCTGGTTCCTCATCGACTCCAGAGACTACTTTCAATCTGCATCCAAGATCTGCACCAGTCCCTTCTCCACCAGTGCTAAAGGTCAAGGCAGTGCCAAATCAGGAGTCCACCGCGAGCCAAATCCATTTCGACCCCAACTGAGTTTGTGTCGTGACACCATTCCAGTGTGTCCTGTCGCGGTGCGCTCTGGTTCAGGTAATACCCTTCCACAAGACCTTCCTCAGAGACTTTATCACCTTTTTGTCTAGGATTCTGATCAACTTGAAAATGCCATTGGTGATAATGGCGATGATACACACTATGATGATGTCTACATTGAATTTCAAGAGGCAGTGGGCTGGATACCCTCCGTGTCACAGGGTTGGTTTAACCCACAGGGCCCTCAAGGGAGGAGAGTGCATCATTTACTGTAGTGATTAGATGTGCAGCTTAGGTCCTAGACTTACAGCAGACTTCACTTGAAGACAAGAAAAATTCCCGTACTGAGATTTTCACCCTGCGCCAGGCTCTTCTAATACCTTACAACCATTTATTAAAGCCCTGACTGATACCCCCAAAAAGGGGGGTAAAATAGGGATTTTTTTGAATTGTCAGCATATTTCTCCCCTATTTTGATAGTCCTCTTGGGTCCAGGGTTTTCGACAGAACTAGCAAGATGCCTCAGAATTCATCTCATGTCAGCCTCTCTAATCAGATGGGATGCACAACATATACACAGAAATGTATGGTTTCTACCGGTCCTACTGTAGAGGCTTTTTGTATTGATTCTCTCCTTGTGAAACATATTATGGCACACAGGAGGGGGTCATCTTTTCAGGAGTCGGTAGGAGGACAGAGCAAAAATAGGTTTCAGGAGCGACATGGCATCCTTGACTATGGTGTGACTCCAGGGGCGTGCCTCCTCCAATTTAATAAAATATGCGGCATGTTTCTGGTCCTGATCATAGCCCTGGACCCAGAGGACTATCAAAATAGGGCTGAAACATGCAGACAACTCAATGGGATAGGATAGAATTGAGGACCATGCTATCCATATTTTACCTCCTTTATTGGTTTTTAGGTATACCTGAACACCAATTTTATAGAGATACATAGGTTGTTCAAGATATTTTTATCTTCTTCCCAAGACGGTGGCTGCAGTAATATCTAAAGTTCTTCCTGGAATATGGTTGAGCCCATCCTGGTTTGTAAGGACCAGGAGGAGACCCGATGATAATGTTTGCCTCTAACAGAGTGAGTGAGGGTCTAACATAGAAAACCTTTCTTTGGTTGTCTGCAGCAAGGTGTACTTTTCTGTATATCCCTTTTTAGCAGGGTCCTGGATGTGGGATACCCTAGTGTTTTAAGTAGGTAGAATATCCACTAGGATGAGAGCTACCAACTTATACACCAGACCCTCTCGGACCAAAATCTAAGCTTCTTTCATGGATGTATAGTAATTCCTGTTTGTGGGGCTGGAGATTAAAGCACACTAACGTATTTATTTAGAATTTGACAGATCCAGGACATCTGCCAAAAACTGGCAGATCTTCGATCAGCTCTATTTTTTTCAGGTTCTTGTAGTTTAATAATCCCATGTGCAGGGGTACATCACAGGTTCCTAGACGGCACATAGTTGGCGGTCTTTTTTCTGATGTACCCAGCACCGTTCCCCAATTACATTTTTTGCACAGTACTGACCGCTTTAAGATTGGTCCTTGTATCAACCAGGAGCCAGTAGAGAAACATTAGGGGGTGACTTTACTTAATGCTCCCATTGACTGGGGCACATTCTAGCTGCCCAGTTTTGCAACCTGACAATGATTTTATTATGCAGACGACAGAAAATGCATTTACAGTGAACTGTGTGCCATAACCAAGCCTTTCGTTGGTTCCAACGATGGTATGTTTGTAGGAGTGGCAGGATTTTCATAAGAATCTAGATTACATGTTGGTGTCCTTTAGAGCTGTATTGACATGGAAAATTAAGGAGCACCAAGGGTCAAAAATAAATCGCAGGCTCTTGACTCTGAGAAAAGTAAATGAGGTTTCCAAGAAACCTAGAGGTTTCTTAGAAACTCTGATTTTGACTGTGTTGCTCCTTCCAGTGCCATAATTCCCGGCTTGGCTCTGATGGTACAGAGAACACTTGCATTTAGTTATTCAGTATTTTTTTTGCATTCGACATTTGGCAAGTGATATTCAGAGAGGTGTGCTAGCAGTAGATCATGGATTTCGTGGAAGCAAATTTCTCAAAAAATCTAAGCAGGAAATTTGGATTTCCTTAAAAATCGGAATGACTTTCAGATTGTAATGTGGAATTTCTGGCCTTGCTATAAAAAAAACAACCTTAAGAGCCTGTAAAACGAGTGAAATAAAATATAATGTTTCGGTATCGATGAGAGGAAGGGATTGGGAGCCTAACAGGTATCGCCATAGATCAGGGTTGAAGGGTGTTGGAAACATTGAAAATTGTATTAAAATGTAATGAAATATATACTTGTGTTTTAATTCAGGAAAGGTAAATATGGAATAAAACAATATAACATCCTATTATTGTGATGCTTTGGGAAGTTTTCTTGTTTTTTTTTTGTTTAATATACCGTTCTTAATCCGAGATGCAAAGGTATGCTAATCGGGGAAAGATATGATTCATGAAGAAATTAAAAGCCTAAGTTTTTCAATTGATTTTCCTAAAATGTTGTCATTTACATCACATTTTTTTCTTGTTAAAATCCTCCTTCTTCCACAAGGCCTTCCGAGATCACACCACCTTTTTGGCTAGGATTCTGATCACCCGTAGGATGACAATAGTGATAGTGGCGGTGATCCATATCGTGATGATGTCTCGGGAGTCAGTGGGCTGGATGGCCCCCCATGAAACAGGGTTGGTTTCTCCCCTTGGGCCCCCCAGTAGGAGATTGCATCAGATTATTTTTGTAACCTGAAAAAACCGATAACATTTGTAAATCTTTGGCTTTCTTTTTCTTTTTAACATATTTTGTCAAACACCGTGAGTAGTGGCGTCTCACATAGACCAGTGCTTTTTTTTCAAATAGAAATCTGGATGGATGGATGGTTTGTTTAATTTGTACATTTGACTGATGATATAGTACTTCGAATAAATGTCGAACAGACTTCCAGCAGTTTACACCATGCCTCCGACCGTTATATATGTTTCATAATCCGTTATAATTTTCTCTGAACGGTTACGCAGTTGCCAGGAATTTCACAAAAACCAGGAACTTTTTTCTGCCCAAGTGCACGCTCAGTTTAAGTGTCTGAAGAACAGTTTCTGGTCGTTACTGTGCGTTAACATTGTTGAATAAACCTGGCGCATATTTGTAACAATGCAATCTATAACGTTGTAATTCTCTTTTTTTAAATTAAGTATATCGTCGATTCGAACAGCCGCGCCCAATTTTTTCACTTTATCCTTAAAGTACTCATAGCCTTCTGCCTTTTCGCGCCTTATTTTATTTTTTGCATTTTTATATAGCGCGAATTCGGCCCAATGACATTGAATCACTTCACATGATCACCAGTTATATTATACATGGTCAGATTCGTTTGTAATTTTTTCGTAGGTATGCGAGGGTTAAGTGATTTACCCAGAATCACAGGATACTGAGCTGATATCGGACTCGAACCAAGTTCTCCAGTTCGAAAGTTGGAAACTCTGACCCTTAGGCCACATCTCCAGATCGAATAACATAACTAGTATTTGTAAAGCGTTGGTTCACCCGAGGGCATCTTGGAGCTGAATAACAGATGTTTATTGTTCCTCACCTTAATGGGGCTACTCATTTTATGGACATCAGAAGGATGAAAGGCTAAGTGGGCCCGCTGGACTTTGAACCTGTGACCATAAGGTGGAAAACAGGCCCCTACAGTGGACGCATAGTCCAGTAAGCCACCAGGCCCGGTTTATCGGAAGTGGAAATAAAAATCATTACTATTTCTCTTTTATTTCTTCAAAAACTGTGTTGGAGTTTTACATTCCTTGACCAGTTGGAAGTTCAAATTTTATAGTCTATGCTGGTGTTGCCATTTCAAAACGATGATTTGCTGCCTATGTTCCCTGTTCTATGTGGACCACCTTCTGGATCCCTTTTGGGCATTCCTAGGTATGTTTATGGTACTTTAGTATCCCTTATAGTGGATTTCCAATTATGATGAACCTCTGAAGAGATGGTGCAGCGGCTTGCTGCCTTGCACCAGCTCCCTTTTTCCGGTGTATTTCTTTTCACGCCTTGCTTCAAACTGGAGCATTACTTAGACGTTAATCTTTTCCTAGCAGAGCAGTGTGTAAGGTGGTATAGTCCTTTAGTTGCTATATATTGTCTGTCCCTGGTCTAAGCAGTGTTCCCACATGGGCTGTTCCTCCATCAGTGCTTTTTTGGCACTTCTTTATCGTGCTACTCTCACTATGTGCCTTGGCAAGAGGGTCTCCTGTCATTGATCTCTCAGGGTTCTTTGTTGTGGCATCTTGCCCATATTTTTGCTGTGGCTGGGTTATGCTCAAGAACCTTTTCTCTTGTACCGCCGCCCTTGTTGTTGATACTGATTCCTCCCTGCGAGAAGATGTTATTTACTTATTTTTTTGAGGAAATGCTGTGTACCTTTGTTGCCACAGGAAATGCTTCTGCGAGATTTCAGATACCACCCAAAGCATTTAGGGGCAGATGTATCATCCGTTTTTTTGTCGCAAACGCTGCAATTCGCAAAAAAGCAGCGCTTGCGACCAAAAAAATCGGCAAATGCGATGTATTAAGAAAATCGCATCGCAAAATTAAGGAATCGCAAAATTTGTGATTCCTTAATTTTGCGCAAGCATTTAAGGAATCGCAAAAAGCGATTCCCTAAATGCTATCTAAGAAGCAATCAAGTTTTGCGATTTCACACTAAGAAATCGCAAATTACTACCAACTTGTAGTTGGTGGTAATTTGCGATTACTTTTACAAATGCACTCATGACATCACTGATGACATCTCAAATGTCATCAGGGATGTCATTTGAGATGTCATCAGTGATGTCACTGACCATGTCATGAGTGATGTATTATGTGACATCATCAGCAGTGCATTGCGGGCGCGCGAGTTATAGTTAGCTGAACTAACTATAACAGGGGAATTTCAAAGGTTTTGTATGAGTAAAATGACCAGCTAACAATAACTGGTGTGAAACCTTTGGTTTTTTCAGTGAAAATATATATATATACTAGCAGCCCGTCCCGACGTTGTCCGGGAGGAAAAGGCTGCTTCAGGGCCCCCGCCCGCCCCGCAGAAGAGTTGTCTGTGCAAGTCCTGGCCCTGTTCAACTGATTTGGCCCACTTGTGTTCTTTTTTTAATTCGTATGTATTGTTTTCCGCGTTTTATGTTGTCCGCAAGATGTGAGGAAAGTGTTGTGTCACCTGTTTAATGTTTTTTTTTCTTTAGAAGGCTCTTTCCATGTGTTCATTTTTGTATCCCTTCAAAGAAGTTTCCTTTTCGTTTTGTCAATTGTGTGGTGAAGTCCTGGCAGTGCTCGAGTGACTATGGGCAGTTGTGTTATTTTCGTTATTCGTATGTCTTATTGTAAGTGTTTTATCTTGTCTGCAAGATGTGAGGAAAGTCTCGTGAATGCGCAGTCGATTGCGTTTCTCCGTTAAGAAATGTCTGCTTTTTTTGTTCGTGTTTACCCCCCTGTGACGTCGTTGGTCAATGGCCAATGGTTAAAGACTTTTTTTTTTTTGGTAAGCCGAAGTCGTGTGTGTGTTTTCTTTAGTGCTTTGTGATTGGTGTAGTATGCGATTAATCCTGCCCCATGTATGGCTTCATTTGACACTCCTCGTCGATGGAAGGCCCGCCCGGTTTTTAATGCGAAGGCGTCAATGTTGCCTGGGTAACTGCAACGAATGTGTGTATATTTCTTATAGCGCGCACCTCTGCTGTTTTTGTATATTGGTGTTACCATGCTGTATGTGTGAATTTAAATTCATTGAAAGCGCATTTCCGCTGTATGTGTTGGGATTTGCAAATGTTTGTTAAATTCATTGAAAGCGCATTTCCGCTCTATGTCTGCATATCGTGCGTTCTAAATTCAGTGAAAGCGCATTTCCGCTCTGTGTGCATACGTAAGTGTGTTGTGAAGTTGCTTTGCCTATGTTTGTTATTTGCACTTGGCACGGCCCTGTAAACGCCCACATTTGTTGTTTGAGACGCCCACGGCCACGACCACGCCCCCAAGGGACTACTTTACCACTTTTGGCGTTTTTGCTTTTTAATGTATATGGTGTACATATCTATAGGCTATGTCCTTCTGCCACATCTCCCCTTTCAAATGGTGTATTGGGTGTAGTAATTGGTGCATTACTTTTGTAGTTTACCTGGCTCAAAGGTTTGTGTTCTCTCTTTATAATAGTAGTATAGATATATATATATATATATATATATATATATATATATAGATATAGATATATATATATATATATATATATATATCTATATATATATATATATATATATATATATATATATCCAAATGAGTTCTCCCACACCTCTCAGATGCACTCCAGCCGGTAGCGCTCCATAGGAAGGGAAACAGACACCAGGTAACGTGGTTAAGAATGTCTTTATTCGCTCACAGCTTATGTCAGGTCAGACGCATTTCGAATAGCAAGTATTCTTTTTCAATTGACTAGACACAGTCCGCTTTTTGTTTTTATACTTCGTTTTTTTCTGTTGTGATGCTTTCACCCCCCACCATGTGATTATTAAACATAGACAAAATACTATACAGGCATAAATGCTGTGTTTTTTTGCAGTTGTGTTTACATATTGTATTCTCTGGCACATTGGCGTTGTTGACATTGCTCTGTAAGTTGGCACATTGATTGTTTTACATGCACATATTTTTACAAAGCAATATAATGTACAGCTTAAATGCTAATGATAAATGCCCTCAATGAGCCTCGACTTGAGAAAAACACAATGTAAGTTATTTGAATTGTGTCTTTATACATGTATGTATGTATATATGTGTACCCAGTCTCATAGATATAAATAAATAAATATGAATAGATATATGAACACATTGGTATATACATACATACAAAAATATATATATATTTAAATAAATAAATACATGTATAAAACCAATATATATCTTAAGAATTAATAAAATACTTAAAATACATGTGTTGTGGTGCAAGTTGAAATCTCAGTCAGGCAGAATCGATTCCCAAACAAATTGGAAACCTGGTTGGATAAGTATCGGTATAAACAACAATCCTAGTTGTGTGTGCAAATAATAGCAATGTGCAAAATTGTGCTATGTGCAAATATAACGCGTTAGCAGCTGTCTGTTTTCTTTCTTAAAAATTGTGTAGTAAGTGAGTGCAAAAGAACAAGGGTTGTCTGTACAAGGTAAGTTTCAGATAAGAATAGAATAGGTATGTTTAAAAAATAAAAACAAACATTTATATTGTATGTATTGGGAAAGACTAAAAACATGTTATTTTCAATGTTGAGGGAAACATATATAATCCAAATTTAAATGTATTCGAAGTGACAGTACGGATGGTAAAGGAGTACTGTTGAAGGACTGATTAAATTTAATGCCAACGCTGTTGTGTTACAGAAAATTGTAGAAGTCCTCCGTATTATTGAGTCCATTGGGATGTTTGCTGTCTAGCTCAAGGATATATTTGCATTCCAATTGTCTTAAACTTTTCTCCCGGTTGCCACCCCGGAGAGGTTCAGGGACAGCATCAATCACAAAATAATTTAGTACCTTAAGGTCAGTTTTGTGGATAGCCTTGAAATGCCTGGCCACCGGGTACACCGAGTCATTATTAACTATGGCTCGTGGATGCTGGAGTATCCTGATATGCACCTGTAGCTTGGTGCTGCCCACATATCTGAGGCCACAGGTGCATGTCAGGATATACATGGCGTACTCGGTTTTGCAGTCAAAGCATCCCTTAATTTTTGACTCATGGGGGCTAAATGGAGTGTTGTATTTGGTGGTTGTAACACCAAATTTGCAAGCCCTGCAAGATGAGCATTTGTAAAACCCTCCCTTTGTTTTAGCCAGGTAGATTTATTGCTTTTTAAAGGTCTCTGGTTGGCTACGGACTATTTGTGTCTCATAGAAGTTCCCCTACGATATGTTATGGTGGGCCTGGTGGGCACCTCTGGTGCTATTACTGCATCCGTCAAGACAATCGGCCAGTTTTGATTGATAATAGACCGTATTTGGCGATGTTGGCTATTGAAGGTTAGGATTAGACGGGGACATTTGTTTTCTCCCCCCTCCCCCAGGTTCATGTTCATCTTTGCTATTGGTTTTGGAAGGGTTTAACAATGATTCCCTTGGTCTGGCTTTGGCATTAAGTGCTTTGTTGAGAGTGCATGTGGTGTATCCTCTTCTACGGAATCTTTCAATTGCCTCCCTCATGCAGGTTTCTTGTTGCTCAGTACTGCTGCATTTGATTCTAAGGAGCTCTCCATAGGGGATACTCTCAATTAGGTGTTTAGGGTGAGAGCTGGTGGCATGTAACATGGAGTTTCCTGCTGTTGCTTTTCTGTGTAGGGTAGTTTTGAGCATTTCATTCTCCACATATACTTTTACATCTAGGAATTCAGTTTCTTTAGCACTAATGTGTGAGGTAAATTTGAGGTTGACCTGGTTGGCATTGAGGTTGGTAATAAATTCTTTGGCACTTTCTTCACTGCCCTGCCATAAGATAAAGACATCGTCTATAAATCTCAACCACAACCTCACATGTGTATTGTATAGTACTAGATGGTCTTTCTTAAGGATCTGCTCCTCCCACCAGCCAACCATTAAACAGGCATAGCTGGGGGAGAAGCAGGACCCCATTGCTGCACCTCATTTGCTTGTACATATATATATATATATATATATATATATATATATATATATATATATATATATATATAATATTACCTACTGGTGGTCGCAGGTAGGTAGTTATAGTAAGGACCTAGTTTCCATAGGAAATCTGCAACATTGTATTTGGAATAACTTTGACGCCGGTTGACAAATCTTCGCGAAATTCTCCAAGAAGATGGGCGCTCTGCTCCGCTTCTATCCTGAAAGTTTCGGGGTGATTCGTCAAGCGGGGGCTGAGAAAAAAGGGGGGTCCCAAAACATGTTGTCCCCATGCAATTTTCCATAGGGACCTTTATACACGGTTACAGCCCGAACTGCTGAACGGAATTACTCCAAATTTGGCAAAAAGGTAGAGTTTGGTTCGCAGATTACGCTTTTTGTTAAATGGTGTAAATCCGTGCAGTAGTTCCTGAGAAAATCAAAAGTAAAATCATAGATATATCTATGGACGAAGTACCGTACGCATACCGTCCGAGGATTATACGCGTACCATTACAAGCACGAGCTGCATGCTAATTGGCTGTCAACTGTTTGTCAACACTCCAAACAAGGAAGTGTTGGCAGCCATCTTGTGTCTCTGTAGAACCGAGGCACAAGAAAACTGGAAAACAAGTGAGCAAAAGGTGCAAAGGGGGCAGAGTAGGAACACCCCGACCCCCTAGGCCTGCTCAGGGGGTCCCACAATAACCCCCAAGGTCAAAAACAATCCAGCGGGAAAAAAAAACGAAGTCTCCTTTTTTTTCTGATTAGCCCCAGGGGCAATGTGCTTTTTTATAATGGGGGGCCCAGAGGGGCCCCAGGGACCCCCCCCGGGGCTTTAACCTTATGTATGCGGGGGGCTCACGGCCCCCCCGCAGCCCCGGGGACCGCCACCCCCTGGGTTTCTATTATTTTATAATAATGGGGGGCCCAGAGGGGCCCCCCAGGCCCAGGGACCTCCACCTCCCGGGGCTTTAAACATTATGTATGTGGGGGCTCACGGCCCCCCAGCCCCCGGAACCGCCACCCCCGGGACTTTAACCTTATGTATGCGGGGGGCTCACGGCCCCCTGCAGCCCCGGGGACCGCCACCCCGGGGTTTCTTTTATTTTATAATAATGGGGGGCCCAGAGGGGCCCCCCAGCCCCGGGGACCGCCACTCATTTAACATTATGTATGGGGGGGCTCACGGCCCCCCCATCCTCGGGACCGCCACCCCCGGGGCTTCTATATTAAATAAATGAAACCTGTGGTGGGGGTTCCAGCCCCGCCACACGCCTCGGGGACCGCCACCTCCCCGGGGCACTACATTTTTAAATTGGGGCGGTCTGTGAAGGACCCCCTAGCCCCGGGGACCACCACCCCCGGGGCTTTTAAATGTTGGGAGGGGGCCGCACGGCTCCCCTCCTGGAGCCTTGTGGTGGCCCTGGGGACCGCCACTCCCCAGGGCTGGCTCCTGCAGTGTCCCGAGGTGCCTACCCTCGGGACACTGTAGTTTGCTACGGTAGTTCAGGAGTTTGTCAGAGGGAATAATTGATCCCCTACCATAGCAAACTGCTTTGGTTTTTGGAAGAGAGAGCAGGAAAGCTGCTCTCTCTTCCAAAGACATGTTAGCTGCTCCCCATGTAGAAAAGCAATGCCGGCTCCCGCAGGATGCGGGGAGCCGGCAGGGACCGTGGGGGGCTTGGCGGAGAGGGGTCCCCGGAGCTAGTAGTGTCCCAGGAGGGTTGCAGAGAGGTGTAATGAGGACACGCCCCTTTTGACACCTCTGCAACGCAGCCCCCTGGCGCATACTGGAGGTTCCTGGTGGGCTAGTTGGCCGCCAGGAACCCCCAGTATTCAAGGGGATTTAGTTCCCACTCTGGAAAAACAGCAGGGGTCTGCGTTGCAGAGAGGTGTAATGAGGCCACGCCCCTTTTTACACCTCTTTTCAACACTGCCCCCTGGAGCATACCGGAGGTTCCTGGTGGGCTAGTTGCCCCCAGGGACCCCCAGTGTGCAAGGGGACTTAATCCCCCAACTTAGAACGCGCTATGGGCCCGTTTACACATTAGTGAAGGTAGGGAGGGGGGGCTTGTGGTGATATGTGTTCAAACAATCCCTGTGGCGCGTTTTAAGTTGGGGAATTAATTCCTCTTCAATCCAGAGGTCCCCTAGGGGACAACTAGCCCACCTGGTACGTCCAGTAAGCGCCACAGAGCTGCGTTGCAGAGTGTTGTAAAAAGGGGCGCGGCCCCTGAACACCTCTCTGCAACGCAGCTCCCTGGCGCATACTGAGGTACCTGGTGGGCTAGTTGGCCCACAGGGAACCTCAGGATTGAAGAGGAATTAATTCCCCAACTTAAAACGCGCAACAGGGCGTGTTTGCACATGTTACCTCAGGCCCCGCCCCCTTCCTTCGTTATTGAGCAAAATATTCCTGTTAAATCAGCCGAACTACAAATTCTGATTTACTCACCTGTTATCACAAGAGACCTCAGTCTGCATCTTTGAGCCCAGTATGGACCCTGAAAAGTAAATCTAAGCATACTTACCAGTAACTTGTATTTTCTTCCATAGGAATCTATTGTGTGGTTTTCACCAGAAAAGTTTCCAAGTGTCTATTTTTGAAACGTACAAATATTCTTCTAAAATCAGCCAAACTACGAATTCCGTTTTACTCACCTGTTATCAGGAGAGACCTCAGTGCTACATCTTTCTGCCCACTACTGATCCTGAAAAGTAATTCTAACCGTACCTACAGTAACTTGAATTTCCTTCCTTAGGCTATCATTGACTGGTTTTGTTTGGAAATTCTTCTAAGTGTGGAGTTTTGGAACTTTAAAAAATTCCTCTAAATTCAGCCGAACTACGAATTCCAATTTACTCACCTGTTATCAGGAGAGACCTCAGTGCTGCATCTTTCAGCCCACTACTGATCCTGAAAAGTAATTCTAATACTTACCATTAACTTTAATTTCCTTCCATAGGATATAATTCCCTGCTATATAATATATATATAAAAAATAAAAAATATAAAATAAAAATAAAATATTGCAATTTCAATATTAAAAAAAAGTTTTTCAATTTATATTAAAAATGTTATGTAATTTAAAAAATAAAATATATAAAAATAAATAGTTAAAAACTATGTAGAAAATCAGTATAAAAAAATAACAATTAATACATTTAAAAATGATCATTTACAAAACCTTTGAAATTCACTGAAAAAACCATAGGTTTCAGCCACATTATAGTTAGGAATTAGCATTTAAAAAACCTTAGAAATTCACTAAAAAAACTATAGGTTTCACACATGTTATAGTTAGCTGGACATTTCACTCGTACAAAACCATTGAAATTCCCCGGTTATAGTTAGTTCAGCTAACTATAACTTGCGCGCCCGCAATGCACTGCTGATGACATCACATATTACATCACTCATGACATGGTCAGTGACATCACTCATGACATCACTGATGACATCTCAAATGACATCACTGATGGCATCACTGATTACATCATCCTTGTGATAGTGGCAGACCTCCTCTCACCGTAATATAACCTTTGATACACACATTCAAAAATAGAAACTACAATTTTAAAAAAATGGAGATACCAATACCAGTTACAACAACCTATTCAGTAATTCCAACATCTACATACACATACACTCATTCACCAACAGTTCTATATAGTCACTCATACATGTACTCACTCCTCATATGTAATCATACACCTTTACATCCTGTTACACTCAGACAGTCATCCATAGAGTTACTCACACATACTCACACATGCAAATAAACCTCCATTTACTTGCACATACAGCTATAAACACACCACTCCTCTTACTTCTACAGAAACGTACACATACTTACTCTCTTAAACAATCACTTCTAGAAACACATACTTATTTATACAGGAATTCTTCCAATCTCTCACTCTCACATATACTCACTTATATACATCAATACTCGTATTCACTCACTAACACACCCATACACACACTCCTCCACCCATACAGTCCTGCACACATGCTGTCTTCAAAACACATACAAACAGTGAGTCAGTCATTCATGCATCTATGTAATACCCCCACCAAACCATACAGACACTCATACTGATACTCAAAAAACCAACTAATAACCCATAGAGACCCTCATGTAGCTACTCACCAACCCATGCAGCCACTTACACACAAAGTGAGACACTGATGCAGATATTTACATATTTAAACATTACTCAATAATACATGTATTCACTAAGATACACTTAAGTCAGTTATACAATAATTTTTACCAAAAGAAATCCATTTAGACACTTTTTTACCCATTTATTCTTCCATCGACCTTTAGATATACGTATATAAAAAATATTTATTTTTCAGAAAGACACACATTCACTGGATGATGTCATCAGCGAAGTCATCAGTGATGTCATCAGTGATGTCACTGACCATGTCATGAGTGATGTAATATGTGACGTCATCAGCAGTGCATTGCAGGGGCGCAAGTTATAGGCCGCTGAACTAATTATAACTGGGGAATTTCAATGGTTTTGTATGAGTGAAATGTCCAGCTAACTAGAACGGGTGAAACCTATGTTTTTTCAGTGAATTTATAAGGTTTTTTAAATGCAAATTCCAAACTATAACGGGGCTGAAACCTATGTTTTTTTTTTTCAGTGAATTTCTAAGGTTTTTTTATATGCTAATTCCTAACTATAACATGGCTGAAACCTATGTTTTTTTCTGTGAATATATATATATAGATATAGATATATATATACTTTCGTTCTACAGTTACATATACAATTGCTTTCCTTTTCTCATATATGAGTTATGTATTATTGCTGTTTTCTGTGGTGTTACCACCATGTTTGGCAATTTTTCTCAATCCAACCATTAGTGGTTTTGTTGTGTTCCACATATGTCTGTTAACACATTGCTTAATGCTCTCTTTGTCATGGATGGGTTTACAGATTCCTTGCTCTCTTCATCATGGATGGGTTTTCAGATTCCTTCTCTCTTTGTCTCTGTCTCTATGGAGCAAGTTTAGCAAGATGATTGCTTTTCTTAGGCAAGGAGCTATGGCTCAGTGCAGGCAGGCAACTAGAGCCAAATTTCGGGGGGGCTGAAAAATATTCCAGGGTGGGGGGCTAATTCTTCTGAACTTAGACAGAGTGGCTGTAAGAAGGGGTGAACACACAACAAAAGCCTCATTTACAACTAAAAGCCTCATTTACAACTAAATGGTCTTTTAAAGACCTGTTAAGTATTCGGGTGCGACTGCAATTAGATGCTCGCCAGCCCGCGAATCAGTCTTCGCCCGGGCTCACACACACAACGGGGGGGGGGGCCGCGAGCCCAATGGGTGTTGCGCACCTGGCTCAGTGGCATCTCCTGTTGGCTTGGTTCCCCAAGTTACGGCTGAACATAGTCCAATCCCACCATTGAAGGGAACTAGTATTATGTTCATGTTAAATATTCTCTTCAGATACATTTTTGTGCCTCTGCCATGGGTAACGTTATTCCATGCTTTCCAATGTCTTTGACTGTAGTTGCATGTGTGCCACAGTCCTTAGGGTGAAGCGTATGCTTTTGCTCACCTAAATTCTTAAATGCATCCAGTATTTTCTGTCTTATAGACAGGCTAGTTCTATTTAGGGATTTTTTAAAAAGATCAGTATGCAGACCCTCCCCTGGGAATGGTTTTGCTATGGTATATAATTCAAAGGTATTGAAGTTTCTATAAGTGGCTCAGAGTTTTTTGTGCAGAAATTAGTCATGGAAGAAACTGACGTCAGTGCGTCAGGTCAGGGCTTAGATGGACTCTGTGTGATGTCACATCAGTGGACAACGACGCTACGGAGTTGGAAGACGCCCTCTACCAACACGTGGAGGTCCTGCTGTAAAACATTTCCGGATCCAGTCTGGCGCCTGGGGAGAATTCAAAGGTAAGGAATCTGCAGCTAGATCCTGTCTCTACTAGCTAAGGTGTTACCGAAGGTAAGTTACTTATTCGTTTCTAACTCATTTAGGATTTTTTTTCTCCACTTCTCTTCAAAACCAGCCAGACTTCTTTCCAGTACTCTACATATAAAGCATTTTTTCTTACTGCACATGTATGGCATGGTGAAAGCATAAATATCTGGAGGATGCTTCTATATCCACATGCACTGCAATCTGTGCAAGTATAAGACAATTTGTTGACCGCCGCATGTATCCATAGGGCACACCTCATTGCCTCTAGACAGTGGTGGAGTGATAGCTAAAAACAGTTCTGGAAAATGTGTTCATAACCTGCGGCATATTGTACAGAGTGAGTGTAGTGAGTCGATTATCTGAAAGAGACAAGTTAGTGGTGGATTCCTTACCTTAGAATATCCCTAGACGTCACACTGGGATCCGGAAAGTTTTCATCAGCAGTACCCCTGCACGTCGATAGGCATCATCGTACAGCTCCGCGTATGTCGTTGGCGTCTTAGTGGCCGAGATGACGTCGCTGGAGCTACTTAGATGCGCCCACGCGTGCTGACTTCAGTTCTCTCTTTTTCTGTGCTAGCAAGCGCATATCCAGAGAGAGCGGTACCCCTAGTCACTTTTCGACTGAGTTTTTGGGACTTTTATCTCTTTTTTTTGAGTACATATACTCAGGTGCATAGGGATGCCCGGTTTTAAGTCTTGCGGGGTCTGTCCCCGCACGATATCGGTGACGGACCCGCACCGTGAGTGTCTCTACTGCCTGGGGTGCGACCCCAACTCTGAGTCGTGCCCCCACTGCCAGGCCGTGGCTCCTAAAACTTTGCAGAAGCGGTCCCGAAAGTGGGTAGAGGCCCAGGAGTCTGCTCTGTGATCCAGGTCCCGGTCCCGTGGGAGGTTGGAGGACCGGCCACGGAGCCATAACTACCATTCCATGTCTCGGCACTGAGTCAGGTAAGGCGAAGCACAAAATGTCGAAGA
The DNA here is from genome assembly GCF_964263255.1 of Lissotriton vulgaris. Classification (NCBI taxonomy): domain Eukaryota; kingdom Metazoa; phylum Chordata; class Amphibia; order Caudata; family Salamandridae; genus Lissotriton; species Lissotriton vulgaris. The sequence continues at coordinate 1,170,789,007 of NC_141695.1, forward strand.
AGTAGTGTCGCTCTTTGCCTTCCCGTCGCGGCTAAGGGTGCGCGTGGCCTGTCTTCCCTTTCCGGATCCATCGACGACTCCGGCCCAGCTGCAGGAGTACCTGTCAGCCATGGCACGTGTCTTTGGACTGTCTTGCCCCTCAGGTGCGCCTTTGGGCCCTATAGACCCGACTGGGGGACCTCATGCTTCGACGTCACTCCCTCGGGCCCCAACGCCGTCAACAACTTCGGTCTTGACGCATGGATCCCCGTCCATGTCGGTTGGCCCTGAACTACCTCCACCGACGTTGGTGGCGCCACCACCGGCTCGAGCGGCAGTCCCGCCCGACGCTGTCCCTGACTTCCTCCCCGACTTGGAGCCGACGCCGGAAGGGTGTCGACCGATGCCGATGGGGAATTTCTTTCCCTTTCTTCATCCACCTCCTTATATTCCACCTGTTCGGCATGTGGAGGACAGGGAAGACTTGGAGGGATCTGAGGACCCTCTCACAGCACAATGTGAGTTAGACCCGGGCTGAGATGAGGATCAGGGGAATGCCGATAACCAGGATTATACTCAGTAACCTGGCTCGGCTCATTGTATCCTTCTACCTGGCTACGGAGGAGGGTGGTTCCTACTCCATGGTGTTGCGTAGGACAGCCGAGGCTCTCCACCACGAGTTCCCCACCGTGGCCGTCAGGATTAATCTCCTGACAGAGGTGCTTCGGCCGGCGGCGTCTTCTACGGAGTTGATGCTGCCCTTTAATGATGCACTCTCAGATGTTCTTTTGGGCACCTGGTCCAGGCCCAACACAGGGGCTCCTGTGGACAAGAACGTGGCCCGACGCCATCGCCCGGCCCGGGCGACCCTGTTTTTTTCTTCCAACACCCTAACCCTGAGAGCTTGGTTGTCCAAGCCTCTGCTCCGAGCGCGTTCCCTTCCGCACTACCGCATATGAAACCCAAGAAACTGGAGCAGTTTAGGAAGAAGATTTTTTCTTCTACCAGTTCTGTACTGCAGTCTTTGAACATTGCATGTCTCTTGGCCGTTATTCCCATTATGTGTGGGATACGGTAGTGCAGGTGCTGCCTCAGTGTTTGGAGGCTCGGACAGTACTCTCCCAAGCTATTGCTGAGGGGAGACTCAGCCAAGTTCACCATCCGTTGTGGTCTTGACACCCCTGACTCGCTGGGCAGAGCAATTTCCATGACAGTGGCGCTACGCCGTCACGCCTGGCTGAGGACGACTGTCTTTTCAGGGGATGTCCAGAACACTTTGATGGACATGCCTTTTGATGGCACTCGCCTTTTTGGCTACAAGGCAGACAGTGTGTTGGAGCGCTTAAGAACTCGCGGGCTACGGCCAAGTCCTTGGGCTTTTCGGCCATGCGCACTCCTTCTGCTTTTCGCTCCTTTCGTGGCCAAGTAAGTGGAGTTGCGGTCTATTGTATGCCTTTCTGCCTATACCACTTCTACCCAGAGTGCTGAAGATGATCAGGTGCGACCGGGCCCAAGTCATTCTTGTGGCTCCGGACTGGGCTTGAAGAGTTTGGTATCCCGAGCTACTCAGTTTGAGTGTGGATCCCCGATCTGATTGCCTCTTCTGGAGGATCTTCTGTCGCAGCAGCAGCGGACTGTCCTCCACCCGAACCTGTCCAGCCTCTACCTCCTTGCGTGGAGATTGAGTAGCGACAGTTGATTCCATTTGACTTGCCTCCTGAAGTCTGTGATATCATTCTGGCAGCCAGGCGTCCATCCACTAAATCAGTATACCCTTGCAGGTGGAACAAATTTATGGCATGGTGCACAGCAAAGGCTGTGGATCCCCTTTCTGCCCCTCTTTCAGAAGTCCTTTTGTTCCTTCTTTCCTCAGCCCGGCAGGGCTCTGCTATAGGCACTATTAAGAGCTACCTTTCTGCAATTTCAGGCTTTCTCAGGCTCCCTGCTCAGCCCTCTCTTTTCAAGTCCCCAGTTGTAAATAGATTTATTAAAGGCATTACTCACTGCTTTCCTGGTTGCCATCACCTCCGCTAGGCGCGTGAGTGAGCTCCAGGCTCTTTCCTGTAAATCTCCTTTGCTGTCTGTTCATCCAGACAAAGTTATGCTCCACGCTCGTTCTTCCTTCTTGCCAAAGGTTGTTACTGCCTTCCACATCGGGCAAACTATCGCCCTGCCTGTGAGAAGTTGGCCTAGCATATGATTTCCACTATTCTAGTGGGCACCTTGCACCAGTCCAAACGACTCTTATTGATGGTAGGTTTAAAGTCAACCTTTATTGAAAGCTATCCTAGTGGTAGCTTTGGAGAGCAGCCTTCAGACTGACTTATAGGCGAGTTAAGCAAGTTGTTTTACCAGTTATAATCTCTTGAATGATCAAATGAAAGCACACCACACAAGGTATATATCAAATATATATGTATTTAATCTAAACACAACCCCTCTGGACTCTTTATGAGCTCAGAGGTAAAAGTACAATACAAGGAACTTAATTAGCATACGATAAGTTGCACAGTATACTTCATGCCCTAGGTGCCTCACAAACCATATACTAAAATAGTGTTATAAGAACCATGTGAGGGTTAGAAAGCTGGCCTAGGGCCTGTAGAACTGCTGGGGCTATCAGGAACCACCCAAGGTAGGGACTCAGGAGTCCCACGGGGGACGCGTGCATTATCTAAACACAGCCCCGGATCACCATTGACTTTCTATGGAGAACAAACAAGTTACAATTTGAAACATTAAGGGCACTTAGAGGTGAACTACGATGGAACCCTTTTAGACTAGGACACTTTGAGAGTCAAGACCCACGGGAGCACCGGAGTACTCGTGTTACCTCACCCAGGGAAGCCGGGTGCATAGGTGTCTTTTGGTGTCTGGTTTCGTCCTCGATTCCAATGGAGAGCTGCAAAGAAATGCTGCAGGCAACCAGAGAAAAAGTGTCCGGGTGGATTCAAGTGCGGATCGGAGATGTGAAGAACCTGAAAGCAGAGGGGACAGAGTCTGGGTCACTAGCCAGTGACCAGAATGGCGATAGGAAGATGCCAACCAATGTTGGGTGTTTTCAGGTGAAAGAGGTGAAACTTGACTCTTCAGCCATGAGGACCAAGAGGCGTTGTTGATGACCAAGAGCTGGATTGGAGCTGTCCCACGAAGGATGTCCAGTGCTGCAGCGTCGGAATCCGGATTGGACCCAACAAGCCTTGGCAACAGCAACCCACGCAAGATGACAAGATTGGCTTCGGTTCAAACCAGCAAGGTCTGAGTGACTCCTCCTTTGGAGGGGAGTCAGAGCACGTCTGGAGCAGCCAGGGAAGCTCAAGAAACAAAGGATTGGCCTTTGTGGGGGCTCACTAGCCAACAGACTAGGAACTGCGAAGGAGCCTCAAGCTGCGGTGAAGAAAGGGGACTCACGGGGTCACTCGTGGAGTACTGGTCTCTGTACTTCAGGGCAAAAGGTGCTCGGGCAGAGGCTTCAAATACCCCAATGCACAACTTTGGGATACCTCGGGAAGTAGGTGCAGTTGCAAAAATGCAGGATGTCCAGGAGTTCCGGTCCCACATCTTTCGTGTCAGCTACGGGTCTCAGCTTTGCTGGGATCTCGGGTCAGCTTCAGAGATGTCTGGAAGTCCATGTCCTGTGTCACAGATTCTTCGGGATCCGGTGGGAGCCTCGAAAATGCAGACCGGCAAAGATGCTTTTGGTGCCTGTTTGGACAGGGTGGTCACTCCTTGACCACAAGGGAGATTTCTTCCGTCTTCCAGTTGATATGGAATGTCGAAGGTCCAGGATATATGTTGCAGAATTTTGTCCGGTGTAATCTAAAGTCCTAGGGGCTGGGTTCCTATACTTGAGTTCCTCTATTTGTTGTATATTCCTATACTTATACCAGGTTTAGGGGTTGGACTAACTCTAGGGTCTCACCTATGGGTGGACCTGGAGAGGGGGTGGTTACACCCCTTCCCCTTTGTCCAGTTTTGCGCCAGAGCTGGGGCTGAGTGCCCCAGCAACCGGTTTGAACTGGGAAATGCATGGAGCACCTTGTGTGCCCCAGGCAGTGTCTGAAAAGCATTCACTGAATGCAACCCACCCTGCCCCAATACTGTAAAGCCTGTCTATGAAGGTGCCAGTACCTCCCTGGACAGGAAACCTATTGTCCAGGCCTCCCCTACCGGAGTTTTTCGTCCAGCAGCAGGAGGGCAGACTCGTGTCTGTTTCAGCAGCATCCCTTTTGTGATGCTGGGGCTCTGTTTAACTTTAACCGGGTTTACCAGTATGTACATGTCTTTTCCCTCTAGAAGGGTGAAATGCTACCCCGCCGTCAGAACTGGCGGGGGTAGTATTTCAAAGCGTTTGACACCTTACACGACATGTTTTGATAAAGCCAAACCAAAGTTAGCATTAACCACAAGGATTATAATGCACTTAAGAGTATATGGTATGGCTATATCATAGAACAGCTATAAGGAGATATTTCGGAAAGCTGCACAGGAGCTCAGCTCATGCTAGGGTACCCTCTCACACAAAACCAAGCACTCTGCTTTTCAGGATTGTCAAAGCCTGCAATAGGAGTGACTTATAGGTTAATATGTGTCTATATATTTATATATATATATAGATATATATATAGATATAGGTATACTATATCTATGTAAGGGGTGCTTTCACCACCTTACATAGGCTGCAAGTGCAGACCTGTAGTGTCAGTTTGGAAGGCTAACCAGGGGTGGCACAATATATTCTTCAGCCCCTGGTAGGCCTCTGGGGTACCTATGGCCTGGGTACCTAAGGTACCATATACAGGGACTCATAAAGGTGACCCAGTAGCCAGTCTGGTATGTACCTAAAGTACATGGTATCAATGTAGAGAGAGAGCAGATAGGCTTGGTCCTGATTAGCAGTGCCACAGCCAGACTAAATGCGAAAAACCAGAGAATCACAGCAAAAAGTGGGGGTGGCCTTAGGAAGCAGACCCTACAATCCCCCCCTGCTCTTCCTCTCCTCTTGATCCCGCCCTCTTTGCTCGGCTGAGAACCAGGATGTCCCTCTCATCCCTTACAGCCTTCTCTCAGCTGAGATAAAAGAAGGAAAAGACAACAAGAACTTCTTGTTACTACATGAATTATATTGGATCCATAAATTGAACTCATTGAGCCCAAAGGGACTAAATGAACGTTTGGAGTACAGTTGTTATTTGTAATTCCATACCTTTATTACCGTGCAAACAGTTATGACCTATGGATTATACTTTCATTCTTCCCTCATAGCAAATACTGATTTTTTCGTATCAATGTACTGTGTTGCTTATTTTATCACATTATTGCTTGTTTCTCCTTTTGAGCTCATAAGATTCAGTGATCAGTTGCTTATGCTTGTTCACTCTTATTTTAATTTGCCTCTTGCAATACTCCACCATTTGTTTTTTTCAAATTCTTACGGTACAGCTGCCTGAATATATTGATTTAATTCACGGACAAATTCATGGTCCGACGTGCACTTCTTACACTTTGTATACGGAAAAGTAATTTCACTATGGACACTGTTTGGAGTTGTTTAGTAACTATGTTTAAGTCTTTCTTCACTTACATCCTGAAGAGCCGACTTAAATGATTAACGTTAAGGCTGTTACACGCTGTACGCTCGCGATAGAGCATTCAAAGGTATGAGGCTCTGTTCTCGTTTTGATTACTTGTTATCACGTTTTATTTGAGCAGAAGCATGTTCTCTGATGCTTCACAGCGTTGGTTCACACTTATCGGCATTTACTTTCCCGAGTTCGGACTCTGATTTTATTGCTTATCACACGAGAATGGCGTTGCACTTTTCACCCGTTTCTTGAGTATTTTGAAATACACTCTCTCCCAATACCTAATAGTCACTTCTTACACATCGATGTATGATTATATTATTGTTTCTTAGACTACACGCGTTATGACGGCACGTATGTAACAACGCTTATTAATCACATAAGTACATGCTTTTCTCGCTCCTTCACTTTGCAAGGTGGTCCGTTTGAAACGAGGAACCCATTCTTGACACTATTAATTGGTTGCTAGCATTTAACATGTTGCTATTAGATAACTGCATATGGACCCGGGGTCAATGGGCATATTTCTTTATTTTTTTTATAGGGAGAACACCCTGAAGAAGGGCAGGACCCGAAATGCATCGGGGAATTTTCTTTGTAACCCTGTGAAAAAATACAACGATTGAGTTCTAATGCTAACTCATTCGAATGGATTTATGAAAGTATTCACAAAAAACATGATGGAAATTTCACTGCAGAAATAAGAAGGCTAATAAACTGAAGTGAAATATGTTGAATTGAACGGTAATTGTTTAAAGCGAATCTTTTCGCAACGGAGTGCTTTAAGGAGCTTATCCTTCCAGAGGTGAAGGATTTCATTTGACATGCCTCATTGGTTGACCCATATTGTACAGCCTACAAGGTAACAAACTCCTGCATAAAAAAACCCCGACAGAGCTCACCAACGTGGTAAAGCGATTGAACCCACAGGAAGGGAACCACATGTCTTTTTGCCCTGTGGTGAAGTTTACTGTTGTGTTGCTCTGGTCTTTTGCTACTCCCAGAAGGAGACCATATATTTGTGTTTTTCTGTTCCATTTCTGCTGTTTCGACTTTTTGTTAGTTTGATCCAAGGGTGTGTACTGCTTCAGCTGCTGATTTTCCATTTTAGGTGTCATCTGATCTATTTGCCTCAAACATTTGTAGGGACATTGTACTAGGTACTGGGATAAGCTATCTTCACACATTGTCATTCAGTATGGGAAATATTACAGGACCTCTTCACTTCCTTTCTCCATGACTGGGGTCGTCTTGCTGACATAAGCTCTCGTCAAGCCAGACCGAGGAAAGCGAGGCCTAATTTGCGTTCAGAAACATGCAAACCATATTCCTGTGTGTGATTAATGGGTGAAGACAACCCAAAGCTTTTAATAGGTGAAAACTACATAGTGTCGGAGTGCAGTGAAAGCAGATTCTTAGAACTGTGGAGGCAAGTAGACTTTCTTGATGTTTTGTTTCACTGCACGCCAATGAAAACTGCTTTGGAGTTAAAAAAAAAAAGTAAATGTCTTTCAGCCCCCTCCCCCCCCCCCCCCCCCCATCCCTTTCTATTTATTCATCATTCGTTCTCTCTGTTTTATTTGCAGATTGAATCCCCAAAATACATCCAGCTTGCTAACTAGGTATGTAGCTTTAAAGCATCTCAGCAGCCATGTTTTTCTTTTAAGACAGTTTGCGGTGTTTGTTACTGATTGCACCTTTTGCTTATAGGCTTTTTCTGATTAAGGTATGTGTACACAAGGTACATCTAAATGATCATTTATGATTAAAATTATCAGAAAAAAGCTTTTCATGCGTGAACGTGCCATACGAAGTGCACCAGCTCAGTACTACTTTTCAACAGAGTACGAGTATAAACCGAAGTGTAAAGATATAATCAAAGCCTGGGGTGATGTGTAGTGGCTTTGGTCTCTTAAATGGCTCTTTAAATGAAGATTATTCAGTATGTGGCAGCTCGCCTTTTGTATGGAAATAGTAGATTCAGGCTGGCCTCAGCAGCTATCTACTTTGCATTGCCTCCTACTATTGAAGCAGATTCCATTTTTGTTTCCGTGTGTTTTCTTTCGTCCAATAAACCAAGCAACTCCCATTGTTCCCTACTAGAAGTGTTTTTTGGCGACCCTGCCCCCTTCTGCTGTAGAGTGAAGTTGGAATGACCTCCATTTTCACTGCCCTGCCCATCTATCCAATAGGGCTGTGTCTGCCATATGGACTAAATGTTTAATTTCTTATCAACTGGCTACCGTAACTAGCAGGTGAAATGTGACTCTTCATTTAACCAACATATGCAAATGTGAAGAGTTTAACAGATTTCCATATGTAGCATTTTTGGTAACTTGAGCCATTTGAGCTTTAAACACGTTTTATGTGACATCTTCAAATTATACAGGACATATGGTGTATTATGTGGTCGGTGTAGCAAATCCAGTTACCAGGAAACACATCAGCTGCAGAATCACATGTTTTCAGTGATCCTACCAATAGTGTTAAAAGCAACCGAGAAACTTAATTTATGTAATATAACCTGCTGTTCCTTCCAGTGGCTAAACGTTGATTGCTTATCAATATAAAACAATTCATTTAGCATTCATCAAGTATGCTCTTTCAATAATGCTCACATCTGTGAGTCAAGCTTTCATCTTCTAAGCGTTCCGAGTCTGCTTCAATGTGGTTTGCGATGGTTAACAACCCTGCACCCTTTTACATATTCCTCCATCTCTCATCCTCGCCTTGTTTACACAATCTGCTAGAGGTAGAATGACCTGTTGGATTCAGTTTGCAATTTCACTTGAGCTTCCAAGAGACCGGTTTTAATGTCACTCAAATCATACTACAATAACATTAAATACTAGATAATGTGTAACAGTTAGGTCAAACAAACACTGACAAAACCAATAGGTCCTTCCTATGCAAGACCAATTGGCTTTGTCAACCTTTTTTTTAGCCAGCAACACAACTACTGTGCAACATGGCGGAAAGTAAAGAAAATAACAGAGCTATGACATGGTCAATGATTGCCACTTTATAGCACTATTTTTTTGAGGTCTCGCCTAGGCAGCGCACATGCGCTGCTCTAGGTGAGGGCCTTTGGCAATCGGTCTTCACTTTTCAAGCAACTGCACTCGTGCTTGTGGCGGCATCCACCTTGCGGGAGCGAGCAGCGGCGTGACACTTTAATTACAAACATATGGCCCCTGCGCACCGCTGCTCGCTACATGGAGACCACCACAAAGATGATCGTGGCGGATACCACATAATTCAAGCTCCGGCACACCACACACGACCGTGGCGGTGCCGCACTGAGTGCCTACAAATACTTTCACCAAGTTAGGACTCCACAGTTAGGACTCCACAGTTCCTTCCCGCCGCCGATGCTCTGCCCAGACACGGCCCGATTCGATTTCGTTGTCCTAGGACTCCGCCGACCTGCCTGAAGCAGCGGCTCTGCCCCCCTCAATGCATCCTCGAAGCGGCCCCCATGCCCCTCAAAGCACTGCGATAATTTGACAACCCTGTCCTGATGATGATCCATAGTCACTGGATCGAAACTCCGTCGACCCTTCAGCACAACTAAAGGTGCATCCTCTGTGGTTTCACAAAATCATTCTCAGTTCTTTTTTCAATCGTTCATTTATGTTTGGAACCACCCCATTCACTGTATATTATTGCTCACATTTTTGCGACGTTCTCTTCCGCTGATCACCAATTGTCACTTGCGTCGCCACTTTGTGTCACTTTCACATTCAAGGACCAAGTTCAATTTGGGTTGTTCACGCATTTTAGCTTACAGTGCTGTCATAACTGTATGTTTATTTATGTTATTATTCTTTTGCTCTCAAATATATGATCCTCTATGCACCTTCTAAAAACTTACTAAGAGTCTCCTGGTTTGTCCTTTCATGTATAGTTTTTGACTTACGTACCTAATCGTCCTCCTTAACTACACCAGTTGAGATATTGTTGTTTGCTTTACGTACCTACCCTAATCTCAACTCGGTTTATGGGTTACACTCCTGTTATTTTAGACCGCGCCACAAGCACGAGTGCAGTGCTTGAAAAGAGAAGACCGCTTGTTTCTATTAGAGTGCGTGTTGTTTTGCTGTCTCTCTCAACTGCTGCTTCCTGCCTCGAGCACCACTCCTGTCCGCTCCTCGTGTTGGTCTTTCTTACCCTAGCGCTTTCATTGCTTCCTCATGCGATCTTTTTTTGTTTTTTATCAATTTTTTTATTGTATACCTGACTTGAGCTCCTGAGTCGGTCCCAACACAACCCCCGTTGCGCTCCTTTGTGACTGCTCCCTGTGCACTCTTCATCTGCTCCTCTGTTACTTACAACCTCTCCCGGCGCTGTCCTTGAAAAAAAATATTTTTCAGTTTTATCAAGGGCCAGCAGCTGTCATAATTTGCTGCCAGGCCTCTCAATTTCTGAAAATCGCTTTTAAATTTTTTTTAAATTTTTTTTAAATTTTTTTTATTTACCGCTCCATATGCCTCCTGCCCTTTTTTTTGTTTGCATTCGCAAATGGAATTTGTAATAGCACAGCCGCAAAAAAAAATCATAAAGTTAATGTATTTCCAATTAACTATTTAAAAATCCATTTTCCTTTTCAATCTGGAATAAGAAAACAACAATCAAAGTGCACCGAAGTAATACAAAATTGCTGCAATTCATTTTTTCTCAAGAGTGAATACGTTTTTGCCAGTTACACATCGTGACATCTTGAAACCCTCTGACAGTAACTACTAGAAGATATCAAACTGCAAATCGCAAATCCACAATAGCAGGAAACTGAATCTCGCCTAGAAATGACAAATATTTTTGAAATGGCAATTTGCTGAAATTAGGCATTTCCTTAAAGTGCAGCGCAGGATGTCTGGTAATGTTTAAATCTCTTCTCACTTCAAGTAGACCTTTCTGGCTTTTAATGACGCAAGCTGTGGGATGCCTGATTCCCCAAGACTTAGATCAACCCTAAATAAATCTGAACCTCCACTCCCTCCTACCTCCACTCTCCCACATTCACTACTCTCTCCCCAACCTCCTCACTCCGTGCATCTTCACTCCCCTTCCTCCCTTCTGCTCCTTCCCTGCACCTCCATTCCACTCGTCCCCACCCCCTCCCTACACTTCCACCCCCCACTGACCCTTTCCATGCATAAACAATAAAACTAGAACACATTTTTGGTGTCAATTCTGGTTTTTATTAGGATACTTCAGTTGTATAAAATGTTTTCTAGGTTATATATAAAGTGACTAATGGTTATAACACTTTTTTAATTATTATAACTTTTAAACATGCTGCACAACATTCACAGTGCCGTGCAACACATTAAAAATGTTAACAAAGCCAATAGCTCTCTCTAAACACTTATAAGACCCCAAAGGCGAGACTTATTGGCTATGCCAATGCTTGTTATACTTTCAGCCATGCTGTACACCAGCTGAGGTGCAAAGGGCTGAAAGTAAAAAAAAATGGTATGACCTGGAACGCGGCTGTGTCAGTGCATGTTTAAAATAACTTTCAGACATCTTGCACAGTAGCCGTAATGTTGCACAACATTGCTACAAACAAACTGAAAAAGCCAGTAACTCTCAAAGGTGGCAATTATTAACTTTACCAATGCCAGTGCTTGTTTATAATTATTGTTAGTGAGTATAAATGAGAACTAGCTAGTGTGTGGAAGCTAGATATCCGTGCCTGGGAGAAAAACCTTTTGTTTTTTTATGAAGACCCTCGCCCACCAACCTAGTTGGTGTCATGCTCATCATCGGGTCCCACCCAAGGTGCAGAGTGCACCTCAGGTGTGGTTCGAAGCCTGACTACAGCGGAGCTGGTTTTATGTTTGTGAGAGTGCAGTGATGTGAATGAGTGTGAGTTTACAAACTGTTCAATCGGTCTCATTGGACTAAAGGATTTAATGTTGGGCCCTTGGCAGTATTAAAAAGAGCTAGGGGGATATACGGGGAGGTGTGATTAAGTCTCCAATATCCTGTAAAAATTATGAGGTCTACATGTTTCAGCCTGACTACTATGTATGCTGGCGTTCGTCAGGGCCTATGTGTGGGGTGAATTAGTGATGTCAGGTGTACTTTGTATGACCAACAATGTGTTGCACACACTAAGGTGCCTTTAGTGAGGGAAGTTTTATTCCTCCATTCGCTCAGAACCTGTTGGGATAAAAATTGGACAAACAAGACAGACATGTATGGACATTTAGTAGCTTCACATCTTTGCGCATTGGAAATGTGACTTGATGAGCGTCGTGTCTGTACACTATGCAGAAAATATCGGTAGTTGAAGAACTGGGCTTTTAGAACCCAGCGGCACCAGGGGCACGCCCAAAGTCTTCGGATTCACCTGTCTTGGTTTACAGAGACACGGAATACTTCTGGGTGGCGTAAGAGACCAAGTTTATTAGCTGTAACCAGTAACAGTGATCCTCGAAATACAGCATGGAGGTATTTCAGGAGACTGCTCTAATTCGTAGAGCAAGACATCTCCTTTTATACACAATATTCACATTTACAAGCATACACTCCCACTGCGCAAAAAGTTAACCAATAAGATACATTCTCAAACAAAGTATCAGATGACGAAAAGCCCAGTTTGCAATGTCCCAACCCAAAGTTAATCATTGGGAATGTCCCAAATCCAATCTCCACAAGCAGGACAAACCCATAATTGAAAAGCACAATGCATGTAATAAAGAGCATAGAAAAGGAAACGATGTCTGATAGAGAGCAAGATAAGGCATGCGTAATGAGACTAAAAGTTAACGATGTCCTGAACAATGATTGGCAATCTCAGACAATGATCAAACCAGGGAAATTGACTCGGCAGGGTCAGCTTCAGGTGAAGGAATCAGACCCTTGCAATTCACCTCGGAGTCAAGTAAAACACTGTTAATGTATACCAATACATGAAGGCCAGGCCGCTTCGTTCGACCATACTCCTCGGCCTGCGTGATGGCAAGACAAAATGGAGACTTAAATAAAATGGAACCCATGTTCGAAACGAAATTTCCAAATACGTGGTGAACTCGCTAGCTAACGTGACGAATTCACTCCACATTAGCCGCATTCGCTAAACACGGTTCGACATCACCAAAATCGTGACGGAACCATGACCTTAGGTAACGAGGCCTGTTTTCACAGCACCACATAGTGAGATGGGTGGCGCCTGTGAAAAGAGCCGATTTTTATGCGCTACTGTGCCTTTAGAAATGGAGTCGAGTCTTCGTGAGGATCAATGTATCAAACGTTAAAGACAATTTAAGAGAAAGAAAAAATGCTTACAATGAAAATTTCATAGTGAGCACCATGACTCACGTGAGGGGATCGGTCCTGTAGTCAAACACTGTGTGGTGTGAGAGAAAGAGACACAACAATGGTTTAAGGTGGAGTCCCTTCTCAACATGGGGAGCTCCGACCTCAATCAGAAAAGCAAGACCCCACTTCCCCATCTTACTTCATCAAGATCTCTGGCCCACTCCTCATACCTACTGTAGCCTGCTACCGGGATTCCGTCGTTGCAGTCAGGTATCTGGGGCCGGTTTAAATAGTTCTTTTTGACACCTGGTGCTGACAATGATCAGGCCGTGTGCGTCAACGTCCTGATGTGGTTAGGACTGAAGACAGACTACTGCGTTTTGGGCGGTGTCATGGAAACACATTTTTTCAATAAAGTTCTATTGTATAAACTTATATTACACCAGGACTAAATTATGTGCTTGGTGAGCCTGTGTGGCCTTGGCTATTATAGTATAACTGCTTGGGATTTAATTAAAGTTTTTCCGCACTGACATATTAGTAGCATGTTACCAGATGGTGTCTTGGGGGCACGATGTTACAATAAATTTGTTTTGCATAGATTTACGTATTACAAAGTTTAAATTATATGTCAAATGAGCCCGACTGCCCTATGCCATGACACAATTATAGCAGGAAAAATGATTGAAGTTTCCCCACATGGACATGTTAAGTGTCATTTTATGTCAAGTTATGTACAGTGATCGGCCGTATGTTCCAGGTTAGGACACTGCCATGGCCAGTTCTTCCGAATCCGTAGAAATTGCAGAAAAACTGAGGACTACCAGAAACAGTCTACTGATCTGGCCATCAAGTTAAGTCAGAGGGGGTACCCAGAGAAAATCATCCGAACAACGAAAAGTAGAGCACGGAACCAAAGCCGTGAAGCACTACTGGAGGACAACAGAAGAGAAAATTCCCCTTACATGTGTGACCACATATAATTCAGCCTCAAACAGCGTAGCCAAAATAATCTGCGAGAATTTGGGCATTCTGAACACAGGTGCACTAAAATGGGAACTACCACTTTTCTCATATAGAAGAACAGGGGGTCTGAAGGACCGTTTAGTGTCCACCAGCCCCAGAAAACTACACACCCCTGAGGACAACACTGTCCTCAATTCTTGGGGCTTCGCTACCATAGTGGGCCAACCCAATGCGGGAACTGTTGCGTCTGTCATCTAACCAGGGCCGCTAAGACACTTGAGGAGGAAACACACAAATTGCAACTAGTCACATGTGGTGTACCTCATTGAATGCCAGTGCAACCTCCGTTACATCGGGATGACCAGCAGAAAAATCAAAAACAGAATTGGAGAACATCGCAGCAATATACGTTTCAAAAGAAACCCCACAAGGATGACTGAACACTACATCGAGATAGGACACACATCCAACGACCTCAGATGGACAGTGATCGAGCAAATCAAGAACTAACATGACAAAAGACAATCTCCTACTTCAGAAAGAACAACGCAGGATTTACCGTCTGCCAACCACATTTTAGGACGTAATGACAACATTCGCTGGAATGCCCTTAGCAACTGCTGAAGTAAACAGCGTTGGGTTGCTCAGCTTTTCCAGTACACAAGACAGGGTGCCGAATAAAAGAAACTTTACATCGGGGTAGGAAACATATGGCTGTCACCCACATGGATGCGCAACAGCACTCGCAATGCACATGAGTTGGTGCACCAATGTACACCCCTACACACCATCTCATATAATCTGGCAATTGAGGACGCAGGATTGCCCCGCTACCAATTAGACACACTCCGTCACCATCATGTGTGTGCGGAGATACTTTCATGAATTCCATGGCAGTGTTCTAACCTGGAACCTACCAGCCCATCTCTGTACATAACTTGACATAAAACGCCACTTAACTTGTCCGTGGGGGGAACCTTCAATCATTTTCCCGGTGATAATTGTGTTATGGCATAGGGCAGTCGGGCTCATCTCACATATAATTTATACTTTGAAATGCATAAATCTATGCAATGCAACTTAATTGTAACATCGGCCCCCAAGAAACCGTCTGATGATATGCCACAAATATGTCCATGCGGAGAAACTTCAATTACATCCCTGGCAGTTATACTATAATAGGGCACACAGGCTCACTAAACACATAATTTAGTCCTGGTGTAATATAAGTTTATATCTTTAAACTTGTCCCCCTGGTCTTCTACATATTCAAAGTGCTCCCAACACTGTGGTCGAGCCCACCCCGACTTATAGGCGTTGGGGTGACCCGATGATGAAGCATGACACCCCTAGGGTGTGTGAGGGTAACTAAACAAAAAGGAATTGCTTCCCTGCTCACCTTATGGTGAAGTGACATACCTAGCCTCACACTTCATTCTTCACATCCCCCATTTAAAGTGTACCCTATAGTGACCACCTTGTGGTCAGTTGGAGTAACTTATTGTGACTTTAAGATTGTACGTGGGAGGTATTACTTTGACCCAGGATCCTCTCGACCCTCCAGGCATTGAGATACCTTCTCAGCAGCTATATTGTGTACACATAGTCTGCAATGACCATGTTGTGCAGCATGAACAAAAAGTCAACAGCAGAGCTAATAGTCTCAAAAGCCAGACATGTCTGCTTTGCCAATGCTTATTAGGTCTCAGCACAGCCCCCCTGTGATTCGGAGCAAATCAGTTAATCTTCCCATGTGTCATAAAGAAAAAAAATTACATTTGGGAAAAAATCCTGTCACAAAGTGTAGAAAAGTGTAACTTTTGGACCTGGTTAGCCCCCACTGTTTGCCTGGAAAATTATGTGATTTCAACTGGTAGTGCACAGGGTCTCTGTTATCCAGGTCTCCTGTGCCAGAGCTCCTTCTCTAAACTGTATCTATTGTTTCCGCAATTGGCACCAATTTAGCTCGCATTCAAGTCCCTAATAAAAGGTACCCCTGGTACCAAAGACCTTGTGGTTAAAGAGGGTTCCTTAGGGCTGCAGCACTAACTGTGCCACCCGAAGAGACCCCTCACCAAGCAAATGCACTCTACCATTGCAGCTTGTGTGTCGACACATCTGTGTGCCATGTCTACAGACACTGCATGGGGTGGCTTACCTATGTAAGCCACCCCTCTAGTAGGCCTTAGCCCTAAGGCAGGGTGCACTATATCTCCTGTGAGGCCATATCTGCATGAGCAGATATGCCCCTGCAATATCATTCTCAATTTCTGGATATCGTACGAGCTCCCCAGCTCCATAATGGCTTCACTGAAGTAAGGAATGTTTGGTACCAAACATCTGATCGTAATAAACCTACACTGATTCCAGTGTCAGATTTATTAAAAAGTGCATACATAGGGCCCTTTAGAGGGGGTCCCCTTGAGGTACTGGGTATTCTCGGAACCAATACTAATACAAAAACCCAGCGGTGTCAGGGCAACACCCAAAGACCCCGGATTCCCCTGTCTTGGCAAACAGAGACACAGGATACTTCTCGATGACGTCAAAGACCAAAGTTTAATGGTTGCAACCAGGGACAGAGGTCTACGAAGTACACACGGGTAGTTCGAAAGAGACTGCACCATCTCAGTGAACTAAACTCGGTCTTTTATGCCGAAAGTTACGCTTCTGGCAACATCACAATTTACATTCAGTGCATACAAAACTAACCAATGAGCAAGTAGCATTTCAAAAAGTAGCGAATCACAACAGTCAAAGTTAATCCCATTTTCCGTTGTCCAGCCCACTACAAATGGTCACACATATGTTATTTTCCTGTTCGATCAGGCCGGACAAACCCATCATAAAACCTTCAACTAGATCGATGAACATGTTGTAAAGGAAAGGCAGGAACAGATGGAAAAGAGATAGAGGAGTGGGAACGGTGGACCATAAAGTCGAACCACGTCCTGCTCTTTGATCTTTATCAGTGCAGCTGCTAACCAAGGAACTGGCTCAGCAGGATTCGCCCCAGGGGAAAAGTCAGTTCGGCCAGGTCAACCAAGTGTCAGCTAAGGCATACGTGTCAAGGACTCGTTCGGCCACAATCACAGGGCCTATGTTAGGGCAACCATACAAGATGGCTGCCGGCTTACAAAATGGAACTCAAGGGTTCAAACGAAATCCTCAAATGCAGAGTGTTCCCCTATATCTATTCATACGAAAACACTCAGACACGTTAGACTCGTCATTTGCGGTCTGCCGACATCAAGATCATCCATTTCCGACAATCTTTATAAATCGGGTTTCGGGACTATCGAACCCAATTCGGAACTACGGAACCACAGACCCTCCTTTTGCCCTATCATAGGCAATAAACCCAAACCCATTTCAATCTGAATCTGGATCTATATTCATCAGATCATCGATATGCTTCTGTAGCATCATCTTATTGCTATGGATCTCTCTTCGGACAGGCTTCCGTACGCACATTGTAGCACAAAGGCCAAAATGGGCCGGAGCGCACTGCACACAGAGACAGAACATGAACAGAATCGCTAAGACCATACCAATGACCATCAAAATCTTCCAACCCCAAGTGGATATCAATCCCCATAACCATCCCATCAGAGACCAATCCCCTTTGTCCAGGTGGACAGAATCGGAGATTTTATGCAATTTGGAAATGGCCTGGAAGACTGACGGGGCATTATCCGGAATAAAAACGCAGCAGCTTGATTGAATCAATCTACAAACTCCCCCTCGATCGGCTAGAATAACGTCTAGGGCAACTCTATTTTGAAGTGTCATAAGTCTATCCGACTGGAGCTCAGCAGTCAGATTACCAAGGGCACCGGCGGTCTCAACTATGGTGGACTCAACCACTCTTGTTAGCTGACGAATATTCCTACTGTTAGCCATAGGTCCCCAGAACGGCAGAAAACCCTTGAAGAAATCACCCAATTCTTGTCCTGCAGTGTCTTCTTGACTAAAGACACCTCTCGTAATTCTCATCTTGTGGTAATCTGCCGCAGCTGTAAAGGTGGGGGGTAACAGAAAGGAAACAAAACATGTGCCCGAAAAATCATGGGGCAACCATGTGTACGCTTTGTCATAGCAGACAAAATAGGTACCCTTGGCAGCTAAAAACGCGGGGGAAGACTGAGACGGAAACACGTAAGTCTCAGTGCAAATGCTCTTCCCTAACTGAGCTTTCGGATTCTTACCGTTGCCCTGTAGACAGTAGTAACCCTTATGGGGCACTATCCAGATCGGTAGGGGACTTTTCGCACGCTGGTTAATACTCAGACTTACTCCATATCCACTTACGCTCCAACCACTATATGGTTGTCTCTCGTCTTGTGGAATAGTCTCTACTGCATTAGTCCCTTGAATCATATCGACTATGCCTCTTGCTATAGGACTATTCTTCGGATTATCTCTCGGTGAGCGTAAGGGGTCAACACTGTGGGCATATATAAACATTGTTCTGTAAGCTCGAATCGAACCATTTAAGCTAAAGGGCAAAACTAAATAAGGAATTCCCTTGTCAGCTGTATGAGGCATTAAACCACAAATCCAGCAGTTCGTTGTATTAATCACTAACTGATGCTGGTGCAAAAGCTGTATGAAGGAATTGTTAGCAAACTCCTTACGTCTAACTACCTCATATTCAGGCAAAGGGTGGAAAGAATGAGAGGAAATAGTAGGTGAAGGTGTAGATTGCACAGTGGAATTAGACATCTCTTTATAGACAAATGCTACATAACCAATTATAAAAATTACAATACTCAGTAGAAAAAGTATGCACGGTATCAAAAAACATTTCTTCAACATTATTTTACAAATGCGTTTTCTAAAAGTCAATGTCTGCACAGGTCTCTCCGACTCAAAGAAATCCATCCTAAACTAAAGTTGCTGCCCGCGGTGGTTGGTTGATTCTGCTCGAGAGGCCTCTGCTAAACCCAGGAAGACAGCCTCGGACTAACGGAACCCAAGACCTAGTGTCTCAGGCTTGCACTCCCAAGACTTCGAGCAACCGCGACCCTAGCAGCAAGAACCGGATGGCAGTTCAGAAAAACAAAAATACGTAGATCCTTGGTGGAGAGTTAACCTGCAAACATTAAAAAAATCAACTTTATTCACTTTATTAGTCCTTAATTCTCGATCTTAGATTGGATCTGTCTTTTCCAGGCAGTTCTTGATCTGTAAACAACAGCTGAGGATCAGTAGTGTCCAACCGCTACTCAGGAGGTATTGCTTCTTGCAAAAGCTGATCACTCTCCAACTCTGAATTTGTGCCGATCAAACGAGCATCACTAAACGTGACGAACCTCGGGACAGTCTCTGTTTCTGAATCTGCAAGACCGTCTTGAACCCACTGATCGTATGGTAAAGGTAGGGGTGCCTTCTTCGTATGACACCCATGAATCCAGTGTTTTTTACCACGAACTCGTACCGCAGATCTCGTTGACAAAAGGACCTGATAAGGTCCAGTCCAGCGGGGCTGAGTGTTCTTTGATCTTTGAAAGTTCCTGATGAACACCCAGGAACCAGGTTCAATCACGTGTCCTGGATCATCTGTAGCTTGTGGTAGCGATTCGTGAACCTGTTGGCGTAAAACACTCATTTTAGTTGTCAGTTCACGCAAATAGTCAAGCAAAACAGGGTACTCGAGGTCACTAAACCTCGTCGGTCTTGGTACGCCCCAAATATTCGCCGGGCGACCAAACACAACCTCATACGGACCCAAACCCATTCGCGAGTGCACAGTCATTCGGGTGGACAATAGCGCTAAAGGCAAAGCATCTGGCCATTGTAAACCAGTGCTCTCTTGAACTTTGGCCAACTTTAATTTCAGAGTGCCATTATAGCACTCGACTAAACCAGCTGATTGGGGATGATTTGCAGCGTGGAACTTCTGCCTAATCCCAAGACCTTCACACACTCTCTTCATCACTCGTCCCACAAACTCACTTCCGTTATCACTCCAAATGATTCTTGGCAATCCAAACCTAGGGAAGAATTCTTTGATCAAAACTTTAGCAGTGTACAAGGCAGTGTTGTCCTTAAGGGGGTAAGCTTCTACCCATCTAGAGAAAGAGCAAACAACCACCAACACATACTTCAAGTTGTTGCATCTTTCCATATGGATAAAATCTAGCTGCAATGCCTCAAACGGATAAGTAGGAGGAGCAAAATGACCAGCTGGTGTTGGAGTTCCCTTACCAGGATTATGCATCAAGCATACCATGCAATTCTTAACCAAGTTCTCTGCACATTTGGGTATTCCTGTATTCTGCCATACCGGAGCCAACAACTTACAAATCCCTTTCACACTAATATGTGCCAGTCCATGTGCCATTGTAACAACTGGCAGCACATACGCATTCGGTAGCAACCATCTCTGATGTTCGGACAAATCAGTCCAACAACCACTCGCATCCAATCTACCCTTCCTCTCTCTCCATTCATTCAACTCTTTCTCCGTGGCCTCACTCTGAAAAACCTTCACACTCTCAATGGTGTCTTCGCACATGCCTGCTTCTGGAACCCACCTTGCTGGACCCGCAACATACATTCGACTCGTTACATTTCTAGCAGTTTTTCGCGACCTCATCCGCAAACGCATTACCACGACCAACATCTGTCACTTTCTTATGGGCGCTACACTTCACAATCGCTATTTGCAAAGGTAGCGTAAGAGATTCAAGAAGTTCATTCACCAGTTGCCCATGCTGAATTTTCGTCCCATGCGATGTCAAAAATCCACGTTCACGCCACAATCGTCCAAAACTATGCGCCACTCCAAACGCATACTGACTGTCAGTATATACATTCACTCTTTTCCCTTTCGCTAACACACATGCTCTCGTAAGTGCGATCAACTCTGCCGCTTGTGCAGAATTGTATGGGATTCGAGCAGCTTCGACAACTGTATGTAAAGTCGTCACGGCATATGCTGCAGTAGTATCGCCATTTGGCAATTTAAAACATGAGCCGTCAACCCACAAGGCATCATTGCAATCAGGGAGAGGAGTATCTTTCAGATCAATCCTCCCTTTGGTCTATTCTTCAATTCTCAAGAAACAATCGTGTTGCTCTTCGCTATCATCGTCTGTCTCAAGCGAGATTGACAACAACGTAGCCGGATTTAGAGTATTACACCTCTTGATGTGCACATGGCTTGCCAACAACGTAAGCTCATACCCTGACAACCGAGCACTAGTCAAGTGCTGTGTCTTCGTCCGATTCAACAAGGTATCCACTGCATGTGGAACCATGACCACTAGCGTATTATCCATAACCGAACAAGCAGATTGTCGAATCGAAACAGCCGCTGCTGCAGTTGCTCTCAAGCAACTCGACAACGCTCTAGCCACAGGATCTAAAGTTGACGAAAAGTACGCACATGGGCGTTGCTTCTCGCCAAATTGTTGAGTCAAAACCGACAATGCACTTCCTTCCCTTTCATGGACATACAATGTGAAAGGCTTGCTGTAGTCGGGAGTACCCAACACAGGAGCCGAACACAATGCATCACGTAATTCAGAAAAGCTCTTTTGGCATTCCTCAGTCCAAGGAATAGGATTTGGAGTATCTTTAACTGTAAGGGCTATCAAAGGTTTTGCTAAAAGAGAAAAATTTGGGATCCACTGTCTGCAGTACGACGTGATACCCAAAAACGCACGTACTTCTCTCTGTGTCGTAGGAACACTCATTTTCGCAATGGTCTGAATTCTTTCTGGGGTCAGTTTCCTTCCCTCCTTCGATAAGAGGTGACCTAAGTAGGTAACTTCTTGGCGACAAAATTGTAGCTTGGAAAGAGAAACTTTGTGGTGACATTTAGACAAATGAGACAATAAAGACACAATGGCATCCTTACATATCTCTGCAGTATCAGCGGCGACTAACAAATCGTCAACATACTGGATAAGGGCCGCACCTTCCGGTAAGGCCAACAAGTCAAGTTGTGTCTTCAAAGCTTGACTATAAATCGATGGACTCTCACAATAACCTTGAGGAGCGCGCTTGAAGCGGAAACTTCGTCCTCCCAAACAGAATCCAAAGATATCTCTACTCTCTATGGCAATCGGGATGCTGAAGAAAGCATTCTTCAAGTCAATCACCGAAAACCACGTAGCTGAAGCTGGAATCAATGTCAGTAACGCAGTAATGTCAGGTACAACAGGGAATTGTGGAACAACTATTTTGTTCACCTCACGAAGATCGATAACGAACCTATATACCGGAGGCTGTGAAGAATCAGTTCTCTTTAGAACAGGCAAAACCGGACTATTACACACATTACCTCGAGTCTCTTCAATAACATCTTTGTCGATCAGATCATAAATGATCGCTAAAAGTGCACGTTCACCATCACTTGAAATACGATATTGCGGAATGCGTGGCAACTGAGCATTTGCTTTCAACGTCACAACATATGGAGGAATGTCTAACAGGCCCACATCATTGGGACCTGTAGCCCACAATGAGCCTGGTAAAGAAGACAACTCAGATGGAAGACAATCTTTCGAAACATAGATCGGAGAAATCACATTCTCACCCAACGTAAGATGTACTCCTGCCGGAGAACAATACAATGTTGCATACAATCTTTTCAGCAAATCAAGGCCTAGTAAGTTCTCATTACAACCCGTTGTCAAAAGAAGGGGTGCTTCAAGTCTTCGAGGACCAACAGAAATAGGCAATGGAACGGAAATCGGATTCATAACTGGGGCGCCAGAAAAACCTATAGAAACATTATTTAAGCCAGACAAAGGTGCGCCAGGGAGTTTCAAATGCATAATAGAACTCTTCGTAGCACCAGTGACTAGCAGAAAAGGCTCTGACACACCTGATGCAATCACTTCCACGTAAGGTCCACTCTGATCTACCGGAACTGAAACGACTCCCTCTCTTTGTCCATGGCTGTCCTAATAATCATTACCTTGATCTCCATCGTCTTCAACATAGTAATCATCGACATAGTACTGTGTAGATCGACCGGAAGAATTCTGTTGCTGATCAAAACTATTCATTGAATTCTGTGGAGGCAAAGGGCGCGCATTTTGTCCGCGACCTCTACCACGAGGCACTTGTTGAGCACCTCGACCTCTAACGCCAGGAGCACTACTTGCACGTTGCAGCAAAACCGGACAACTATTCTTGTAATGACCCTCTTCTTTACAATACGCTCACTGATTAGGACCATACTGAATACGCTGTTGTTGAGGAGGCTCGTTTCTCTGCGAGTTCCTCGAATACTGTTGAGGCTGCTGATAATCACGGTGATTATTAGCACGGGGTGGATAAGCTTGTTGTAGAAGAACTTTAGTCTTCAATTCCTTAGTCTTCTTATCCGCTTTCTCTAACTCCTCCTTATGCCTATTCTCGTAATACTGAGCCGTAGCAAGAATCTGCGCCGAAGTAGAAACGGGCCAAGAACTCTCAGAATCTTTCAACTTAGTACACAGCTCGGGAAGAAGATTGTGCACAAATTTATCAACAAACAATCTCTGACCACCTTCCGTAGCCATATCCTGACCACTATGATCTACGAACGTTTCTTCGAAACGCGAGAAAAAGTCTGAAACTGACTCTTCTTTCTTCTGCTTACAGGCCGACAATTTATCCCAATTAACACGGACTTCAGGCATTAAAGTCTTCATGAAAGTAATAATCCTACCAGGAAGTTCAGTAATAGCATCTTCAGGCTTAGCACCTCCCACTTGTCTGTCATTTGCTGCAGCGAGATTCACTCACGAATCACCCAACTCAGCATCGTGATCTGTATAATGAATGACATTCCAAATGGGTTGTGGAACAACATTCCCAAAAAGCATATCTATATCCGCCAAACTCATGACGCACAAACTCACAGTCTGTGTAAGTTCTTTATAATACCCTGCAGGGTTCTTTTGTGGATCTGGTAAAGTCTGCTTAAGCGCTAAAACTTCTGCACGCTTCCATGGCACATGTACCCACACACGTTGGAAATGTGCTAGAACCGATGGCGGAGCAGTAGGTTCAGCAGGTCTCCATACTGGAGGAACCTCTCGCATCGGATATTGACGCGCTTTTCTCCTAACTGACGAATCTAGGTCAAACAACTGTTCAACAGGAACGTCGCTTCGCAGCAACAGTAACACTGATACTGCTTTCTCAACATCGGGTAGACTCACAATCGTTCCTTTGGCAAACTCCGAACGCAATCGGGATAATTCTACAGGAACCCTACCCACTTCATCCATCCATTGTGCATGGAGGAACGCACACATAAGTTCGAAAACATATCGCTGCTTTGGTGCTTCCCATTGTCGGAAGACATCCATAATACCTTCCAGATCATACTGGGACTTATACGTCACCCATCTACGTGTCATATGATCTAGAATCACTCGCTCATCTGTATCGGGCAATTGACTACGCAGTTGTCTACGCTCGGTCATAGGAGACATACCCATCTGCCCCAAAATAGGAGTTAAGAAATTAGAAAAGGCAGCGGTCAGCCGCTGTCTAGGAGAAGGAACAGTCGGAAGGACAAGAGGAGACGAAGCAATTGTAGTCGGATCCATAGTTGGAACAGGCATAGGAACAGCAGTAGTAACAGAAGGCAAAGCAGGCAACCCTTGAGAAGGCTGCACATTAGAAGGACCAACCAACGGAGGAGCTGGCGGTAAAGGAATAACAGGAGGCAAAGCAATAGGAGCTTGCACGGCCACAACAGGCTGTGGTGGAGCTGTAGCATTCTGCACATAGGGTGGTGGAGAATTTAGCAAATGTGACATCAAAGGGTCTTTCACAAGATCCTTTTCATCTTTCTGCTCTTTAGCTGGCAAAACTGGGTAACATCTGTCTACCGCTAACTTCCTCACTCTAAGCATCTGCTCACTATCTTTTTCTTCTTCATCGTTCTTGTATGCAACGGCGGCTTGCACCATTGACATACCCTTCCTATTCTTCTTCGCTGTCTTAATTTCTTTCTGTTTGGCTTCCTTGCGCCAAATGCGGAAAGAATCAAACATTGCCGGCCGGGCTTTCTTCTTGAACAACTTCACTTCAAGATTATCTAAAACTTCTGTCTCAAAACTACCATAACGGGGCCACTGTAGGACACCGTCGTTCTTCGTGTATTTTATCCAAATCTCGTTGTAGCTGATTGGACCTACGCCATGCTTCACGTATAACTCGTATGTAGGAGTTCCGATCGGAGGAACCGGACACGAATCCTCTAACCGGGAATCCCTCATAGTACCACAACTAAACAAATTCCTAAGACTGCTAAAACCAGGCATCTTGCTCACTAGTCTAGCTTCAAACAACAAGGGTAATCTAAAATCGATAAGCTCGTGAATACACTAATCCCTTGGCTTTGGGGCCTGCAGGTACCAAATCAAAGCTATCCACTAAAGGATACAAACCAAAACTTGAGAACTAAGAACTAGGAGACGCTCCCTTTATACTTAACTGAATTGTCGATGGCGTCACCAGAAGACCCGTCAATCGTCTCGCTCTACAAACGTCTAAGGCTCCAAAACAGGGCGACAGTCAGGGCAGCAGTCCTTCGTAGCCATCGGGAAGCGGGAAGCCTCGTAGCAAAGACCTTCGGAACCACGTCAACATGCAGGGGTCGCTGAAGTGGCTGGCCAACCTCCGGAATTTTCACACGACGCTCCTCACGAACCTCTGGCTTGGACCGGTACCGCTGAAGTCGCCCCACTATGGGCGCCAAATGAGGTACTGGGTTTTCTCGGAACCAATACTAATACAAAAACCCAGCGGTGTCAGGGCAACACCCAAAGACCCCGGATTCCCCTGTCTTGGCAAAGAGAGACACGGGATACTTCTCGAAGACGTCAAAGACCAAAGTTTAATGGTTGCAATCAGGGACAGAGGTCTACGAAGTACCCACGGGTAGTTCGAAAGAGACTGCACCATCTCAGTGAACGAAACTCGGTCTTTTATGCCGAAAATTACGCTTCTGGCAACATCACAATTTACATTCAGTGCATACAAAACTAACCAATGAGCAAGTAGCATTTCAAAAAGTAGCGAATCACAACAGTCAAAGTTAATCCCATTTTCCGTTGTCCAGCCCACCACAAATGGTCACACATATGTTATTTTCCTGTTCGATCAGGCCGGACAAACCCATCATAAAACCTTCAACTAGATCGATGAACATGTTGTAAAGGAAAGGCAGGAACAGATGGAAAGGAGATAGAGGAGTGGGAACGGTGGACCATAAAGTCGGACCACATCCTGCTCTTTGATCTTTATCAGTGCAGCTGCTAACCAAGGAACTGGCTCAGCAGGATTCGCCCCAGGGGAAAAGTCAGTTCGGCCAGGTCAACCAAGTGTCAGCTAAGGCATACGTGTCAAGGACTCGTTCGGCCACAATCACAGGGCCTATGTTAGGGCAACCATACAAGATGGCTGCCGTCTTACAAAATGGAACCCAAGGGTTCAAACTAAATCCTCAAATGCAGAGTGTTCCCCCTATGTCGATTCATACGAAAACACTCAGACACGTTAGACTCGTCATTTGCGGTCTGCCGACATCAAGATCATCCATTTCCGACAATCTTTATAAATCGGGTTTCGGGACTATCGAACCCAATTCGGAACTACGGAACCACACCCTGAGACATACCAACTCTTAGTATGGTCATCGACTGGCTTAAGCCAGCCTGATACCACCAGACAGTGTGGTGACCTCATGGGGTGAGTGCCTACTCACTCAGAGGTAGAGTACAATGCCTTTCCTACTTGGAGGTGTTCACACCTGCCCCTCATCAGGAAGAGCCATCTGTGGCGGGGAGCTTCAAAAACCTTGCCACCTTTTATAATGCAACCCTAGCCTCTCCTGTTAGAGCAATCAGGCCCCCTTCCTGTCTTCGCCCCCTGTTTTGACGGGGGAGAGGCAGAAAAACTTAGAAAGAATAGGAGATGTGCCACCCTTTGCCAATTCCACCCCTCCGGTGCTGGAGGTGAGGTGAAGTACACATTTCAGTGCCCACCATTTTGAAGATGTTGGGATTTATCCAATCAGAAATAGGGCTATGTCCCCTTCCCACCAGAGGTGGGCATAATAGAGGGTGTAGACACCTCCGATAAGAGGCCCATTGGCTACTACCTGTCACTCCCTTGTAACGTCCCTATATCTAGTATTTAGGTGGCATCCCCAGACCCTCAACTTCAGTTCCTGATGACCTGAAGAGACTGACACTACAGAGCCGCACCCGCAGAGAAGACTGCAGAGAACTACTGACTTGTCTTCAGCCCTACCGGCCTGTCTGCAGCTATCGACAATCAAGATAACTCTTCTTGCAGCCCAGCCCAAAACCTTGGGAAGACTGCCTGCTTTCGAAAAGATCAGATCAAGATCTTTAGAGACCAGCAGATCTGTTCACCAGCAACAAACTACAAGCACGGTCTCTGTGACCTGAAGAACCGTGAAACCCTGCTCCTGGTTCCACCTCTGCACCCTGTTCCGGGTCCCAGTGAAGTTCCCCGGTGCTCTAGAGCCTGAGTCCACCGTGGATTGACTCCTCCAGAACTCCTCGACTTTGCCTGCAGCCTCTGCATGGAGACCTCCTCAACCGCGACCTGCTCCGTAAGCCGTTTCAGACATCAAAAGACACCCATGCACCCACCAGCCATGGGCCTTGGTGAAGCGGACCACAGGTATTCCTATGTCCCCGAATATCACAACTTGCCTCTCCAGCTGTCCGTTTCCTTCGACCGGCCTCCTGGCCTGAGCCTGCAGCCCTTTTCCGATTTTCCATTTCTCCATTGCTTTACATTGGGCACCTGATGCTGTGTTGGCACCCTGCACCCAGCTGCCCCTGAGCTGCTGGTGGTGTGGTGTTTGTGCTGCTCTGGATCCTGCCCCATGCTTGCTTCGACCCCCAGAGACTCGCTCCCCAAGCCACTGCTGCTTACCCGTAGGCAGCCTCTGTTCGGTTGTCCCATTCTTCATTGTGTTCTGTGGCCCCCAACACCTTATTTGCACCCTGCACCCAACTACCCATGTGCTGCTGGTTGTGTACTGTTGGTGCTTAACTGAACCTTGCCCGCTACTGGCCTAAACTCCCGAATACTGGTCTTGGAAGTAGATGTTACCTATCTGTATGCTGAATGTTTTCTTCTTCCCATAGGTTAACATAGCAAAGTCTGAAAATTGCACCAAGTGTCCACTTTTGATATTGAAAAGTATTACTATTACAAAACTTTTTTGCCTAAGACGAAGTACTGTGGTCCTACAAAATAAAAATAACCACGTTTTATTTGTATAAATTCCTCTCGGATTTATTCATTGAGTGTGTGTCATTTATTGCCACTTTGTGTTCAACAAATGCTTAACACTGCCCTCTGATAACCTAACTGCTTTCCCACACTACTACAAAAGAGAGCATTAGTATTATCTACTTTAGCCCCTGTAAAGCCTCTGAGGATCCACTGGAATCTCTGCATATTATACCTTTTTTGGTATAGTATATAGAAATCCAGCTTTCTTCAGAAAGCAATTGCATCCATGTCTTAGTGAAAATCTTTTGGAAGCAGATAACATCTGTTGTCATAAAAGAAAGCAGATAACATCTGTTGTCACAATAAACATCTATTTCAAAGGAGAAAAGGACTTCTTTGAAGTGTGTGGCATAGTAAAACACAGCTACAGAGGGCAAGAGATTCAACTAGGGCAACAGGGAAGAAGAAAAAATAAAAGTAGCACCTCAATCACAGCATGATCAGCGGAAGGACAGCTATCAAGCTGAAGTAATCAGTACTTGGTGGGCGTTTCAGCCAAAAGAAGAGAAAGTGAAGCCAGCACACGCTTGCCTATTATAAGGCAAGAAATAAGAGTGACCATGAGGCCAACAATTGTTAACCAATGGGTTGGCTGCAAGCCCCTTGTGTTCAATATATCTCGTAAGTGAGAGCACATGCAGTGCATGCGCCATCACAGGCGAGACCTAAAAAGAAAATCCAACAGCACCTTGAGTCCTTTTACTTAAACTCTTTCATTCGAGATATCGCTAAATTTGTCCCAGTGATCGAAGGCTATATATAGATCCTCATGGTCAAGGGACGTAGGAGATGATGAATTAAATGTTGTCATGCACCATGCTCACACTAGTCACTCTCCTCAGTCAGAGCTTACTATTCCAGAGACCTCTGGGTGATAATGCGCTTTATAAATTTAAATTACAATTACAATGTGTACTAGTAGTCTCAGATCTATTGTTTTCTCCTTTGACAGTGTGCCATTTCAGTGGTGGTTACAGCATAGCAGGAGAGATTTATGGACTGGGTGCTTTGGTTCAAGACCATTATCTTTGCCTTGTTTAATACTATAATATTATGATCTTCATTTTTGTCTACACTATAAATCTGTCGAGATGGTAAATACGTTTCATTGTAATACAGAATCAATGAAGTTAACCATTGTTTCAAATGTTGCCATTATTTATACCTTATCTGAATCAAAATGCTTCAAAGTCTCACTGGGGTAAACGACTCTTAGATTGGGGTGAAATCCTTTTGCCCACCATTTTGCCCAATATTTTGCAATCTAGGTTGAGCATACTTTTTGGGCAGAGCCACTTAAAGCCCTAGCTAGTAGTCTGGTAAGATTCCTTGGTCACTTGCTTGCATATAGATTACCAATCATTTGGGAGCCAGAAAGTCACTACATTTCTTCTCTTTGGGGTGTACATCACTGAGCATTCCCTGTTGCCAAATCACTTATTGTTTGATTAACTTCACCTAATGTGATTGGACACTGCAAAGGATCTGGCTTACCTGACCCCCAGCATACAACCTCGGTACATCAATCTCGCAGAGGGTAAAGAAGAGCTACACAGTATTTAATAATAGCCTGATATCTCCATCATTACATTTTATTTTTTTCTTGACAATGTCCACCCTAGGTTCTGAGTGGTATAGTGAGGGTGGGACACTGAAGTATACAAAAAAGTAAGTAATCGATGGAATACTTGAATTAATCTTAGCCACTGGTAATAACTCTGGGCCGCATCCCAGACCATCGTTTTGCTGCACACCATGCCATCTCAGTTTAGACCCACCCATATGCATATCAGTCTTAACCCTTCTCCAATTGGAAAAGTCTTGCCCACATTACAAGGCAAGGCCCTCCCAGAACCAGGGCAAGCAGCCCATGATGGGCTTCACCCTTAATAGGGATGGATTGGGATGTGATCCCTAGGAATTGCCAGTGGCTAAGATTAATTTGAGCTTTCCGTGCATCACCTTGTTTTGGTGCCCCAAGCGTAACAGGTATGCCCAGACATGGGTCTTGTGCTTACTGTAGCACTAGAACCAAGCTATGTTTGGCTGATGAGCCCTAATAAGGACAAAGCCAGTCATGGGTTGCTTGTGTTCTGGTTCAGGAAGGATATGGCCTGGCACTTCAGAGTGGACTGTTCCCATTGAAGCAGGTTCAAGACTGCTTTGCATATAGATTGGTCTAAACTGAGGTGGCATGGTGGGTGAAAAACTAGTGATGCGGCCCAGGGGATTGACAGTTGATGTGATCAATTTAAGCATATACATTTAACAGGCATCCCACTTTACCACTCAGTCAGTGTTAGTTTCAAAGTACTGCCCTATACATTCCTTAATGGTGTCCTAAAGGAGTGGACCCTCAGTCTCCCTGTGTATAATTTGGTGCATATGTCTTCCCGAGTTAAACTGCAGGAGTAAGGGGAAGTGGTGTGACAGCGCCCTGGCCAAGTAATCAGTGTGGACTATACGTGAATACAGGTGTTCCGAGTGTAGCACCAAGTCCAGTCTTGTGTGTAGGTTGTGATAAGATGATTAGTGTGATTACTGCAATTCAAGTTGCTCCTCTTCAAAGGATTCTTAACAGATGTTGTAAAATGCATCTGTAATGTGTCCATAAATTTGAATTGTGAGGAGTAGGATCCTTGTATGCAGAATGTTACCAACTGTCTACCATCCAGTGTCCCTCCACAATCCCATACCTATCGTCCTCATCCTTTGTAACTGATTTACTCACAAATGGTGTAGTATGAGGAAAAAGCAACAGGCAGTAGACCAAACTTAAATGCCGCACACACAACTGATATCCCCCAACAAATCATTTGTTAAAACAGGTAATTTCAATATAGCAATGTGTGAACTCACTGTAGGCACCCTCTTCCCAACGAGTGCCAACCTAGGTTAGGTGAAAACAAATAAACAAAGCAAACAGCAGTGCACCGCTTCCACAATCCCTATAACTTCAAATATTTCCACAATGTTCCAGAGGTAGTTGAAATTCTTATTTTTATTGTTGTCGTCCCTATGTATCAAAAAAGTCAGCCTGACTTTTTTTATACATAATGACGACACAACAATAAAAAGAAGATTGTGGAAGTGGTGCACCGCTGTTTGCTTTGTTTATTTGTGCTCACAAATGGTGCTTAAGGTCCTACCCACTCCAATGCAAAATGGTATACCAGAAGTAAAAGATGTAAAACAATTCCTCCTCCACTTCTTTTGAAGCCCGGATCCCTCTGGCCGAGACAGGTGTGTCTCCTGCAGGCATGTAATGTCCAGTTTACCTTAAGTAAGCATGTATCTTGTAACATTCTATTAAATTTCACTTTCCCCTTCGTATTCAGGTCATAAATTTGTACATGTGCCTATCCACATGTGAGTGCAAGACATATGTAAACAGTTTTCACACAGCCTGGGAACCCCAGCCACCCCATGTTACACAGCAGTGTAGGTTAAGTGTTATAGGTCATGTATTGTATACTCCAGATCATATTTTCGGCTGTTGCCTGCACCTGAGCATGTAAATGTAAATGTAGCCACTGGTTAACAATTCTGGTAACTGTATAAACAAACCTCACAACAAATTGACTTCCTTCACCCCCAAGGTAATGACTACAATACTTTGTAGCGAAAAAAAGTAAACAACTTAACTGTGCATAACAATCAACCTCAACCTCCTTTTGGCCCTTTGAGTGCATTGGAGACCTCTGGCTTGATATGTGAGCCCTCCTTTTCATAACTGATATTGCCTCCCATCAGCTGCGAAAAGGCTTTTAATGCTGTTATGTGTTTATTTGACTGTGACACATTATGGGCATTACTCTGACTCCTGTTTCATCATCTTGCAAGCATCTCCAACCCTATGATTCATATGGGCCAAAAATGAGTAAGCAGACATTTTGACATGGTCTCAAGATGTGTCTTCAATGAGTGGGAGACTGGAGAGCGCCCAAGTGGATTAGAGTAAGGCATCTGAAGTCATGGAGGTAACATTCAGCCCAGGCACAATGTCTGAATGATTATTTTCCATATCTGTTGTATGTTCTGCACCATCATCTCAGAGCAGTTGTCTGGCATTTCAGATTTGTCTGTCATCTACTTTGCCATGCCTTCCACTACTTCCAATCGCTCTGATTTAGATTGTTCTGCAGACAACCTGTGCCCACTTTTTGCTCTTCTCCTGTGTCATTGCCTTCTCCATCTTAGCTGATCAGACGGATCCTTGAATTTCATCATTGAAGAGGCGAGATGTCATTGGTTCGAGGGGGAGCTCCTTGCCTAGGCAGTCTTTTTGGTATTCTATGGGTGTGCTCCATGGAAACAAAATTTGGAGTGGCTCTTGGAGGCAACCTGGTCTGAAAGCCAATCTTCTAAGTAGATGGCACAATGGGTCCTTCCGTTATTCCTGGAAGACCTATAATCTGAATGTTGTTCCTCCAGGAACTCTCTTCTGTGTCTTCTGCCCTGTATTCCAAAAATCTAATATGCCCTAGACAACATTTTTGTGGAGCTCCATTGGGCATGGTCAGCTTGAAGTAAGTTCTGGAGAGCTTGTTCTGATCTCCCCCAAAAGAGCCAGGTATCAATGTTGTGTCATAGCACCTCTCTTATTGTGGCAGGTATGTTAAGGATGAGGTCCAGTCTATTTCCTTATGGCAGATTTCCTTACTGGCATCTAAGACTTACAGTTTCGGGCTCCTCCACCAGCGCTGGGCAAACTGTACAGACTTTGGCGTAACCATTGCATCAATGATTGATTATACCAGTCTTTTCTGGTGATATTGCCTAACGCATGATAGGTAGAAGGGGTTCCAGACTTACTTCATGCCTAGTTGGCAGCTGACTCCCTGCAGCATTGAGATCAGTCAAAAAAAACTGCCTTGTTGTAGTGCTGCACTGTGCCCTGCAGCTGGTACTCTCCGTATGCCGTGCTGATGATGTCTTATTGTCTTAAGTACGCTGCGTGGACCTTCTTCCTCAGCTCACCCACAGTCCTCCATCACACCTGTCAGCAATGAGGTACTCAGTCATACCTCATTGATAGGCCTAGGTGATCGACTCTGGTTCCCTCAGGGGTCTCAGATGTTTCTATGCACCATGTGTCTTGCAGTGTTGGCTATTAGCCCTCTCTGGTCGTCTTGGCCCTGCGCAGCATGTATCCATCAATATCACTGAGGGGCGTTTTCAAACACTATCTGCCGGAAGGACTTTTGCACTCACTGCTATGGCCATCTTTTAAGTCAGCACCTCCACCAGGCCCCACTCAGCATGTTGGGTGTATGTGTGCCTATGGGCCATATCTCTGCCCTCGGTTTACTTTTGGGCCCCGCCTCCAAATGTGAGCTAAATTTCAGCTCTGCTAAAGCCTTCAGGATCAGAGTTGCAGCCTGGTCTGTTCACTCTTTCCACTCTAGGTGTTTGAGCACCCAAGCATGCTCAGTTTAATCTGCCACTCCTTAATCTGTATCACCCAGCTGTCTCTCTGCACCATAAAAGCCATCTCAGTTCCAATCTGCACAGTCTCCAATGTCTCAACTGTTCCCTGGCATCCTCAACCCCCTAGGAGGGCAGCATGGTGGTAGATCATGACTCGCATGCGGAAGACTGCAAGACCGCACAACTCACATCTAGTCTTCCATCTTTCACAGTCATTTCCCCCTACCCTCTGTAAAGTTTAATCTGATAGAGACTAATAGCCGCAGATTCCTTAACGTAGAATTATCCCCAGGCGTGATACTGGATCCAGAAAATATTTTGCCACAGCATCTCTGGGGGGCGGCACCACGTGACTCCGCCCTGACGTCCGCGGACATGACGTCAGCGAGGTCACATAAGTCCCACCCCGGCGTGCTGATGTCAGTTTCCTTCATTTCCGCGTGCAACTCGGATCTGGAGTGAGTTTCCTTGACCTGTTTTCAGGCCTCTTTTAATGCCTTTGCATTGAGAACAGTGTGCAATGCCTTTGGGTTTCAAGGCGTGTGCTTCTTGTACGCTTCAGATGTCGGCGACGGAACCTCACCCTATTTGTATGTGGTGTTTGAGCGAGCACCATGATGCTACGGACTGTGACGCTTGTCAGCATTTCAAGCCGAAGTCCCAGCGGGAGCGCCGGATGAAATTGCTTTTGGCCCGCTTCTCAAGATCGGTCTCGTCACCGCGTCCGTCCCCTACCTCGGAAGGGTCCAGAAGCCTCTGCTTCTGGCTGCTGCATCGTCCTTCACCGAGGCCCCGCGGGCGTTGCTCGCCTGCCGGTAAGTTCTGCAGCTTGTCACTGAGGCCTTGTCCTCGTTCTGCAGAGGGCATGGGTTCCTCTCGGGACGTGCGCCCTTGCCCGTTTCCACCCTATCCGCCGTTTCCTGGCCTTGGACGACAAGGGCCCAAATGAAGGCCTATGCTCCGGCTCTGCAGGCTTCTTCGGGCCCCCCTCCTCTTCCTGAGACGTCCTCGGATCCCTCGCCACGCTGGACCTTCCGCTGACTCGCCGGCAGATTCGCCCCCGGCGCTGCCTAGTTTAGCTTCAGGTTTTGGAGGGATGGTGTCGTCGAGGTGCGGCCCTATGGGGTTCCCCTCTTCAGAGGTTTTTCCGGATCCAGTCTTACGCCTGGGGATAATTCTATGTTAAGGAATCTGCCGCTAGAATTGTCTCTACCAGATACATCGTTACCGAAGGTAAGTAACTTTTACATTTGTTCTGTAAGCCTTCTCATGTAATTGATGATATTTTTACTTTTACTTCTTATAAGGTCAAATTGGCACCTGCACCTCGTAGCACCCTACTATTCCTTTGGTAAAGAAGCTTTGCTGAATCAGCTGCTTTGTTCTTGCTGTCATCCGCCTTTCAGCGGATGTTTGGTGAGCCTGTTTTTTCATTAATCTGTAACAAATAGTTTGTTTTCTGGTCGAGACTTTTAGCTGCAGATTCCTTCTCTTTGAATTTTCCTCGGGCGTCAAACTGGATCTGGACATTTTCAAGCAGTACCCCTGTTCATCGGTAGTTGGTGGTGTTCGGCTTGCATCTGCAGCACTCCCGCCGAGTGTGACGTGTGCAGTGCCTATGTAGGCGCCACTCCAGCATGCTGACATCAGTTCTTTTCTGCACCGGTCAGCACAGATTCGTCCAATAAAAAACCTTTGTGGTTCAAGCCATGTGATGCCTGTCACATGAAGAGGTCTGTGACAACCCACACTATGTTTGTTTGCAGTGCTTGTAGCGGGACCATTACTCCAAGACCTGTGAGGGCTGCTGCACCATGACCCCGAAGGTGCTGCAGGAACGATACTGAAGCGCCTCACCATCTGACATCGGACGATACTGTGACGTTCGTGATCCTGGTCATGTGGAAGTTCCCAGGTACACTCACGGAGCTGATCTCGATGCTGTCACTGTCCAAATCGTTGAATAAGTCTCACAAGAAATCAGAGTTGAAGCGTTCCTTAACATCTCCACGCCGGTTCAAGGCTTTGGACGAGGTGCTCAAGGTCTCATTCCTCCACGGAGGCTGTAACTGGGTCTGCTCCACGCTTCCCAGAATTTTGCCCAACTGAAAGAATTCTGTGAAGCCATGCACCTCATATTTGGGTGACCTGACACCTCTGGAGTACCTTAGGGCCCTATGAGTTTGGGAGCGCCCCTACTACATTTCCAACGGCGGGGGTCTGCCCTCAACACTATCAACACTATTTGGGCCCTTTGGATCCTGTACTGGATCCAAAGCGGCCCTGCCCATGAGACCGTGATCTTTCTCAGGGCCCACTCCAGTCTTGTCATTCCTGGCACCGCCAACGCCCTCAATGTGTTGCAGGCTGCATTGTCATACCCGACTCCGATGCAGAGCTGGATGGGCTTCATCTGGTGCCAACCAGTACTTTGCCCTCCGAGTCAGAGCAAGTGCCTTTTTTCTTTGATAGGCTTTGAGAGGGAGGTGATCGTGAGGGGTCTGAGGACCCTTATAGATACCATAATCCCCTTGAGGAACCAGAGGACAAGTAGTATGAGGAACTGGCGGATAGCACTGGTTTGGACACCTCAGCAGACACTGGCTTGGTCTCACCTCCCATCATGCCTACAGAGGAGTAAGTCTCTTTTCACTAGTGATGAGGACAGTGGCTAACCTTTACTCCCGTTCAATGAATCCCTTACAGATGTTCCCCTAGGGCCTCAGTCCAAGCCCTGCACAGGGGCTTCTGTACACTGTACAATTGCCCTTTGTCATCACCCCACCCCTCGGAATACCAGTGTCCAGACCCAGCACCAAACCCCGGGGAGCTTGGTGGTTCAAGCCTTTGCCAGCCATGTTAACCCTGACATGTTCACTAACACTCCACCGGATACGAAATATTATTACCTTTGGCTAGAGGGGGTTCTCTGCTGCCAGCCTAGTACAGCGGTCAGGGAAAACTGCATGCTGTTTGGGCTGATACACCCACCTTATGTGAGATTTGTTTGCACAAGTGCAGCCTATGGCATTTGGAAGAGGAGCAAGCCATACATCACCAATTGCAGAAGGGGCAAGATGCAGCAAAGTTCACCATTTGATTAGGGCTGGAGAGGATTGAGTCACTAGGTAGAGCGATTGCCTCAGTGGCATTTAGGCGCCATGCCTAGTTGAAAGCCATTGGATTTTCACGGGATGTCTAACTTCCCTTATGGACATACCCTTTGATGGCTCCCACCTTTTTGGCAAAAAAGGCACATTCAGGGCTGGAGCTCTTTAAGGACAACAGAGCTATTGCCAGGTCCATAGTTTTATCCATGGCTCCTCGCAAACCTAGTCTGCCTTTCGTCCTTTCCGTGGCAATGAGTGGGGCTACCAACTGCTTTCTTTTCCACCCAGCCACCAAGTTCAACAGGCAACCTTTTCTTGGTTGTGGACGCAGTTCCCACAGACCACATGGCCTACCAGCCAGAGGTTAGCCAAATCCACCATCCACCTGGCAGCCTCAGTACCCCTTTAATGTGCCCTTATACCAGCTTGACCACACAGTGGGGGAGCAGAATCCACCAATACCTGCCCCACTGGCAGTCCATAACTTTGCAAATCATTCTGAGGGGCGTCTCCATCCTCTTTCTGGAAACACCCCCCACCCATGCCACCCACTTGCGACCGGCTGATGGACGACCATCTCAACTTGTTCCATCAGGAAGTGTCGGCCTTTTTGACCATAGGCACCATTAAGAGAGTGTCGACGTCAGAAGTAGGTTTTGGTCTCTACTTTGTTTCCAAAGGGGATGGAGGTCTCCATCCTATTCTAGACCTGTGCCTTCTTAGCTTCTTCCTGAGGACAGAAACGATGCTCGCATTAGTTCAGGTCCCATTTGCCCTGGAGACTCGACTGTTGAGTTGGATTTGCAGAATAGAAATTTCCACATCCCCGTCCTGCCTGCCATCCAGCATTATCTGCGGTTCACGGTGAGCAAAGAACACTTCCCGTTCGCTGTGCTTCCCTTTTGCCTTACCAGTACCAAGGTGATGGTAGTGGTTGCAGCACATCTGAGGAGGTCACAGGTTCCAGTCTTCTCCTACCTCTCCTATCCCAACTGCAGATTATGGCAGAAATCCTGCATTTACTGGGGTTCACTGTCAATGTGCTGAAATCACACCTGACTCCCTATAAGGCACTCCTTTTCATCTGAGCTGTTCTGGACCCAGTGCATTTTCTGGCCTATCCTCCTAAACGGCGAGTCCAGTATATTCAGGCTATGATTCCAATATTTCAGCCTTTATCCTGGATTTTGTTGAGACTGACTCCGAGGCTGTTAACCTCCTTTATCCTGCTAATAACACATGCCCATTGACGTATGCGGGCTCTGCAATGGGATCTGAAGTTCTAGTCGGCACAGCATTAGAGGAATCTCTACGATCTTGTCCAGATCTAAGAGGGTACTTCAAAACATCTGTAGTGGTGACCAACTGCGGTTGGGACTTCTCTCCCTACCCCAACCAGAGCTGACTGTGGTGACCGATTCTTCACTTCTGGGCTGGGGCAGCTACATGGGAGAGGTGGAGGTCACAGGCATCTTGTCTCAGGCTCCACAGCAACTTGTTGGAGCTCCTTCTGATCCATTGAAAGCCTTTCTTCCTTCGATCAGGGGGAAGGCTGGTGCATGTGTTAAGGTAGAAGACCACCGTCATGTGGTGGTGCAACAAGCAGGGCGTGGTGAAGTCTTGGACCCTCCATCAAGAGGACCTGCATCTCTCGACGTGGCTGGAACATCATGGCATTTCCCTGGTGATTCAACATCTGGCGTGCTCTTTGTATGACAGAGTGGACAAACTCAGCAGCTGATGCCTGGCAGATCACAAATGACATCTCCATCCAGAGGTGGTGCCATTTCTCTTTCAAGAGTGGAGAAAGCCTTGGATAGATCTTTTTTGCCTCAGCAGAGATCCCTAAATGTCAACAATTCTGTACGCTGGAATTTCCAGGGTGGCTCTCACTCGGCGATGCCTTTTGCATAGGTCTGCCAATAAGGCTCTCCCTTCGGGAGGATCTTCTGTTGCAGCAGCAGGGTTAGAGACCTGCACCCAACCCTGCTCACCCTCCTTCTTGCGTGGAGATTGATCAGTGACAGTTGACAGCTTTTGACCTTCCTCCCAAAGTCTGGCAGCCAGGTGTCCCCTCTCCAAGACATTACATGCCTGTTGTTGGGCAACATTTGAAGCATGGTGTACAACCAAGGACATGAACCCTCTTTCTGCATGCCTGTACCAGGCTTTACTGTTTGTACTTACTTTGGCCCAGCTGGGCTCTGCTCTGGGCACTCTTAAAGTTGCTTATCAGCCATCTTGGCTTTCCTGTGGTTGCTGAATGACGCCACCTACAGGCGTAGGGGTATTGCTCAAAAATGTCCGGATTCAGTCTGACCCCTGGGGATGATTCTAACATAAGGTATTAGTGGTTAAATAGGGTCTCTACCATATAAGGTGTTACCAAAGGGAAGTAACTTGTTCATTTTGTTGTTTCCTGATGGAGAAATTAATAGGTATCACCAGGATTACAGAAGCACAGGAGATTATGTACGTGTATTATCTGCAAGGTTTGTCACCTTTCTTACCACCCATGCCAGACTAGGCGTTTTCTTTTTTTGCTGCCCTTCATACTTCTTTCTGTGTGCTGTTTTAGCTCCCTTTCCACTTGTTAGGATTCTTTTATCTTTCCAGATGTTTGTCCTTTGGTTATTTTTCTCTTGCATATGAAGTAGTGTTTTGGGAAAATCTCATCCTTATTCGAGGTGTTAATATCTGACACCTTAATGTTTCTAGTTGGACAGTGGAGTGGACACCTTCACGTGGTGATGTCTTACAACTTCATACATTTTTTGAATGCAGTGGGACTCTCTCTTTATCTAGGTTTATCACATCTTTTAACTATTAAAACACAAGATGATGGACGGAATGTTGCTCAATGGCAAAACATTCACCCCCAGTCACAGTTCTGGGAATAATCCATCTTTGTTTTGCTCACCAAGCCACCCCAGTTCAGACATGGCCATATGCAAATCAGTCTTGACCCTGTGCCTCATGGGAACAGTCCAGACCGAACTGCCAAGCCATGTCTTCCCTGGACCGGAATCAAGGACCTAGGACTGGTTTCTGACTATCAGCCGTCTTCAGCCAGGATAGCTTGACTCCAGTGGCGTAGTGAACTCGGGACCCACGTCTGGGCATACCCTTCCCACATAGGGTGAACAGCAAACACACAAGATGATGGACGGAATGTTGCTCAATGGCAAAACATTCACCCCCAGTCACAGATCTGGGTTTAATCCATCGTTATTTTGCTCACCAAGCCACCCCAGTTCAGACATGGCCATATGCAAATCAGTCTTCACCCTGTGCCTCATGGGAACA
The DNA here is from genome assembly GCF_964263255.1 of Lissotriton vulgaris. Classification (NCBI taxonomy): domain Eukaryota; kingdom Metazoa; phylum Chordata; class Amphibia; order Caudata; family Salamandridae; genus Lissotriton; species Lissotriton vulgaris. The sequence goes on from NC_141695.1 coordinate 1,170,828,947, forward strand.
GGCCAGACCGAACTGCCAAGATGCAAAATAATGCAAATGTTATCATTCATTTTTTACAATCTATTTACTTATAAATAACAGTATTTTTAAATTTCTTCGTATTTTTACTAAAGTATAAACCTCAGCGCCTGTTTATGAATAGTTCATATTTAATGTTTTAAGCACTTGTTTCGATCTCAAGTTGTAAATCACTGAGCATAGCAAGCCTGAAAACTGCTCCAGTTCTGTAGGCTTTCATTAGTTCCTTTGCACTGCACACTTCTGTTATCAAAACTGACCCAAGTCAGTGACGTGAAATAGGGATAGCCAAACGCCCTAGAACACACACCACACTAAATGCCTTGTATCTGCTATCTCCGTCTCCCAGTGTAACTGTGTGGGCTTGATAAGTCCTTGGGGCTATCTGTACAGGAGGGGCACAGTACCTAGTGTTTGTTTGAACATACTAAAGGGAACTGAAGCAGTCTGGGGGACCACAAACCCCTTTTTAAAGACACACAAAGTACTCTGTACCATACTCATTTATTCAGTGCCCCCAGTAGCAACAGTTTAAAATAATATATGGTTCACTCACACATGAAGAAACCAGTTCTCTTCCTCTGGCTCACGTGCCCTAATGGTTCACTCACTAGATAGGTATGTTCCATATTATCCCAAATCAAGGGCAAGGACACTTCAAAGCTCTTTGAATGAGTCCGTCCCAGAGGGGTCCTGCACAGCTACTCTGGATAACAAATAACAACGCACCGCTTGTTATGCGAGCCGGTGTACTTAGTTTAGTTCATGTCGCTTGTAGGTCCTCCTGTGTGTCTTGCTTGTATGAAAGTTCCCAGACTGGGAAATTAAGTAAAAGGATATGACGGTGGGTGAAGGTCTATGTGAGAAGAAACTCTCATCTAGAAGTATACACTTTCTGACAGTCCTTTAACATGTCTTGAGGTAGGCAACCCTTAGTTCAAACTCGGTGGGCCCTCTTACTGTTTACTAAGCAACTGCTGGTCGGGCAACTCCTGGCTCCTCTGGACCTTCACCTGTGAACAAGCATTTGCAATGCAATAGGTCTCGCATTAGAAAGTTTGAGCTATTGGTATTGTAAATGACAATTTTTTTATTTGTGTTGGTTTTGAAAATAGCAAAATTAATAATCCTGATTGTGGAGGACGGCCGCGGAAGTGACCACTTTGGAGTCATTGAATACTCGGGAGCAGAGCTTCGTCAAATGCCAAGACGGCCGAGACGGACATTAAAGGTCCAGACGTCGGGACCGACAAGGAGGCGCAGTGGAGGGCAGGAGGATGTAGGCGACTGGCCCCATTGCTCTACATGATACTTAGCAAGCGGCCCTTCCCAGCACTGAAAATCGGTCACAACATAAACGGCTACACCCTGCCTGATTCCAAAATCGCGCCTAAGGAAGGACAAAACACATACTGATGGCGTAAAATAGCAGAACTGACCACGAAGAGCGGCGGCGGACGGGAGGAGGAAGGCGCCTCACCCCATTGCCCTGCCTGGTGTATTTCAAAGCAGCCCCCAGCACTACCAATCGATCATGAAAGGGGCCCCAGGATGCCTGACCCCAACATGGCTGACAATGATGACCTCTATCTCTCTGTTTGACTTTTGATTTCTCTACCCCTCCAGTATTATGCTTGACTTCAAGAGGACCTTCCACATTTCTTTTCGGTCTATGGCTCCCCCTCTTGCCTCCTTGCTCTAATGCAGGAATTGAATGCTGGTCCTGGTGCTTCTCCACGCCTTTCAGGACCTGGGTTGCGCGGGCCTGGGGGCTGTTGGCTGTGCTGAGATGCACAGAAACGCCCCTGGGGGGGCGAAGGATTCGCGCATGATCAGGAAACGTGAAGGGCCCGCTGCTAGTGGTAGTCTGAATTAAAAATCCACCCGCCGACACCCGAGGGAAGAATGGATGCAACTACAGGAAAGCTGTTTTTTCCTTCATTTTCATTGGCCTATATGGTAGCCCCAGCGCCCTCTCTGGCTTGTTTCTATGCCCTCCCCACCACCTTCTTCTTTTACTTCTATCCTCGTAGCCTGTGTTACTATTCTAAACTGTTTTCCCCTATCGTTGAGACCTGAGCAACATGGCTGATGTCCGATGGAGTTGCTAGACAACTAATGAGGAGATTGGCCCTGTTTTCCCCCTCGACCGTCACCTACCCAGCCGGACATCGGACACGGTTCTTCCTTGTCTCCCGCTATGGCTCCTTCCTCCCCTCCTTTCCTTTCTCTCAACCTAGTTGTTTGTTTTACTTTACCTTACTACGCTATTTTAACTGTTGCAATTTATAACTCAATGCTTCCTCTGTTCTAGCGCTCTGATACCTACGGGTAAAGCCAGCGCTTTTTAAACCTTTTGATGTACCTTCTAATGCAACGTTTCCCCTGGTTTTGCGCTCTGATACCTCCGGGTCTAGATAGCGCTATATAACCTTTGCAAATCAAATAATCTAAAACTGTTTTTTATTCTCAATGCTGAGACCTGAGCAACATGGCTGATGACCGGTGGAGCTGCTTGACAGCTAATGAGGAGATGGGCCCTGGTTTCCCCCTTGACCGTCACCTACCCAGTCGGACATTGGACATTGTTCTTCCTTGTGTCCCCGCTATTACTCCTTCCTCCCCCCTCCTTCGAATTATTGAAACATTGTTTATGTGTACTGTACTTTACTATGCTTGTTAACTGATGTAACCTGTAACGCAACGATTCTAAATGTAAAGCGCTCTGATACCCTTTTGGGTCAAGTTCGCACTATATAAAACTTTATAAATAAATAAATGTCTTCCCTGGACCGGATTCAAGCATCCTAGGACTGGTTTCTGGCTATCATCCGTCTTCAGCCAGGATATCTTGACTCCAGTGGCGTAGAGAGCACAGGACCCACGTCTGGGCCTACCCTTCCCACATAGGGTGAACTGCATACATACAGATCTGTGACTGGGGTGAATGTTTTGCCATTATGCAACATTCCGTCTATCATCTTGTGTGTTTTGCTGTTCACCCTATGTGGGAAGGGTATGCCCAGACATAGTCCTGTACTCACTACGCCACTGGAGTCGAGCTATCCTGGCTGAAGACGGCTGATAGCCAGAAACTGGTCCTAAGATGCTTGATTCCGGCCCAGGGAAGACATGGCTTGGCAGTTCGGGCTGGACTGTTCCCAAGAGGCACAGGGCCAAGACTGATTTGCATATGGCTATGTCTGAACTGGTGTGGCTTGGTGAGCAAAATAACGATGAATTAAACCCAGATCTGTGACAGGGGGTGAATGTTTTGCCATTGTGCAACATTCCGTCCATCATCTTGTGTGTTTTGCTGAACATCTTTTAACTATGGCAGGAAACCTGGTTTTAAGGTTATTTGCTGTACTTTCGTTGCTTTGTTGGTCACCTTCCTCTTTCTCTCTGGTGTAGTAGTGGACACTACCATTCTTTAAGTGGCAATTGGTGTTAAACTCTTTATCTTTGGGATTGTGTGCCATTAACACATTCCTCCTTCCCTTAGTAGTGGTGTTGCACCAAAGTATCATTCTTCTTGTGCAGTGGTGTTGGACAACCTTATTATTTCTTGTTCTTCTAATATGTTGGCATCCTCCACCATTCTTCTAAGCATGCTGTTAGGCTTCTACCCCCTTCATTCCTGTTTGGTGGTTGTTTGGAGTAACTCAATTATTTCTGTTGTATGTGGTGTATCCTTACTCCTTAGTGATGGTGTTTGACACTTTCAGCCATCTTTTTGTGCGCCGGTGTTGGTACCATCTTTAATATGTGATTGGGTAGCTTACTTTCATCATTCTATTCTGCTTATCTTTTTTCTTAGTTGGTGTTATGCATCTTCATCTTATACTGTGGTGTTTGGGACTTTCCTTCCCCTTCAGGAGCACTGATTTGGTTCATGTTCTCCCTTCCTGTTGTGCTGTGGTGTTTGACATTTCAACCTTTTTGTGGTGACATTATGCACATTTATTCTCTGGTGTGTGGGATCATAATGATCCTTCTTCATGAGTGCTGATGCTGGTCACCATAATCGTTCGTAGAATCCAGATTGATATTTTGGAAAATACTAGGCTAAAGTTCTATACTTTTTTTCTCTTTTTCTTCCTCTGCCCAGGTATTGATTAGGTTTTGAAAAAATTATAAAAAACAAACTCATTCATGGGTGTCAATTCACCAAAATGCCTGGGGTAGCAGAAGTGATGCCACATAACCACTCTTTGACTGAATGATATCACAGGAAGTGACATGATGTGGGGTCTTTGGCATAGAATCCTCTGAGGAAGGGATAGCACACCTTATAACATTGAAAGCACCCCGATTACACTAATTATTTTCCACGTGTTGCCAATAATGAAAATCTGCAACATATTGTTTAAAAATTTGTATTTTTTTGTATTTACATTTTTTTTTTAATTCTGGATAGTACGTATTGGACTGCTCTTGTGTTTTTTAGGGAGTAAAGGGTTTAATAACCTCAGGTCACAGCCGGCGCTGCAGAAAATAAACATTACACATCCCAGCACAATTCTTTTTTTTTATATTGTCTTTGCCAACCCTGAGGGTTTCAAAGACAATGCCATTGCTGACAAAGAGCTAGCCAAGGTTTGAGGCTGCGATACCTAAATGTATCCATGAACTTACTTTACATCGTTTTAGACCGTCATCACTTTATAGTTAATTGCATTTCAGTATACTTATATAAAGTCTCTCCTTACTTTGCAGTTTTTTATCAATGAAACGTAACAGGCTCTTATAGCATAAAACCATCATGTTCCCAATCCATTATTAATCTGATTTAGAACTATCTCTAATGCATTTAAAATGGTTGCCGCAACATGACAGCCCGGTCTCGCCATCTACCCTTCCTATTCATTCCCAGCAGTGAGAATTACCAAAGCGGTTATATAAACTACAAATTGATGTTACGTTTTATCGATTAAGGGCAATGTCTTCCAAAGTGAAAGGATGCTGACAACCAGAAAAAGTCTTTTAAATGATGATTTGCTATTAATATATCCGTCAAAATAATAATCGAAAGCCTTAACCAGCACCGCTTTTTCAGCTAACCTGTGAGGATTATAATGACCTTTTGACAAAATTACTTTCAGTGCATAACAATGTAGAAGAACCAGTGAAGTCTCCCGCATTGTATGCTGTTCATAATCTCCCCCAGCATAACACTGGAGTAGTGCTAGCACTGTCTTCCCGGGCATGTCGAAACGGATACCGACTTTGCCACATGAAGACACAGCCTTATTTGTCGTTTCCAAGGCCTACTTGTTGCCAGTCTGACATGGATTCTAATTTGACGCAATGGAAATGGATTCATATCATCCACAAATGCAATATTGATAAGTTTTCTGGCATCAAGAATTGTTCACGTGAAATATCTTAGATACTTGAATATTGACAATGCGCCAAATCCACCTGAGGCTCTGTGTATCCCTATTGACATTCAGCCTCGACAACATTATTTTCATTCCCACTTTGGGACTGACTCTAATAATGATTATGACCCGAGTGATGCTTTCGCTCAGTCCTATCAAGATGACAGTTAGCACAAGGACTTAAAGGAGGCCAGTGGCCTTGATACCTCTCCGGAGACAAGTCTGTTTACTCCACCCAGTCCAGTCCCAGAAGAATCAGCCTTCTATGCCATTGTAATGCGTAGGGCATTAGAAGTACTTGACCTCCAGTGCCCCACTTTGAAGTTGAAAACTAATGTCTTGATGAAAGTCCTCTAACTGTGGCAAACGTCTTCCAAGCCGATTCTTCCCTTTAATGAGTCACTGATGGATACTTTATTTGGGGATTGGACTATACCTTGCTCTGTCCTCCCATTCAATAGACAAATTGCCAGGCATCATCGCCCTGCTACTTCCAACCTGGCCTTTCTTTCACAGCACCCCTCTCCAGAAAGCCTAGTGGTGCAGACTTCTAATCCCAACACATTTCATCACTATTCCCCCTGATGGGATCTCCGTGAGTGGAAACGTTCAGCAAATGTGTTTTTCTTCTACCAGCTTGGCCCTCTGATATGTTAAAGCCAGTTGTTTGTTGAGACGATACTCACACATTCTTTGGGACTCAGTGGCACAAGTCCTTCCTGGTGTGCTTAAAGACCTATACCCTGTCCTGTGTGATCCAAGATGGTCATTTTGCTGCCATATTCCTGAAGAACAAGTTACTTACCTTCGGTAACGATATATCTGTAAGAAACAGTAGTTAGTATTAGATTCCTTACCTTAGAATATACCCAGGCGTCAGACTGGATTCGGAATTTTTTGCATAGCAGTACCCTTGCGCGTCGTTAGGCGTCGTCTGCGGCTCCTCGTCCGTCTTGGGCGCCGTGATGACCTCGTCCGAGAACTTAGACGCCGCCTCCGCATGCTGACGTCAGTTCTTAGACACAGCTTTTCCGCGCCAGAAACGCAGAGCCATGTTAAAAACCAACACTGGTGCCATTGAAACTAGGGCCCTGAAAGGGGATGACCTTAACCCTAGATATCGGTTCGCAGAACGGGGAGGATGGGTGGGGCGGTGAGGAATCTAATACTAACTACTGTTTCTTACAGATATATCGTTACCGAAGGTAAGTAACTTGTTCATCTGAAAGAAACAGGTTAGTATTAGATTCCTTACCTTAGAATAGGTACCCCAGCAATACCAACCCCGGTGGTGGGTCTGCGAACCAATAATCACACCAGAAAGTCCTGGAGGACGGAACGGCCAAAGAAACCATTCCTCCGGACTTGGCTGTCCAGGCAGTAGTGTCTTGCAAACGTGTGCAGCGAGGCCCACGTAGCTGCCTGACAAATGTCCTGCAAGGGGACTCCCCGACCCTGGGCAGTAGTAGCCGCCGTAACCCCAAGTAGAATGGGCCCTCACCCCAACAGGAGGTTCCTTCTTAGCCAAGGAGTAGCATGCCTTGATACACAACACGACCCACCGAGAGATGGTCCGCTTGTGTACCGCCCGTCCCTTCTTAGCGCCCACGTAACCAACAAAGAGTTGGTCATCCACCCGGAACTGGCGAGTGCGATCGTGATAAAACGAGAGGGCACGTTTTGGGTCTAGTCGGTGTAGCCGCTCTGAGGGATGCAGAGGCGGAAAGAATGTGGGAAAATTGATAGACTGCCCGATGTGGAAGGCAGTGACAACCTTGGGCAGGAAAGAGGGTCTAGTCCGCAACACACCTTGCCCGGATGGACAGAAAGGAAAGGAGGTTTGGGGGAAAGAGCCTGGAGCTCACTCACTCTCCTGGCAGAGGTGATGGCAACCAGGAAAGCAGTCTTCAGAGTAAGAAGGCGGAGAGGACAGTTGGGAAGTGGCTCAAAGGGAGCGCACATCAGATAACTAAGAACCAGGTTCAAGTCCCACTGAGGCATCGCAAATGGAACAGGTGGAAACGTGTGTGTGATGCCCTTCAGAAAACAAGTTACAATAGGGGACTTGAACAAAGATGGTTGATCAGGGCAGAAAGGTAGCCCATGATAGTGCCCAGAGCAGAGCCCTGCTGGGCAAGAGAAAGAAGGAAGAGAAGAACCTCAGAAAGAGGGGCAGAGAGAGGATCCACAGCCTTTGCTGTGCACCATGCCACAAATCTGTTCCACCTGCAGGCGTATACCGACTTTGTGGAGGGACGCCAGACTGCCAGAATTATTTTACAGACTTCAGGAGGCAAGTCAAATGGCCTCAACTGTCGCCGCTCAAACTCCAAGCATGGAGTTGGAGACTGGACAGGTTCGGGTGGAGGACCGTCCCCTGCTGCTTCGATAGAAGGGCCTCCTGAAGAGGCAGACGAACTGGGGGATCGACAGACACACTGAGTAGCTCGGGATACCAGGACCTTCGTGCCCAGTCCAGAGCCACAAGGATGACTTGGGCCCGGTCGCGTTTGATCTTCATCTGAAAGAGACACGTTAGTGATAGATTCCTTACCTTAGAATAGATTCCTTACCTTAGAATATCCCCAGGCGTCAGACTGGATCCGGAAACTTTTGTGTAGCAGTACCCTTGCGCGTCGGTAGGCGTCGTCTGCGGCTCCGCGTCCGTAGTCGGTGTCGTGGGCACTGTGATGACGTCGTCGGAGTACTTAGACGCCGCCTCCGCGTGATGACGTCAGTTCTTCTTTTTTCCGCGCCAGCCAGCGCAGATCTGGAAAGAGCAGTTACCCTAGTCAATTTTTGACTAAGTCTTTTGGTGATCTTTTGATCCAATTCGAAGTCTGTACGACTCCGACAGTGCCTGTAGGGATGCCCGGCCTCAAGCATTGCGACGAGTGCAACCGTACCATGTCGGTCACGGATCCCCACCGCCTGTGCCTGACGTGTTTGGGCGTCGACCATGACGACGAGGCCTGCCCCGACTGTCGGGCCCTTTCGAGGAAGGCCAGGCGGGAGCGGTCCCGCAGGCAGCTCGAACTCCGGCAGTCGGCCCCGCGACGTCTGAGGTCCCGGTCCCACGGGAGGTCGAGGGACAGGTCGCGGGGACGGACCGTCAAAGCTCCGGGAGTCGGCACCACTCCTCCGGGTCCAAGTCGTCAGGTAAGAAGCATAAGAAGTCGAAGAGACATCATCGCTCTTCTGACTCCCCCCGACGCTCGCACGATGCGGCCGGGGGTTCGGGTGACACAACCCACGCGGCTCCTCGGGAGTTGCGGGCGCCGCGTCCGGCCCGATACCCTCCGGTCCCCAGGCTGAACGTGACGCCGGAGGAGATTGAGCGCTTCCTCATGGCCATGAGGTCCCTTTCTCCTCTGACGGGTTCCGCGGCGCCTTCGGGCCCAGCGAACCCGTCTGGGGGCCCTAGTTGGTCGGGGGCTTCGACCCCGACGCCGTTGGGTGCTTCAGCCCCAACGCCGGCGGCGCCTTCGGGCCCGGCGCCGCAGGGCCCCACGATCCCGACACCGCCGGTGCCCTCGGGCCCGGCGGCGCAGAGTTCAGCGGCACCGGCGCCCTCGGGCCCGGTGCCGCTGGACCTTCATCGGGCTCTGGATCGTCACCGGTGGACCTTACGACCCCCCCGGCGTCGGTCCGTGTGGTGTCCCCTCCGGCGCCGTCCTTGGGCGGCGCCGTCCCCGATGCCACCTTTCACTCGGTTCCGACGTCGGGACGGCGCCGACGCCGTTTAGAGATTTTAGCTTCTAAGAGCCGACCTCATACAATTACGACCCTGAATCTCAGGATATGAGGGATGAGGAGGATTGGGAGGGGTCTGAGGACCCTCTGACCAGGGAGTGTCAGTCTAACATGGACTGGGCAGGAGACCTTGGGGAGGCCAGTGGCCTGGACACCACTCCAGACACTGGATTTGTCTCTGCTCCTACCGTGGCTTCGGAGGAGGGAGCTACCTATGGTGTGGTGTTGACGAGGGCTGCCAAGGCCTTGGGCCTTGAGCTCCCCGTCGCGGCCGTGAGGACTAACCTCCTCACTGAGGTCCTTAAGCCGCAGTCATGCTCCATGGAGCCTCTGCTGCGGTTTAATGAGGCCTTGACGGACGTTCTTTGGGCACATGGTCCAGGCCCGCTACGGGTTCGCCCGTAGATAGGAACGTCACCGCCCGGCTCCGGGCGACCCATGTTTCCTATCCTCCCACCCCACCCCTGAGAGTCTGGTCATCCAGGCCTCTAATTCCCAGACCGCATTCCCGTTGGCCCCGCCGGACAGGGAATCCAAGAGGTACGAGAACTACGGCAAGAAGATCTTCTCGTCCCTTAGTTTGGGACTGCGGTCTTCCAACACCGCTTGCCTCTTGGGCCGCTACACCCACTCTCTGTGGGAGACGGTGGCGGAAGTGCTGCCAGATTGCCCGTTGGAGGTACGGGCCAAACTCGGCCAAGCCCTTGTGGAGGGCCGGGACTCAGCCAAGTATTCCATCAGGTGTGGGCTGGATACTACTGACTCGCTGGGCAGAGCGATGGCTACGACGGTGGCGGTAAGACGCCACGCCTGGCTGAGATCCGCTAATTTTTCGGCAGACGTCCAAAACACTCTTATGGACATGCCGTTCGATGGCCGTCGCCTCTTTGGCGACAAGGCAGACCGCGCGCTTGAGTGTTTTAAGGACTCCAGGGCCAGTGGGCCCAGCATCAGGGCAACCTGTCCGACCATGTCCTGATCTCAGAGGGCACTGCGAGAGAGCTGCAGTGGTGGCTCACGGACCGCGATTGGGTCAACGGCAGATCCCTCTCCCTTCCCCAACCGGAGCACGTAGTTGTGACGGACGCGTCCCTCCAGGGCTGGGGAGGCCACTTGGGAGAGGCGGAGATCAGAGGACTCTGGTCTCCGGCGGAGTCCCGGCTCCATATCAATCTGTTGGAGCTGCGGGCGATTCGTCTGGCACTGAAGGCATTCCTCCCGTCTGTCCGAGGGAGTGCAGTGCAAGTGTTCACGGACAACACCACCGCCATGTGGTACTGCAACAAACAGGGCGGAGTGGGGTCGTGGACCCTTTGCCAGGAGGCTCTGCGCCTCTGGCAATGGCTGGAACATCAGGGCGTGACTCTGATGGTTCAACACCTGGCAGGTTCTCTGAACGCCAGGGCGGGCGAACTCAGCCGTCGGTGCTCGATGGATCACGAATGGCGTCTGAACTCGGGCGTGGCGCAAGGCCTCTTTCTGCGATGGGGAGAGCCTTGGTTAGATCTATTCGCCACCGAAGAAAACGCGCAATGTCATCAGTTCTGCGCGTTGGAATTTCCAAGGCGGCACTCGCTCGGAGACGCTTTTCGTCGCGAGTGGAGCTGCGGTCTGTTGTACGCCTTTCCGCCTATACCACTTCTGCCCAGAGTGCTGAAAAAGATCAAGCACGACCGGGCACAAGTCATCCTTGTGGCTCCGGACTGGGCACGAAGGTACTGGTATCCCGAGCTACTCAGTATGTCAGTCGATCCCCCGGTTCGTCTGCCTCTTCAGGAGGACCTGCAGCAGCAGGGGACGGTCCTCCACCCGAACCTGTCCAGTCTCCACCTCCATGCTTGGAGATTGAGCGGCGACAGTTGAGGCTATTTGACTTGCCTCCTGAAGTCTGTAACATCATTCTGGCAGCTAGGCGTCCCTCCACAAAGTCAGTATACGCCTGCAGGTGGAACAGATTTGTGGCATGGTGCACAGCAAAGGCTGTGGATCCCCTCAATGCCCCTCTTTCGGAGGTTCTCCTCTTTCTTCTCTCTCTTGCCCAGCAGGGCTCTGCTCTGGGCACTGTCAAGGGCTATCTTTCAGCTCTTTCAGCCTTTCTGAGGCTGCCTGACCAACCTTCTTTGTTCAAGTCCCCTATTGTTAATCGATTCCTGAAGGGCATCACTCATACCTTTCCTCCTGTTCCCTTCGTGATGCCTCAGTGGGACTTGAACCTGGTTCTTACGTTTCTGATGTGTGCTCCCTTTGAGCCACTTCACAACTGTCCTCTTCGCCTTTTTTCTTTGAAGTCTGCCTTCCTTTGTAGCCATCACCTCTGCCAGGAGAGTGAGTGAGCTCCAGGCTCTGTCTTGTAAGCCTCCTTTCCTTTCAGTCCATCCGGACAAGGTTGTATTACGGACAAGGCCCTCCTTCCTACCCAAGGTAGTCACGGCCTTCCACATTGGGCAATCCATCACGTTGCCCACCTTCTTTCCGCCTCAGCACCCCTCGAGAGAGGAGGAGAGGCTCCACCGTCTGGACCCAAAACGTGCGCTCTCATTTTATCTGAATCGCACACAACAGTTCCGGGTGGATGATCAACTCTTTGTTGGGTACGCAGGCGCTAAGAAAGGGAAAGCAGTGCACAAGCGGACCATCTCCAGGTGGATTATCTTGTGCATCCAGGCGTGTTACTCCTTGGCTAAGAAGGAACCCCCTGTTGGGCTGCGGGCTCATTCCACTCGAGCCACGGCCACTACAACTGCCTTGGGCCGAGGTGTGCCTTTGCAGGACATTTGCCAGGCTGCTACGTGGGCCTCGCTGCACACGTTTGCAAGGCACTATTGCCTGGACAGTCCGGTCCGGACGGACGGCTACTTTGGCCGTTCCATCCTCCAGGACTTTCTGGTGTGATTATTGGTTCGCAGACCCACCACCACGGGGATGGTATTGCTAGGGTATCTATTATTAATATTATATTATTATCATTATTATTATTATAATTACATTTATTAAGCGTGCAGCTACCCGGAGGTTTCCCGGCGCTAATTCTATTCTAAGGTAAGGAATCTATCACTAACATGTCTCTTTCAGATGCACAAGTTACTACTTGTGTAACAATATATCTGTAAGAGACATTAGTTATGATAGATTCCTTACCGACCCACCCATCCTCCCCGTTCTGCGAACCGATATCTAGGGTTAAGGTCATCCCCTTTCAGGGCCCTAGTTTCAATGGCACCAGTGTTGTTTTTTGTCATGGCTCTGCGCTTCTGGCGCGGAAAAGCTGTGGCTAAGAACTGACGTCAGCACGCGGAGGCGGCGTCTAAGTACTCCGACGACGTCATCACGGCGCCCACGACGCTGGACGCGGAGCCGCAGACATTGCCTACCGATGCGGAAGGGTACTGCTACGCAAAAGTTTCCTGATCCAGTCTGACTCCTGGGGATATTCTAAGGTAAGGAATCTATTCTAAGGTAAGGAATCTATCACTAACTAATGTCTCTTACAGATATATCGTTACACAAGTAGTAACTTGTGCTTCAGCACTCTGGGCAGAAGTGGTGTAGGCGGAAAGGCATACAACAGACCGCAACTCCATCAGTGACGAAAAGCGTCTCCGAGCGAGTGCCGACTTGGAAATTCCAACGAGCAGAACTGATGACATTGCATGTTCTCTTCGGTGGCGAATAGATATAACCAAGGCTCTCCCCACTGCAGAAAGAGACCTTGCGCCACGTCCGAGTTCAGACGCCATTCGTGATCCATCATGCACCGGCGGCTGAGTTCGTCCACCCTGGCGTTCAGAGAACCTGCTAGATGTTGAACCACCAGAGTCACGCCCTGATGTTCCAGCCACTGCCAGAGGCGCAGAGCCTCCTGGCAGAGGGTCCACGACCCCACTCTGCCTTGTTTGTTGCAGTACCATATGGCGGTGGTGTCTTTGAACACCTGCACTACACTCCCCTGGACAGAGGGGAGGAATGCCTTCAGTGCAAGACGAATCGCCCGCAGCTCAAAAAGGTTGATATGGAGCCGGTACTCCGCCGGAGACCAGAGGCCTTTGATCTCCGCCTCTCCCATGTGGCCTCCCCAGCCCTGGAGGGACGCGTCCGTCACAACTACGTGCTCCGGTTGGGGAAGGGAGAGGGATCTGCCGCTGACCCAATCGCGGTCCGTGAGCCACCACTGCAGCTGTCTCGCAGTGCCCTCCGAGATCAGGACATGGTCGGACAGGTTGCCCTGATGCTGGGCCCACTGAAACTTCAGGTCCCACTGCAGAGCCCGCATCCGCCAACGGGCGTGATGCACCAGAAGGATGCAGAAGCCATCAGACCCAGAAGCAGCAGCGTCAACCTGACCGAGACTCGGGATAAAGGCTGAAAGATCGGAATCAGAGCCTGAATATCCCGAACCCGCTGCTCGGGGGGATAAACCTGAAACTGCGCTTAGTCGAGAACCGCTCCGATGAAGAGGAACTTTTGAGAGGGACACATGTGTGACTTCGGCACATTGATGGAGAACCCCAGCAGGTGCAGGAGGTCCGTCGTCGTCTGGAGGTGGCTGACGACTGTCTGGGGCGAGCCCGACTTCAACAACCAGTTGTCGAGGAAGGGGAAGACTGAAACCCCTAACCTGCGCAGATGAGCTGCGACCACCGCCATCCCTTTCGTGAACACCCGTGGGGCGCTGGTAAGGCCGAAGGGGAGCACGGTAAACTGAAAGTGCTCGTGGCCTACCGCGAACCACAGGTAGAACCGGTGGGCCGGCAGGACGGGGATGTGGAAATAGGCGTCCTGCAAGTCGAACGCTACCATCCAGTCTCCTGGGTCCAGGGCAGCCAAGACCTGAGCCAGTGTCAGCATTTTGAAGTTCTCCTTCCGGAGGAAGCTGTTGACGTTCCGTAGGTCCAAGATAGGGCGTAGGTCCCTTTGCCCTTCTTGGGTACCAGGAAGTAGTGGGAGTAGCAACCACACCCTACTTCTGGCCCAGGAACGCGCTCGATGGCCCCCTTGGCCAAGAGGGCCGTAACTTCCTCCTGCAGAAGCCACAAATGATCCCCCGAAACGCAGTGGTATTTCGGTGGCATGGCTGGAGGGGTTGTCCCGAAGGGGAGGGAGTAACCCCTTCGTACGATTTGCAGCACCCACCTATCCGATGTAACAGTGCGCCAGTGGGAGTGGTGATGGCGAACCCTGCCCCCCACTGTCTCACTTGGGCCTGAAAGCACAGACTAGGAAGGTTTTGAGGCGGATGCTGCGGGGGAAGGTGTGGACTGGCCTCGCCGTTGTCCCCGACCACCTCCACGGCGGTTTCCACGGCCGCCACCGCTTTGTATGTTAGTCTGCGGTGCGTGGCTGGCAGCACGTGTGGGGGCGCCCCTTCCTTGGCCACAAAAGGAGCGAAAGGCACCCATTTGCTGGCGCGGGCCGAGAGGCCCAAGGACTCGGCCGTAGCCCTGGAGTCCTTAAAGCGCTCAAGCGCATGGTCTGCCTTGTCGCTGAAAAGGCGACAGCCATCAAACGGCATGTCCATGAGGGTATTTTGGACATCCGCAGAAAAGTTGGCGGGCCTCAACCAGGCGTGGCGACGAATCGCCACCGTCGTTGCCATCGATCTGCCCAGTGAGTCGGTGGTATCCAGCCCAAACCGGATGTAAAAATGTGCGGGATCTCGACCCTCCCCAAGGGCATGGGCGAGTTTAGCCTTGACCTCCGCCGGGCATTGTGGCAGCACGTCCGCGACCGTGTCCCACAGGGAGTCAGTGTAGCGGCCCAAGAGGCATGCGGTGTTGGAAGATCGCAGTCCCAAACTAAGGGAGGAGAATATCTTCTTTCCATAATTCTCATACCTCTTGGATTCCCGATCAGGTGGAGCCGACGGGAATGTGGTCTGGGAGTTAGAGACCTGGATGACCAGGCTGTCTGGGGTGGGTGGACAGGAAAGAAGGGTCGCCCGGGGGCGGGCCGTGGCGTCTGGCCACGTTCCTATCTACAGGCTGTCCTGTAGCGGGCCTGGACCAAGTGCCCAAAAGAACGTCAGTCAAGGCCTCATTAAACGGCAGCAGAGGCTCAGCCGAGCTTGACTGCGGTTTAAGGACCTCAGTGAGGAGGTTAGTCCTCACGGCCGCGACGGGGAGCTCAAGGGCCAAGGCCTTGGCCGCCCGCGTCAACACCACACTGAAGAATGCTCCCTCCTCCGCAGCCACGGTAGGAGGTGAGACAAAACCAGTGTCTGGCGAAGTGTCCAGACCACTGGCATCCCCAAGAACTGTCCAGTCCTCCTGGGACCGACACTCGCGTGTCAGAGGGTCCTCAGACCCCTCCCAATACTCCTCATCACCCATCCCCTGATAATCAGGGTTGTCATATGATGGGGCCGGTTCATTGAAGTAAAACTCCCCAAGCAGCGCCACTCCGGCGTCGGAACCGGGTCGAGGGAGGCATCGGAGACGGCGCCGTCCGAGGTCGGTGCCGGAGGCGACTCCTGAGGGAACGGCACCGGTGAGGTAGTCAGGTCGACCGGCGACGATACAGATCCAGAAGCGGATCCAGTGGGGCCCTGCGGCATCGGGCCCAAAGGCGCAGGCGGCATCGGGGCCGAAGCACCCGACCCGCTAGGGCCCCCAGACCGGTCCACTGGGCCCGGAGGCGCCGCGGAGCCAGCCGGAGAGTGAGAGACCTCATGGCCATGAGGAAACGCTCGACTTCCTCCGGCGTCGCTTGCTGCCCAGGGACCGGAGGGTATGGGGCAGGTCGCGGCGCCCGCGTCTCCGACGGAGCCGCGTGGGCGGTGTCACCCGAAACCCCGGCCGCGTCGTGGGGAGTCAGAAGAGCGATTACTTCTTGTGCTTACCTGACGACTTCGAGCCTGAGGAGTGATGGCTCTGACCCCGCGACCTGTCCCTCGACCTCCGTCCGGACCGGAACCTCTCGCGGCGCGGTGCCTACTGCCAGAGTTCGAGCCGCTTGCGGGACCGCTCCCGCCTATCTTTCGAAGTCGGGGCCCGGCAGTCGGAGCAGGCCTTGTTGTCGTGATCGACGCCGAGACAGTGGAGGCACCGGCGGTGAGAGTCGGTGACCGACATCAGTCGGTCGCAGTCCCCACAGGGCTTGAAACCTGGCATCCCTACCGGCACCGTTCGGAGTCGAAGACTCGAAAAAGGATCAAAAGAGATCACAAAAAAGTTTAGTCAAAAAGTGACTACGGTACCACTTTTTCCAGATCTGCCCTGCTGGCGCGGAAAAAAGAAGAACTGACGTCAGCGCTCGGAGGCGGCGTTTAAGTACTCCGACGACGTCATCACGGCGCCGACGACGGACGCGGAGTCGCAGACGACGCCTACCGGCGCGCAAGGGTACTGCTGCACAAACATTTCCGGATCCAGTCTGATGCCTAGGGATATTCTAAGGTAAGGAATCTAATACTAACCTGTTTCTTTCAGATTAGTTGTAGCTTGGCCACCTCTGATTCCATCGGGCCTCACCTTAGACACCAGCATTGCCATTCGCTGCCATGTGTGGCTGTGATCAACTGGGTTCTCGGCTTACCCCCAGTCTTCCTTTGTTAACATTCCCTTTCATGGGTCTTGCCTGTGTGGGAAGAAAGCTGATTCCGCTCTTGAACATTTTAAGGAGAGCATGGCTACTGCTCGCTCTCTGGGCCATTTCTGCCCAGCAATCCGCAACAGTTCCACCACTCCTTTAGTGGCTTTTGCCCTATGCACCCATTAGCACTAACCCATCAGCTTCCACAGGGAACCCAGTAGTTTTGCCGTAGAGGCTGTGACGCCCACGGCCCCTGTGGCGAAGGTCAGCGTGCCACCGAGTCTAGCTCTGCAGCCCCAATTTCCAAATCTCTTTTGCGTGCCATGACAGGGACATAGCCACTCGCTGGGAGGCAGAGTTGACCAATTCTCACTGGGAAGGCAAACGACCAGTCTGAGCGGTAGGTGTTACACATTGTTTACAAACGATATGCCTTGCCCTTTCTCTTTTCTCTTCCCCACCTTCCACCAACCCCTCAGCGACTAATGGAGGACCATCACTCCATTTTGAGGCAGAAATTGCAAGCCCTTTTGGCAAAAGTACCTGTCGAGAGAGTGCTGATGTCAGAAGTAGGGTGTGGTGGTTGTTCCAGCTACTTTCTGGTGCTGAGAGGGACAAAGGGTTTTTGGCCTACTCTAGACTTCCGCCCTCTCAACTCTCCTCCTGAAGGAAAAGTTAAAAATACTAATCGTGGCCCAAGTTTTGTCTGCCCTTGATCCTGAAGACTGGATGATGGGGTTGGATCTGCAGGACGCCTTTGTCCATTTTCCCGTCCTGCCGCCCATCAGCGCTACCTACTGTTTGTGGTGAGAGAAGAGCATTTTCAGTTTGCTGTGCTCACCTACTCCTCTTGGATGTTAATAGAAGTAATGGTAGCGGTGGCAGCCACTTTCGGAGATCGGAAATGCCAGTCTTCCCCTACCTGGGAGATTGCCTGTTGCAGGCATGCTTACCCAAGGCAGTCATCAACCACCTCCAGACCACACTTAATCAACGGTCATCTTTAGAGTTCAATATCAATGTGCCAAAGTCACAACTGACTCCCTCTGACGCTCAAAACATCAGAACCATTCTGGACATGGTTTGGTTTTGTGCCTTCCCCCCATGAAAGAGAGTCCAGGACATTCAGGCTATAATCCTGATCTTTCAGCCGCAGTCCTAGATTTCAGGGAGGTAGATTCAGAAGCTTTCGGGAATTATGACATCCTACATCCTGCTGGTCGGGCACACAAGGTGGTCTGTGTGGGCTTTGCAGTGGGATTTGAAATTCCAGGGAAATCATTGATTTTATTTGAAATCCAACATCAAGGGGACCTCTGCGAACATGTTCAGATTTCAGAGGAGACAGTGAAAGACCTACAGTGGTGATTAATGGACTAAGATTGTCGGTGGCAGAACCCTCTCCCTTACCCACCCAGAGCTAACAGTAGTAACCAATGTATTGTTTCTGGGTTGGTTCAGCTAACTGGGAGGAGGTGTAGATCATTGGCCTCTGGTCTCCAGCGGAGTTCCAGCTCCACATCAACATTCTGGAGCTGAGGACCATCGGCTTGGTGTTAAAAGCCTTCCTGCCATCCATCAAAGCGAGGCTGGTCCAAGTGCTCACGAACAACACCACTGCCTTGTGGTACTGCAACAAACAGTACGGGTGGGGTCATGGACACTCTGCCAGGAGGCCTTGCATCTCTGGAAATGGTTAGCCCATCAAGGAGTTTCCCTGGTGGTTATCCACCTGACAGGATCATTGAATGCCCATGAGGACGAGCTCAGCCATCAATGCCTAGTGAATCATTTATGGAGCTACACCAGGAGATGGCACAAGGTCTCTTCTGTGAATAGGGAGAACCTTGCCTTGATCTGTTCCAACTGCTGAGAACATGCAATGTCAGCAGTTCTGAACCTTGGAATTTCCAAGGCATTTCCCTTTCTGAGACCTGTTCCATCTCAATTGGAACTTAAAACTTCTATATGCCTTTCTGCCAATACCACTCCTGCCCCGAGTTCTCAAGATCAAGACAGACCAGGCCCAAGTCACCATAGTAGCTCTGGATTTAGCACAGCAGAGATATAGTGGCGACAGCTAAACATCTTCGACTTTACTCAGCATATGGTTGATGTGATATTCGCAACCAAGTATCCCTTGACAAAAATGATATCCACCTGTCATTGAATCAAATTTGTAACTTGATGTAGCACACGTAAGTTTGACCCCTTCCAGGCCAAGTTCTTGATCTGTTATTTGTTCTGTATCTTGTCCTGCAAGGTATTGCTTTGGGTACAGCTACGGGTTCTATTTCCACCTTCCTAAGATTGCTTGATCAGTCCTTGTTTTAGCGGTTGTGATGCAATTTTTGAAAGGGCTGCACCATGTTTCCTCCTTCTCCTTTAGTCATGCCCCAATTGGATGGACCGTAATCTAGTCCCCGGACTTCTGATATGCACTCCATTTGAACCGATTCACAGCTGTTCTTTATGGCTCCTTACTATCAGGACATGTTCCTCATTGCATCACCTAGTCTTGGCATGTGAGTGAGCTTCTGCCTCTGTGTCAATCTGCCATACACTTCCTTTTTCCCAGACAAACTGGTTCCCCAGACAAGGGCTTCTTTCCTTCTGAAAGTTATGACCATCACACTGCCAATGTTATATGCTCTGCCCCATCCCTCTAAGTAGGAGGAAGGACTCCATTGCTTGGACCCCAAGAGAGCCGAGCTTTTACATAGATCATACTAAAGACCACAGGGTGGATGATGAGCTCTTTGTAAGGATCGCTGGAATGAAAAAAGACAAGGCATTGCAGAAGAGAACCATCTCCCGCTATATTATTCTGTGCATTAAGATCTGCTACGCGTTGACAAAGAAGCAGCCTCTAGAATGACTGTGTGCTCATTCCACCTGGGCCAAAGCTGCTACCACTATGTTGGCATGCATAGACCCTGCCCAAGACATTTGCTAGGCAGCTATGTGAACATTCGTCCATACGTTTACGAAGCATTATTTCCTGGACAGTCAGGTTTGGCAGGACGGTATATTGGCACTTTGTCTGACATTTTGGTTTTAGTCCATCCACGGACCCACCTCCGAATAGGTATGCTTGGTAACCATTCAAACGGTGAAGAATCTGCAGCTAGATGTCTCTCGCAGAGGAACAAGTTACTTACCTTTAATGATGCTCTATCTTGCCACAGAGTCCTCACAAATCCTCCCCGTTCCGTGGTTGAACTCCATCCTTCAATAATATCCTAAGTCTAGAAATCAGCGCACTCTACTGATTTGCTACCGAGGCTCTGCATCTGGTGGTGCGGACAGCCTTGAAAGCAACTGATGTCAGCATGCGGGATAGGCACATAAATAGGTTTTGCACATAATTTTCGGATTGGAACGGCATCTGTACAAAGCTGCAAGGTACCACATTCCGGCGTGCAGAGGTAATGCTGAAAAGTTTCCGGATCCATTCTGATGCCTGGAGAATATTCAAAAGGTGAGGAATCTGCAGCTAGATAGTCTCTTACTAAAGTAAGTAACTTGTTGTTAGGAATCTTTTTGACTTAAGTAAAGTTTTTCTTTTGATCCTTTCAGCTGGGGATGTCCTATTCGGTATGGTAACAGAGGACAGTAGATTTAGAAGCCAAGTGAGAACCATGAGGGTACCTAATATGATGCACCCTCTTGCTGTTCTGTGTTTACAGCTGTGGTGTTGATGTTTTTTGGAATGCCTGTGCAGGATTCTTCACAAAGGCAATCACTTTGCATGACTCGGAGTGTAACAGAGGGGGAGCTGTGATTACACATCGCAGAGCCTGTCTCTCTTGTTCCCTAAGGCTGTCCTAGAAAGCTGGCAAAGTAGGTGTTCATGGCTTGCTCTTTCATGGAGCATCTTCTGCCTGGAGTGAAGGAAGTTAGCACGTTCCGACAGGCTCCATTTAGTCAGCCTAGCTTCGTGTTATCTAAAAATTTAAATCAGTGTAACAGTATTTTAACTGCTCGTGCCATAGTGCCCTCCCCCGACTCCGATGCTCTCGACAGCACTTCTGTGGAGGAGTGAAGCTGATGCAGAGCTGCACAACGCCACCCACAGGTGCAAGAGAGCAATACTGTGAAACATTACCCGATCCAGGCTGGTGTCTGGGGATAGTCATAAGGTGAAGATTCTGTGATTAGACAGAGTCTCCACAAGAAAGAGCCTTAAGGAAATAAGTCACTTGTTCTTATCATCATTTCCAACAATGGTAGCCTTTAGTGCAAGGATTCTATTTGAAATACCATAGAGGTGAGTGAATTTCTCTGTTCATAATATCAGTACATTTCTTACTCCTACCAAATATTTGGATGATGCAGGCTTGGAACAGTCTGCCTCGCCTTCGACAGCTCAAAATATCTGGCTGCTGATTGGCTGCTCCACTGATGGCATCGTTTTTTTTCGTGTTATTAAACCTCCTAGTTGATGAGTTTGTGACTCACCAGAGCACTAACCGGAAGCTTTAACAGCCTTTGTTTGACCGAAGGTTGAAAAAAAAATCGCAATTGGTTGTTTTCTTTCTGTAGGTATTGATAAAAACAGAACATCATGTTCAGCGCGAGACTGAGTGCGCGCATTCTGAAGTTTCCATTGACAAATATCGGCTCATCATTCACTGGAAATTTCCTAGAAAATGATTGTAAAAGCAATTCCTCCCTCCTCTCTGTCCTCGTGGGCAACCGCGATTGCAGCTGTCAGAGGCGAGTAAAGCAGGATGACATTTAATCTTCAGTGCTGTGTGAGAGGGCGAGGGCATAGTCCGTCGTAGGGAGTTGGGGGATGGGGGGGGGGAAGGGTGGGGAGAGCTGGGTGGAGAAGCAAGTGAACACAACATGTGGGATATATATATATCATGTTTATATTTCAAGAGACAAGGGAGTGACTGTGAATGATACAGAATGGGAGAAGCCCTTAGGTGAGTTGTAAAGATTAAGATATCGTTAAGAGGAGGACATAGTAAATTTGCAAATGTCTGCGTTTAGATCTGTATTTTGACAGCTCAGCTGAAAAAGACCCATTCCTGACAGCATACATAGGGTCGGCTCCCTTCGATCATTGGCTTTCTACCATCAGCCTTTTTCAGCCATTGGCTTGAGACTTTGTCAATCATGTCTTGGCGTCTGCCAGTGCAGTTTATCTTTCACCCAATGGTGTTGGATATTTGGATGTATCCTTTCACCTCCACTCGAGTACTTGCATTTTGGACTTCATGAGGGACTCATTCAGCCCATTCTGTCCGCTCCTGCTGGCTCTCTCCCATGTGCTAATGCTGCATGGGTTAGCTCATGAAATCCAGAAGTATTTGCTATGCGCTTCACTGTTTCGAAACGCTCATAGTGGTTTATGCAGCATCATGAAATTTGACTGCGTTTGAAACTCTTGTTTCCTTTTAACTAATCGCTAAAATGTCCAGAACACTGCACCTTTGCGACCCATGGCCAATTTGAGTTTTGTGCGTATTTCTTTCCGGCCAGAAGAATCCGACACTTTACAGCAGAAATCAAGATTGCTGAGATTTTGCATTTATTTTCCTGTATTTTAATTGTACTTAGACATGTTTAGACCATTTCTGCATTCCTGAAGGAAAGGTAGCAGTGTGGGAGCCAGAACGAGTTCGATTATGAGGTGGTAGATGGTGGGCAGCCATTTATTTTGGCAAAGAAGTAATTAAAGTTGGGCTTTTTGTTGATATACTCTTTTGTGGTGAACTATAAAGTCCATCACAAGGATTTGGCTCAACTGATCGATTTCTGATGGTCTCCATTTGAACTAATAGTTGTTTGGTGAATAGCAAGAAGGGGAGCCCATTTAGGGCCACATAGTCGAGCCCAGGTAGGATCACAATAAAGCTGAATGACTGCCTAGTTACTACTACACTCCCATCACTAAACACATCTCCTAGATAAAATCTGCCTAGATCAGCACTGTGGTAGATTAAGTTCCTGTTATCACATTAAGTAATGTGTGCTATTCTACAACACCGCACTTCACTATCAACATGTTGGTGGGTAAAAGTGTTCAAATACTTTACCACAAATACTGTTCAAACTCTTACTGTGTTCTCTTTCACTTGTTTTCGGCTTCCGTGAGACACCACCTCTCCAGGGCTAAGCTGACCCAAGAATGCAGCACATATGTTTGACTCAACAGCAAAGCAGTGTTTTTTTCCCTTTAGTTTATTGTGCTGATAACTAATTTTTAACACTATGCCTGAATACATTTTCTTTATTTCAAAGCTCTATTTTATTCAAGTATGTGAAGGGATAGGAGATCTTAATTCCTTAATAGGACTCGTCTACAGATCGCTTCAGCTGTTTGTCTGCCAGATTTCTCGTGTTCAATATACATAAAGTGGACTTTGGTTCAGATTCTCGCTGTATGTTTTTGTTCTCTTTTTCAATTCCCTTCTCCTGCTTAAATAGCTTTCTTCTCTATTCTTGTTTGTCCTGCCCATTTTCACATTGCTTGGATTGGATCAAGAGTATTTTTCCACTGCTTAGCTGAGAGAGGCTATTTTTAGGTCTCGCAGACGTAAAAAGCAGGCGTAAGCCTGCTGTCTGCGAGACATCTTTTGTTGGCGTGTCAGAAGGAATGTAAAGACAGGAATCGGCCACGCTCTTGCTGTTTCAGATTCGTCAGTGTGAACGCGCTTTTGGATCTAGCTGCTGGGAGCTTGCTACGTGGTCTGGCTTTCGTTTAAAAGCTTTAGCGCCGCATACATCGGGACTCACCGGGTCGGCTGGTGCTCGGCGGCGGGCCGGTCTCTCCTTCTCCAGCGGGGGCTCCATGTTCTGCACGGACCCCCCCCCGCCATGGCTGGCACGGCATCTCCAGTCACAACAGGCTGAGGCAAAGCTTCCGCGAGGCAGTGGGAGTGGACACACCTCTTTCCGGCCCCGCCCACAACCAGGCGGCGGGCCGGACATCTGCTTCCGGTGTTTTCCTCCGGGCTGCGGCGGTGATTGTTCTCTCGTCTCCTCCTGTAATGCACCGTTCGCTCCTCTTGTTCTTTGATTGCTTCACCTTTAAGAATGCTGGTAAAAAAATCTTCCAAGTATTAGTGGTTAAGTGATGAAGCAAAAACATTTAATGTATGAGAAGAGTCTATTTGCCAGTGTACACAGATCACATTTGTTTGTTGGGCTGCGTAATAATTTTTTTCTGCAATTTGCTGTTGGCCCAGCCTAGTGTGAAGGAGCCAATGAATTGCGAGAAGCATATTGTTGATGGTGATACATTGTACCCACGTGTAATATGTTGCCTTTGTAGTGTCCACTCGTAGGTATCCACCAAGTTGTTGGTATTTTGCTAATTGACCAGGTGTCACTTTTTTTATTTGCATGGTCACGATTATACGTAATATGCAATTTTGCACAGATTTGAATATGTATTTCCTGAATAGTAAGCAGTCTATTTGAAAGTCCTTTGAGTTACAGGACCACCTTTGAAAAAAAACCTAACCAAGATGCTGTTCTCAAAGCCATCAACCTTGGAACTCGATCAGCATTCAGATAAGGATGCTTCAAAACTTCATGGCCTTCTGGAATAAAATAAAAGCATGTCTCTTCAACATTTAGAGCTCGGTTTGAGCTTCTTTAGACAGCAGTCAGCAGCTAGGGAAGATAAGGCACTAATGAATCCCAGTGTATGTCGTTTTATTATGCTTAGAACAATGCAGCTGACTAGACCTTATTTATTGGGTTTGTTAATTCTTACAATCGCTTTCTACTGACCATGTTCCAGTTTGACCGTTTCCATCTTCTTCTCATTCACCCAAGGGGTCAGAGTAAGGGCCAGAGGCTGTTGCCCTGTGGCTGGACGGAAGGTCCCCACAGGACATGCTTCACTTCTTAAAGTTTTGTAGTTTTTACGATTTACCAAGGAAGTCTTTTAGCATCCAGATTGTGAAAAAGGTTAATTTTAGGCAAGTGTGCCTCACCTAATTTTTTTTATTTATGCTTATGGGCAGTACAGGTTTATATGTGCTTTGTTTTTTAAAATCCACAGTCAGGCTTAGATCCAGTTGTCACTAATCAGCGTAAAATTAACATATCATCATTTTATAGCAGTTTTTTTTTAATGCAGATGTAAAAACCAAATAGTCGAAGGCACAATGCACTTTATCATGTCTTGCACACTCTACAAAAACCAAAGAAAGTGCCTTATTCTATCATTGTTCAAAGTGGTGTATCTTGTTCAAACTTTGCTTGGCACTTGTTCACCAATGGTTTATACCGGATGAGATTATTTGTTTTAATTTATTTATCTTTCCTATCTGGTGCTGTCTGTGGGAGACTTGTGCCTTTTGTATTGTGTCTTCTACACACCGTCTCGGATACTATTTTAATTGGTATGTATTCTATAAGAGGATGTCTTTATTTGTATTTTATGTGTGTGCTTTTTTGTTTTTTGTGAAACAAAAGGAAGATTGTTGATTGATTGTTGTTTTCATTTATGGTGTTTGTAAAGTGCTCGCCCTCTATCTATCGCCCCTCACTCTATCCATCGCCCCTCACTCTATCCATCGCCCCTCACTCTATCCATCGCCCCTCACTCTATCCATCGCCCCTCACTCTAGCCATCGCCCCTCACTCTAGCCATCGCCCCTCACTCTAGCCATCGCCCCTCACTCTAGCCATCGCCCCTCACTCTAGCCATCGCCCCTCACTCTAGCCATCGCCCCTCACTCTAGCCATCGCCCCTCACGCTAGCCATCGCCCCTCACGCTAGCCATCGCCCCTCACGCTAGCCATCGCCCCTCACGCTATCCATCGCCCCTCACGCTATCCATCGCCCCTCACGCTATCCATCGCCCCTCACGCTATCCATCGCCCCTCACGCTATCCATCGCCCTTCACGCTATCTGTCTATCGCCCTCCCTTGATCTATCGCACTCCCTCGATCTATCGCCCCTCACTCTATTTATCTATCGCCCTCACTCTATCTATCTATCGCCCTCACTCTATCTATCCATCTATCGTTCTCACTCTATCTATCGCCCTCACTCTATCTATCGCCCTCACTCTATCTATCGCCCTCACTCTATCTATCCCATCCCCACAGCATCACTCAGCATAAACACAGAATCACTCAGGGGCACCACAACATCACTATGCGCTACCACAGCATCACTGAACGCCACAGCATCACTCATCGCCACAGCATCACTTAGCGCCACCACAGCATCAATCTGTGCAACCATTCAACAACAACTGGTTCAAATATGTTCTCTCAATGTTTCAAGCTTTATTACAAATGTCACAAAAAGATGTTAATATTTCACTTCTGTTCTTGGATTTTCGTCACAATAAAATACACTGAACATAATCTTCACAAAAGTTATTTACAAAAGTTAAAGCTATTGCCATTATAAATTACAATAACTTTTATTTAAGTTAATTATAAAAAAAATGAAAAGTCATTGTTATTTATAATATCAATACATCTAAGTCATGTAAATACAACACATATTGCATTACAAATGCTATAGGTGTCACATTTGCGAAAGTTAAATCTATTGGCATTGTAAATGATAAAGCTATTAATTTTGCTATTTTCAAAACCAACACATAAATAAAATATTTGTCATGTACAATACCAATAGCTCAAACTTTCCTAATGCGAGACCTATTGCATTGCAAATGCTTGTTATTTTACTCTCCGCGCTCCATGGGAGTGCACATGCTTTCTTGATCTCTCACCATGTGCTGCTTCCCCTCACACTGCCTACACCCCAGTGTCTCTTCAAGATTGTGTTGCTTCCCCCACCCTTCCCTATTTTTCTTAGTTTTTTGTTTTTGTTTTTTTAATTCTACCCCTTCTCTCTCCCACCTCCACCACCCAGTGCTTAATTTGTAATCAAACAAAATAAAAGTGCCAGGGCCCTCATCAGGAGGATACCACAGCTTGCACCACCCATTGCCGCTGCCAATGACAGTACGAGCATAAGTACTAACCATCACACGTCTACAAGTGTGACAATTCAGAGTTTTCGAGGCCTCAAAGCTATTCCAGGATTCCTGGGCTTACATCTTCATGCATGCGTCCATATGCAAGTGCAAACATGCAATGGCAAAGGCAATATATTGGGCATGTAAAACTGTGATCTATTGGCTTTGCCAGTGCTTGATCCAAAATGGCCTCTAACAGCAGCCATGTCATGATCGTGCTGAGATAAGCAAGATGTTAAACGCTTCTTGCTGGGGCTGCCATTTGCACCCAGGCTGCTCCTTATCTTACCCTACGTGTCTTCAAATAGGCCGTCATGTAGAGTCTCCCGATCTCTGTTCCTTGAAATGCTGACACATAACGAGGCATTCATTCATTAAGCGGTTTCATACACTTGAGGTCCAAAGCGAAAGCATCGAAGAAGCAGAGCTAAGGCATCTGGTCGTCATAGTAAGATAGGGAATGGTTTTAGATTCTCAGCTTCAAGGCATTCTTGACTTTGGTGTTTAGTTTTTGGAAATGTTAACATCCTGCTCAGGGAACTCTAATTTTAGTTAATCTTTTGTCTCATCGGTGAACTTTTCACATTTTTTGCCGGGGCTTTTCCTATCCAGATCCAAACAGGAAGTGTCTTTTAAGAGAAATGCTTTCAGAATCTCATTCACATGACAGAACTTTTTCTATTTCAGCAAAAAATATATTTCTGCTTTAAAGTAAAACATTCCTAACGACGTGCACAAAATGGCTGTAACTTTTATGGTGACCCTTTGACACATTCTTCCCAGGTTATGGCATTGTGCATAAGTTTTTTAAGTTGTATAACCATAGATATTTTTGGGAACTTGTTTTATGTTTTTAACACTGAGCGAAAGGGGGTTCTGCCTGAGATTGAATGCTGATCACACGTCTCGGTGCAAACGAGCCAAAAAGAATACAAGATGGAATGTAGTGGAGATAGTAGTCTGGCTAATGGCTACCATATCATGAAGCAACTGTACTGCAGCGTAGTCCACTTCACATTTGCTGACAGACCTTCTTAAAAATGAGACTAGAATGTGCAGTCTTTAAAAGTTCTTTCCCAATTCTGAAGACATTATCACATTGTTTGTAAGCGAATTCCTCATGTAAGGAATTCGCTTACATACAATGTGAAAATCAATTGGACCGTGTTTAGTTGGGAATCTAGGACTTCTTTTAGGAAGGTAATCCGGCCTGTCTCCTTCTATCGAGGTCCTTGCTGGTAACTTCTCAGACTGAACCTCATCTCAGAAATTGGAAATCTTGCACCCTAAGGCACTCTCTAGTTCCACGGCAGAGTACATGGAATCAGACTGATGAACTGTGTCTCACTACTACAATAAATTGGATTGAAATGTCAAGGTTTTTGAGGTGAAAAGGTCACGCAAATATAGCAGATGGGTTGTTTTTTTATGACAAGATGAGGACATCGTTTAAAAGCTGTAAGTAAAAGTTGCACTTGGGCATCCATTAGTCAATAAAGGGAAAGTGGCAAATCTTTGTTTCTAATTCCACTCTAACAGTGGTGCACCTTCTTTAAAGGTAAACGTTGTAATTAAGGATGACTGGCGTAAGGGAGCTTGAAAATTTATTTGAAATCGTATCAAAGGGTAATCTGTATGTTTAGACTTTGTCATATTGGCAAATTCATCTTCATACAACAGGAAGTTAACACAGTTCTGATTGTGAATCCCAATGTTCCTTCCAAAATGATGATGAAATTCACTGATGCATTGTTCTCCCAGTATAGGCAGCTGCCATAGTGTTGATGCGCAACGTGTTGGCACCTACATGTACCGCCATTCTGCACAAAATTCTATCCATAGAAGAGAGAGGCCTGCCTACCGGTGCCATCAGTGTCCAATGGTGGTGTCACACTGATCGTGAGCTGCCATATTGAAAGAGACATGCATTGATTGGCCTTTCACCGAGCGGCACTACTGAGGCAGCTCAGAGGTGTGATGGACACCTCGAGAGGGTTTGCCAACCCGGGGTTTAGAGGCCTAATGTGAGCAAATTGATCAGTCTGAGGCAGTTTGAGTCCAAGCCGGAGCGTCTACTTACAGTGGATGGGCTTGCTGGCTAATAATGAATTGTTGGTGGGAAAGACCTCAAAAATATCACTTCACTTGAGGGAAGTTTTGCATGCATAAATGTGATATCCTGCAGTGCGGAGAGGACCATTAGCTGTGGACTGATCATAATGCAGGTCTTCTGCATCAAGTTTCACGGTCTTTACATGGGCAACATTTATTTCCAGAGTTTTATTTGACCTACAGGACTGTCTTAAAAATAAGCAGACTCGTTTTACTCTCAGCATTGCCATATCTTAGTAGAAGATTGATACCACGGCTGCTGCGCGTCCTAATGATCTAACCTCACATATATTCAGCAAAAGGGGCTGAAATACAATTGCAGCAAAACCTGGGCAGGCACAGTGCTGAAACACTTTATATGGGGCGCAGGTTTGAACTGCACTCTATAAACATGAATGTCTGGGTCATGTGTAGCAGCAACCATGAAGGACTCTACAAAGCTGGGCCCCTTCAGCAGAAAGAGCATCCCTAAGACAGCAGGACAACCTCAATGTGAGACAGCTGCCGTGTGGCTAAGGTAGTGACTTTTATCCTTCCACGTCTGAATATGGAGAAACAAAAAAAGTGCACTCTGAGCAAGTTCTTCATTTCTCAACGCCTTCACTGACAAAAAGAACCGCTGAAATGCCAATAGAGGGAGGACATGAACAGGTGAACGTAGATTATAAGTTTGATGAAAATAGTACAGGATGCAAGAACAACCATGGAACAGGAGAGACCTCACGGCCATATATGTGAATTTTTTACCAGCCATCCACTACATAGTGATAGTGAAGACTGAGACCACGTTAATCACTGTTGAACCTAGAGTATCGGAACTGAGGAATCAAGTAACAGACTTTCACGGCAGGGTGAACTATTTTGAATATGGGGCAGAAGATACACAGACAGAATGAGACAGAATAATATAGTTGAACTGTGTACGCTGGAAAAAAAAACAAAGGAAGAGATAGCAAAAACTACAGTTTTGCGGGAATCAAGACATCATTGCTGGTAGCGTGACATCTGGGCCCAATACTGTTTGATAGCTTTACAGTGCACATATATCTCAACTCCGCTTCGGCAGTACACAAGGAGTATGACTTATACTTAGAAGTCAAAAAGTAAACTGCATACTGTCGGCTTCAAGTACATACTGCTATTCCAAATAAAGTTGATGTTTAATAAGGGGAAATGCCTCTTTTTCAACATGCTGGCAAAAGCGGCAGAGTGAAGCTAAAGAAGTAAAAACCCTGCATCAATATTGTTGGGAAGTGATTATAATCAAAAGACGTCCCAAAAGATTCAAGGGACTAACAAGAGAGAACATGGATTCCGGTAGCATGGGTCTTTGAACTACGTGTTCAAAGCATTAATCACCTCTCAATGGAACCAGAGGTATCCCTCAGGCTTAGAGGACACAGGGACAGAGATAGCAGAAGATAGCATCCCTGTGCTTCTGTACACACATCTCCAGTGACAGTTGATGACGTAATTTGAATGAAGGCACTAGTATGATAACTAGAGAGTTAGTCTTGCGGGTCCACAGACCAAGCCTTAATGGTCAGAACAATTTTACCTTGCCTATGGTGTCCGGGTGCAGAGGTGATTTGGCTGTCCTTGGTGCTGAATGGGGAGCCACGGGAGCTGTCAAAAACAGTACTTGTGACACTCAGTCACTTGCAGGTTGAGTTCAGGGGAGCCCCTTGGGGGTTAAGCTTGGAGGGGCCTTAGGAATCACCAGGCAAAATCGCTCTATCCAGCTCGGGGCTTCTCAGGTGCAGAGGTGTACCCGACTATCCGTGGTGCTGAATGGCAGCTGCAGGGGCTGACTAAACCAGGCATGCCAACACAGACAGATTTATGATGCAAACACTTAACAACTGCACCCAGTGGGTGCAGCAGGGTGCCACAGGTGAAGAGCTGCGCAACATTTCTTTGTAGAATCCTGCCTTGTGAAGGCACAGATCTATTCTTCTGCAGAGCAGTTCTGGAGTTCTTGTGTTAGGGGTGTCTCTTAAATCCTGGATTTAGTGGGTGTTTAGGGGTGTGAGGGTCTATAGCAAATGGGCTACTGATCCTGCGGCTAATCCTCCAAAGAGGTTACCACATCTGGGGGTGTATGTCACCATACTACCCAGAACCCACTGTTTTTGTGACTTCAAGATGGCACGAGCCATCCTCTGCTGTACAGACCAGCAAGCCTACCATAGGGGTGTGACTAGCATTGGGATTGTACGCCTCCTGAATACTATATTTCCCGCCTGCTCGCAATCACGAGTGCCTGGGGATGTGGGAAGTTTTTTCTCCACTGGGAGACAAGCCACATGCATATCAGAGGTGTGTGACCTTTGAGGCTTGCTGCCCTGATGTATCATTCACTAGCCATCTTGGGAGAGTGGAGGTGTGACCTCCTTCTGTCCCAGGCCTTTTGTCTCCGTCCTGTTGGAGTGATAGCACTTCCCAGCAGCAGAGCAGACTTCTGTCTTAGCGGCAGCCGGCTTGCAAAGCCCGCAAAAGCATAGGTAGACTGCAGTAACTTGGAACAACCTCTAAAAATGCCACCCAGGTACTTGCCGGGAGGGGGGGGTGGGGTGTAACCATCCAAAAAGGGCACTTTCCTTCAGATACTTTCTTTAATCTATATTTACTGTTGATGATAACTTCAGGAGGCCAAGGTGACTTGTCCGACAGGTTTTGAACCAAAGATTCAAATTCCGATTTTTTCTAGTCTTTATTCAGAGAATTGTGAAAGTAATTTGTAACAGTCCACTTCCAGTGAATGTCAGTTTGGCACATCTGGAGAATGCCTATGCGCTTTGAAATGATTGTGCTTCTAGTACTCATTAAAATGACACTTTGACCCGAGGCATGGTTGCTCAGTCTATTATCTTCAGTAGTGAAGCAGTAGAACCAACGTATGTTACCATTTGCCATAGTTATCTAAAATGTGGGGGAAGCATGCTTAATGCCATTGATGGAAAGTCAGAATTTCCCAAATCAATTATTTATTTTCAATAAACATTTGCAAAAGTGTGCAACTTTGTTGTTCATGAAAGCATAGAGCTGCATGGGACAGACAGACTCCGTTTTTCTCTAAGTATTGAAGAAATTCAGCAGAAATGTGCACATCTAGCTTCTCCCACAAGTAGCCCATGAGCTACTGGTAGCTTTGCAGTTCCCTGTAAGTAGCTCTTCAGTTTCCGGTAAGTAGCCCTCCTGTGTGCAGTCCAGCCTACAAAGTTAGAAGCTTTTGCTTGGTTGAAATCCTATTTAAATTGAGAATGTGTATTCATGATGAACATGTGTGTATTTTCATAACTCATATGCTGATGTTTGAAGAAGTATGCTGAAATTCCAAAGCTTATTTAAAATTGATGTTAGGGTGATAAATCTTGTGATACTGGGGAGACGTCTTTTAAATATTATCACCTTGGTGCCAGGGTGACTGCAGCTGTGGCTGTTCAGTATTACCCATGTAGAGATATTTGAAAGTGACAGTCTTTTTACTGCTGGCAATCCTGCCTGATACTCCCAGATTATCACTGCTTGTAATATTGCATGTGGTGGCCACTAATGTCATCTTGTCTCACATGATCATTATTATTACATCAAAATTAGTAGCTCGAGATTTTTTTGATTGAACATAATTAGCTCCTATTACAAAAAAAGGGCTGGAGACCTCTGGTCTACATATCCAGAATTGCCCTTGTAGGAAATATGTAGTGAGTGTGGAAGCAGTCACAGGAGACCTGTTTTAAGGGTGTGTTTTTGTTGTTTTTGAAGAATTGCTTTTTCTGGTTATAAGAACTCCAAACCCTAACTTTTAGCCCTGTTCATTGAGTTTCTCTTTCATGATTCTACTGCTGCAGGTGATTACCATCGAGTGGTTTCCTGGAGCTGTATTTCTCCTACTTCAGATAAGGCTGGTGCAATTAGAAGGACCGGTCTCCCCCATCCTTTTCAGAGCGTTAGAATTGACTAGGCTGGGATTTATACCTGGGTTCACCTTTGCAGTTTAAAAAGCACAGATTATGACACAAAAAGCAAAGATTTTCCGCAAACACACACTTTTTAAAGTGGAAAGAGGACTGGAGTCTCTCTACCAGCCTGTTACCTGCACGGAAAAGGTTTTTAAATCACAAAAGGGGAGCAGTCCATTTTGTTTGGGGTGAGTCGCAAGCGTTCGGTCTGATTAAACCTTCAGCCTGCAAACGAGATTGGTTTGTTTTACTAGCTAACAAAATGCTCTCGGAGACTCCAGAGTGTGTCCCCTTTGAGACAAACAGCTCACATTTGGGAGGATATTCCCTTTCAATATGGTCACATAAAATAGTGACCGATTCATTATGCCCTCCTTTGTGCTATGCTCTTATCTTGGTACGTTTTTGGTTAGGATCATAAAACCGAGAGGCAACATAAGAAAAGTTACAGTAGACGGAGAACAAAGTCTGTGCCAGTCTCTACAGTACTGAGTCCCTGACCTAGTTTGGCAGTTTTCTGTTTATTTCTAGCGCAGCCTCGGCTTCATCTTGGTGGATTTGTTAGGGCAGGAAGTCCCAGCGGGGGTTTGGTTACTCGGTGATCACTTACATGTTTGGCAGATATAGACCAATTGTGTTTTGCAGCGTACTGTGAGTAATAGGCCCTCTATCTGCATTGGCAGAAATCCCATTAAACTCTGTATTGATGCTTTCCCCGATATCCCTTCTCATTTTTCGCAAAGTACATTATATCTGAATTTGGTCTCCTTTGTTCCCGGGTGCAAAGCTGTTGATCTGAGGGAATTTGAGGATACGGCTCGTGCTGATGCTGTTTGTCACCCTGTTCAAAGCTCGGTCCTCTGGGAGTCGTGCTTAGCTGTATGGGGATGTTACTGCAACAGCAGTTATTAATCTTCAGCAGATTCGAAGCATGGCTGCACAGGAACATAGATCACCAACCTCTTAAGGTTACAGAAACTTGTCACCGCTCAGCAGAGCACTGATGCATACCACAACATTGTAATTGAACAGTGATATACAATATTTACGGGAGGAAGACACGTTTCCATGGTCGGGTGCGGGATGCACATGTCGAGGGACAGCGTCCCCAAATTCTGGCACTCTTTATTTTATGCAGTAATTTAAATTGAAGCCCACCTAAGAGGAGTTGGCTTTCTCCATTTTATGACTGCTACAAATTCCTGTTTTTTGTTTCGTTTTTAAGACAACCTTCAGTTTCGATATTGGTACAGACTGTTCAAATGTCTTCACATTAAGACACTTTCCTTCTGGTGCTGTGACGTTTCAGCAGGTGACCACCATAAAATCACCAATACCAGTAGTTTGCAGGCGGTGAGCTGGTATGTTTTTATGTGAGGGCCGTCCGAGCAGATTGGGAGGAGGTATGGAATACCTGCACAGGTTTGATAGAATGGGTAATTTATGCCTGAACTGAGCAGTTACACCCTAACATCTCGACCCTCAAATTCAGCAGCTGCTGAAGCGACCTGACCTATAAAGTGGAGAGCACTACATAGTCAGGTTCTCTTTTTATCTAAAGTTTTTCCCTTACCAGTAAACACCATAATAATTGACTGGGTGGATAGAAAAATGAATTTGACATTCATTTCTTGCCAAGGTATACTTTTTGAATAGGCATGTATAGCATTTGTCCTTTCCAGGCATGCCTGGTTGGTAAGGTGACCATGATACTCGTAAATCATACTTGTGATGTTTTGCTACGTATGTAACACTTGCAGTGTCGGTGCACTCGTAGCACTCAATAGTTGTGTAAACATTTGGAAATGTTTCTATCTGATGGATACTTCTAACCACAGATTCGTCACCTTAAGAAAATATTCCAGGTGCCAGACTTGGTCCGGAGAATTTTTCCAGCAATGTTTCTTAAGACCAATAGGTGGCTCAATGTGACTCCATGCCGTCTCGGTTTTGCCCCAAAATTGACGAAACGGACCCGTACACAAGCACCACCGTGCGCAATGGTGTTAGTTCCTTACTTTTCGCAACCTGCACATGTATACCAAGCTCAGCTCCCAACTTGGTATGGTTTTACAGCGATTTTCAAAGTAACAGTCAGACACTGCTGGAATGTCAGTCAGTCAAATTAACTTTATTCGATTTGTTAAAATCATACAAAGTACATAAGAACAGTATTATTTACAATTTAAAAAGAAATTAAACAATTTCATTTATGAGCAAGTTAATGAGACGAAAAATCAGTACGTTAAAATATTTTAAGAAACACATTATGTACATCCAATTTCCAAATTCATGCCCCTTCTGACTCTGGTTGCTGCCACAAGGAAATTGGCCATGGCGAAAGTGATACAAATGTTACCCATTGATTTTAAATATAACATGGCTGGTCTCACCTGGGAGAAGCCCGCTTCTCTTAAGACTGGTAGCAGGTATTTTTTCCTTTGGTCGGAGAAGAAGTCGCAAAACATAACAAAATGTAAACTGTCCTGAACAGAAAAATTGTCACAAGTGCATGGGGGAGCTAACTCAGGTTTCATCCAGGTATTAAAATGGCCCAAATAAAAATGAATAGTGTTAAATCTGAATTTTGTTAACAAAAATCTATGGAACGGATTAGTAACAAAACATAAATAGGGTTCAATTGCAGGTGACTGGAGTGACAAATAATGCATTCGAACAGATGGTTTTGATAATTCGACTTCTTCTCGCAACATGTATGCCCTAGACAAAAACTGTTTTTTTATAAGACTCACATCCTGCTTTGTGATACACGAGGGGGAGGTGAATAACTCTGGACGTCCTAATTCATTAAAAGATTTGTACAAATACGCCATCCATGGTATCTTGTGACTGTACTCTAAACCCATCACATCCCTCATGATCGTGTGATTTAACAGAAGTTCAGGGTTTAACCAAGTCTTAAGCCAGTATATTAATGGGGCCAATCTCAGTTTGTCCTGGATGTAATCCAAACCAAGTTCAGTGTGAATTGAGAAAACCGGGGAGGATTGGGGGAGGGACAGGACTGAACGTAAAAAACTATTTTCGGCTACCTGGATTTCTTCTAGTCGTGCGTAACCCCATAGGGATGCACCATACAGAGCCACGGGAAGGGATTTACTGTTGTAAACCTGGATGATTGCCTTCATGGGTCTATGTCCCAGCCTTTTAGCAAAACTTAAGATGGCCCTAGATGTTCTTGTAACCGCTAGGCTTTTTGCACGTATCTGTGGGCCCCAGGTACCCCTACTATCGAAAAGCACTCCCAGATATGGAAACACGGGGACTCCTGACACAATCTCCCCTTTACAAAAGAAGGTTTTAGTTCCTCTCTTGCCACTTTTCCCTTGATGCCCTACAACCATGGTGTGCGATTTGGATGCATTAACCTTCAGGTCCAATCGGTCCATAAAAGTCCCAAAAGCATCCAACAATTTTTGGAGACATACCCCTGTGCGTGCAATGAGTACAGCATCGTCCGCGTATAGGAGAGCAGGGATCTTAACTTCTCCTACACGCGGTACGTCACATGCTGCCTCAAGTAAATGCTTGCCTAGGTCATTTATATAGATGGTAAACAACAGGGGGGCCAATATGCATCCCTGCCTAACGCCCCGTAGAGATCTAAAACTCGACGTGCATCTTCCCTCTTTGGTTACTCTTACAGCAGCGAATAAATCCTGATGCAAAGAAGCTATAAAAGCCACCAAATCGGCGTCAATTCCCATATTTGTTAGGATTTCCCAAAGTTTCGATCTGTTGACCAAGTCGAAGGCCGAGGAGAGGTCCATAAATGCTAAATACAAGGTCCCCTCCTTGGCCACCGTGTACTTGGAAAGCAGAAGGTGCAGGTTTGAGCACTGCTCTAGCGTGCCCCTTTTTTCCCTAAAACCATACTGTATGTCAGCCAGGCCACCGCAATCCTCCAGGCTATCTCTTAATCTCACTAAAAGGACTCTGCCCAGGATCTTAATAGCAGAGTCCAGGAGAGAAATGGGCCGGTAGCACCCTGGGTCATCCCTTCTGCCCTTTTTAAATATAGGCACTATGGTGGACGTTGCCCATGTATTTGGGGGGGGCGTGGTGTTTGCGGCTGTGAACACTTTAGCCAGGATACCAGCCCAGAATTTGGGGGAGTGTAAATAAAAGTCAGCTGGTACCCCGTCTGGGCCGGGGGCTTTATTCTTTGATGTGGCACAGATTGCTTTTTTCACTTCCCCGCTGTTGAATTGTATAGGAGTGGCCACAGAACCTGCACCCTTTTGTGGCAGCGAACAGGCACCAAACTCACCATAAACAGAGCTGAAGTGGGCCAGCCACTTCTCATCGGGTATTACACAATCGGTATCTAGATTTGGAGAATCTGAAAAATAAGGGTGATTTACTACAGCCCAGAATTGCCTGCTGTCTCTCAAGATGTTAATGTCGTTTAGTTGGTCCCATGCCTCCTGCTTGATGCTATCCCTTCTGGACTTAGTAGCGGCCCTATACTCTTTTCTCAATACTGAAACCAAAGCCCTGTCCCTCGGTTGTGCTTTAAGGGCCATTTTTAAGTCTCTAAGGGCCCTGGTGCAAGCAGAATCAAACCATTTATGCAGCTTTTGTTCACCCCTACCCCTTGATACCGTAAGATTCTCAGCCACTATATGACATATTGATTGAAAGGCGGCCATGGTGTCACTACCTGGCACGGTCGAATCTTCGCAGATTTTGATGTGCTCTTCGATCTTTTGGCCGATATTAGTGTAAAACTCATCTGCTACCACATTCCCCCATTTCAAGCGCCTACCTTGGTCTGTTGTGCGAAGGGTGAAGCCCTGTTTAGGATGCCCTGGCATGGGACCCAAAGCACCCCCCCAACGGATGAACAGAAAAACAGGATTATGATCACTAAAAGGCGAAAACACAGTACAATAGGAAATAATACAATAAAAAATGGCAGAGGTCACAAAAATATAGTCAATAATAGAACCCATGGGGGAGCCCTTGAACGTTGATGCTCTAGGTACCCCCTCTCCTGCTGTAAATTCAAGGAGGTTAAATTTGGCTAAAAAATCCTCCAAATCCTCACCACGCCTGGTATGCTCGAAGTGTGGGCCCTCCTGTTCCCCAGCCTCCGTGACTCCTAAAATGGTGCAACCCAGATTACAGGGGTGGATATTAAAATCTCCCATTAACAACAGTTCATGACTGGAGGGGGAATTTTGGATAAAAGCAGTTAAAAAAGCGTCCAGTTCCGTAATGTTATTGCCCCCAAATTCCTTATTGACAGAGTTGTAGAAATTGATGAACAGAATGCTTTTTGATGGGCAGATTTGCCTTTCCACAATTAAGCAATTTGGGGAATCATAATCAATTTTTTTCAGCGTGCCAGAGAGGTCTAAAGAAAAAAAGGTCGAGAGACCACCCCTCGCTCTGCCTGCAGCACTGGGGCGGGCCGCGACTGAAAAGCCTACAAAACCGTCCAACCATTGATTAGAAGACAAGTCCCAAGTTTCTTGTAGGACGATGACGTTGTGACTTGCGACGAAGGAGACCCACTCGTTGTCGCTCCTTTTTGTACTAATTCCGGCGATGTTCCAGCTTATAATTTTACAGCCTGTTTCTTCCTTCGGAATAAGTGTCGTAGGAGAACAGGAGTTTGTAGTGGGCTTAAGTGACGCCCTGCCCCCATTGGCCTGATTAATGGTAAATGCATTTGATGGACCTGGAGGATCATTGAGCGGATGCCCCTGAGTGCAGCCTGTTGTAAAATTGCTGATTGCGTCAGGAGTTCTTTTGACCGCACAGGGCCAGGGGATGGGGTTACCGATAGGTGGTTGTCAGTCGCAGTCATCTAAATTGGAGAATGCAGAAAAACGATTTTCCAGCCCCAAGCCCCAATCCACAGACGCGACATCCTTCCTCCCTCTTTTGGTCACAATGTTCCATTTGGTTCTTAGGATGCTTGCGTTTGGGCCACTACCCTTTCTGGGATAGAAGAAATCCAGAGTCAATGGAACTATAGAGGTTGATCTCCTTTGTGGTGGTAGGATGTTAGGAAGGATGTTAGGCAGAACCCCAGGGTCGGAGAAGTGTAGAACGACGCACTCCCCCTGAAACTTTTTCACCCTGTCCCCAATCCACTGGACCCTTCTAGCTTTGACGAGCTCTTGGGAGAGTTGCTGTTTTCCCCATGGAGTGATTACCATATTGTTGGTCAGCCATGATAAAGATTTTTTAATTAGAGAAGATGTTGTTTCCCGCTCTCCTTGAGCCAAAGGAGGGACATTGGCAAGGACAAGTACCAGTGGGGAAGCTTCAACCACAAGCTCGAAAGTCCCTTTTTCTGTGGGTGGATCATCAGCAACAGCAGCAGAGGTCGGTGCAAACAGAGGGGCGCCAGGAGGGGTACTAACGGTAATGTTATTTGTTGGTGGTGGGTTTGAAACTGGGGTAGGGATGAGTCCGCTGATGGCTGTGGATACCGATTTATTTAAAGATTCCTCTATCTTAGCAGCGACGTTATCAGGGAGTTTTCCTATATCACCCATGGTTTGTTGTAATAGCCCTTCCAGTCGGTTGACCTCAGATGTTAGCTTGTCAATTTTACTGACCAGAGGCTTAACCACAGCTTTGATTTTAGAGTCCATCAGGGCCAGTAATTTATTAAATTGGGCGTTTGTGAGTGTTAAATAAGCTTCACTGGACAAGTCTAGCTCGTCTTCCTCAGATTGCTTCCTCGGGGGGGTTAGCCGCTTTATTTTTAGCTGATCTTAGGCATTCCCGTTTTCCCGGAGCAGGTACTAGTGGGGAAATATGGCGCTCAAGACTGGTAGTTGGCTCTCGCGCTGCCTCCTGCGCGCTACGCTCTTCAGGACCAGCGACGGTACCACTAGGCTGGATAATAATGGTATCCGGAAATGGGTTAGATGTATCATTATTTGAACTAAAGGTGCTCAAAAGACCAAAGGGGTCCTCTGACTCAATGTCTATAAAAGGGGATTGAGTGGATGAGTCTATGCCCAGCGAAGCTCTCCTGTCGCAGTTAATTTTCTCAACGACTTGTACCAGGTAGTTCTCTATGGAGTTGCTGGTTGTAGGTGCGACCCTATCCTGAAGCGCTGAGACGCTGTGAGGGAGTATTGGCCCCGCTTTTCGCTCACCTGTGTGAACTCTGCTCCTCGCCGCTCCCGCTGCGCGGGAGCCGCTTCGCTGTGGGAGGACCCACCAACGCCTGAACCTGCCAGGACTCTGACGCCGAGAGGAAGGAAGATCTGTGGAGGCTGCAGGGGAAGCGCGGCAGGGACTCACTATCCCAGGAGTCCCTGCTTGACCACTAGACATCCGGTCAGCGCACCCCTGCGTGCCCCGCCCCCACCGGCAAATCGGCCAAATAGCGAGCAGTAGTGCTTCCAGTGCGACCCTATCCTGAAGCGCTGAGACGCTGTGAGGGAGTATTGGCCCCGCTTTTCGCTCACCTGTGTGAACTCTGCTCCTCGCCGCTCCCGCTGCGCGGGAGCCGCTTCGCTGTGGGAGGACCCACCAACGCCTGAACCTGCCAGGACTCTGACGCCGAGAGGAAGGAAGATCTGTGGAGGCTGCAGGGGAAGCGCGGCAGGGACTCACTATCCCAGGAGTCCCTGCTTGACCACGAGACATCCGGTCAGCGCACCCCTGCGTGCCCCGCACCCAACGCCCATCCTACAAGAACAGAGGAGAGTACGTCTTGCGGGACGCAAGCGGGACGCCGGGCTAAGCCCGGGCAAAGGGCGGGCCGTCTGAGGCCGTCCGAGGTTGGCCTAGGTTGGGTTGGGCCTGGTCCCTTGGTTATCTGCCCCGAGATCGAGGTCTCAGTGCACTGTCACGTAAGTGTTCGCTTAACGTTGGTCGTGTGCCAACAGCATAATGCCTTCTAAAAAGTTACCTACAACCAGCAACTCCATAGAGAACTACCTGCTGGAATGATGTCGCCCCTGAAAACGACAGAATTCAAGCAATGCTGCGATGTTTTAAAACAGATGTTATGGGCCCGCACATGTGCCTTTGGTGCTTGGGCTTCAGTCACGACTTAGTCATGCAGTAAATGCACCCTCATCCACCTGAAGCAATCCTGGAGCAGGAGTTAAAACTGTGCGTTGCTGAAATTAAAAAGAGATGAAGGTCAAAAATATATCCCACTCAGTCACAAGGCTCTTTGCGACACCATTGGAGGAGTCGGTCCTGCACGAAGTCCCGTTCCCACTCGAAGACGCACAGTAAGTAGAAGACACGGCATAAGCACAAAAAGGCCAAGCAGGTCTTTACAACCAATATCCAACCACTTTAATCAAGTGACAAGGCACAAAGGTGTCAATCAAAGTGTCCATACCACCTAAAGTTATAACTGATCCGGTCCAGGCCTGCACTGAATTACCCAGGCTGCCATCGACCCTACAGTGAATTACAGGCTCCAAGGAGGCCATGCTGCAGCTTTTCAGATACTTCCCAGTCCCCCTGACGTGCTTTCAAACCCCTTAAAGCCACAAGGGTCTCCAGCTGGACTTTTGCCGGTTAACATTCCCTCTTCACCAAATTACCCTTAAGGGGTCCATGACTGAGCCTGTTCAGATGGCGGTTCTTGCTGCTTCCACTCGGACCCTAGGGTCTATACCAGTCCCTTCAATGCCGAGGCAAACTCTGCCAGTGATGGCCTGGAATCAGTCCCAGTGTCCAAGTTAAGCTTAGGCTCTTCAGTTAGTCGTCCTGTTGCCAGGCAGCATAGTCCAGCCCCGGTGACCCCTTCATTGAGTTTGTCCTATACACTATGGCGTTCAAGGCCTTTACACCACCCCAGCAAATCTGGGACGTTCAGGATATGATCCAGATCTATCAGCTTAATCCTGGGTCTAGATGTGGGAGTCTGTGAGGTTTCTTGCACTCTTATCCACATGCATCCTCCTCACTCTGAATTCCAGGTGGCATATGCAGGCCCTACAGTGGAACGTCAAGTTTCAGTGTGCCCATCAGATCTGCATCTCGGACTCCATCCATATCTCGCAGGAGATGACTCCGGATCTTTTGTGGTGAAAAACACAAGCCTAAACTATGGCAGGCCTCGCACCCGTTTCCATTAAATCTTTACGGTTATGAAACACACATTATTGTTGCGCCGAGGCACGTCACTTGGGAGCTGTGGGGATCAGAGGACTATGGACTCTGGCAAAGAGCCAGCTCCACTTCGACCTTTTAGAGCTTTGGGCCAATCAATCTGGCCGTGAATGCCTTTTTGCCATCCATCAAGGGGAGCCTAGTGCAGGTGCTCCCGGGCAACAAGTGTACTATGCCGTACTGCAGTAAACATGATGGAGTGGGGTCCTGGGTTTTGAGCCAGGAGGCTATATGCCTATGACCAGCAAAACATCTTTCTGGTAGCTACCCATCTGGCAGGGCCTCTGACTACAGAGTAGACAAATTAAGCTAATGTCAGCTGGCAGATCACAAGTGGCATATCCAGCTTGTGGTGGAAAAGGACATCTTTGATCAGGGGGTTTAAACATATTTGCCTTTGATGCGAACATTCAGTGTCAACTCTGCTGCACACTGGAATTACCCCCAGGTCCCTCCGTCCTCGACACCTTCATAATATAACTAGTGGAGATGTCCATCTCCCGACAGAAAAAAACAACAAGAGGCATGCTGGGACACTAATACTGCCCCTCCCCCCGGGAGTACATAAGCAGTACTTACCCAGCAGACCTCCTGTTCTTTTTTTCTGTCTGTCGACAGAAAGATGGTGTGCTGGTGCTGCTCCTGCTGGGCTTGAGTGGCTTCTCTTCTTCCCCCCCGCCCTGCTGCCTGGCTGTTTGGGCGCGGGGTTCCCTGGACTGCCTCCTGGCCTGCCGGGCTTGCTGGGAGTCAGTCTGTCTTGGAGCCGGTGTTCTGCTGTGCTCTTCGTGCACCTACCGGTCCTTTGCGGCTGGGGCTGGAGTTCCAGGGAAGTTGCTTCCGGGTCGCGGGCTCGTCTTCCCGAGCTTGGCCGGGGAGACGTGCCTCTATCGATGGGCTCCTGCTGTTCCTGGCTGTGGAGATGGTGGAGTGGGGGCCTTGTTCCTGGGGTTGGCCCCCGCTCTGGGTGAGTCCCGCTTGCGGGGTTTTCCTTCATTCTGGCATGTATCTGCCTCCTTTGCTTGGGGTGCAGTGTTCATGTCTCGGCGATGGCGCTGGGCGTGCTGTGTTTCTGGGCGGATCACTTTCTCCCAGTGCTTTGCATGTGCTTTCTGTTTGCTGTTGCGCTATGTGCCGCGTACGGTTCCTGCAGGTGTGCTCCAGTGGCGCTATGGGTTGGCGCGCGGTACTTATCCTGCGGTGCTTGCACTGCGCCATGCCGAGGTTGTGAGTCGTGCCTCTCCTGGAGCGGCTGTGGAGTTTATGCTCGGAATGAAGGCGGCTCTTGCTTGTTAGGCTTTACTTCTTTTGATTTTTTTGCCTACCTCGCACTCGTGCTCTTTTTGCTGCTGCACTGCGAGTTTACATGCTTGCTGAGGGATCGGTGTGCCGCTCTCTTGTTGGGGTTCGTGTCCCCGGGTTGCCACGTTCCTGTTCCCGTGCCGGCCCGGCTCTGTGCCTTTGCGACCCCCGCCCTGCTCCCGGGCTGCCTCGGTGACGGGGCTGGCACTGCCCCTCGGCTGTGGCTGCTTCTGCTGGGTGTCCACGGGACTCCGGTTTTCCCCTCTGTTTGTGGCGCGCCCGGAGCTTTGGTGGCTTTCATCTGTGGAGGGATGTACCGTTCTTGCTGGTACCCGGGCTTCGGACTCGGTGGCTGTGGGTATTTTCGGGTTCCTGCGGGTCCTCTCTGCCTCTTCTCTTTCTCGGTTCGTTCTTGTGCTTGCCACTGGTGAAGATGCGATGTCTCTTCTGGTCACACGCGTGGCAGTTCTTTCTTTCCAGTGGAGAGGTGTGGCTCATTGGTTAGCGGGTCAGGCCCTGGTGCAGGGGTCTAGCCCATGGCCAGGGTTCGATTCCCCGCCTCGGCGGGTCTTGGGCTCTACATCCCACGGTACTGTTATTTTTCAAGGACTCCGTCTTCACCGAGCCTGATGCTTTTGCCTCGGTGCCTATTCCTGTGCTTGAGTCCCACTCTGCTCCTCTGTGCAGTTGCTTGCTTATTCTCCACTGCGCTAGGGATGCCTGGTTGGGGTACCTGTGTGTCTCGTCCGTTTGCCCCTGGCCTTTCCGTGCTTGGCCGGTTGGGTTTCGAGGGTTGGCGTCCCTGGGTTGCTTTCTTTTTGCATGCTGCTGGATGGCCTTGTGGCTGGTGGTCTCGGGCGCTGAGGTGCTGTGTTGCTTTCCCTGTCCCTCGCCTGTCGGTGTTCGGGGATGTCGATGGCTCCTTGTGCTGGGCTATGGCTTTGCCTGCGCCCTTCTCTGGGTCTGTGATGTTTTTCCCTGTGCGGATGCCGGCCTTCTGCTGTTGGCCCCCGCTCTGGCTGTTTCGCCCCCTTTTCTTCTCTGTGTGTCTCGTGGGCTGGTCCTGGATGTGGGGGCTGGCTGTCCTTCTGGATGTGCCGTGTTCCAGCGTCGTTGTCCCATGGAGGTGCCGTGGTTTGTGCCGGGGCCTCCTTCTTGGGGGGCTTGCGTTTGGCGCTGTGCTTCGTCCCCTCTTCTTTTTTGGGGTTGTCGTGCTGCTGCCGCCGGTGCCCGCGCTGCTTGCTTCCTGTATGTACTCAGTGGCTGGTGCTTCTGTGTGCGTGTGTAGCTCGGACGCACTGGTGTTCTCTGGTGCTCCCCCCCTCCTCCCGCGGTGCGTGGGTGTCTGGTGGGTGCTGGTCGGTTGGGCGCTGTGGTTCCTATGCTCCTCTTTGGTCTGCGGGGTCGCGTTTCTGTTCCTGGCCTGCTGCCTTGCCACCTGCCCTCCCCGGCTCTGGTCTGTTCTCTGGGGCGGGCGTGTCACGGGGCTTCTCGTTTGGGGGTGCCCCTGCTCTTGGCCGCTGTTCGCTTGGGGGGTTTCTCCTCCGGGGTTGGCGTGGGTTCCTGTCGCCTCTGTGGGGGCTGGTTCCTTTTGCTGGCTCTGCCTTTTTTCTCTTGCTCCTGGGGTTTTCTCTGTTGTTGGGTTCTCCCTACCTGCTTGCTTGTGCCTTGCCCCCTGCTCGTCTGTTTTGGGTGCTTTGTCCCCTCTACCCGTGCTTGGTTGGCTTGTGCTACCTAGGGTTCGGCTGTTCTGTTCTGTTCCGCCTTGCCTGCGCCTGTCCTCCTCTGTTCCCTGCTGTTTTG
This sequence comes from Lissotriton vulgaris, assembly GCF_964263255.1. Lineage (NCBI taxonomy): Eukaryota > Metazoa > Chordata > Amphibia > Caudata > Salamandridae > Lissotriton > Lissotriton vulgaris. The sequence goes on from NC_141695.1 coordinate 1,170,873,903, forward strand.
CTGGGTCTGGCCTGGTCGATGGCTGCTTGGGCACCCGTCTGGGTCTTCCTGGTGCTCTGGGCTTCCCTTTGCTCCGGCCTGGGGCTTTGGGTGTTTGTCCTGGGGCCTTCTGTATGTCTGGCCGGGTTGCTTCTGCTCTGGCTCTCCCCGTGCTTACCTTTGGTTTGCTTCTGGTGTTTCCTGGCCGCCCCTCCTGTTCGGACGTTGGTGCCTGCCTGGTTTGTTCCTGGCTGCTGCCGTGTCACCTGTTCTCCGGTGTGGTGTGCTGGGCCCATGCTCCGCTGTCTGCTCGGGGGGTGTGCCTGGTTGGTACCTGCATGGCCTCCTGGGGCTGCTGGGTGCTGTTGGCTTCTTGGTCCTTCTGCTCGCGGGGGTGTTTGCTCCCTGGTTTTTCTATTCTCTTCTGGTCCCCTTGGTGGGTGCCTGGATGTGGTTTTTGGCTGGGGCGTTCCGCTCCGGCCTGTTGGGCTCCTTTTTGGGCTCTGCCTCCTTGCTGGTCTCCCTTTGGGTCCTGGCGGGGTGTTCTGCGTTGGGGCCGCTTCCTTGGGGTTCCTTCGGGGCCTTCTCCTGCTGTTGGTTCTCTTCCCGGGTTTGTTTTCCCGGGTTGTGGGCCTGTGTGGGGTTCTGTGGCTCCGGTTCTGCCGGCTTCTTGCTGGTTGTGTGTGGCCTCGGGCTGTGCCTCCTGGGTTTCTGGGTGTGCTGTCCCTTTTCGGCCTGCTCGGGGGTTTTTTTTTGCCGCCCTTTTCCGGGTTGTTTCCTGGTTCTGTGGTCCTGGCTCGCTTCTTCCTCCCTTGTTTCCCGGGCTTTGTTCCCTGTGTGGGTCTGTTTGGGTGCCCCTCCCTCCTGGGTTGGGGTGCGATTCTGTGGTGCTCGTGCCTCTGCGAGTCCCTCCCTCCTGGCCACGGGTTGTCTGTGGTTTTCTGTTGCTTGGTCCTCTGCTCTCCTTCGGGGGTTTGCTTGGGCCTCCTGTTCCTCCTGCGTGGTCGGGTGGCTTGTCTCTGGTCCTGGCTGCCCGGTTCTGTTGGCGTTTGTTGTCCTCAGATTTTGAGGTTTGCTTGGCTCCTCTCCGGCGTTGCTGGGTTGGGGCCTTGTGGTGTTGGTCTGGGTGCTGTGCTCCCTGGGCTTTCTTTTTCACGCTACTCCTGCCCTTGCTGCTGGCCTGGGTTTGGGGTTCCTGGGCGGTCCTTTGTCTTTTGGGCGCCTTCTTTGTGCTGCCCTCTGTGCGTAGTTGGACGACTGCTGGGGTTTCCTGGTTGCTCTGTGCTCCCCTCCTGCCTTGTGTTCCATCCCTTTGGGGTTGGGGTTTTTGGGGCTTGTGGTCGTTTTCTCTGTTCCCGACCTGGTTGTGTCTTTGTTGCTGGTTTCCGGTCTTGTTGGCCTCTCCTTGTTTGGTGGGCTTTCGGCTGGGTTCTGGGGTTCCGTCCTGTCCCTGTCTTTTGGGTCGGGTTTTCGGTCCTGTTCGGCTCCTGGGTGCTTGTTGCCTCCTGGGCCTTCTCGGGGGGGGTTTTCCTCCTCGGTTCTCTTGGGCTCGTGTCCTTTCTTTTGCGTGTTTGGCCGTGTTTCTGGCCTGTGCTTCTCCTTCCTTTTGGGCTGGGTGCTTGTGCCTGCGCTCTGTGGGCCGTTCCTTCTTTGGCTTCTTCCGGGTTGTCTCGTCTTCCTGGTGGCTCTGCCTGACCCTGTGTGTCCTTTCTGCTGGTTCTGGCCTGGGCGGTCTTCTCCGGTGGGTTATTTTGGCTGGTCTTGGGGTCCTGGTCCTGGTCCCGGTTGCCTGTTTTTCGGGCTGGCGGCCTCCTTTCTTGGGAGCCCTGGCCTTGTTTCTTTTTCCCCGGTCCTTGTCCCTGCTGTCTTGTTCGGGGTTGCGGGCCGGATGTTGCCTGCGGTCTTCCTTTCCTCCTTCTCGGTGCTCCCTTGGGTGCCTGCTTTGTTGTGGTTTCCTGGGTGGGTTTCTGCGTGCGGAAGGCCGGGTTTCTGCTTTGGTATTCTCCACTAGTTATATTATGAAGGTGTCGAGGACGGAGGGACCTGGGGGTAATGTCCTATTACATATGGTAATCTTCATTACTCCGGGTCCCGTAGTCCTCGACACCTTCATACGCCCCTCCCTCCCTCCCGGGCGGCCGGCCTTCCTGTCTGGGCTTGTTAGTACAGGAGGTCTGCTGGGTAAGTACTGCTTATGTACTCCCGGGGGGAGGGGCAGTATTAGTGTCCCAGCATGCCTCTTGTTGTTTTTTTCTGTCGGGAGATGGACATCTCCACTAGTTATATTATGAAGGTGTCGAGGACTACGGGACCCGGAGTAATGAAGATTACCATATGTAATAGGACATTTCCTCCAATAACGTTACTAGGCGATACATTCCGATTGCGATGGAATACAGTTCTCCAATACATGTTCCCGTCGCCTCTTCTCCTGCCGCAAGCCCTGTGGAAAGTGAAGACAGACCAAGCCTAAGTTATTTTAATAACCCAAGTCTGATCCAGGAAGGTATACTACCCAGAGCTCCTGAGCATGTGCAATAGCCCTCTAATCTGACAACTTCGGGAAGAGCTCCTGTCTCAGTAACAAGGGAGGGTCCTTCACCTAAGTGACGCAACCTACTCCTCCATGCATGGAGATTGAGCTTTGATCACTGCAACCTACACCTTCAGGCATTGAGATCGAGCGGTGACTGTTAAATGTGTTTGTTCTCCCTGGCTGCAATAGTTGATGTTATATTTGCAGCCCCGTGCCTTTTGCCAAGTTTATTACCTGGTATGGTGCTTGTCATACCGACTTTATTCAGACCAAACTTTTAGATATGTGAATAATTGTATTGGCCCACTAAAGTGTTGCAAGCGGCAGTTATGGGATTTCTGTCTGGCCTGTGTGCTGCATTTGCCTAATCAGCCAACCCTATTAAAATAGTCTGTTGTGATGAGTTTTATCAAAGGTCTAACTCGTGTGTTTTCCCCAAAGCTGTTTGCCATTTCCCAAAGGGACTTGAACTTAGTGCTAACTGTTATTATGTGAACACCTTTCAAACCAGTGTACACCTGCTCACTGCGACTACAGATGCTCAAAACTGTCTTCCTAATTGCCATCGCCTTTGTGCGCCTCATAAGTGAAATGCAGAGGCACTCTGTGCAGTCGCACTGCACCGGATTCTTTCCAGATAAGTTAATACTAACCACATTGGAAGCCTTCTTTCTCAGAGCTGTGATGCCTTCCGTGTTGACCAATCCATCACGCTGTCCATGTTTTTCTCTCCACCTCATCCTTCAAAGGAGGGGAAGTGTTTCCATCATCTTGACCCTGAAAGGGTGTTGAGCTTTGATATTGGCCACCCAACTGGCCATTTTACAGATAACCAGCTCTCTGGAGGATTTTCTGGCATAAAGAAAGTGAAAGTGGTGCAAAAAAGAACATTGTAAAGATATAGTCCCCTACATTCAAATGTGCTATGCATTGATCAAGAAGCAGCCTCCTGAAACACTTTGGCTTCATTTCACCATGGCCATGGCCTCTACAGCAGCAGCAGCAGCAGAATTGACATGGGTCCTTGTTCACAGCCGATTCCTCATTGCCCCCCCCCCCTATTCTAGAGTGGAGTCCTGGACATCATAATAAAGTTCCAAGTTTAATTTTGGCACTCTATCACATGTAATTCTTTCATAGTGGTCCGTGTCGGGGTACAGAAGTAGAACGATTAAGAAACTGATGTCCGCATGCAATGGTGTCACCTATATGTGGATCCACTCTGTCACTTCTGGGTTAGAATAGTGTCTCTGTAGAGCTACCTGATGCCACTTATCAGTGCACAAGAGAATTGCTTAGAAAGTTCTCCGGAACAAGGTTGGTTCATAGGGTATATTCTTATGGTGTGGAATCTGCAATTTGAAAGAATATCCACCTGGAGTGCTACCACAGGTAAGTAACTTAATCAGTGATGCCCAGGATGGCAATGTGCACTCTTCTAATGCACATGTGGCAAATACTATCCCCTCTCCCAACATCTTCCCGTTATTTTCACCAAGAGTGGGATGTAGAATCCTGTTATTGGATTGTCCTAATTTCTTTGGTATTTAACCACAGGCAGCAATGCTCTCATAAATATTGGTCTTGGCCAGTGACTTCCGCCCTGATTGAGAATCCTTCAGGAAAATACACAGCCAACAGATGACGTCATTAGTGTCACAATAAAGAATTTTAAAAGTATAGTTACAGGTACCATTTTGTGAAGTAATCGGCATGTATCTATCCTTTGTGCATGTCTCGCTAAGAATCCCAAAAGTGTTGCATATGCTAGGTGATCTAGTGAACGATTTCAGATTATTTTCTGAATAAGATGGGTGGTAGATGGTCTGGAGAGTTTTTATCATATTTGGCTTTGGTTTCTGAAGGAGCTGAATGTTTCCTGATCTGTCGCAGAAGTACTGCTCCTTAACAAGATGAGTCTAAGTACCTTTCTGAAATGGAGAGGTCAAAGAACGAGTCGGATGCCATGGATTATGCTTTTAGTTATTGTATGACTGTCATATGTGATGCCGGCATTGAGATCATCTGTAATTTCTGGTGCAAGATCTTGAGCAGTGCAATGGCAAGGGAAGTTGTTTAGCAGAGCCTTACTAAGGAATCTCCGTGGGTTTTAGGTATTGATCTGGAACCATAATATCAATTAAGCTGTTTTTTCAGTGAATTCCTTCGTTTTTTTCTAGTGTGAATGTTAGTGTTTGTACTACAAGAACCTATACAAGGCCAGGCTTGGCCGAAACGTGTTATGGCAGATATGTTTCAATAAATAAGGAGAAACGCAATTGGAGTCAAACATTACAAATTCTACAGTTATAGTTATATATTGCATTTATCAGTTAAGCACCACTTTCAAAGTAATATACTTATAACTCTCATTTATACTTGCGCACCACCTTAAAATTCAGATAACTCTCGCACCTCTATACACCGTCTTCTCACCAAACAACACTCCACATTAACTATACCTTCCAACTGTACTAAGCAGTGTGTTCAGGCAAATCATGTAATTTGAGATGCCATAAGTGCTATTAATGCAGTGACTTCAAATGCTCTACCTTCTGTAATATGCAAGAGTATAGGTAGCGCATTGAGAAGGGACAAGTTATAGTTTGTAAAAATATTGAATGCTTGGTATTGCCATTTTGTCTTGGGTTTGCACCTTTTTAATTTTGAAGAACTCTTTGTGTCTATTTAGAGTATTTTGCAAATTGTTGCTCAGAAAAAAGAGTTTGTAAGATTTCCTTTCATTACAGAGAGAGTTAAAATTAGAGGGAGGTGTTGTTTTTTCCATCTCCTTTCATATGCAAGGAGAAATAATGTATTTGTTTTGTCTTAATTTGTTATTGCTTTTGAAAGGAGAAATTATGTTTTACAATGTAAACTAACTTTTCATTGTTAATTGTAAAATACTAGCAAGATCTCAGAGGTGAAGTATTGGACAAAAGGGACAGTGATAATTATTACATTAAATAATTTATATCCAGTGTTCTTAAAATCAAACAACTAGTTCCAATTTCTTACTATAAGCATGTCTAGGCTAAGGGTTCTTGAGGCTATGAGCTAGTGATCGGTTCAGGCAACATATATGATGTGGTATCTGGTTTTGGAAAGTGTTTGGATGCCATTGTCCACTGTAAGGTCTTGGAATGCATTTGTAGAACGTGTTGATAAGGTAAGTTATGTATTATTTCTAGATCATTGCCAAGCCTTCTAATTTCTATCCAGGTGGAATATTCTGTAATTGTTGGAACGGGGTGTTAATTACAAGACCCTGTTATGTTCATAGTAAGTTCATTGAGGATTGTGATCCAGAATCAGTGGGGAGAAGACAGTGGCTTTTAAAATGATGGTCTTGCTCTCAAGTATTACGCATCGGATAGGTGCAATAATTTGTTTGAGTGTAGAAGTGTTATTGGTAAGAATGTTGGTGGAGAATGATCTAACATGGTCTATTTCAGCTATGTCTGAAGATGTTATGGTTGGAATGAGAGATTAAAGTTGGGAATAGGAGCCACACTTTTAATAATCATGACATTAGCTTGACAGGCGGGGACTTCCTTGAGTTCACAGGGTGATCTTTAATGGGGATGCATGGTTTCAAGTGGCATAGAGGCACATATGAGTGCTAAAGAAAGACCACCTTCTTTGTAGGAATCCTCAAAGGTATTCGTTGAAGGTCTGTGATCATTGGAATGTTTTATGGAGCATCTGATAGGTTTGTTTTATCTGGTGGATGTTGCTTTGTAGATAGAATATAGTATCAAGAATTACATTTTGTTAGGTCGCAGACTAGCGTCGCACTGCGTAAGGAGTGGGCGGAGTCCGATATTTTTTATTGTGGCAGTATGGGGGCTTGAATCCGCCCCTCTTCTCCATTGGCTGGCTTCCTAAACGGGGGCCAGCCATTGGAGGAGAGGGGCGTCACTCAGTTCAAGCCCCGTCTTTTTGCGATTCGGGGGGGGGTGTTTTTTGCAGTTTTTGAGACGTGACGTCATCCGTCACTCAACTGCTAAATACACGCCCCGAATCGCAAAAATGGCGCCGCTTTTGTGATGCCATTTCTGGATGAACGCTGCCGGAAGAAGTCGAGTCCTCAGGAAGACCTCCCCTGCTGTAAGTGTACCTGTCTCATCTCCCACCCCAACTCTCAAATCTGGTCCTCTCGCCTTCTGAAGCCCCTTTCCTTCTAACCCTCCTTCCTATTGGCCGCTCTCTCTGCTGTCTCCTTTCTCTCGTGCACCTTCCCCTGGTGCTCTCCTCTCTCCCTTCCGTCCCATCATCTCCCTCCTGTTCACCTGCTGCCCCGATAATCTCGCCCGTCCTTTCCTGTCGCTCCCTCTGCAGCCCCCCTCCCCCTCCTCTCTGGCCTCAACCCCTGCTGAGCCCTCTCACTTAAGACACGTAATTGGAGGAGGCACTCGAAAAAATTGTTTTTCCTCGGATCACACAATGTGGTTCCGTGGGACTAATCTGAGATTTTCCGGTCTCAGTCAGCAAATCAACCAGTAGATGGTGTGTCATGAAAGCTCGGCTCGTTTTCGACTCGAGGGCCCAAAAGAACCTGAGCTGAGCGCGAGCCAGCCATGGGGCGCCAGATGCTCGTGTCTCCCACACATCTAACCTCATCTCTCTCTTCTGCCTCTTTCCCCTCGATCTCCCTCTCTTTTCTACATCCTACACTTCTCTCTTCCCTCATTCTCGTGCACCCCATCTCTCTCCTCTTCCTCCTATCTTCTCTCGCCCCTTCCTCTACCGCCCCTCCGTCCTCTTATCACTCTACCCTTGAAGCCCCTCTCTTTCGCCCCCATCCTCTTCTTCCCTTCGTCCTCCCCGGACTCTAGCCTCTCCCCTTCTCCACCCACTCTCCCACAGACCTCTCTCTCTCTCTCTCTCTCTCTCTTCTTCCCCATGGTCTCCCTCCCACCCGGCACACTCTCCGGTGTCTCGTCTCTCTCCCTTCCATCCCCCCCAGCAGGTCCTTCCTCCCACTGCAGTGCTCTTCCTCCTCCTCCGAGGGTCCCTCCATCAGAGGCGGCCCAGGTGTTTTTCCCGTCTCTGATGCCACCTGCAGCGGGGGCCCCTCCTGTGCAGGCTGAGGGGTCGTCAGCGGGCTGGCAGCTCAGGCAGCAGAAAGTGATGCAACGCAGGCATGTTCACAGCCCCCGGAAAGGAGGCTGGCCTGTTACAGCAGCCCCACCGAGGTGCACCCTGACAGGTAGAAAGGAGGAGCAGCAAACGCTTGGTGTGCCTGGCCCCTTGGCAGGATATGACGTCGCCAAGATTCTCAAGCGTTGGGTGGGCACAAATGCGCAAGTATAGTTCAGTGAGGACATGACAACCACATATTAACTGCGACACTCTCCAAGCTGTAATTGGTGTTATAGAGATAACAGGGGAAGACGGAGAAACACGTTTAAAGTGAGCATTTGAAGTGTATGGCGTGGCGGAAGAAGAAGGGCTTGTTGGAGGCGAGCAGTACTTAATTTCTGCCTGCGGTTGAGGGTGGTGGTAAATAGGAACTCATTTTTGAGGTCCGGGACTTATTTTTCTTTATCAGATCTGACCCAGAGTCAGATAGAGAGATAAGGAAACGGAAGGAAGAAGAGAGAGATGCCAAGTAAGTGACAAAGGGCGGCTGCGGTGCCGGTGTAGACACAACTGAGGCACAGACAGGAACATTTGTTAAGCCGTCTTGCACGCTTTGTCCATCTCGATTAGTTCCGAATCCAGATTGTGTTTATCCTGAAGCTACGGGTTCTGGGCCCGGTAGAACCTGTGTACCTTTGCAGTGCAGGCATTCTGCTTTCTTGAGCGAGACTTGCATGGGAGTCCGCCGTGAGTGGCAGTGATCAGTGGTGGCTTTGGGTCTGCCTCTGAGCAAGTGGAGCCGACGCGTCGCATGTCACTTGAGACGAACGTGCACAGAAATTAGGGGGTCAACGCTATTTTAAGCTTGGACAGAGTCGGAGCTCTGCGCATGCCCTGTACGTGCGAAATCGTCCAACCCCTGCACTATAGGTCAGACCTGGCAGATTGAAGAGCGGCGCAATTTGATTATTATACTTTTAGGTGAGCTTTCGGGGATGCAAGAGGTAGCTAGCGGTGCTTTACAGGGGGCTCTGTATGTGGCTCCTTGTGCGTGTAGGTGTAAATGCAATAGGTCTCGCATTTGCGAGAGATTAACCTATTGGCATTGTAAATGACAATGCCATTTATTTATATGTTTTAAAATAAAAATAATGTCATGAGCAATGCCAATAGCTCTAACTTTAACAAGTACGAGACCATTGCATTGTAAATGCTTGTTTTTGTATAGCAGCATTCTCATCTGATGCTGATTGTTTGGTGAGTGGGGGGCATCTAGTTTGATTACGTTTATAGAGTGATAGGAGGTGGTGGAATTAAGTATATGATGAGGGTTCTGGGTGACATGAAATTGAGTGGTTTCTTTCTAAGTTGTGTCAGTAGTGATTACAACATTATTAGAAACCTCCAGACTGTTCTGGAGAAAAAATAAATTGATAGCATAAAGGATTACTCAACTATCAAGTGTCAGACTGGATGCAGTCTCCAGCTTTGGCCAATTCTAAGGTAAGGAATCTGGGGCTTGTAGTCTTTCAGATGAACAAGTTACTTACTTTTCGTAACATCTTACCTAGTAGAGAGACTATCTAGCCGCAGATTCCGTATAGATCCTCCCTACCTCTCTGTATGTAGCCTGGTAACTATTCTAAGTTAAGAAATCTGTGGCTAGATAGCCTCTACCAAATAAGGGGTTATCAGAGGTAAGTAACTTATTCTTCTATAGCATGAACCTAGCCAAAAGTCATCAATGCACTTTACATGGTCACAAACAAGCATATAGTCATATAACATTAGGAGAGGAAAGTCTGTTGTGGAAGGTTAATACTTGTTAATGATTAGAAGCGACAGGACCACCCCTCAAAAACATAATCAAGAAAGTGCTTTGTAAGGCTATCATCAATGATGGGATTATCTACTGTAATAGTGTTTGGTCAGAAAGTGTCAGTGGATGTATTGGGAGAGTTGTAGAAGGAGATCCACCAGGAGGACAGGGAGATATTTTGTTTAGTTGCTTCAGCCTTGAGATCTTTCATTGTGTTAAATATTATGGTAAAATGTGGAGTTCATTTCAGGTGATTGGAGCATGAGCTTACCATTGTTAAATATGTGAAGTTCACCAACATGATTTCCAGAAGTATCTGTCATGAAGTCCCTAAGGAATGGAATATTCATAAGTGTTAGTAATGTTAAGAGGTACCAAAGGTGTCTAACAATGCTTGTATTTCTGATCTGAAAAGCAGTTCAGTTTTGATTATGCCTTCCTTTAGAATATATTTATCTGCTAGCAGGTGTTCAGGATTTGTTACAAAGGTATTATGCTTTTCTAGGAGTCTTTGAGAGCCCAGAAGGAAATATAATCTCAAATGTGTTATTACCCACATTGTGGGGAATTATTTTGCATTAACAACGTCTTTTGTGGAAGTGGTGTCCATTATAATGTTGTTGGAATAGTTGGGTTGAGAGAATTGCAAATAGTAGAGGCTAATATATTATGTGGAGGCATACGAGGAAATGTGAACAATATAGGTAGTTTTTATTTAAACTGATTGACAGCGGAATCTGAAACAAACAGTTAGTTATATATTCCTTACCTTAAAATTACCTCCAGGCGTCAGACTGGATCCGTAAAGTTTTTGTCAGCAGTTCCCCTGCGCGTCGAAAGGCGGCGAGATGACTTCGCGGTAGCTACTTAGAAGCCACCCACACGCGCTGACTTCAGTTCTTTCTTTTATCGCGCCTGCCAGTGCAGATCCGGAGAGAGCGGTACCTCCAGTCACTTTTTGACTGACTTTTTGCTGACTTTTGTTGACGTTGATTTTGTCGACTCCTAGTGCACGTAGAGATGCCCTGTTTCAAGGCTTGCGCCTCCTGCAGCCGACCGCTTTTGTTAACTGATCCGCATTGCGCGTGCCTGTTTTGCCTGGAGAGTGAGCACGACCCCAAGCTGTGCTTTGACTGCCGGACAATGAATCCAAAGTCTTTGCGGGAGTGGTCCCGGCAGTCAGCTCTACGCTGTTTGAGGTCCCAGTCGCGAGGGAGGTCTAGGGACCGGTCACGGAGCCACCACCACCAGTCTTCTTCCAAGTCTTGGCACTCCTTAGGTAAGTCAAAGCACAAGAAGTTGAAGAAGCACCGTCACTCTAAGACTTCTCCCTGTCTGTTGGCTGACGGGACGAGGGATGTGGGTGGTGCCCCTCCTGTGGCTCCGCATGTAATGTGATGTAATGTATGTGTTCTTGTAAAGCGCACTGCTGCCCTGAGGCGTCGTGGCGCTGTAGACCGCTGGGGAACCCGTCCTGGCTATCCCTGTGAGATGGTCCCTACTGGGTATCTCCAAGGTGAAACCAGGCATCCCCGGCGAATGTGGGGGGCCGTTGTAGAGATGAGGCAAGCTAATGCCCAGAGTTGCCGAGTGTGATCCCTGGTTAGAGTAGGCACCGAGGCGAGAATTATCGAGTCCGCTGACCCTGGTCCACGACCCTGCCGCGTCGGGAATTGAACCCTGGTCCCAGGCCGTTCTCTGCTTCCGGGTCTGCCGCCTCTAACCAGTGAGCCACACCACTCCAGAGTCGAGCCCCAAGGGTCGACTCCGAGTTTCCCCCCCTTCCCAGGAGCAGCGTGACCCCTGCCCAGCTTCGTACGTTTTACTAAGCGATGCATGCCATCTTTGGGCAGACCGACTCCACTGATGCGCCTTCGGGCCCTGCGGACTTGGCTAGAAGCCCTGGGCCTTCGACGCCGGCGGGTTCGGCCGCGGCACCCCAGGGCCCCTTGGATCCTGGCCTGGATCCATATCGGCGCCGTTCGACCTGATTACACCTCCCCCGACGACAATTCCACCAGCAACACGTCCGCAGCCGATGCCGGTTGTGTTCCCAGCCGGTGTCGAGCCCGGCCTCCACCCCAATGTAGACACTGAGCCGGACCGGCACCGACGGGTACTTTTGTGCCCCTGTTCCACCCTGGCTCTTTGAGACCAGATTGGCAGCCAGTGGAGGGTGAGGAGGACTGGGAGGGCTCTAGGGACCCTTTGACTGACCTTCTAGGTTACGAACTGGACTGGAGAGAGGAATTGGGAGAAGCCAGTGGTCTGGATACCTCATCAGACATGGCATGTTGTCTCTCTATCGTGGCTACGGAGGAGGGAATGTCTTACGCCGTGCAGTTGCGTTAGGCTGCCGAGGCTCTCAACCTTGAGCTTCCTAAATGTGGCAGTCAGGACTAACCTCCCGACAGAGGTGCTTCAACTGGCAGCGAGCTCTTCGTTGCCCCTGCTACCGTTTAATGAAGCCCTCACTGACGTCCTTTTGGGCAACTGGTCCAGGCCCACCACAGGGACTCCTATGGATAGGATGATTGCCCGACGCCACCGCCCAGCTCTGGGCGACCCCACTTTCCTCTCCCAACACCCCACCTCTGAGAGCTTGGTGGTCCAAGCTTCCACATCCAAAGGCGCATTCTCTAACGCACAACCTAATAGGGAATCCAAAAATCCAAAAAGCGGGACCATCTTGGGAAGATGATGTTTTCTTAATCCAGCTAGGGACTGCGGTCGGTAAACACCGCATGTCTGTTGGGCCGTTGTGCCACCGTATCCCATACGATGTGGGTGTAAGTGCTGGCCTAGTGCCCAGAGGAGGCCCGGGCCGTACTCTCCCGTGCAGTTGCCGGGGGGAGAGACACAGCAAAGTTTACCATTCGCTGTGGACTGGTTATCGCCAACTCGCTACGCAGGACGATTTCTACATCGGTTCCCCTTCGATGCTACGCCTGGCTGAGATAGACTGGCTTTTCTGGGGATGTTCAAGCTACCCTTATGGACATGCCCTATGATGGCTGTTGCCTGTTTGGCGACAAGGCAGACAATGCACTAGAGCGCTACAAGGACTCATGGGCTACGGCCAAGTCCTTCATCCATGCGCAGTCTGCTTTTCACCCCTTTCGTGGCAACAGAAGGGGTGCCCCACCACGTTCCACCGAGGGCTACAGGCCAGCGCAAGCTGTTCAGCCCAGCGCAAGCTGTTCAGCCCCTGCGCTGCCGGGGACATGGGGGCCAGCGAACAAGCCAGTCCACCTCTGCCCCCTTTGCAGCAGCCTCCAAACCCTCATAGTCCAACCTTCCAGGGCCACCAAATGCCAGTGGGCAGCAGGATTCGCAATCACCTCCCCCACTGGCGCAGCATCACGTCAAACAGGTGGGTTTTTTCAAATAGTCCGAAGGGGCTACTCCCTCCCCTTCGAGACTACCCCTCAGCCTTGCCACCTCAGTACCATCGCATTTCGGATGATCATCTGGCCCTTCTCCCACAGGAAGATATGGCTCTCTTGGCCAAGGGGGCCATTGAGCGAGTTCCTACCCCAGAAGTTAGTTGTGGTTGCTACTCCCACTACTTTCTGTTGCCCAATAAGGACAAAGGCCTGCGTCCGGTCTTGGATCTCAGGAACGTCAACCGCTTCCTCCAGAAGGAGAGGTTCAAAATGTTGACGTTAGCCCAGGTCCTATCTGCCCACAACCCTGGAGACTGGATGGTAGCATTGGACTTGAAGGACGCCTATTTTCACATCCCTGTCCTGCCGGCCCACTGGCATTAACTACGGTTCACAGTAGGCACAAGCACTTTGTTTACCCTGCTTCCCTTTGGCCTTACCAGTGCCCCTCTGGTGTTGACGAAAGTGATGGCGGTTCTCGCAGCTCATCTGCTCAGATCATAGGTTTCAGTCTTCCCCTATCTCAACGACTGACTGTTGATGGCGGGCTCGCCCCAGGCTGTCGTCTCCCACCTCCAAACTACGCCCGACCTCCTGCATTTTCTGGGGTTCTCCATCAACGTGCCAAAGTCGCACCTGACTCCCTCTCAGAAGCTACTCTTCATCGGAGCAGTTCTGGATACAACGCAGTTTTGGATCTATCTGCCCGGACAGCGAGTCTGGGATATTCAGGCTATGATTCCAATCTCTCAGCTTCTATCCTGGGTTTCAGTCAGGATGACCCTCCGCTACTGTGCCTGATTGCCCCTTCATCCTGCTGGTGGACCATGCCAGATGTCATATGTGGGCTCTGCAGTGGGACCTGAAGTTCCAGGGGGCACAACATCAGGGGAACCAGTCCGATTGCATCCAGATCTCGGCGGGCTCTGCACACTAATTGCAGTCGTGGCTAACGAACCAGGATTGGGTCGACGGCAGATCCTTCTCCCTTCCCCAACCAGAGTTCACAGTGGTGACCGATGCATCACTGCTGGGATGGGGCGGCTACACGAGGGAGGTGGAGATCAGAGGCCTCTGGTCTCCGGCGGCGTCTGGGCTCCACATCAACCTTCTGGAGCTCCGGGCGATTCGTCTTGAACTTAAAGCATTACTTCCCTCTGTCCAGGGAAGAGTAGTGCAGATGATCACGGACAACACCACTGCCATGTGGTACTGCAACAAAGAAGGCGGGGTGGGGTCGTGGACCCTATGTCAAGAGGCCCTCCACCTCTGGACATGGCTGGAACATCAGAACATATCTCGGGTGGTTCAACACCTAGCAGGTTCGCTGAAGGCCAGGGCGGACAAACTCAGACGCAGGTGCATGATGGATCATGAATGGCATCTTCACTCGGGTGTGGTGCAAGGTCTCTTTCAACAGTGGGGAGAGCCTTGGTTAGATATTTTCGCCACCAAAGTTAACGCGCATTGTCAGCAATTCTGTGTGTTGGAATTTCCAAGGCGGCACTCACTCTGCAACGCTCTTCATCGCGAGCTGAGTTGCGGTCATCTATACACCTTTCCGCCTATACCACTTCTGCCTAGAGTGCTGAAAAAGATCAGGCGTGACCGGGCCCAAGTCATTCTTGCATCTCCGGATTGGGCACAAAGAGTCTGGTATCCCGATCTATTGCATATGGCCATCGCTCCTCTAATATGTCTGCCTTCTGTCGCAGCAGCAGTGGACGGTCCTCCACCCGAACCTGTCCAGCCTCCACCTCCTTGCGTGGGGATTGAGCGGCGACAGTTGACAGCTTTCGACCTTCCTCCTGAAGTTTGTGATGTTATCTTGGCAGGCAGTCATCCCACCACTAAGATGGTATACACCAGCAGATGGATTACATTTGTGGCATGGTGCACAGCCAAGGGTGTGGATCCCTTTTCCGCCCCTCGTTATGAGGTTATCTTATTCCTTCTTTCTTTGACCTAGCAATGCTCCGCTCTGGGCACTCTAAAAGGCTACCTCCCGGCCATTTCAGCCTTTCTTAGGCTTCCTGATCAGCCTTCTCTTTTCAGGTCCCCTGTTGTAAATCGCTTCCTTAAGGGCATTACTCATCTTTTTCCTCCTGTTCCTTTCGTAATGCCCCAGTCGGACTTGTATTCGGTTCTTACATATCTTGTGTGCTCCTTTTGAGCCGCTACATAACTGTCCTCTCAGGCTTCCGAATTTGAAAACGGCCTTCATTGTGGCCATCACCTCTGCACGCAGAGTGAGTGAGATCCAAGCTCTTTCTTCTAAACCTCCTTTTCTGACTGTTCATCTGGATGAGGTTGTCCTTAGAACGTGTCCTTCCCAAAGTGGTTACTCCTTTCCATATTGGACAGACTATCACTTGGCCCACCTACTTTCCGTCTCCGTATCCTTCCAAAGGAGAAGAGAGGCTCCACCATCTTGATCCAAAGCGTGTGCTTTCCTTTACCTTGGATCGCACAAAACAATTCCGGGTGGATGACCATCTCTTTGTTGGCTACATAGGCTCCAAAAAAGGGTGGGCCGTGCACAAACGGACCATTTCTAGATGGATCGTTTTGTGCATCAAGGCTTGTTATTGCTTGTCAAAGGAGCCGCCAGTGGGTTTGTGCGCCCATTCCACCCGGGCGACTGCAGCTACCACTGCTTTGGGACGTAGAGTCCCCCTTAATAACATCTGTCAGGCAGCTACATGGGCATCGCTGCACACGTTCACTAGACACTACTGCCTGGACAGCGAAGTCCTGAGAGATGGCTTCTTTGGCCTTTCTGTTCTCCAGGACTTTCTGGTGTGAACTTAGTTGGCAGACCATCCTCCGGGTTTGGTATTGCTGGGGTTTCTATTCTAAGGTGAGGAATCTATAACTAACTGTTTCTTTAAGATGAACAAGTTACTTACCTTCCATCACGATATATATGTAAGAAACATAGGTTAGTAATAGATTCCTTACCGCCCCACCCATCCTCCCAGTTCTGCGAACTAACTTCTATGGTTAAGGATTTCCTTTCAGGGCCCTAGGTTTGTGCACCAGTGGTCAGTGTCTTGCATAGCTCTGCGCTTCTGACATAGAAAGTAGTGTACAAAACTGACGTACGCGTGCGAGGGCGGCATCTAAGTAGCTACCGCAACGTCATCCTGGTGACCACAGCGTCAACGATGAACGCGAAGCCAACCGACGCCACCTTTCGACGTGCAGTTGTACTGCTGACGAAAAACTTTCCGGATCCAGTCTGATGCCTGGGGGTAATTCTAATTTAAGGAATCTATAACAAACCTATGTATCTTACAGATATATTGTTACCGAAATACCGAAGGTAAGCAACTTGCTGGTTAAGCATATAAAGTTCATCCATTGTAGTATGCAGTCCCAGTATCTTTCCCATTTAACGACTTAGGGTGTGATTCTTTTAAAGATCTAAAACCTTGCCAATGCAGATGCGCCAATGACTTTTGTAGATTTCTGACATCTAGCAAATTTACAAAGCCTGTGGTCCACCATTTTCTTAGTTGGCCTATCAAATACCTGCTTCGTTATTGGTAGGAGTAACATATTCTTTGAATAATTTCTGCATACCAACTTCTGATAGAGCTTCCAGCCACAGATTACTCACCTGTGAATTTCCAAAGATAGCAGGCTGGATCTGGAAAAATTTGATCGTGATTCCCTTGTGTGCCAGTAGGTGCCATTGTGCAGCTCTGTGTCTGATCTTTCCCACCCCAGATGTGATGACAGGGCAACGATATTGACACAATCCATTCCTCTCTTTCCACACCCTCTGATGCAGATCCAGAGCTCCATCGAATTCTGTCAGTCTGACGGAATTTCTTCCCTCTAAATTATCCTGTGTGCAAGGGACATGTCCCCTCCTAAAACCACAGGGTCTAAAACTTGCAATGACAGCAACTGTTCGTGACAGACACCCATGATGTCTGTCTCTGGTGTCTTGATTCCAGGCATGACTCTGCGTTGTGAGACTAGAAGGTGATGTGCAACCGCAAAGCCAAACTTACCATTGCAGAACATTGGAGCAAGTCGAACGTCCTGTCTTGGTAGAAGTCAAGGGCACGGACGTGCTCTCGATCCTGAAGCCAGTTCTGGTCAGTCCAATTAAATTAAAGAAGCACAAGAGAGTTGCGTGAAGTCCTAGGTACCTCCAGTTATACCTCTCTTCCCCAATGCACCCGACTTCCCCCTGCTATGAGCGACACCTCAACAGCTTAGTAAGGTGAAATTGACCTTGGTCAAAATCTTTTGCATGTCGCCTGGACCCTTTGCGGTGCCTTGGGCCCTAAGGACCATGGTGGCCTCCCATTGGGTAACCCCCAGCAGAACTATCCCCTACCACTCCACTCGACCTCGCTGCAGGACCGACCCTGTCTCAGAGCCCAGATCAACCTACTCCGTCTCCGACAAATCATCTGACACAATCCACAACACAATGGCCAACTCCAAAACTCAGTTAACCCGTCCATGTTCTCAAATGACATGCCTGTACCCCATATCTGATAGAGACTACTAGCCGCAGATTCCTTCACGTAGAATTATCCCCAGGCGTGAGACTGGATCCGTAAACATTTCTGCTACAGCATCTCTGCGCGCCGGGGGTGCGGGGTGACATCTCGCGACTCCGCCCAGGCGTCCGCGTACGTGACGTCAGCGAGGTCACATAAGACTCGGCCCGGCGCGCCTACATCAGTTTTTTTCTTTTCCGCGTGGAACGCGGATCCGGTCCTTGCTACTTACTTTTCTTTCATTTCTTTTTGGTGGACCAGTGCGCGAATTCCTTCGGGCTTCAAAACTTGCACGTTTTGTGGGCGTCTCATGTCGGCGACTGACCCGAACCTCATTTGTGTTTGGGGAGGATCACAGGACCACTGATTGTGCGGCTTGCCAACAGTTGAATTCGAAGTCGTGGCTGGAGCGCCGGATGAAACTTCTCTCAGTGCGTCTCTCCAGGTCGACATCCTCCCCTCTGTCTGCTTCAGCGGACGGCTTCAGATACGGCTGTGGTCGTCGTCCTTCTCAGGTGTCACGTGAGCGTCGCTACCAGGTGGGTGAGGGTCGCAGTTTGTCCCCTGGGGCTGGTATCCAGCCTGCCGGGGACGTGGACTCTCCATGGGTGATGCGGCCTGCGTGTCGTCCTATCCACCGTTTCCTGGTGTGGGGGCGTTGAGAGTCCAGATTGAGACATACGCAGCGGCTTTGCAGGCCTCGCTGGCGTCTCCTCCTCCTTCCCCTCCTGGGGCGTCAGCGCTGGTTCGGATCCAGGCTTGGAGGATGTGGTGCTGTTGGGGTGCGGCTCCTCCGGGGCACCTCCTTCAGGCCACGGCGTCTCTGCCTCGCCGCAAACTCCAGTGAGAGTCCCTGTGGTGTTGCGGGAGGTCGCCGGGGCTAGGTTTGCATCCCCGAGCCCCTCACGGTCCTTTGACAAGGTGGTCCTGTCTAATGCGGAGGTGCCAGCAACGGCTGGACTGTGCGGAGCCACAGGGGTCGGTGGACCCTCCTCGTCCTGCTCTGGGTCGAGGCCGGTTGAGGACCCCTCGTCCCTCTCTGGGCCCCTCTCTCTCCTCCCACAGGCGGCTGCCTCGTCGGAGGGAGAGTCGGAGGTTGAATCGTCCCTGGCACCACCACACAGGTTGCCGAGTGATCTCCGCCTCATTAAGGGCCTCGGCTGGCGGAAGACTTCATGTCACTCCCGAGGCCCATCTTGTTCCCCCATGCAGGTGGCTGCCTCGGCGGGGGTCGGGTCGGCGTCGTTCTAGCACCACCCTGGGGCCGGTTTGGCTCCAGCTCCACTCCGGTCTCCGCTCCTGTGTCCGGTGCGGGGTGACTTGGAGGAACCTTGTCCGGTGACGCCGGATGGTGCCGACGTCCTGCCTCTGGCAGCAGACTCTACGGTTCCGTACAGGGGTCGTACTACTGATTCGTCTTCGGACACCCCTTATCCGGAGGCAGGCTGTATATTGGTGTCGTCCTCCCCGGACACTGGTCGCCGTGTGGTGTCTTTTTCACGGGCGTCGATGTGCTGCTCCCCGCCCTTCCTGAGACAGAAGTGTTTGTCGGAAGAGCGGCAGGTCCTCATTCTTCCGCTCCTTCTGATTTCCAGATCTGGCCCTTGCACATTACGCTTGGCCTCGGAGAAGGTCGCTTTAGTTTGCAGTCGTCGCCCACGGAGAAGCTGCTTTCTCCACCGTCATGCCCTACGGAGGCAGGTGCGGCCTTCGCTCACGCGGTGTCCACAGCTGTGGACATCCAACGAATGGGTGATCCGGTGGCTCACTTTCCGTTGGACCATCTATTGGCGATCCTCCACCAGGGCTCTGGTGGGAGGGAAATCTTATTTCCCTTTGAAGGTTTGCTCCTTTCTTCCTTGACGTGGGTTTGGAGGCGTCCTGCCTCAGAGGACTCGGTGCCTCAACATCTTCTGCACCAGCACCTCCCGGCGTCGCGTAACCTGGTGTGTCTTTCTCTTCACCCCTTGGCCGCTAGCCTCCTTTTGCGGACTGCTTTACCCTCCCTGCCGCCACTTTTGACTTTGCCGTCCCGAGAGGCCCGCTGGCTGGACTCTTGGGGGCGCACATGTTCGCCTCAACCAGCGCTGCCCTGCGGTCCCTTAACACCTTGTGTGTGCTGGCTAGGGCCTCCTCCTGTTTGTGGGACTCGGCTGAGTCTCTGGGATCCGCAGCGTCCCAGGAGACTGGTCAGGTGGACTTACGACATCATGCGTTGGATGGCCGGGAGCTTGCGGCGTTTATTCTCTGCTCCGCTCTGGACATCTCAGAGGTGCTGGGCCGGGCCATGGCCTCCTCAGTCGCTCTCCATCGCCATGCTTGGCTTCCGGACAGAGACATTCCCTGAGAATATTCAGGAGCGACTCATCGACCTTCCGTTTGATGGCAGCCTGTTGTTTCATGCCCTGGCCGACTCCGCCATCCAAAGGCTCTTGGCAGAGCTCCGTCATCCTCTGCCTCCTCCTCTGGCTTATCCTTCTCCGTCCCCTCCTCAGTGACTCCTGAGTTGGGTTGATTCTGGGCCTTCTTAGGCCGGTTGATCTGGTTGCGGAGTGTGTTTTTGTGGCCAGTTCCGTCCTTTCTTGGGACTTTGTCATTGTTGGCTGCTGGACGGCCCTTTTGTTGCTTATGTGTGTGTCTTCTGCCAGAGTTGTTGCACAGACTTAGCCATGAGATTAGGACTTCTGCTTTGCTTGGGCTGCTTGTCAAGCCTTCCGCTGGGGTGTTTTTTTCCCCGTGGCTCTTTTGTTTTCCTCTGCTGTGGAAGTTCTTCCAAAGAGGGTTCCCATATCTTAGGACTTAACATAACCTATGTGTGGTAGTGGTAGCTGTCATATGGCTTGCGCTCTGCTAGGGGGTTCTGGTCGCCTTCGGGTGCCTGTTCTCCATGGCGTTTATGTAGGTTGCTTTTGCTTCTTGAGGTTGTGTGCGCGGCCACTCGTAGTGGTGTTCCTGGGCATCTCCTCCTCTTCCTGCTCCTGCCCTGAGGTCTGGGATGATCCTGTGTTCTCCCTTGCCGGCCGCCACCTACTCGCCCTTCCTGGGGCTTCAGGCTGTTCTTCTTGCTTCTGCCGGTTTTTGACTGCCAGCGCTGTTCTGGCTGGCAGGTTGCTCTCAATCTGGAGTGGGTTTGCCTTCTTTTCCCTAGTTTCCTTGGGTCCTCTAGGCTTCTCCTTCCGCTCTTCCTGTCTTTGCGTGGGGCCGCAAATTGTGTTGCCTTGTGGGGGAGTGGGGTGCTTTGGCCTCTCCGACCTTGCCCTTGGTTCCTCTGCTGAGAGTGTACGGGCCTCTTCAGCCTTCTTCTCCCTCATACATCCTTTTGGGGTTGGTGGGCTTCTACTTGTGGGGGTTCCCATTGCCGGGCAGGGACGAGGTTCTACCTGGTCCACAGATCTGGTCCCCTGTGGGGCCCTCTGTTCTGTATTGGCTGGTGGGGTACTTTCGCAGACCTTCCTTCCCAGGGGGTATTGCTAGGGTATCTATTCTATGTGGAGGAATCTGCGGCTAGTAGTCTCTATCAGATGTATGAGTTACTTACCTTTCGGTAACGATGTATCTGGTAGAGACGATTCTAGCCGCAGATTCCTTAACGCCCGCCTCCCCCCCCCTTATCTGTGAGGACCCCTTAGTTGGTCTTCGGTACTCTCCTCCCCGTGAGTGGCTGTGTCTCCTGTGAGTGCCTTTTTTTGTTCTTGACGGGTGGCTCCGTCTGAGGGCGGTTCATTCCTCCTTTGGTTCTTTGGAGGATAGGGGTTCCGGTGCTCCGATGCCCTGCTGGTCTGGCTGCTCCAGTGTTGGGGGGGAATTGGCCATGTCTTGCCATTGTCCCTTGTGGGTGGTTGCCCTCTATGTTGGGGTGGCTTGGAGGTTGTTGTCCCTGGCTGTCGTGGGACTGGTCCCCTTCCTTGCTCCGGATGGGGATGGTAGGTTAACTAGGTGTGCGTTTACTTCTACGTTCTCCTTGCCTCCGGGGCAGGAGGCTGTCTATGTGCTGGCAAGGTGGCTGTGCAGGGCTCTGCTTGTTCTATCTTTTTTCCCTGCCTTTGGGTTCTGCAGTGTTGACACTACTCTGGTTGGTGTTGTTAGTCACCGTTTCTTTCCGATTTTTCTGCTCTTAGCACACTGTTCCCATGCTTCCACAGTTTTTTATCTGGTGGTTCCGCGTTGTGGTGCGGAAAAGTTCTCAGAAGAAAACTGACATAGGCGCGCCGGGGTGGGTCTTATGTGACCTCGCTCTCGTCACGTTTGCGGACGACGCCTGGGCGGAGTCGCGTGATGGTGCCCACCCCCCGGCGCACAGGGATGCTGAGGCAGAAAAGTTTCAGGATCCAGTCTCGCGCCTGGGGATAATTCTACGTGAAGTAATCTGCGTCTAGAATCCTTTCTACCAGATACATCATTACCGAAGGTAAGTAACTCGTACTTCTGACCCATAAATCCCCCAACCTCATACTGACGATAATAATGCTGATTCAGATGATACTCCTTACAATGATGGAAAACTATTTATAGATCTTCAAGATGCTAGTGTGTTAGACAATTCACCAGATATTGTACTGTCTTCCCCTAATTAATATTTGGCAACAGTGATCATGTGGGCGGTGGAAGTCTTGGACCTCACAATGCCCACCATAGGTTACAACAAATGTCATAACTGAGGGGTTCAATCTAAGTCAGTTGAGCTAAGAACCTCCACTTCCGGTAAGTGAAGCCCTCACTGAAGTCCATGGCGAAGTCGGCAGGTGGTAAAGCAGTATGGACAGGAACATAGCTTGGTCAATGGGATGGGGGTGTGGGTGAGGTTCAGATTGTTCAACAATCACACGGGTATATAATATTAAAATACATTATACGACAAACATGGTGCATGAGAGAGAGGGCCTAAAGGTACTGTAGAAAGGGAGACGAATCTGGATTGGTAGGGGAACAAAGGGAGAGAAAACAGTATTTTGTAAAATGACCAACTTTTTTTTAAACCTTTTAAAACAGAGTGGGAGAGTTTGTGTGCCTTTTTGTCTGTGTGTATGGATCAATTCCTGGTGAAATCCAACAGACATCTCACCATACCTGACTGAAAGTACCTTTGCCAACTATTTACCAGAAAATACATTTACTATGTGGGTGTTAAAAGAAACACGTAGTGATAGATTCTTTACCTTAGAATTACCCCCAGGCGTCAGACTGGATCCGGAAAGTTTTCATCAGCAGTACCCCTGCGCGTCGATAGGCATCGTTGTGTGGCTCCGTGTGCATCGTTGGCGTCGTCGTCGCCGTGAAGACGTCGCTAGAGCTACTCAGACACGCCCACGCACGCTGACTTCAGTTTTTTCTTTTTTCGCGCCAGCAAGTGCAGATCCGGAAAGAGCATGTACCCCCAGTCATTTTTTGACTGAGTTTTTTTCGAGGCCTTTTACCCGATTTCTTCTGAGTCACTCATCTATCTGTCCATCCATCCTTTCACTCCATCGATCCATCCATTAATCCTCCCTTTCACGCATCCATTTGTCAACTCATCATTCCTCCACCCTTTCACGCAACCATCCACCCTCATATCCATTTACTCACCCTTCCACCCATCCATCCGTCTTTTCACTCAACCATCCATTCACCCTTTCACACATGTATGCATCCTTTCACTCATCCATCCACCCTTTCACTCATTATCCATCCTTTCATTCATTATCCATCCTTTCATTATCCATCCACTCATTATCCATCCAGTCATCCATCCTTTCACTCATCCTTTCACTCATCCATCCACTCATCTACCTACTCATTCACTCGCCATCCATTCAACCTTTCACTCAGCGGTCCATCCACCCTTTCACTTAGCCATCCAACCTTTAACACTGTCATCTACCCTTTCACCCATCCATGCATTCTTTCGCTCATCCATTCTTTCACTCGTTCATCCAGCCATCTCTCCATCCACCCTTTCACTCATCCATCCACCCTTTCAATCGTCCATCCACCTCTTCAATCATCAATCCACCTCTTCAATCATCCATCCACCTCTTCAATCATCCATCCACCTCTTCACTCACACATCAAACCACCCTTCCACTCACACATTAAACTGAGCTGAGCTGCAGACATAAGATGCCCATCAAGAAGTCCACCATCGCTGTAGCCACTAAAGCAAGGGGGTTCACAACGCCCCTGACCTGGGGAAGTACTGCATTGTTATCTATTCACAAGGTGAGGAATTTGCAGGTAGAAGACTCAATCATAACAAGTAGTTATGGCCTAAGGGGCTAGGGCGGTCAATCTCAAATCTGGGGAACCAGGTTGGGCTCTGGCAAATAATGTTTTACATTTTAAAGAATCAGAAAATATATTTTAAGAAAATGAATTTTATCCTTTTTCTATTAAATTGTAATTTGTATATGTATACTTTATGGTTGTGATAAACCAAATAAAGTTAATTTTTGACTGACTGACTGACTGAGTCTCTGCAATGAAGCTCAACATCCTGTGATTCTGGGTATATAACTTAATCTCCCCGTGCCTAACAAAAATGAATGTGTTCTTGTGTAACGCAACGGGTTCTCATGTAAAGCGCTCTTTTACCTGATACCTTCGGGTCTAGTTTGCGTTATATAAAACACCGGGGAAAGAAAAAAGTAGTTATCTTTAGGAATGCTTTTTGTGGTAGAGACTCTAACTGTGGATTCTTCACCAACCTACCCTCTTCTGTGGATTGGACTAATGCAGTCCTTTAATAAGGTCCCAGTCTAGAGATTTGCCCAGGAGCATTATGACTTCTATGGGCTCCACGTCTGACGGCGTGGACAGAGCTCGGAAAGAAACGGATATCAAAACTCGGAGGTGGTGTTGATATAGTGGACCCAATGTCACATGCAGGGCTGGACAGATCTGATGCAGATCAGCATGACGCTACCTACCGATGCATGAGGGGATTGCTTGCCAAGGTTTTCAGATTCAGTCTGGCACCTCGGGAAATTCACAAGACGTGGAATCTGTGGTGTGGTTAGATAGTCTCTACCAAAAAAGGTGTTAGCAAAGGTTAGTTACTTGTTTGTGTAGGTTCACTGTTAAACTTCACAGTACTCTTTTTCCAATTCTAAAACTGTAAAACTCCTTTTCCACCCGACACCTTTCCTTATAAAACCACCAGCAAAAATGTATTTGTTGTGTCCCGACACTTAACTACATTCTCCGGGTTGATTTAGCGGTAAGTTTGGAAGTGCTGGTAAGTGTGGAAAGACGTCTTAAATGTTGGTGAATACCCAGACAGTCAGGACTGTGTGGATGTTAAATGTTATGTTAAATGTAAAGCAAATTTATAAAGCGCACTATCACCCCACGAGCATCCTGGTTGCTCTGGCTGTTTACATTGTCCACTCCCTTAACTGACCCTGGAACACCAAGGGGTCAATCTGGGTGTCTCAGTTATGATTATACTGAAATGTGCACACATTACTGACATTTGCACACGTAAGTGGCAGAGCCTGATGGAAGATTAAACAAATATTGATCTGTCAAGTGAATGGCATCTAAGGTATCAGATTTGCTTATGGAGAGGCAACACTTTCCACACACGTTATTCCAATCTTAGAAATGTTAACATTTTTGTGAATCTAGTCCAGTGGGTGCACAGGGGGAACCCTACTCAGTAGAATTCATCTCTTAAACCGACTCACTTGTTAAAGTGCTATGGGGTCAGGCAAAGTCACTTATTCGCCCAAAAGAAAACGGAGTTAATGCAGTAGTTTTTACCTTTACTGGAGGTGTAGTTGCGTTTTCCATCCTCTTGTCGAACGTTACTTAAGTTCCATCATAAATTTCTTCATGTGTCAGGCATAAGGATTTACAAGACCCATTCCACTTGCAGTGTAATAGAAAACTGGTGATTGCAGCCCTGAGAAAGGCATTTTATGCTTTTACTTAATAGAAAGAAATGGATTGGATGAAATTGCTGGCCACAGGCGTCATTGTTGGGCTGAAATATGATCAACAAGAGAGGAGTAACACAAATTGCCAACACATTCGCTTGTTGAACAC
Organism: Lissotriton vulgaris; assembly: GCF_964263255.1. Taxonomy (NCBI): domain Eukaryota; kingdom Metazoa; phylum Chordata; class Amphibia; order Caudata; family Salamandridae; genus Lissotriton; species Lissotriton vulgaris. The sequence continues at coordinate 1,170,899,256 of NC_141695.1, forward strand.
AGCCCTGACACTTGTATATTGTGGCCTAAAGCACAGCGTCGAGCTGCGCAGTGTATGACCAATGGAGCTGGAAAGACTGATGCTTATTTAGCAAAAGTGTTAACCAAGAGTAATTGTTCGAGTCCCTAAATGTTCCCTTCTTGATATCGTTTATTTGTTTCCTCCAGTTGTTTCTTGTTTCTTTTTTAATATCGTGTTCAATTCCATTTTGTTTGTTGACAGTGTTGTTTTGTTTTGTTCTCTTTCAAGCCATTTGAACCCAAGCCCAACATCGCCTCTCTCTCCATCAGGGCCTCTGTTCTCCGCACCGTCCAGCCCTATGCCCACTTCTTCGACATCCAGCGATTCTTCCCCTATCAGGTTTGTGAGGCTGAAAATTATTTTATGTGTTCACGTTACTTTTTGTCTCTTTTGTTAGTAGTTTTCCTGTTTGATCTAAGTCACCTCATCACATAAGTGGTTGACATCTTTGTGTGGAACTTGTTGTTGGGCAGAGATATGGAGTTGGCACTCTCTACAAGTTATCGCACTTGGTGTGTTCTTATCAGGAGATTTAAGTTCCATGTCTTGTGCCAGGCATCTGAAATGACATATTTAAATGGGGCTATCCCTTTATGTCCTTTTGCCTTCTTTAGTATAACTGTAATATACTGGCATCCATCGTAGGTTCGTATTTAAATTATGTCACCTGTTTTTGTCCATTACACTAGATGCCGTGCTTGAAGCAGTATCCGTGTGCTTTAAATACCGATTAACATAGAGAATGAAAAGGGGCAGGAACATAGTTGACATTCTACCTTTTCTATATTTAAGTCTGTTGAACGTCTGTTTTGTGAATTTGCGTTTTTTAAAGAGCCAGACGCCTGTTCTTTTAGTTGGACAGTTTCTTTTTGCTATTTAGGGAATTGGAGACCCTGTCTCATTGGGTTTGCGTATTTTGTATTTAAGCCGTAAAAACCCTGCTTAGTCTCTAATTTTTCCTTGGCGCTCCGTGTTCTTTCTGGCATATGTACCAGCATGTTTTAAACGCTCTGTTGGCTTACATCTCCAATTTTGATGAAAATGGTATTTGTGCATTCTGCACTTGAAGAAGGTGTCATGTGTTACAGAAGGCATATCTAGATTTAATCTACGTTGAAATGTCTCCGGAGTTGAATTCTTCCCTTTTAGAGCCTGCTCTTCTAGGCCATCAAGTCCTGTTTGGGGAAGAATCTATGTGCCAAGTTCCCTTCACCTCCACTGGGCATGCACAAAGACCAATATCTTTATAGCAGAAGGGCTCTGCGAGTGTGGTGTATTGCATGCCACCTTTGATGCTTACAAGCTACCCATTTTCTGAATTGTCATGCTTGGTGACACTTCTTTCCATTTAACTCTCCGTCCAAGCTCTAGAATCGAACAGCTAAATCACACCCACTGATGTCTATGAAAATTGGGCTGGTACAGCCTCCGAGTTTACTTCCGCAGTTGATTGTCCATTGTAGGTATGCTGGGTGAGGATTTGCTATAAGCATTGCTATTACATATGTTCTTGCTGCAGAAATACTTTGACTCTTTTTCCATAATTATTAAAACCACGGTGGAAGTACATGAGTGAATAAGTCTACCCTGTGTTTCCAAAAACCCAGAAAATCATTGTACTTTACAGGCCCCCTCATATGTGCTATGGTGTTTTAGCTACGCAACATACCGGTTAAAGTCATTGATTATTTTACTACGTTGTATTAAACATCTTTTCATTCCCACTTGGAAACCCTATAGATAACAAATCATTGTTGAAAGAACTAAGCAAGGAAATACAAATTTGAAAAAGCAAAGGTTGGGAGACATTTGCAGGGATGAGGTGTGTATTTCATTAAAATAGTTTTTGTTAAAAAGTTACCGATTTGCCACAAACTACATAACAAAACATGGAAAAGTATGCTTTTGGTCACGAGAACAGTGGCGGGTCTGGTCCATTTCTGTCAATCAACGTGCTTCCTTCAAGTGGAGTACATTAACATATATTTCATCAGGCAAATAAACATGATTTATTTGGAGGTACTTCACTGGTATTATTTGTTCAAGTCACTTATTATACCTCTTTTAAGACCTCACTTTCCAGATGCCAAGGCGAAGCTGTCCAAGACAGATTCAGAAAACTGCTTGGAGTTAGAAACACAAAACTCTAACATAGACTAATGACAATCTATAAATCCATGTTGAGCCTGTGATTTTACTTTATTCAGAGGCTATGCATAAAATTACAAACATATTCACTAGCCTGGCCTAATACATTTGATATGGGTGACATCTTACGGACTGCCACCGACCAGGGAGCTGATTGGAGAATCCCTGCAACATTTCTGCTGCTTGCCTCACCGCCTCTGCTGCACCTCGCGGTACCCGCTGCGCGGGTCCCGCATCGCCCGTGTTGCTGGGCTGCCATTGCGTGGAGGTGAAGGACCTTTGCCAGTGTGACCTACAGGGCAGGAGGAAACTTTCACACAGGGCTGCGAGCGTCAGGTAAGGAACAGGGACTCCAATTCCCAGGAGTCCCTGTGTAGCCATCCCCTGCACCAGGACGCTCTCCCTGTAGCCCCGCCCCCGACCGCCGGACTAAAGCTTCCGTTATCCACGGAAGCCTGGGAGACATCTTACGGACTGCCACCGACCAGGGAGCTGATTGGAGAATCCCTGCAACATTTCTGCTGCTTGCCTCACCGCCTCTGCTGCACCTCGCGGTACCCGCTGCGCGGGTCCCGCATCGCCCGTGTTGCTGGGCTGCCATTGCGTGGAGGTGAAGGACCTTTGCCAGCGTGACCTACAGGGCAGGAGGAAACTTTCACACAGGGCTGCGAGCGTCAGGTAGGGAACAGGGACTCCAATTCCCAGGAGTCCCTGTGTAGCCATCCCCTGCACCTGGACGCTCTCCCTGTAGCCCCGCCTCCTCCCTTTATTAGGAGTAGACGATCCCCGCTACGCGGGACGCGTGCGGGACGCCCGGGGCTAAGCCCGGGCAAAGGGTGGGCCCGTTTAAGCCCGTTCAAGCCCGGCCAAGACTGGACTGGGCCACCCCATTGACACTTCAATTGATATTTCCTTTATAGCGTTTCTATTGTAAGTAATATCTGGGTATCGTCGCTTAGTACATAGGTATAGAGCCCTTAGATTTTGTCATTATGTCCCCCAGAATTACCAGAAACACCAAGCTCACCCACACTGCCCAGGCCATAGGACCAATAGACCAATTTATCGCCAAGGCGAACGACGCCATCAATCAAGGTGTCCTTTTACTAGAAAGAAGGGTCTCGCAGGACCTAGCTGCAGCCAGGCGTTCCTCATTGGGACTATTGGCTTCCGCTGTAACACCACATCGTAACCTAGTCCCTGGCACACTACAAGAGACCCCAACGGTTCCAGGGACTGTAGATTTGTCAGTGTCCATTGACCTTTCCACAACACAAATATCCCAATCTTCTCCACCTCATCTCCCCCCATCAATTGAGAGAACTCCGATTCTCTTTATAAACCACACAGATGAGGATCTTTCCTCTCCTACCACGAGGGGCCAGAGAGAAGGTGCTATTCCGAAAAAGAGGAAGGGCAAAAGAGACAATAAGAAATCCAAACAAAATAATACTAACATACGACAGGATTCCTCGTCAAAACTTGTCGAAAATTCCCCTACTTTAGCCCAATCTTCAACTCAATCGACTAAGTCTCATCTGCCGACCACTACCACAACATCAGAAATAATGAATCTTACACCTGACACGCATAATCTCATTTTGAGTGCCAATAAATGTAATGGGCGGGATTCAAATATACATGATACCCACATACTGGCCTCTATAGAGGCTTTAATAAAACATCATTTACAACCTTTAGAGGTATCATTATCAAAAATCGAAAAGTCCTTAGCTATACTAAAATCTGATTTAAAAGCTAAGAAAAACTCGAACCCTACGCCCTCTCTTTCTGTGGCCCAAATTCATAACCCAAAACAAAAAAAGCCAGGGGGAACAAATCCTCCCCAAACATTAAACGCCCCCAAAGTGGCGACTACCACAGTGGCGGTCAAACAAAAACTTGCTAATACAACCTCTTTAACTGCGCAGCAAACAACAGTTAATACTGCTGCAAAAAAGTCCGCTGTTCCTTCCCTCCCCGATCCACCTGTAACAGTGGGCCAATCCATTAATTTACCAGCAACTCCAACTACAGCGAAGACGCCAGCTCCAAAAAAGCCTTCAGCCCCTAAAAAGACACCAGCCCTTAAAAACGCGGCTTATAACACGAGACACAATGGAGCACGTCCAGCTCACCTCCCCCCCGGAGCTACCCCATATGTCATCATTATGACTGGGGTTCCAGAGCTGCACATTAACTCCGATGAGCCTGGATGGTCCCTAAAAAACAAGGTACTACATTGGCTGTCAATGAACCGGCCACTTCCTCCTTACGCTAACAACAGAGTTGTTTCAGTTCGCAGAGTTCCTTGGGTAGGGAAGGAGCCAAAACTGATCCCAGGGGACTGTATAATAATAAACTTTGAAGATCCCCAAACTGTGGAACTTATTTCCTCATGGGGGCCTCAAACTTCTCCTGAGGGAATCTCTACAAAAAGATTAGCCTTCTTCTACCCCCCAGTTAAATCCCTACCACCAGGCCCTGACTGGAACTGGACCCAGGTAGGTAACTGGAACAGTAAAATGAACTGGTCAACCTGGTCAGGACAGGGTGGCAGAGAAACCATGCCATTCCCAGATTGGAGGGGTGTTTCCACCTACAACAGGTTTGACTGCCTGGAGATGGTGGACTGACCATCAACAGCCTCGGGACTGGATAATGGGATCTCTCCCCCACCCGGTTTATCATCTCTAGTGCCATTAGGCTTCTCTCAACCCTCAAGTCCACTGGCTAGAGTGTCATCTTCACCAACTTCAACAGTTACATCTGACACAGAGGTTGAAGATTCTTATCAATACGATCCCACCCTGTCTTGCCCTATTGTTACTAATTCCCATCAATGTGTAACTCTGCCTTCCCCTTTTAACGCCGATCCTTGTGCATCCCCAAAAACCCCAACACAAAAAGGAAGATTTGTACCTATTAACGAAACCTTGTCGTTCCACCTGGTACCAATATTGTTTTGGAATGTGGCAGGTCTTCGATCCAAGATTTTATTGTCATCCTGGTTGGACTTTGTTACCACACACCAGATAATCTGTTTGCAAGAGACCTGGACAATTGAACCATTGCACATACAAGGCTACTTAACATTTCACTCTCCAGCCTGTCCATCAATACATGGCAGACCAATGGGGGGCCTTGTTATCTACTTCTCAAACAATCTTGCAGTGAGTAAAGTCTCCATATTATGTACTACCCCGAATTATCAAATTCTTTTGGTTACTTTTAAAAATGGTACGTCATACAGTATTATTAATTTTTACAACAATTTATCCCAGGTAGAATGTATGAAAACTGTGTCTGCAATCACTATGTCTATAAGTGAACAATGTCTTAAACATTCAACTACATTGTGTAATGTCATATGGGGAGGTGACTTCAATGTGCAAGTGTGTCCAAACCATAAGAAAACTGACTGTGGCCTTTTAGACGAAAACGATTGCCCGTTGACGCATTTTATCCACTCCCCGGTAGGAGACTCCCTTAATGATAGCTTAATGTCTCTAGAATTGTTGTACGCTAATGAACTTGTAGACCCTCCCGTGGACTTCAAACCTACTTTTCACGGCCGGGGTTGTTTTAGCACCATAGATTTCATTTTGTGTTCATATTCTTTAAAGGGTACACTTTATCAGTTTATTACAGGGACAGAAGTGTCAGGTGATCACTTCCCTAACAGCATTGTATTAAAGCAATCTAAGAATGCTCCCCATTTGTTAAGGAATAGCTTACTGACCCAAAAAGCACTAAGTATGGATAGAACTAACGGTTACTCAGTGAAATGGTCACGGGTAGACCCACTAGTAACATCTAGTAAGATCATAGCTAAGGCACTTCCATGGATAAACGTCTGCCTCAAAGAGGATTCTACCCCTGAGCAAACTATTTCTAGTTTTGGGGAAATCCTCAAAACCATCCAGAAAGAGTTAGTTCGAACCTTTAAACCAGGAACTCACTCTAACCCAAGATGGTTCGACACGGCATGCCGGAAAGCACTAACCGCCCTAAAGAAAGAACTCCATAATCCAATTAGAGACAAGGATAAAATAGCCAAATTAAGATCTGATTACAAGCAGGCCCAAACCAGATGTAAAAAAGAGCACAAGAATAAATTGTGGACTCAACTACACGAGAGCTGCCATACAAAGGACAGCTCTCAATTCTGGCAGGTAGTCAAGTCTCCATTTATGCTTGAGGCCAATACGCATCAACACCTAGATATAGCAGTGACCGCGGACGAGTGGGTGACTCACTTTTCCAAGATCTTTGGTGATCTCCCCCTGCTTAGTGCAGCACCACACAACCAAACAACCATGTGCCCAAGAAAAGGGGTGTATCCAATTGATTTATCCTTCACCCTGGGGGAGGTTACAAGTGCATTATCCTCCTCAAAAATTGGAAAGGCTCCCGGCCCGGATGGTGTTCCACTTGATATATTTGTCTCTAACATCGACTTATGGTCCCCAATCATTACCCAGCTAATGGCGGCAGTGTTAAGCACCGGCCTTTTGGATTCTTGGTCCTCCTCCATACTTCTCCCAATTTTTAAAAAAGGGGATAGAAATAACCCTGCCTGCTACAGGCCCATCTCCCTCCTGGATTCATTGGGCAAAGTCGCGGGCCGCCTAATTCTTGATCGTTTACAGGATTGGGCGGCAGAAAAGAACATCCTTACCGACCTCCAGTATGGATTCCGGGAGGGACTGGGTACTGTTGAACAGGCTTTGAACCTCACACTTCTAATAGGAAAGTATGTGGGTGTTAAACGGGGTAATCTTTTCATGGTCTACGTCGACCTTAGTGCGGCGTTCGACTGTGTAATTCACGCTAAGCTGTGGTCTATTCTGGAGGAACTGGGAGTCGACCCGCCGCTCATCACATTTTTGCGCGAGCTTTACTCTGAAGCTTCTGCTTGCGTAAGATTTGGTACGAGTGGCGAATTATCATCATCTTTCCCAGTAACTCGCGGAGTTAGACAGGGCTGTGTCCTGGCTCCCTTTCTGTTTAACCTATACACCAATGGTCTGGAAGCAGCCATGCTTGAAGGGAGTCAGGACCTACCTACCATTAATCATCGCCCTATTCCAGCATTACTTTATGCTGATGATTCTGTAATCTTCGCTAGGTCCCTAGTACAGCTTCAGAAACAGTTTGATAAGTACTGTAATTATATGCTCTCACTCGGGTTAAAGGTGAATAAGACCAAGACCTTTGTCATGCAAACAGGGCCCAAGATCAAAAGCTCTAAACATCTCTGTATTGAGCAATCCAAACTGGAACGTGTAAGGGAATACCCCTATCTGGGTATTTTAATAGACGAACAGCTAACGTGGAAAAGGGCACTGGTAACCAGAAAACTGCTTTACCAACGTGCCACCTCTGCCCTTGTCTCATTTTCCAGAAAATTGGGTAAACCAAACCCCCCTGTATTGCTTAAAATTCACCAAGCTAAATGTCAGAGCATTGCTACATATGGAGCCGGTGTATGGGGCTATGTAAACACGAACAAACTTCAAAAAATTCAAAATGGCTTTGCCAAATATCTGTTGGCCCTCCCACAGAGCGCCCCCACATACGGATGCCATATTGAGCTTGGGATTGACTATCTAGCTGATTACATCAAATGTCAACCAATGCTCCTATGGCACCGTATTTGGTCTAAGCCAGAATGTCATCTCACTCGTGCCTTGATCTTAGATTGCTTAGGGCTGACATCCTGGAAAAATATTCCATGGTTGGCTTACGTTGTCAACTTCTTGAAAGATTTGGATCTTAACCAATATGTTATAGAGCCATCACTAATTAGTGAGTTAAGCAGAAAAACCCTTAAGCGAAACTGTCTTAACCACCTTAGGGAACTTCGTTTGTGCGGCGAAGTACCCAAGCAAACTAATGCTCACATATTGATGGTCCAAGTGTCACCAGGAATACAGCCTTATCTCACTTTTTATTTATCCAACCATGAAAAATACCTATTAACTAGGTTTCGTTTTAATTTGTTTTTTCGGTTGGTAACTTTCCCAAACCTTTTAAATTGGTCTCATGACTTGGAGAAATGCCCTTGTGATAAGGTCTCGCCCCAAACAACTATGCATGTAGTTTTCTTCTGTCATTTTTACGCCACAACACGCAAACGCTGGGTTCTTCCAGTGCTGCGTCAGATGGGGCTGAGGACCTGTCGACCAGCGTTTCTAGCCCTACAACAGCTTGAATCACAATACGTGGCAAAGAATTTAGCCATGTTTTTGAAATCATGTCTAACAATTCGTAAAGCAATGAGAAATGAAGACCTAAACCCTTGATAATCTGCATTAACTGTGTAATTGTTGCAAAGCGTATTCCCCCTTTTTTTTTTTTAATGCTTTTTAATCCTACTGTAACATTGTAATAATAATAATGTGTTCTTTTACATGAGGTTATGTTTTTAAAATAGTTATGATGTACTTTTTATGATTAACAAATGTTTAATCGAATACAAGACTTTGACACACTGATATGGGTGTTTCCCAATAAAAATAAACAAGCCTTCAACATTTGTCACAAGATTTTAACTAATAAAACAAACAAAGGCCTGCTAATTTAGAATGTGACTGCTACCTTCGATAGAGACTTGTCATATCAGCAAACAAAATTGATACAGTCGATGACTTTTATTTTTCTCATTATAAAACAAAAAATGCCTACTGTGTTTGACAGGAGATCTCTTCAAAGAAATTAAGGAATACAGTCAGGCCCAATGTATACCAGTACATCTCTTACTAGAAACATAAAGCCATCCCATCTACCCAGAACCAAGATTCCCTTAACATGAGTCCCTCACTCGAGAGAGCAAACACAGCAGTAGCCTGCCTCTCCCAGCTTTGCAATTGGTGTGAACAGTGGAACCAAGTGAAAGTGATTGTCGAAATATTTTCATCTCGCTAACTTCCAAATACTTTTTTAGTTCGAGGTGTTATTTCTGAATCCGCTCAATGTAGTTAAGGTATGTTAAAGTTACAGTAGCTAAATAATGATAAAATGTTACTGCGTCGATCATGTGTGCCCACAGCCTGAACGGATTTGTGAATCAAAGAGTAGAAGTCATACAAAATTCTTCATCGGTTTTCATGAGGTTTGAAGCGTTTTGCTCATGAGTCCACTCGGTCTTCCAGAGGGGGTACGTTAAAACCACATTAAGTCAAGAAAAAAAGACCCATCATAGACACAATTCAAGGAAAGGCAAGATAATTTGGAATATGTTCATTTTTTTAGATTTCCTTTCTGCACAACTGTCAGCATGTTACAGCTCCTACCTTGTTTATTATATGGTGTCCTTCATTTAAGCAGTGTTAAGTCGCCAAACTCTTTTGAGAGATTGAATCCTAAAGTCCCATGTAAAACAAAGACTGTTGATTATTTTAACAGTGTAATCAGCTACTTCTGTCATAGGCCACCTGAAGTAGTTTTCAGTCTTAAATGCATACATTCATTGACTGTATTAGTGCTGCCACCTTTGCGCTTTATAGTACAAATTTGAGATGTACGGAAACAACTACCTAACTCTATAAAAGTTCTAATGGACTAGTACTTAAATATAGTTGAGTTATAAATAGACCTCATACCATCTCCTCTATACAGGTCCCCACTCCACCACAACTTCATGCCACACTTGTTTTTATTTCTTTCAGCCCACAACTCACACCAGAAAATTCTGCGCTGTGAAGTTTCAGATGAAAAAGACTCTGGAATGTGACGTACAAAATGATTTCCAAGTACGAGGTCCCCAAGCAGATATTCTTCAGTTATCCGAGTCATTTGAATTGACATTTTGGTGGTGATATTCCAATTGTTCAATTTGAAAGCTCTCACTACATTTTAAGTCTCCTATTTTCATGTTAGACTTCACGAATGCCTCAGAGCAGCATTTAATGTATTTATTCATTATTGCATTTCATATCTGAGACATCTAGCCGCAGATTCCTTAACTTAGAATATCCCCATGCATGAGACTGGATCCGGAAATATTTAGCAGCAGCACCTCTGCGTGCCGTAGGACGGCACCCTGACGTCGTCCACGTACGGGACGTCAGCGAGGTCATATAAGTCCCTCCCGGCGCACTGACGTCCGTTTCCTTTTTTTCAGCGTGCAACGCGGATCCGGAGTGAGCTCCTCTGGCCTGTTTTCAGGCCTCATTTTTTACGCTTCGCGTCGGGAACAGTGTGCGATGCCTCCAGGCTTTAAATCTTGTCATTCCTGTTCGCAGCAAATGTCCGCGACGGACTTCCATCTTATTTATATGTGGTGTGTGGGCGAGCACCATGACTTCACAGAATGTGAAGCCTGCCAACGTCTGAAACCGAAGTCTGGGTGGGAGCGGCGTATGAAGCTTCTCTCGGCACCGCTGTCCCGGTCGGTGTCGTCTCGCCCCCCCTGGCTTCTTCGTCGACTGCAGGTCCCTTTACTGTTCAGTTCCACCGTCGATCGCCCTCTGGGGTCCTGGGCCGTCGTTCTCCACTTGGTAAGTCAAGGAGCTTGTAGCCTAGGTCTTCAATCTCACCTTCTCCTGTTTTCAGGGGCACTGGTTCCCAGAACTTCCCGGACATGCGCTCCCTACGGTCATCCCCCCTCTATCAGCCCTTTCCAGGTGTGGGGGAGACTCAGACTCATTTGGAGGCCTATGCTACGGCTTTGCAGGCCTCCCTTGGGTCCTCTCCCATTCCTGGGGCATCCTCGGGACCTCTACTTCATATGGGGTCTCCGACAGACTTACTGGCAGGTTCGCCCCCGGAGCCAATTGAGCCCTTGCCTCCCAGGAACGTCGGAGATGTGGTGTCATTAGGGCGCGGCCCGGTTGGGTCCCTCTCTACGCTACACATGGAGTCGTTAGTGCGCAGCCCAGCTGGGTCCCCCTCTTCGACCCACGGCACCTCTGCCACGCCACATAGCCCCACGGGGCTCCCTGTGGTTCCACAAGTGGTTGCCGGTGCTCAAAGCCCTGCCTTGAGCACACCCTAGTCTTCCGGGCAGCCGCCTGCCTGTCCGGAGCCGGGGTCGGCTCCACCCCTTTCTCTGGAATCAGAGCCTGTTCTAGAAAAGGCGGCGCCGGACTATTGTCTCGTCGGCCCCTGCGCCCTCTCTTTCTTCAGAGGGGAGAGCTTGTCTTTGTTTCAGCGCCGACTCAATGCCGATGCTGCTGAGTCGGCGTCGGACGAAGTACAATCAGCCCAACACACGTCGTTTTGGTGCTGTGTCAACGCAGAGTTCTGGACTCTTCTATAGAGGCCTCTGGAGAGAGTTGGGTGCCACCCTTCCGCCCGGCATCACCAAAGCTAGTGTTACCAGTGCACCCTTGGAATTTGTGGCGCCTCCTCAGGAGCTCCCAGATCCGGCAGGTTGTTTGCCTCCCCGGAGCCACATCAGGATCCTCATTCTTCCACGGGGCTTCCTTCCATGGGGCATTAGGTGCACCCTCAGTGTCTTGGGAAGGTCCGCTTACAACCCTCCCCCACTGATGAGCTGTTTTCCCCTCCGCGGAGGGCTACCAAGGCTGGTGCAGCTTTTTTTAGAGTGGTCTCTTTGGCCACCCGCATTTTGAATATGCAACCCCCTTGTAGCCCCTTGTCTGTGGAACCCTTGCTTGAGGTCCGCCACTGTGGGTCCGGTAATGTGGAGCCGCTTTTGCCTTTTGAGGCTTCCCTTTATGATGCCCTCTTGGGTACCTGGGTCCAACCTACTTTAGGTGATCCGGTGGCTCGTTAAGTTTTGCACCGCCACTGTCCAGCTCCACATGATCCGGTCTGTATTTTTGTGCACCCTGATACGCAGGGATTTGTGTTGCAGACTGCCGTTCCTTCTCTGCCCCCTCTTAACGCTTCCTCCCTCTCCGGAGTCCAGGTGGCTTGAGTCCTGGGGTAGGAACGTCTTTGCATCCCCTAGTGCTGCCCTTTGGTCCTTAAATACAGTCTGTGTTTTGGCTCGTGCTACCTCTGCCCTGTGGGACTCTGCAGAGTCTTTGCTTACTGCCACCTCTGAAGGTGCTTGCATTGATCTCCTTCACCTCATCCGGGAGGGCCGCGACCTTGCCAAATTCACAATCCGTTCAGCCTTAGATACTGCAGATTCTTCGGGCCAAGCCATGGCGAGTTCTGTTGCCTTAAGGCCTCACGCTTGGTTGCGAAATAGCGTCTTCCCTGAAAATATCCGGGAGCGACTGGTTGATTTACCCTTTGATGGGGTTTTGCTCTTTGATGCTCACGCCGAGTCGGCGGTTCACCGGCTCCTGGCAGGCTTTCGTCCTCCCCCTTAGGTCCTTTTAGGCCTGTCTTCTGTGGTACTTTTTCATTTCACATCCTTTAGATGCGCTCTTTGTTTAACATGGGCAGTGAGCCTTACGTCTTCTTTTTTCTGTGGTCAAGGGTGCTTACCCTTTTATTGGCATCCCTTGGATGCGTTTTGCTTTCAGCTGCCTGTTGGCCGTTTGTGGCCATGTTCCACAGGTTGCTGTGTCCTCTGACTGTGGTCTTCAGCTGGTGGCTCAGCTCAGTAATGTCATTACGGCTCGGAACTTAGTTCACAAGTTTGGTTTGTTACTGCGTTCTTTTGGCCTGGCTTATTGACCTAATAGGTGTCCCCCATTGTTTGGGGTATACATACTCCCCGTGGGGTACTTGTATGCTATTATATAGCCTTGCTTATCTCACCTGGGCCTCGAGATCATATGGGCTCCATGCGTCGCTTGGTGGTCCGTTGTACGGTGTTCTAAGTTTTTCCCTGGTGCCATCTGCTTTCACCATGGTAATCCACCTCATTTGGCGGTTTCATGGTCTCCTCTTCAGAAACGGCTCCTATCTGCACTTACTGTTCTAGATATGGTCCGGTATATACATTTATGTCTACATGCTGTTTGCCTTGGTATCCTCTTCCTACGTGGTTGCGAGGTCTGGACCAATATCTCCATGTGTGGGGGAGCTTTTCGGAGTTGTTGCAAGTTGCACAAAAGTTTCCTCCTTGCTTCCGCTTACTGGATTGATTTTCCAATTGACATATGCTCCCTTTTTGGTGTTCGACGCTGTCTGTGTCTTCTGGAGTGTTGGTCTTGGATTCTGAGACTCTTTCCACCATTCGTTAACTTGGTGTTTTTGGCCTCTCCCTTCGGATATGCCTACTCTTTTTAAAGTTACGCCTGTGGGACAGTTCTTCTGATGGCAGTGGTCATTGATTACTGTCCGCGAGTCTATATTGCGGTTGCTCCTCACTTTGGCTTCATGCTGCCTGGTCGGGCACTCTTCTGTTCCTGCGTAAGTCACTTTAAGGTCTCTATTGCCGTTTGTCGGTGGCATATTCTACCTGTTTCAGCGGGTTGGGAGTTGATGCAATTGCCCCTCTTTACCCTTTTGGGGTTGGGTGTGCGCTTAGCGTGCTTCTTGTCCTGCTGGCTATTCCCAACGCATTGCTCAGGTTCTGGCTCTTGCTGAGAGGCTTCTTTTCTGTTATAAGGTGCCTTTGATTCATGAGGAGATTCGTTTTCCTCTCTAGTTCCCTTCCCTCTGCTCTACTGCCTTGGGGTCCTGGTCTCCTCGTGGTCATCCTCTTTGAGGGTTGGTTGTGCTCTGTTTCCTAACTCTGTTTTTAGAGAGGAAAGGCCAGTCTTCTCATTCTTTCCTACAGTGGACTGTTCTCTCTGTGTTCCGTTCTTAAGTGGATGGCACATTTCCACATGGCACTATCAGTCTACTTCTGTCTGTTGAGATGTTCTTCCCTTGTTGCACTTGGGAAGGGGCCTCCGCTTGGCTTGCGGGGCTCTTTCTCACAGCCTCCACTTATGTGTAGGTGGGGTCTATTCTGTCTTTAAGATGGTGTCTTCCACCATCCTCATTCTTTATTCACAGATTTTTCATTCCTCGCACACTGTTCCCATGCTGTCACAGCTTTTAGTTGGTGGCTCCTTGTTGTGCCGCAGAAAAGTCAGCACGCCAGGAGGGACTTGTATGACCTCGCTGACGTCACGTACGTGGACGACGTCAGGGCGGTGTCGTGTGGCACTGTCCCCCGGCGCGCAGAGATGCTGCTGCTAAAAGATTCCGGATCCAGTCTCACGCCTGGGGATATTCTAGGTTAAGGAATCTGCGGGTAGACAACGTCTCTATCAGATACATAGTTACCAAAGGTGAGAAATTCGTACGACACGTGACCATGATTTAAGGACATTTTAGTGTTTTACAATTAGAAGAAGAGAGTTACTATAGTAGACACCAATACACATGAAGATAGGTTGCAATTATATGTACAACTGGCATTTGGGAGGCGGTACACCACAGAAAGTGTTTCTTTCTCTCTCTTATTCAAGTATCTGCTAATTCATTATAACCTTAATTACCTTTAAGGGTTTAAGGGAAGTGGCGATAGGGGACTTTGAGTGTTAAACAATGGAGCTAGAAAATAGAATCTTGCTAACCATTTGTTTTTGAATTTTCCATTGTGGGAAAAAAGAAAATACGAGTTTTTGGCGTTAACCCGTAGTTGTATATCTGCAGAGTAGGCTTGTATTTAATAAGAGTCCTTAAAGTAGCCTCAGGAGACTGAGAGTGCTGTGCTGCACAAATCAAAAACCTAAACAGAAATTGCAAAAAACTGTTAGGGTTGCCAGGTCTGTCTGTCCTAAACACAAAGTTTATAGACCTCATTTTTCGTTTAGCAAATCAGTGCATGTTGGGAATTGTGGTCATTGCCAATTGTGCCCGCACATGTAATAAATTAAAACAATTCATTGTAAATTTGTGCCTGGGTGATCTTTTATGCCCGATGTGATTAATTCGTTTTCTATGATTATAGCAAAGAGTCCAATGATGGAACCCCACATGAAGATTGACATATTCCATCACCTACTATTTCTCCAACGAATGGAGTGTTGGCACTTAGACTTCTATGTGATTAGTCTGTACATTAGCAAGATGAGTGCGCATGACGCCTGAATCAGACAAGCACATGCGAAGCATCTGTACAAGAGTAATTCTGTTTTCCAGTCGCAATTTGTATTTCTGCAAGAGTTAATGACCACTCTTCCGAGGGCTTGCAGGAGTGTGGGTTTATTAATAGAAATGTAGCACGTGGCAGTCAGTATAGGTCTGTTGTCCCAGCAGGTTAATCCGTGCCTGCTCCTAACAGGTGAGCCCACAATGTTGGGCGCTTTACCCTTTTCTTTCACAGTACTCTTTTTCCCATTTGCTATGATGGAGACGCTATTTTTTGTTTGTTTTAATTAAGCAAGATAAAGGCTGATAGTTCTGCTTTCCCATTTCCTGCCTGCTCATAATGTGCAAACATTATGCGATCTTTATTAATTCAGGCCCTTGGATTAATTCCATTTCCGGTCGCTACCAGGACCAGCTCCAGAGTTCTGCATCTGATAGGGCCTGAAGAGGCGTGGGTGTGTCATGAAGATGCATGTCGGAGCAGGAAAAGTTTGGGTGTAAGGAAACCAGCTATTTTAGGCATTGACGATCTAGTTCTGATGTTGACATGTGTAAGAAGCTGCTTGTCTTAGTTATACATGGTCTAATGGTAAGTACACTTAGCAAGATCGACTGTCCAGTTTATACTACGAGCGAGTGCAGACTTTGACCAGTGTCCACTGGGCAGAGCACCAGGCCATGCATAACTGGTACTGGGAGCTATGTTATGGCACATGACATGAGCTAAGGAAATTATCTGTGACCAGCATCTGCTGGGCATAGCTGTGCCCAGCCATTACTACAGAACTGGGCTTCAAGCATGCCTTTGGCTTCAGGGCATATCTGAAGTGTATGATCTGTGTCAATTCTGTGTGCGTCAAGGTAATTTTTTGTCCCATCCAAGCATGCCTTAAAACTGTAGCATAGTGGATGTCAACTAACGCAAATTAAATTCTCAGAAGTTGGAGATGATTGTCATGCTTGTACCCTTCCCACCTTTAATCTCAATCTATTCTTGATGGCTCTCTACCATACATCAAGGCAGCTGACCACAGTCTGAAACATTGTTTGATTCATACTTACCTTTTACTCACCAGTTAAATAGGCTGTACTAAATCGGTTTTAACACCCTGAAAATGTTAAGGAAAATTCTCCCAATTTATCTCCTGAATGGCAAAAGTTGTTACTCCTAGACTAGTCAATTTTTTGTGGAACCTAGAACTAATTGAAATACAATTTCTGTGAGTGGATTCTTAATTAAATTTTTCAGTAGAAAACGATGGTGAAAAGTCTACCACTCTATCATGGCACGTTAATCCAATATGGCAGATTTTTCAAAATGGCTGCCCATTATTTGAGATATAGGGTATAACTGTTTATATGCCCATGTGTGCTATCATTTTATATGTTTTTAGGGACGGGAAAGTAAAAAATAACATCAAATGTATTTTCTGATGACCATAATATCAAATAATCGCTGAATATGTCAGATATGCAAAGTTTGTATAATTTTTTCGTTGACTTATATGACTGTGAAGGAACGTAAATATTACAATTAACCTTTGAAATAAAGTTTGCTATTGTTTGTGTTTTGTTTTGTAACTTATTTGTTTTTTGTTAATCAAAAATGCTTCAATTATGTGTTACAGGTTCTTGCGAGTTGCTGTGAGATACATTGAAAATGGACGTAGAAAAGTGTTTCATTTGTGATGTGGTGTTTCAAAAAGATGACGATGTATCTGTACTCACCGAAAGAGGAGTGACTGGAATTCAAAAAACATGCAAGGAGATAAAAATATCTAAGTTTCACTTTTGTGTTGGCAGAAAGTTCACAAGAAATTTAGAGCACATTTTGTTAACTTGAAAACTCCGTTCCAGGAGAAAGAATCAGATCCCACAACTTCTCGTGTTCTAAGGTCGTGTGAAACACCGTTTGATTTTAGAATTTTTTTTTCTGTGGTATTGATTTAAGTTTATACTACATGAGAGGGGAAAAAAGTGTGGTTTAATGCACAAACATGAATTCAAATAATCAGTTTTACAAAAAGGCAACAAACGCAATGATGAATGGGCAGACAAAGTTAAGAGACGTATCCAAAATGTGTCTGATTTACATGCTGTAGATGCATGCTACCACAAACAGTGTTCCGTCAATTTTTATACTGGAACATTTATTCCCGGGCAGTTCACTGATAACCCTCCAATATCTTCAGGTCGACCAGAGGACTCAGTTCGCCAGGAAACTTATCTTCAAGTAGTTAAATACATGGAGGAAAATGATGAAGAACAAACTACTGTTAAAGAACTTGTTAATAAAATGCGAGAATTACTGCCAGAAGATAGCGAACCATACAGTGCGAAGTATATGAAACAAAAACTCAAAGAGCATTTTGAAGATGAAATCTTCATAGGAACAGTTGCAGGGATTGCTAATGGCCTTACTTTTAAAAGTACAGCTGCTCATGTATTGCAAGAGTACCACAATCATAGCCATGAAGGTGTTGAAGAGGATTGAAACCATCTCCTTATGGCAGCTGCTGAAATAATAGGAAATGATACTAAAGACATACATGTAGAACCAGAAATATATCCACCCATTGATAACATGAGTAGTGTTGACTATAATGTGAGCTATATTCATGATTCGTTAAGGCTCCTATTATCAGTTTTTGTTACTGATAAAACCAACAGAGAGCGAAAAGTAGCTTCTTTAGAACAGGCAATTATGCAAGCGGTGCACCCACGAGTCTTAGTTGCACCATTGCAGTTAGGGCTGGCAGTTCAATTACATGAAAATACAAGCTTGAGATTTGTAGTTGAAGCAGTAAATCATATGGGATTCTGCAGCTCCTATTCAGAAGTTCTTCGTTTTGAACGTTCAGCTGCAGCAGAAAGAGGAAATACTATACCTGTCCTTGTGGAACCTTCTGAAAGTCCTCCGAAATTCGTTCAATATGCAGCTGATAATTTGATCACAATATTATTACAATAGATGGCCATGGTACTTTTCATGGGATGGGTATTATCACCACTGTGACTCCAACTGGAAAATTTTCAACAGTCATTAAGACGGGGTTTCACACAACCGTAGAACACGAGAAGTTGTGGGATCTGATTCTCCTGGAACAGAGTTTTCAAGTTAACAAAACGCGCTCTACATTTCTTGTGAACTTTCTGCCCAACACAAACGTGAAACGTAGATATTTTTCTCTCCTTGCCTGTTTTTTGAATTCCAGTCACTCCTCTTTAAGTGAGTACAGATACATCGTCAACTTCTTGTAACACCACATCACAAATGAAACACTTTTCTACGTTCATTTTCACTGTATCTCACAGCAACTCCTAAGAACCTGTAACACATAAATGAAACATTTTTGATTAACCAAAAAAACCCAATAACAACGTTACAAAACACAAACAATGGCAATTTTTTTTTTTCAAAAGTTAATTGTAATATTCACGTTCCTTCACACTTTGTCACATAAGTCAACGAAAAAATTATACAAGCTTTGCCTATCTGACATTCCTCAATTATTTGATATTATGGTCATCAGAAACAATTTTTAATGTTATTTTTGACTTTCCCGTCCCTAAAAACATTTAAAATGATACCACACATGGGCATATAAATAGTTATACCCTATATCTCAAATATTGGGCAGCCATTTTGAAAAATCCGCCATATTGTATTAACGCATCATGATAGAGTGGTAGACTTTTCACCATCGTTTTCTACGGAAAATTTTCAGTAAGAATCCACTCACAGAAATTGTATTGCAATTAGTTGTAGGTTAGCCCAATTTTTTAACTAATTTGACTAGACTATCCAGTCACAAAATCAGCTAGGTTAGATTGATAAAATGTCCTTTCCTGGGCTTGCCCAAATTGTCTTCAGAAAGTCTACAATACTCGACTAGTTTTGGGCCGGAGAGAAGCGGACTCCCGATCGTCTCACCTGGCAAGGAAGGTTACATTGAATCCAGATAGCCAAGATAAACTCTTTAAGAGCCATGTTTTAGTTACGTATCCGAGAAATAAATTTTTCGCTTATTAGCCCACACCTCGATCCCTTAGATACACTATTAGGCGTATCGGAAAATTCTGTGTTCCAGACAGTCCTATTTAGGAGGCTGCTCCTTCTCTTACACACGAGTGGTTTTCTGCAGTCATTAGACAAGAAACTTGAACACCTTTCTATCTGCTCAGACGAGTACTCACTGTTAGATGGTGAGTCTCAGCGCTAGTTAGTAGTAACGCAGTCAGTAAATATAAATGAATTAAATGCATTCATAGAGCCACATGAAGCAGACGTTTTTCAAAGTTGTTTCAATTTAGTTATGCATTTATAATGTCTGTATGCCATGTCTACCTTAAATATTGGTAAAAACCTCCTCTTCAATTAGAGAAAAACAACATTACATGTTATCAGCACATGTTCATTGATTGGATGTGCACAGAAAGAACACATTATATACAGGGAGTATCTTGCTTACATTATCTGGGCATATGCTCCCAAGCAGCACTGCCGATGTACAGTGGCATAGAAATTTCTTGAAAAAGCTGGTACAAAGTACGCTCTGTTAACTAAATGTAACATGTGAAACCGAGTCTAATACAATTTACAATTGATTTAATGAATTAACATTAGGACAAACACGTGCAGCTTTACTGTAACTAACAAAATCAGCAAAGCACATTTGACCCTACGAATGTACAACTCCCCCAAAACATGTACATTTACCACAATTAATGCATAGTAAAAGAAAACAAATGTACTCTGTTACAGTATCCCCTAACATAGTAGTTATTGGATTTCACTGAACATGTACCAAGTAAACTGATATTAGAAGAAACCTTATTTAGTAAGAAAAATAATATTGCGTATACTCGCCTTTTACTAAACAGACATAAAAAATGCTTATTTACACTGGACTACCCTTACGGTGTGCTACTTAGCTCTGCTTAATCACTATTTTTCACTTAATGCTAATAGGACTTATGGTTACAATGGGTGTAAACTTTAACACTTGTAAAATATATCTCGACTCCAATGAAGAACATCAGGTAAAGTAGTTTCGAACACTCTTTAGAATGGTTACTTCAGACAGCAGATACCTCTCTTTAAAATCTTCCCCAAGTAATGACCCCTGTCTGATAGAGACTACTAGTCGCATATTCCTTCATGTAGGATTATCCCTAGGCGTGAGACTGGATCTGGAAAACTTTTTGCCACAGCATCCCTATGCACTGGGGGCGGGACGATTTCATGCGACCCCGCCCAGGCGTCGTCCGCGCACGTGACGTCAGCGAGGTCACATAAGACCCGCCCCAGTGCGCCTACGTCAGTTTTTTCCTTTTCCGGTCCTTGCTACAGGCCAGTTTCGGGCCACTTTTTAGGTCTTGCCTGATCCTGCGCATGCACTGGTCTGGCAAGACTTTTAGTGGGGGCTTTAAAAAATGCTGCCATGGCCAGCCTAGAGCTTGAATGCATGTGTGCGGGAACGCGCTTTGCCTGCCTTTCTCCGCGCCTCAATTACATTAAAAGTAAAGCGCGCGTGCCGCAACTGTAGCAAAAGTAAAGAAATAGATCTTTTTTTCTATTTCTTTACTTTTGCTATAATTGCGGCACCCGCGTTTTACTTTTAACTTTAAAAGTAAAGAGTGGGTGAGCTATTATAGCAAAAGTAAAGAAATAGAAAAACACATTTATTTCTTTACTTTTGCTATAATTGCGGCACCCGCGCTTTACTTTTAAAGTTAAAAGTAAAGTGTGGGTTCCGCGGGTGGGGCTCTCTGCAGTACTTTCAGGGCTTTGCTGAGGAACACCTTTATTACTGCAGTTTTTCCCCCTCCAGGCCTTACTGATCCCCCAAAAGAAGTTAATAGTACCAGTTAAAACCCCCTTTTTCCACTGACATTTGCTGCGTCTCACCAGTGTCTGCACTCTTCTTTTCAACCTTTTTTTTGGGGTTAATCAAAGCCCAGCAGACCCTGAGCTTCTCCACACATATGCAGCCCTTTTGTAATTCAGGTCCACCACAAAACCGACTACTCCCTGCTGCGCTTGCAACTGTGCTGACTCTACAGGAGCCAACCCGGAAACCAGCTCAGGCCGCAGCAGCATGAAAGCGCCATAACAGAGCCAATGCCATGCACCACCAGGAGCCTCCAGGCCGCCTGGCGCCCGTACCCATCCACAGAGCCCAAGATCCCTGAAGGAAACCGCAACTTGAGGTACAGTTTCCCTCACTCGCTCCCGCCACACATCTAGAGGGGAGAGAAACCTCTCAAATACAGACCGACAATACGAGCACTCTCCCATGGTTTGGAGCTCCCGCGACCAATGTCAGCCCTCTGCCATGATCCCCTACCAGACGTCCCACACACAGAGGAGGGGTATATTAACTTTTAATTTTACTTAAATAACACCACGTTGTGGGAATTTGCCACAATTTTAACAGGGACTCCCACTTGGTTCCCTGGTGGGTATCTGATTTGGACAACCATAACCATGATCGCTACCTGTAGTATAGAAATACTCCTCTTTTACAACTAAGAAGCTCCGAGAACAGCCTCTCTGGATTTAATTACCACCTGTTAGCTTGTCGAGCTATTTAGGATGTGCTCTATGGGAAAACTACACCTACCATGAGCATGCAAGAGTAATAGGGCTCTGCACATATGGTTGAAGGCATACAACTTGAGTAGACATTCACCGCTCCGCCACTTGTTCCAGTGTTCCAGAGCGGTGATGAAGTAACCCAGTGCGATGTACCTTTTAAGGAAATAAGTGAGGCATTACTGTTTATTTTATATCTTCAGGCTGTCGTTGTTATGACTTGGGGGCTGAGGTGAGTAGAATACTCACAACAATGCTGAGGTACATGCAAATGGTTATTTCCAGTGTACTCGTTAGGTAAACTTCCTAACTGGCGCTGCAGTCATGAACACAACAGAGCCCACATGTTTGAGCCATTGTGTAAATGTGCAACTATGAAGGCATTAAATGGCAGCAGGCAATTAAGTGGTATTGAGGCAGCAATCGGGAGTGCAACCCAGACCATATGTTTGTGCAGAGTGAGTGAGTGAGTGAGTGAGTGAGTGAGTGAGTGAGTGAGTGAGTGAGTGAGTGAGTGAGTGAGTGAGTGTGTGTGTGTGTGTGTGTGTGTGTGTGTGTGTGTGTGTGTGTGTGTGTGTGTGTGTGTGTGTGTGTGTGTGGGTGTGTGTGTGTGTGCGCGCGTGTGTGTGTGCGTGTGCGTGTGTGTGTGTGCGTGTGTGTATGTGTGACCGCATTATATTGCAGCAGGAAGTTGATTGATATTGAGGCCGGCATGCTGCTAGTCAAGAGATCCCAGCCATCCGGGAGTGTAAGCCACAGTGTTGAGCCACAACCATGTCCATAATTCCAGCCCTATTCCTGTTGAACACAATTAATTTGTGTGAGCGAGGCAACAGTAAGAAGCAATATGCCTTTAACAGCAGCACATTGACAGAGTTTGCTTTTACCCACAGTTACTGAATGTGGAGTGTAATAGGGTGTGTAAATGAAATGATGAGTTTCCACGATCCAGTGTTACTCACCACGCCAAGACGCTAAAATATCCTGGCATCATTGCTGAGCCTCTTAGGTGAAGGAGTACAAGGCACATATTGTTCATATAGAATCCTCTTTTATGTCAAATTGGATGGAGACCACCATGCATTACCATTTGCAGCAGCCATATATGTACAAACAAGCATTGGCATAGCCAATAGGTCTCGCATTTGGGACCTTATAAGTGTTTAGCTATGCAACAGCTGGTGTTGTTGCACCAAGGATATTCTGCTGCATAACTAAATACTTATAGGGTCCAAAAAGCGAGACCTATTGGCTATGCCAATGCTTGTTTCTCCATTTCTTTTGGTGGAGCAGTGTGCGAATGCCTTCGGGCTTCAAAACTTGTATGTTTTGTGGGCGTCTTATATCGCCGACGGACCCGCACCTCATTTGTATGTGGTGTTTGTGGAAGGATCACGGCACCACTGACAGCGAGGCCTGTCAACAGTTGAAGCCGAAGTCGCTGAAGGAGCGCCGCATGAAACTTCTCTCTGCCTGTCTCCCCAGGTCGACATCCTCCCCTCGGTCTACTTCGGCAGACTGTTTCAGGTTTGGCCGTGGTCGTCACCCTCGCCCTTCTCTGAAGTCACATGAGCATCGCTCCCCGGCGGGTAATTGTCGCAGTTTGTCCGTGGGGGCTGGTTTCCGGGCTGCTGGGGACGTGGACTCTCCGCGGGTGATGCAGCCCTGCGTGTCGTCCTATCCACCGTTTCCTGGTGTTGGGGCGTTGAGACTCCAAATGGAGACATACGCGGTGGCTTTGCAGGCCTCACTGGCGTCTTCCCCTCCTGGGGTGTCGGCAGACCCCTCGCCTTGTGCAGGGCCCTCCACGGCGCCGTCCGTGACTCCGGTGCCAACTGGTTCGGATACAGGCTTGGAGGGTGTGGTGCTGTTGGGTTGCGGCTCCTCTGGGGCACCTCCTTCAGGCCACTGCATCTCTGCCTCGCAGCAAACTCTTGCAGGAGTCCCTGTGGTGTCGCAGGAGATTGCCGGGGCTCGGGTCGCATCCCCGAGCCCCTGTTGATCCTTTGACAAGATGGTCCTGTCTAAGGCCGAGGTGACGCCGCTACGGCGCTGGCAGCAGCTGGACTGTGCGGAGCCACAGGTGTCGGCGCACCCTCCTCATCCTGCTTCGGGTCGAGGCCGGGTGAGGACCCCTCGCCCCTCTCGTTCCTCCCCACAGGCGGCTGCCTCGACAGGAGGCTAGTCGGAGGTGGAATCGTCCCTGCCA
Organism: Lissotriton vulgaris; assembly: GCF_964263255.1. Taxonomy (NCBI): domain Eukaryota; kingdom Metazoa; phylum Chordata; class Amphibia; order Caudata; family Salamandridae; genus Lissotriton; species Lissotriton vulgaris. Next base: position 1,170,923,189 of record NC_141695.1, read on the forward strand.
CCGCCTCATGGGTTGCCTAGCGATCTACACCTCATTCTGGGCCACGGCTGGCGGAGGTCTTCGTGTCACTCCCCAGGCCCGTCTCGTTCCCCCATGCGGGTGGCTACCTTGGCAGAGGTCAGTTTGGCGCCGCTCCGGCGCTGCCCCGGGGCCGGTTCAACTCAAGCCCCACTCCAGTCCCTGCTCCAGTATCTGGTGCGGGTGACTTGGAGAAACCTTGTCCAGAGATGTCGGATGGTGCCGACAACCTACCTCAGGCAGTGGACTCTACAGCTCCTCGCCGGGGTCGTACCGCGGATTGGTCTTCGGACGCACCTTCTCCAGAGGCAGGCTGTATATTGGTGTCCTCCTCCCCGGAGACTGATCGCCATGTGGCGTCCTTTTACCGGCGTCGAAGGGTGGCTCCCCACCCTTCATGAGGCACAGGTGTTCGTTTGAAGAGCGGCAGGTCAGGTCCCTCATTCTTCGACTCCTTCTGACTTCTAGGTCTGGCCCTTGCCCGTCCCGCTTGGCCTCGGGGATGGCCGCCTTAGTTTGCAGCCGTCGCCCACGGAGGATCTGCTTTCCTCGCTGTGGGGCCCTACGGAGGCGGGTGCGGCCTTCGCTCAAGCGGTGTCCATGGCTGTGGGCATCCTGTGCATGGGTGACCCGGTGGCTCGCTTTCCAGCGGACCATCTATTGGAGTTATTCCACCAGTGCTCTGCTGGGAGAGAAATCTTACTTCCCTTTGAAGGTTCCCTCCTTTTTTTCTTGAGTGGTTTGGAGGTGTCCTGCCTCATGGGACCCAGTGCCTCAACATCTTCTGCACCAGCATCTCCCGGCCTGCGTGCCCCGGCGTGCCTTTCCCGCCACCCTTTTGCCTCCAGTCCCGTTTTGCGAACTGCTTTTCCCTCCCTGCCGCCCCTGTTGACTCCGCCATCCTGAGAGGTGCGCTGGTTGGATTCTTAGGGGCGCAACATGTTTGCTTCGACCAGCGCTGCCCTGCGGCCCTGAACACCTATTGTGTGCTGGCTCGGGCCTCCTCCTGTTTGTGGGACTCGGCTGAGTCTCTGGGATCCGCAGCGTCCCAGGAGGGAGGTCTAGTGGACTTGAGGCTACATGCTTTGGATGGCCAGAAGCTTGAGGCGTTTATTCTCCTCTGCTCTGGACATCTCAGAGGTGCTGGGCCGGGCCATGGCTTCCTCAGTCGGTCTCCGTCGCCATGCTGGGCTTCAGGATGGAGTATTCCCTGAGAATATTCAGGAACGACTTATTGACCTTCCGTGTGATTGGCAGCCTGTTGTTCCATCCCCGGCCGACTCAGCCATCCAGAGGCTCTTGGCAGGGCTCCGTCCTCCTCTGCCTTATCCTCATCCTCCTTCGTCCCCTCCTCGGTGGCTCCTGAGTCGGGTTGATTTTGGCCTTCTTAGACCGGTTGTTCTGGCTGTGGAGGGTGTTTTCTGGCCATTTGCGTCCTTCCTTGGGACTTTGGCATTGTAGGCTGCTGCACGGCCCTTTTGTTGATTATGTGGTGTGTTAGAATTGTTGGGCAGACTTGGCCCTGAGATTAGGCCTTCTGCTTGCTTGGGCTGCTTGTCAAGCCTTCGCAGGGGTGTTTTTTTCTCCATGGCTCTTTTGTTTGTTCCTCTGCTGCAGAAGTTCTTCCAAAGAGGGATCCCATATTTTGGATCTTCTCGTACCCTAGGTGGTGTAGTGGTAGCAGTCATATGGCTTGCGCTCTGCTAGGGGGTTCTGGTCGCCTTAGAGTGTCTGCATCTCCATGGCGTTGATGTAGGTTGCATTTGTTTCCTGAGGTCGTGTGAGCGGCCACTAGTGGTGATGTGCCCGGGCATCTCCTCCGCTACCTGCTTCTACCCTGAGGTCTGGGACGATCCTGTGTTCTCCTTTGCCGGGCGCTGCCTCCTCGGGCTGTTCTTGTTGCTTCTGGCGGCTTTGACTACCGCCGCTGTTCTGGCTGGCAGGTTGTTCTCCATCTGGAGTAGGGTTGCCTTCTTCTCCTTCATTTCCTTGGGTCCTCTAGGCTTAGGAGTGTGTGCTTCGGCCTCTCCGACCTTGCCCGTGGTTCCTCTGCTGTGATGGTGCGGGCCTCTTCAGCCTTTCTTCTTCTCCTTCCTGCATCCTCTTGGCGTCGGTGGGGTTCTGCTTGTGGGGGTTACCCTTGCCTGGCAGCGACAAGGTTCTACCTAGTCCACAGATCTGGTACCTGTAGAGCCCTCTGTTCTGCATTGGCTGGTGGGGTCCTTTCACAGACCCTCATTCCCAGGGGGTATTGCTAGGGTATCTATACTACGTGAAGGAATCTGCAGCTAGTAGTCTCTTTCAGATGTACGAGTTACTTACCTTCGGTAACGATGTCTCTGGTAGAGACTATTCTATCCGCAGAGTCCTTCACGGCCCGCCCTCCTCCCCTATTCTGCGAGGATCCTTGGGTTGGTCTTCGGTACTCGCCTACCGGTGGGGGGCTGTCTCCTATGAGTGCCTTCTTGTTCTTGAAGGGTGACTCCATCTGCGGGCGGTTCACTCCTCCTTGGTTCTTTGGAGGATGGGACTCCGTTGCCCTGCTGCTCTGGCTACTCTGGAGTTTGGGAGGATTGATTTCTATCCCTGTCCTCCCTCCCCTCCCTTCCATTGCTATCCTCTGATTAAGGGTCATCTGGTCATGTTCTGCCCTTGTCCCTTGTAGGTGGTTGCCCTTCTGTTGGGGTGGCTTAGATGTTTGTTATCCCTGTCTGTGTTGGGACTGGTCCCCTTCCTTGCTCAGGTTAGGGGCGGTGGGCTTCCTATGTGTACCATGTCCTTACGCATGTTCCTTGCCTCCGGGGCACAGAGGCGGGAGGTTGTCTATGTGCTGGCAGGGTGGTGGAGCAGGGCTCCTCTTCTTCTTTCCCTGCCTGGTTCTGCGGTTTGACACTACTGTGGTGGTGTTGGTCACTGTTTCTTTCCAAATTTTCTGCTTTTCTCACACTGTTCCCATGCTTCCACAGTTTTTTGTTGTGTGGTTCCGCGTTGTGGTTCGAAAAGTTCTCAGAAGAAACCGGACGTAGGCGCGCTGGGGCGGGTCTTATCTGACCTCGCTGACGTCACGTGGGCGGACGACGCCTGGGTGGAGTCGCGTGATGTCGTCCCGCCCCCAGCGCGCAGCGATGCTATGGCAAAAGGTTTTCCAGATCCAGTCTCACGCCTGGGGATAATTCTACGTGAAGGAATCTGCGACTAGAATAGTCTCTACCAGATACATCATTACCGAAGGTAAGTAACTTGTACTTTAAATAATTTCCACACCGATTCAAAAAGGTTTGAGGCTGTTCCATAGGGTTGACACTTCTCCCATGGTAGTGATCTATTAAGTCAGATAGATGAATCTTATAAATCTTTCGGTATGGATACGTGCTACCCTTTCCTTTTGCCCAGCCAACTATTCCACTCACATCAGAGAGGATTTCAGAAGAGCACCAGTACATTCTTCAGGTGATGCAAAAATTGCTTTCCAAGTACACTATCCAGAGGGTACCAGACCCGCAAAGACTTATTTCCTTGTGCCGAAAAATGTTGGTGGTATCTGCCCTATTTAACCTTCGGCGTCGGAATAGCTTCCTGCCGAATGGCAAATTCAGAATGCTCACACAAACTCAGATCTTGTTTGCTGTCGACCCCAGCAACAGGACTGTGTCCTAGGAACTACAGGACAAATGTATCCACCCACCAGTACCACATATATTACCTGTGATTCCTGGTGGGCTAGGTGCATTTTCAGTTTGCTGTTCTTTTCTGCTTGCGCCCCTAGAGTGTTCTTGAAAGTGATGGCAGTGGTCATGGCCAATCTTCAGAAGTATGGGATTCCAGTCTTCCCCTATCCCGATGACTGACTGTTAAAGGCAGGCTCTCCGCAGTCAATCGTAGACCCGCTCAGGGTGATTATTAACCTGCTGAACTAGTTGGGGTTCACTATCAAAGAGCCAATGTTACAACGTATTCCTTCTCAGAAGCATCTGTTCATTACATTAAAAACAGTTCATTTCTAGGCCTTCTCGTTACTGCAATGAGTCCAGGACATTTAGGCTATTATCCAAATCTTTTAGTCTTAGTCCTGGATCACAATGAGAGCAGCTCTGGATTTCTTGCTCTCCTAGCTTCCAGTATCCTCTGAGGTGGCTACACCAGGTGGCACTTGCAGGCTCTGCAATGTAATCTGAAGATCCATTGGCTCCAACATGAAGGAAATCTGACAGATGTCATTAAGATTTCGATGGATTCTCCACAAGATCTTCAGTGGTGACTGACCTATAGAAATTCCTTTTTATCAGCCAGAGAGGACATTGGTAATGGCCATATCCTTCCTGACTGAGCTGGGTGTGTCATTTGGGGAAGGTGGAGATCAGAGGATTCTGGTCCGTTCATCAAGAGGAGCAGGTTCTCTTGAACAACACTACCACCAGGTGGTATTGCAACAAGCAGGGTGGGTTGGAGTCCTGGATTCTGCGTGGGGGTCACCGCAATATTTACACCCCAAATTTTACCTTAAATGAAGGCCCACAATTTACATGAATTGACAGATGGTGTTAAACTTTAATTTCATGAGGCATTGTGTCCCAGTGATAAGGCACCTCCCACCACATTGAAAATCAGAAATGCAGTCATGGATCACTCAGTGACTGAGTTCTAGATCAGCTGAATAGTTTAAAGGATTTATTAAAAAAATTTAAAAGGATGGCGATACAGTGCCAGTACCACGAAGACTCTGACCAAATGGGGCATTAAAGAGAAATGCTAAATCAAAAATAATTTAGGTGCCAAGTGAGCAGCAAAATCAAAAGAGAAATTGGCAGCATCCCTAGTAGAACAGTAAAATGTTCTGGCTCACCCCCCAGAATCGTAGGCTTTTATGCACTATTTTCACACATGAAATAAATAGAACTTCAAAATAATTGCAGTAGGATTGAAAAGGTTACATTCACAGCAGATCAGGAGTACAGTCCTCTTCAGGGTCATATTGCCTTAACACCTAAGCACTATCCCACTACCTGAGTAATTATTCTTCCACTCTTGGCTAATGCCATCCGGGGATGATGGAGCAACTAGATACAATAACAGCCTACAATTCTGAATGGAGTACATTGATCTAGCAGAAAGACCTTGTTCTTGTTTAAATTGCCTGTTGTCTGCAATTTATAAAATGTTTGGTATCTATTCTAAGGTCAGGAATCTGCGATGCCACATCCCTGCTCTGTGAAGTGGCCTCTTGTTCACATCAAAAAAGGTGCCAAGTTAGAGATAAGCACACTGGTATCAACAACTATTCATGCTCCACGTCTGAGGGTGCGGAAAGGGAAATGAGAAACTGACGTCATGGTCAGGGGTGTCACTTCCAGGGTGTACAGATATAAAGTGGGGCTGCATGGTGCCTTCTTGTGGTGTATAGGACCACTGATGAAACCTGTTTTATTCAGTCTAGTGCCTGGGGAATAATTTAAGGTGAGAATCTGCAGTTAAATAGTTAATCTAACATAAATCATGTTACCGAAGGTAAATAGCTTATTAGTGCCAAACAAAATCCATAACTAATGCAGAATGATTGTAAGTATTCTAAGACACGATTTCCTGCATTATTGGTGAACAATGATGGTGTTTGTATGGCGCTTTGATGTGTTTTCTTTCTAAGAAAGCACCCTGACTAATGTGTTAAATTGCTTATTAGACCCATTTTCTTGTATCTTATTGGATACACCTTTTGTAACTTTAAATTTCATCTTCAGCTTCCAAAAACCTGTGTTTATGTGGCACTTGTTACAACATTTTGTCCATTTGTAGCTCTCTAAATAACAAATGTTTATATCGGTAAAATCACTCGTGCCCATTTATCAATTCCATAATGGTCAAATGCTGAGATGTTTGCAGGGAGCAAAACCAGTGTCCTGCAGGCTGCATATAGATTGTGGCAAAAAAAGAATGCTCGCACATATGTCTACCTTGGTGCCCATGACTATTACATAGAATGTTCCTTCTTTAAATCTGTCATGATGCCACATTCCGTTTGTTCACTTTAAAAAAAAAATGTTAGTAGGACTCAGCCTTCCATCGTTCGAAGTGGGTGCCTTTTATACTATAAATTGGCAATAGTCAAATTTGAATTTTGTTGCACTTAGAAAGAGCAGACTTGTTATATTTTGTGCTATATAAAAGCTTATTGTAATGTTTATTTTACTTTTTTCCTCCGATCACAATTTAGGGATGGCCTTTCATCGTAGAAAAAAAACTGCTATGAGGCATTTATTCCAATCGCATGTACTTTTACTGTTTTTAGGAAGGTGAAATTATTTGGAGGTGGATTCGGTCTCTTAAATCCTTTGTCACGTCAGTTTGCAGTCTCTTTTCTGTTCTTATAGTGGGAGTGTCACAGAGTACCACATCCGTTCATTTATTTGTGGCTCATATAAGCAGCTTCCATCCCTGCTGATTTATAACTGACTCAGTCTCCAGGTACTTAAAGTAGTCCAAGCTCGCGTAGGTGAGTAGCAAGGATGGGAGCTGCCGGCCCACTGTTGCTGTTCCAGAGTGCATTCTTCCTTAGAAATGTAATGGATCAAATCTTCGTTTGCAAATCAGTAGAACACTGAATTCTTCACATTTGTCAAAGTTTGATGGACAGTATTGAAATACTCAGGCAATGTCCTTTCTTGATCCTGCTCCCAGCCGGACGCTCTGTTTTGGCAAGCCCTTCCCTGAAAAGTTTGTAGTAGTTATATTAAAAAAAAGTTTATCCGTGCGAGAAAAATGGTAATCTGATTATTAAATTAACCAACAAGTCAAATGAGCAGGTGACCCTACTGGAACCCATACTAGGGGCGTATATTTTGCAGTGATGGCATAATTCACCACCACTGACCCGCTATGACCTTTCACATTATAAGGCTTGATGCACTGCAGAGTCTACCGGCGTGACATTATGCATGCACCATTTATCCTCTTTTAAATCAGTGCAATTATATAGTTCCGCAGTGTGATAAAACTGCTTTCCTTTATGGAGGGCGCAATAATTAAAACATGTTTGCAACAATAGCCACAGAATGTCAAGGCTAAGAAATACAGCTCCCTTTTCAATTAGTGTCCTCAGCGAGGAAAGCTGTGCCGCCGCCAAAGGATGCAAGAGAGGCCTTGCAGGTCGTCTTAGGTTAGAATTCGTCACATAAGCACATCGACTGGGTGCAATAGGAGAAGCTTTTTCATTCAAAAGGGAGCTCGAGGCCACGTTGTATGATAATAGCGCTCAATATGTGTATTTAGACGTTTGGGCCGAGGACTGGATGAAATAGCCACGAGGGTCTTCCTATTCAAGAGCTAAAACTTACGATGTTGTCGCTGTGTGTTTCTTGAGTATGAGGACAGCTGAACGCACTTTGCTTCTTTCCCTTTTTACTGTGATGGCTTAAATGCATTTGTCAGCAAGACAGTAAATTACAGCCTCATGCGCGGCGGATGCGCATGAGGTAGTGTTACTGGCTTCCCTCTGCCTAGCGCTAGCTCCTTGACGCCCAATCTGTTTTAAATCTCACTATTGTATTTGTGAATTTGTTCACCTATTGTTTTTTAAAATAGCACTGTGCTTGATACTCTGAGGGAAATACCTGCTGAGTGCCGAGTGCATTCTTCATTACACCCACTTACGGTTCCATCTACCCGGTCCACGGTGGGTCTCAATCCTGTTCGTGTGGAGGGAGGGCATTTCCGGAGAGACAAGGGTTGGCGGTCTAGTCCCCACCCTCAGTTGTACATAAATTGGGATGCGATCCGGAGTGCGCAGCGGGCGCGCCGGAGACGTGCCATAGGCGCACCAAAGGCAAGCGCGTCTGCGCCCGTCCGCGCCAGGAGGCCGCCAGGAGCCAGGGACCCTGTTCAATTACACGCAATCTAAGCCCCGCTAAGCATATTCAATATACAAGACAACAACTAATTAATTTGCAGACTAATCCCCTCTTGGGATGTCAGCGGGAAACCTGGCACTATCCAGAAGGCACATTTGCCTGTTGGGCCTGCAAATTTCAGGCAAACCACTCCTCATTTGGCCAGGACATAGTCACCCCTGCTAAACCCACACAGAAGGGATGGAAAAATCTCTTTATGTAACATTAGATCTCTGCCTAAACCTGCCATAGAGGTATGGGACCTACTGTCTTCGGTCCAACCTGAGTTGCGTTTTTTAACCGAGACCTGGCTTAAACCCCACAGCGTACCCGCCATTACACTAGGAATACCGGAAGGATATAAGATGGTTAGATTAGATAGAACCACAAAAACGGGGGAGGAATTGCCATTGTGCATAGAGAAGGAATTCAGATCTCCATCTTGGATCAACGTGAGGATGTTAACATGGAGATTCTGGTCTTCAGAATTGAATCCTCCCGGCAAGCTAGTTGGAAAGGGGCATTAGATTATCGTCCACAGGACCCCTTGCCGACTTTTCCCTGCAACTGGTCGAACTACTAGCTCCTTATGTGATCACATGTAAAAGCTTTTAACTCTTAGAGAAACATTCACTGTGAACGTTAGTCTCCTAACTCAGATGCACAGACAATTCTGACTAACCTATCTTTGCTAGGCTTGTCCAAGCTCAACGAAGGTCCAACCCATAAAGCCGGACACACCTTAGACATGATTTTTTCTAACTCTTCTAGGATTCGCTGTGAAGCCCCCCAACAACTTACTTGGTCTGATCATTTTGTTATTGAATGTGCTATTTTGGACTCCATCGACTTGAAAATACCCAAACCAATACCTCGTTCCTTCCGCAGACAGTGGAAGAAAGTTACGGAGGAGAACTTTCAAACCGTCTTTCAGAGACCAAAAATGTTGACATCAGATAATATTGAAGAAGTACTGTCCAAATATTAACTCTGCAGTCTCCACAGCGACCCTTGACCCTGTCTTCAGGCAGGACGCTCCTCACGCCACGCAGCTCCACCTGACTGCGCCTGTGATCCTGTGCTCCCGCTCCAGCTGCTGACTCTTTCTGTGGGTGTTCGAGGCCCGCCTCCACCCGCAGGCCACCACCTGCGCCACATCCCTGGTGGCCAGTGGGCCTTAGGTTTGTTGTTGCCACTTGTTTTGTACCCCCAGTATCCTTTTGTGACTGCTTGTATTTGTGCCCCAGTTGTACTGTGACCGCTTGCATTTCTGACCGTATTGCCTCTGTTTTCAGCTGTTTCCCTGTTGCCTTTCCTTAGGCTTGTTTTTTTTCTCCTTCCCGTTCCCGCCGCTGCGTCCCTGCGGCCCCGCCCCATTGGCTCCCTCCCGCCTCCCAGCTGCTCCTCCCTCCCACCTCCTAGCTGCTCCTCCCTCCCACCTCCCCTTCTTATGGCGGCCGCTGCGTGGCAGTGAAAGCGACCCTTGACCCTGTCTTCAGACAGGTCGCTCCCCACGCCGCTTAGCTCCACCTGACTGCGCCTGTAATCCTGTGCTCCCGCTCCCGACTCGTTCTGTGGGTGTTCGAGGCCCGCCTCCACCCACAGGCCACCACCTGCGCCTGATCCATGGTGGCCAGTGGGCCTTAGGTTTGTTGTTGCCACTTATTTTGTACCCCTAGTATCATTTTGTGACCGCTTGTATTTGTGCCCCAGTTGTAATGTGACCGCTTGCATTTGTGACCGTATTGCCTCTGTTTTCAGCTGTTTCCCTGTTGCCTTGCCTTAGGCTTGCTTTTTTCCTTCCTGCCCGTTCTCGCCGATGCGCCCCTGCGGCCCCGCCCCCATTGACTCCCTCCCCCCTCCCAGCTGCTCCTCCCTCCCACCTCCCCTTCTTATGGCGGCCGCTGCGCCGCCGCGTGCAGCGGGTGCGCAGAAGGCGCGCCAAAGGCAAACCTGTCTGCACCCGTCCTTGCCTGGACCGCACCCAGCGCCAGAACCCCTGGACCCCAAAGCCGCCACAACACCAGACTGTGCTACGACTCCAGCACCCTCCACACTCTCAACCCCGGACAAGATCACTCCTGCTAACGGGCCACCCAAAGCGCACCCAAGAGCCCTTCACCTGCCGGAACTGCAACTTCACCAGCATCCGGACCGCCAAACTATCAACTAGAGAACCCAACCACCTCTGTTGCATCCTCCTCAACCTCCGCTCGCAGTTACACCATCAAACTCTGGGACCTCCTAGACTCAACCACCCCCGACGTCGCCTTCTTGACGGAGACCTGGCTGAACACCACCTCAGCACCAGACATCGCCATAGCCTTCCCTGAAGGCTACAAGATCTCCCGCAGAGACCGCACCAACCGAATCGGAGGGGGAATTGCCATCATCCACAAGGACACTGAGTCTCAACCAACACCGACGACACCCTCACCACCGCCGAGCACATGCACTTCCAGATCCACACCGACCCCAACACCACCCTCAGAGTAACACTCGTCTACAGACGACCCCGACCACAGTTCAGCGACTCCATCGCCGACCTCATTAGCACCCACGCCCTCACCTCCACAGACTACATGCTCCTCGGGGACCTGAACTTCCACCTCGAGAACGACGACGCCAACTCCACCGCCCTGATCGACAACCTCGCCAACCTCGGACTCAAACAACTTGTGACCACACCCACCCACGCCGCTGGACACACACTGGACCCCATCTTCTCCGCAAGTCCCCACGTCTCCTTCAACCACACCACGAACCCCACTGAACAGACCACAGATGCGTCCACTTCACCTTCAGGAAACCCACCATACACCACCGCACCCAACAGATGCCACACCGTTGCTTGCGCTAGGTCACCGAGGACCAACTGACCACCACCCTCAACCTGGGACCACCCGCCGACACCGCCGCCATCAACCTCAAACAGTGGATCAACGACTGCGCCGACACCCTTGCCCCACTCAAGACCTCCGCCACCAATCACACCAACAAGAAAGCCGCATGGTTCACCGAAGACCTCCGGACCTCCAAGCGCACCTGTCAGAAGCTGGAGAAGAGTTGGCTCCGCGACCGAACACCAGGACCGCCTAGACAGCAACGCACACAACAGCAAAGAGCTCTTCAACATCGTGAAAGAACTCTCCAACCCCAGCTCCAACACCAACAACATTCCACCATCACAAGACCTGTGCCGCCGAATGGATGAAGGACAGCTGGCTGAAGCTGTACTCGGACAAGACGGAGGTCCTCATCCTTGGCCCTACCACCTGAGCCTGGGACAACTCCTGGTGGCCAACATTGCTAGCAACAGTCACAGAACCCACCAACCACGCACGCAACCTGGGGGTCATCCTAGACTCTGCCCTCTCCAAGACCAAGCAGGTCAACGCCATCTCCTCTTCCTGCTTCAACATCCTCAGAATGCTTCGCAGGATCTTCAAATGGATCCCCTCCGACACGAGACAAACCATCACTCAGGCCCTCATCACCAGCAAACTGGACTACGGGAACGCCCTCTATGCAGGAACAACAACCAAGCTCCTGAGACGGCTGCAACACATCCAGAACGACCCCAACGCAGCCACATCACACCCCACCTGAGAGGCCTGCATTGGCTCCCCGTCAACTACAGGATCACCTTCAAACTGCTTATCCACGCACACAAAGCCCTACAAAACGCCGTACCAGCATACCTCAACGACCGACTCCGCTTCTACACCCCCACCCGCAGCCTCCGCTCTGCCAACCTCGCCCTCACCACAGTTCAACGCATCCAGAAAACCACCACCGGCAGCAGATCCTTCTCCTACCTCGCCGCCAAGACCTGGAACACTCTCCCTACCAGCCTACGACAGACCCAGGACCTGCTGGCCTTCAGAAGACTTCTCAAGACCTGGCTTTTCGATCAGTAGCAGCCTCCCCCCTCCTCTCCCCCAGTGCCTTGAGACCCTCACGGGTATGTAGCGCGCTTTACAAATGAAATGATTGAATGATTTACAGCCATTGATTATATTACACCTCTGAAAAATGACCCTAGCCCTCCCAATCGACCACATGCAGTTTGGTTCTCTAGCCAATTGCGAGCTCAAAAACAACTCTGCAGGAAGTTGGAGAGATTTTGGCGCCTTTCCCATAGTGATACAGACAAGGAGCAATTTCAGTCCACCCTATCTAGCTATCATAAAAACATAAAAGCATCACGGAAATCGTATATTACATCTCAGCTAGCTATGGATGGCAACTCCTCCAAAACTCTATACCAAATTCTTCAATCTTTTGTTAATCCCAAAGCCTGTGAAAGTATAGAGGCCCCCACTCAATCACTATGTAATGATACTGCTCTCTGTCTCGCTCAAAAGATAGAGCTCATTTATGAAAAAATTATTGGAGCAGGATATATGTCACAGACCCAAATGGCTACGTGTCAGTTCAATCTCACTGATACTCCGATATTAGAGAACTTCCCTGCTATTTCATTAATGGAATTGGAATCATTGATTAATAAAGTTAAGTCTGGTTCTCCTGCTGAGTACATTCCTGCAAAAATTCTTCCTTCCCTGGCTAAAAATCTGTCTCCTTCCATGCAAACTCTCATCAACCTCTCCCTAAAAGAAGGACATGTACCACTAGAGTGGAAAGTCACCCAGGTTATGCCGATTGGTAAAAATACCAAACTTCCATGGACAGAACTTTAAACCTCCGCCATATCTCGCTTCTTCCGTTTACCAGAAAACTGTTGGAAAAACATGTATATACCCACCTTTCCAATTTTGTCGAACAAACTGGATGCTTAGATCCTTCCCAGTCCGGATTCAGGCCCAAATACAGCACCGAATCAGCATTACTAGTGGTCACAGATAACATCAGAATGACCCTAGATAATGGCCACTATATGATTCTGGTGCTGTTGGACCTATTCGCAGCGTTCAACACAGTCTCCCATAACATCCTGACAAAAAGTTTGGAAGAGATCAGACTAAGAAAAACGGCATTACAATTGATAAAGAGCTTTCTATCTGATCGCTCTCAGATTGTTAACCTAGGTCCTCACCGATCAGCCACCACAAAATTGTCCAAGAGAGTACCTCAGGGCTCATGTTTGAGCCCTACATTATTTAACATCTACGTTGCTCCCTTGGCCCATCTCCGGAGGTCCCATGGGTTCATCGCCATATCATATGCCAATTACACCCAATTACTTTTTCCATTTAACAAGCTCACCTCAGAAGTACGGGCGGCCTTCTCCAATGGAATGAGAGCAGTATCACACTGGATGAGGAACAATTTTCTCCAGTGTAATGTGGGGAAAATAGAAATCATGCTCTTTGGAGAGGCACCCCTCTTATGGACACCTGACTGGTGGGCGACAGATCTAAGCCCCCATCCTGTACCCAAGACGTTAGTCAAAAATTTGGGGATACAGCTAGATCAGGCACTCACAATGAAGGAGCATGCTGCTCAAACTGCGGGCTCTTGCTCTATGCAATGGGCCTACTCCGCCAAATTTTACCTCTGCTCCCTGATTCCTCCCGGAAAACCCTTGTCCAGGCACTTCTATTAAGTCGCCTTGACTATTGTAAAGGCCTGCTAGTCTATGCCAATGAAGTCTTATTGGCCAGATTACAAGTAGTTCAGAAGTCGGCAGCAAGCACGAATGGTCCTTAACGTTCCCCCGAGAACTCCCTCCCGCCCACTTCTAAAGAAACTACATTGGCTCCCCATCCTCCAAAAAGTCAAGTTTAAAATCTGCTGCACCATCCATAAGGCATTGTATAGTTTAGGCCCCTCTTACCTATCTGAGAAATTCAAGCCTTAAGTTCTCTCTAGATCTCTTCGCTCGAGCACTAAACACATGTTGATGGTACCACGAGTAAGAAGAGCAAGACTAGGCGGACGGGCTCTCTCCCTTCTTGGCCCTCACTACTGGAATGAGCTGCCTCTACCTCTGAGACAGTGTTTGGACCATCTACAATTCAGGAAGCTGCTTAAAATTTCTCTTTTTTGTACCAGTTAGCTTGCTGGGGCCACACACCACCTTCATGTTCCGCTTAAGCGCAGAGATGCCCCTTCGGGGGCCGATTCTAGCGCTATATAAGCAAATAAATAAATACATTATGGTTGATAAAAGTAGTATTTACAGAGGGAGTACTAATTGTTTGCAGTGTCGAACCAAAATTGTCAGTTTTTTTATACCCCATCTGAGTAGTGCTCAAGTGACTCACCTTGCGAGGGGGACAGGGTGAATTGGACGTGGTAGGATTTCAGACTTGTAACTACAAGGTACCTGCAAAGCTCAGGAATGGGTGTTAAGCGCTTTAAGGATCCGTACTGTACATCACCGGTAATGCGAAAATGGGGCCAGAAGAGCTGATTCCCAAGCAGATTTTCCATTCCCCTCGAGAGAAATTTCTTTGCATATAAGCTAAATGAAAATAATTTACACTGCTGTTAGCAAGGCTTGTCGTTGCTTTTGGTGGTCTGGAGATGAATTTCAAAAATTGTTTCAGGATTCATTGCAGGGCAGGTGTGTTCTCAATGTGGCATGCATTTATTTGAAGGATGAACCAGGAGGCTGTACCAATTTTGTGTATTCTCATATTCGGGGAAGAAAAAAAATAATACATATATGTGTGTGTGTGTTGTGAGAGTATAGCATGCTTGATTGTGGTGGAGGGAGCATTATTCGTGCGAGGCAAAGTCTCAAGTGCGTCCTGATGCCCCGCCCCACCCTCAATAGTCATAGTAAATAAATTAGAACACTATACTCTGCGGAGCTGCATGTATGGTTTGTGTTATGCCATTTTTCATGCTTATTTGGATATTTAACCACAACCAGGAAGAAAGGGATTATATGTTTACAGTACGATAACATGATACTGAAGAGGCCATGGGACCATTATAAGGATTGTTTTCATGTATAAAGTAATTATAATATGTAATGTGTGAAGCAGTATGTGTGAATAAATTACCCAGGCAAATTTGTTGAGAAACAACCAGCACATAAAGAGTGGCTAAACCACAAGAAAAAAATATATTACACTATTGTTTGTACATATCAAAATACAGATTTAATACATATTATAGACACATTCGATAAAATTGGTACATCATTATACACAAAAGATAAAAAAGCATTGTAACATATGCATAACTTCAATCATACAAGTAATCTTTTAGTTAAAAAATTGTTGGATGGTTTCCTGTCTGCTGTCTACACGTTTCGACACTCTTAAAGTGCCTTCCTCAGGACTGTACCATCATGCTGTGAAAGATATTTATAAAAAGGATATGTTTACTGTATTGTATTTCAGTGTACATAACAAATAGTATTATAATTAATACAACATGTGCTAGATACTGGTTTCTTCATAGGTTGATAATACTGCTTACATTTTTCATGGTGTCTATCCCATATGACATTATCTTGATTTCTATATGTAACATGATTTTTTCTTTGCACATAAATAGCAATACTACAGTTGCAACTCATTTCATTTATATAGAAGCATACTGGTTGTTTCATATGGTCAATCTCGATCCATATTTGAATATCCTAAATATACCAGAATAAAAAGAAGAAAAGAGGATAAAGAAAAGAGAAAAAAGGTTGACACGATTGAGATTAGGGGCCGGGTTGATAGAGAGATAAAAGGAAAAGGAAAAGGATAGGTGTTTACCCTGTATTCTGCAGTTGTGTGTTAGGCTAATGTATTAACTATACAGTAGACATTATTGGCTATTTATATTGTCCTTGATTATCGTCTTGGGGCATTGGCCTAATTTCAAATACATTACATAATGTATAAAGATTCTAATGGCTAACTAACTACATGTTTGCATACTAACAAAGTATGTGAAATCTCTTTTAATTTAAAGCCTATTATTTTCAGCATTCATGTTATATATGCTTACCAATTATTCAGACAGAAACGAATACAATTCAGATGTTATAGCCGATTGCCAAGATACCGCAAGTTTTGATATAATTATTGATGTAGACCAGATCTGTAATGTGAAAACAATGTTTGCTAATTATACATTGATCCTCTAAGACCTATATTTACTACCGGTACATGTTTTATGCATCTACTAGAAAGATTCTATTTAAGCTTTTATACCTCTTGTTGAAATCTACGGGGTCGATATTAAACTTTCAGTGGATCAGATTTGGTTTTTTGCTGCCTATATTTTCTTCGTTCAGAACAGCGTTTATAGTATTACTGCCGTTACAATTTATTGTTGGCATGCCCTTGGTTCCAGATATCTGTAAATATTTCTATAGTTGTTATTGTAGCTTTAAAACATACCTTACTGCGTTTGTAAGACGGTTGTTTATATTTGCTGTTTTCAAGATACACTGCTCAATATGTAGCCGATATGGTTATAGTACATGTGGTCATATATCTATTGAGAAAACAGATTTTGTTCACAATTTTTATTGTACATTTTAAAGTTTCTTTCAGTTACATTGTGCTTACAGCGGTGACTTTATTTACCTAAATGAACTCTCGAGGTGGACGACCTGCTGTATTATGCGCCAATAGTTAGTCCCAGTGTTTCTACAAAATGATTTAATCTGAAACGGCAAGAAAACGGGCAGTATGTATTCAGGCCAGCATATTATAAACCAGGATAGAAGTTAACATATTAAAGTGTACGTCTGCTATAGATTTACCTGTTTTTGTATTGTTATGGAAAAGCACACCGGCTGGAACAACGTCTCAGTGGTGTGGGCTGTTCGGGCGCAGGGGTAGTATGGCGCTTACAAAACAGCTAGAAAATAGAGGCGAACAAGACTAATATTATAATATGACTCGCTAAATAAAACTTAAAGCAGAACTACCCGCATTTAGTTATACGCCTTTAGTTCAGGGCTGCAAATCTATTACCGATATTTCTTTTCTCCTCGGCGGACCGGCTCATGCGGCGTCCCGGCGTTTTCCGTATTCAGGCAAAGAATTAGGTTTGCGCTTTCCCACTGGTCTATTTATCAAGGCAGCTGATTGGTCCAACTGATTTTTTCGTGCATTTATAAAGAGGCAGGGCTACAGGTTTACAGGATGTATTATGCTTATATAGAGCACCCTGCCTACATATTACGTGATATATGAGGTTACCGTGTCATCTGTCACCATTTATTTAGTGATTACTTTTGGTATGATTATTACTTTGTTTTTCTCCGGGAAGAAAACAAAGGAATAGTAACCATATGCTGGGGCGCATATATTTCAACTAGTGTGGTCTATATATCACAGGATGCATGAAGTTGCCCTGTCTGATATTGCCATTCATTTAGCATATATTATTGGTATATTTGTTGCTTGATTTCTCGTGGGACAGCGAGCGAAAAAACTGCCATATATGCGGTGCATATATACCTGCTTAGTTTCTCTAAAAGAAACGAGCGAATAACTACCATACATGAGGTGCATATACTAGCTACTGTGGTCATGCTTGAAAGGATCTTTCAATATGGGATATTTAATATTATTCGACTGATTATATAATTTGCTTAATGTTCATAGGTTGGCAGGTATATATATGGCAGGTATATGTATCCATTTTATATGATGGCATTTATCCATGGCAGATCATTATTCAAGCCCTGGGTAAATGTGTTAAGGGTAAAACCTAAGTTACATGGGCACAGTATCAGATATACAATATTGGTTGTATTGCATGTCAATAGCTCCTTTGCTTGTATTCGAACTTGGTTAAATGTGAATGTTTCACCTGTTATTATGCCATCACATGATTGGCATGTACCACATCTGGAGGTGCCCTTAATGGCATTTTCTCCATTTAGTGATTTCTGTACAAAGGGAACACTATTAGTAGTTCCATTGAAGCGTGACCTGACCACTAGGTCTTTCAAATTTTCGTTACGTGCCAGTTTGAGTTGATTATCTGTCTGACTGTGGCATTTAAAGGGGAGTGTTTTGTTATGCAGACCAACTTTTGTTCTTTCTGTTTGTTTGAATTAAACAGAGCATCACGATCGAAGTATCTTGTTCGCTTGTATGCCTCACGTATCAAACGGTTCGGATATCCGCGAGCATGGAACCTCTCTTTCATTTTTATAGCCTGATTTTCATAATCTTTAATGTTTGTGCAGTTACGCCGCACTCTCAAAAACTGTGAAAATGGTATCCCATCTTTTTGATTTCTAGGGTGGTAGCTGCTAAAGTGAAGCAGCGTATTCCTTGCTGTTGACTTGGTGTATAAGTCAACCACCAGGGTTTCTGATTCATTCTTGATGTATATGTCAAGGAACTCCACTTTCGTGGTGTCAATCTGAGCAGTGAACCGGAGATTACTATCTGCCAGATTTATCCATTCCAAGAATTCTTGTAGAGTCTGTTCCCCATTGGTCCATATAAAGAATATATCGTCAATAAACCGGTACCAATGGGAAACAGACTCATAGAATGGTGCCATCTCGTTATGTATATGTTGAAGTTCAAACCTAGCCATATAGATATTGGCTATCGATGGGGCCAGTGCTGCCCCCATGCTTACGCCTTTTGTTTGTTGGTACATATGTTCTCCAAATTGGAACACGTTTTCTTCAAGTACCACTGATAGACATTGTAGAATGAAGGGTTTATTGCATGGGATCTTATGAAGATCAATAAACCAGCTTGTGGCCTCTATAGCTCCTTTCTGAGGAATGTTGCTATAGAGGGATTCAACATCCAACGTGACCGACAGATCTTTATTTTTATCAAAAGGGAGATGTTCAACCTTTGAAATGATCGCCCCGGTATCTTTTATATAAGAAGGGGTAAATTGTATGTAGGGTCTTAGGATGTTATCAAGATATTTGGATAATTCCTCAGTTGGGGTTCCAATGGTAGAAACAATCGGACGGTAAGGTGGGTTCACTTCGTTTTTGTGCATTTTTGGTGTGCCATAAATGCAAGCTATTTTTCTTTGTGATTTGTTAAGAAATTCATATTCTTTTTTGGTAATGATATTTTTGTTTAAGGCTTGGGTGGTTATTTTTTGAATGGATTTGATTACTCTCTCTGTAGGGTACTTAGTGACCTTTTTGTAAAAAGTTGGATCATTCAGCATTGCTAGCATGTTTGTTTCATAGTTTACAGAGTCAATCAGAACAATGCCCCCCCCCCCCCCTTGTCACTGCTTTTTATTGTAATTGATTTATCATTTTTAAGGTTAAAAGGAGATGTATATTCATCTTTTGAGATATTTGTATACAGGTTTGGGTATATATTGGAGAGCTGATTTTAATTTATTGATCACAACCTTTTCAAAGATAGCCATTTCAGGCCCAAGCTGGTCCAAAGCTGGAGTAAAAGTGGATGGTAAAGTTACGATATTGTTCATATCTATTTCTGGTAATAGCTCATCTTTGTTTGAGAAAAACTTATGTAATCTTACCTTTCTAAAAAAGGAATGTATATCCTGATAGAGTTCGAATACATTGACATTTGAGTGGGGTACGAATGAAAGACCTTTTGTTAGGATAGAGACATCTGATTTTGACAGAGTATGATTTGAAAGGTTAAAGATGGGTATTATAGCCATTGCCTCTGGTACTGTTTGTTGCGAGTCTCCAGGTATTGTTGGGGCTCTGCCGGATATTGATGGGGTTGGTGGGCTTGATAGTGGCCTCGCGATTGGGGCTGAAAGCGCACTAGTTGTCGCCCTCGTTTCGCTCCGCGAAATCTCAAAAAAGGTTGGCTTTGGTTCCTACGTCCATTATTAGGATTATATGGACCCTCTTCATGATAATTAGAGTCCCCATCTGATTCTGGGTCAGAAGAGTCTGAGAAGGTGTTAATTTTAGGTTGGTTATAATTGCTCCCTCCTTGTTGGTATTCTGTTTTATAAAAATTCTCTCCTAGATAAGGATAAGTTCGTTCTATCGTGTAGAACCTTTTATCTTTAGCAAACTTCTCTTGTTTCCTCTTTGTGAGATATTCAGAGAAAGATACAGTGTCTTTTTTTAGGGCCTCTAATTGATTTTCAGCTTCCCGTTAGGGTGGTGGATTTCTTTATTTTGTCTTCTAATTCCTCTATTTCTTTTTTTATATCTGCAGCTAGTTCCTTAGATGTTGATATAATAAGGATAATAAGATCGCGCAAGCACCTGCTCGCGATCATACTCCATTTGTGGAGAAATGTTTTGACATCAACGAATAGGCCTGGGATGTTTCTGATTTTAAGGCCTAGAGGTATAATACCTGCCTTTAAATAATTCAACATGAACTCGCCATGTGCTTCTATTCTAATGAGTTTCTTCCTTAAATTAGATAACTTACCTATATCACTATTGTTTTGAAATACTGGAGCTGAACTCTGGTTCTGTGGTATTGTGATGCCTACTAATGTGGCAAAGTCCTCATCTGAGAAACCGAATGTTTCCATTTGGGCCATGATTATATGTTGTTGCCAAGTGTTTAGAGAGAAGGGTAAAGAGAAAAAAGGTTTTAGAAAATGACAGCACAGTTGCTAATTTTTAGACAAAACCTTCTACAACATTCAATTCAGATTAATAGAAATCACTTATTGTCT
The DNA here is from genome assembly GCF_964263255.1 of Lissotriton vulgaris. Classification (NCBI taxonomy): domain Eukaryota; kingdom Metazoa; phylum Chordata; class Amphibia; order Caudata; family Salamandridae; genus Lissotriton; species Lissotriton vulgaris. The sequence continues at coordinate 1,170,943,636 of NC_141695.1, forward strand.
ATTTGCGGTATATATACTATAGCAGTAAACAGTGTTTATCTCACGTAACGTTTGCTGTACTTTGGTAATAAATTTGAATTTAACTGTTGCACTATAGTAATAAATGTGTATTTTTATTAGTGCAGTTGATGTCCCTAGCCTGTCCCGTGAATAGGGAAAGGGGCTGAGCAAATCAAAGTGCACCAGAACCAGTTGTGACTGGTTCTCCCCCTGCCCTACAGCTTTGGACAAAGGACAATGGTGTATAAGATGGGGCTGTGACCCCATGAAAAGGGTTCTCTTGATCCTTACTTGAGGGGGGCCTACTGCTGCTGTTGGGCGCCAGGAGGAACTACCACTGAGGACTGCCTCCCTGCTGGAGGGCCCTGTGAGCTTGCCCCTGGGCCCAGCCTTTGCCCCCCCCCCGCATTCTGAAGGACTTTTCCCTGGAGATTTTGGGCTGAAGCACCTGGGAAGCGCTTTATTTCCACTTTCATAAGGAACTCTTTGTTGTGTTGCCAGGAGGAGCAGCGCTTCGGTTTTCAACTGCAGCGAGGAGCTGCACCGTGGAGTTCCCCCTGCACCTGTATTCTCGTGGCGGGAGCCTACCCCGTATTGCCTGCTGGTTGTTTTGATACCCCTAGCGGGTGCCCACCCCGCCAGGGAATTCGTGCCATTTTGATATCCCTAGCCGGTGCCCACTCCGCCGGGGACTTTGTGCCATTTTGGTATCCCTAGCAGGTGCCCACTCCGCCAGGGTCGTTGTGTCTAAAAATGGGTGCTAACCCCGTGACTTTGCTCTGAATTACAGCGGGTGCCCACCCGCTGTATGTTTTTAATCTTGAGGGTGCCTACCCCTTATTTCGCCACAAGTAAGGACCACCCCAGGCCCTGAATCTTCTGGGACACCCCTGCGATGTCACGAGCAGTGCCGCGCTGGGATTGGAGCCAGTGCCGCGCTGTGATTGGAGAAGCGCAAGCATCCAGGAAGTCCCGCGGTGAGGAGAACTTCGGCTAGCCAGCGGGGACTTGGCTGAGAGAATCTCGCAGTGTGGAGGCCAGCCAAGGAAAGAAGTTGGTGGGTCTGCCCGGGGCTCTCAGGAGTTGAGAGAGCCCCGCCTGGCGTCCAAGAAGAGTACCGCGTAACCAGCACCGGCCTGGAGATACTGGGAGCATCCCCAGCAGCCCGGTGAGGAAGAGCAGAGTCTTCCCCCCACCAGCAGAGAGCCCGGTGAGTGAGGGCTTCTGTTTGTTTTGGTGTGCCTTGGTTGTTGAGCGGGCCCGCGGGAGAGTGGGTCGCTCCGACGTCGGGAGTGGGAAGCGGCCCCTTAATGACAAGAGCCCCAGAGTAGGGCCCCAGAGCGCTGTTCGGGGGGGGGGTGCTGGCCAGGCACAAGGACTGCAATATTCAGTGGGCCAGTGCCATTTTTCACCAGCTGCCCTACTTGGCAGAGGGCAGCTGCTACATTGAGTTTAGAGCCCCATCAAGGCTCCAAAGGCACGCTGGTGCTTAGCAATTAGTGGGAAGCTGCCACATTTAAGCTTGAGTGTTTGGCGCACCTTTGGAGTTGGCCGCACTAGCAGCCCAGCCCTGACATTTTGGACAAAGGGCATTTGAGTCCCATGGAAGGCCAGTTGGCCTGGGGTCAGTAGCTTCTGTGATTCTGTGCATGGTGATTGGCATTTATGTTGGTAATTACCTGTTACATAATATGATTTTTGCGTAATGCCTTTATGCCTGTTCTATATGTCCAAATGCAAGAATCCATGTTAGTGGGGGAGAATACAACTCTAACTAAACTGGGGAAATTGGATCGGGTTGGGAATACACCATGTATGTAAAAATACAAAGTATTAGATGTAGGTGTGCATCACTCCGGGTTCTCGTTATGTTAACGATGTGAGAATATCAAGGTAGCACACGGACGGGGGTGTACGTTTTGGTGCTTAGATATGCTCCGTGTTTGCAGCCTGTGCAGTGTGCGCGCAGGGTTGGTCATTTTGGTCGCATTCTGGAGTAGGATTCACTGGAGTGATCTGTGTGGAATTTGTCAGTGATTGAGGAGGTTGATCATGTTCCGTTGTGTTTTTGAACGTGTCCAAGAGTGTTGCGCACTGCATGGAGTTTACGGATGCCACGGACTTCTTCATGGCATAGTGTCTTTCTCTGATGCCCCCCATTTTGCGACTGCTCCCTTCCAGGCCGCCAAAGATGGCCCTGTCGGCATTCTCCAGTGCATGGCAATGCTTCACTTGGCTAGCAGGAGGGCTAGATGCGACCCTTATTTCAGCTTTGTGCTGTTTGCGGCGTTTGAATATACCTAACATGCTGGCTTCCCATGTTGCAGTGTCTGTGACCCCGTTACCTCGCACAATGTGGTGTGCACTACATTCCAGTAGATGTGTAGTGTTGGGCAGCTCCAACACATGTGTAGGAAGGTAGCATTAGTTTCCTGGTATCTCGGGTTTCAGAATAATGCACTGGGGTAGTATTGTTGAAGATTTTCTAGTGTCAGATAAGCGCGGTGCAGGATAAAAAACTGTGTTTTTCAATCAGTAGTTTCAATATACTATTTTTGGGGTATTCTAGCGCCAGTTCCCATTCCTTATCATGAAAAGGTCTCTGGATCTCGACCTCCCATTTGTCTCGTAGAGAAGTGAGTGGCACTGTGTTCAATTCTCGGATCGCTTTATACAGCCATGTTACTTTATGGCGTCCTGGGCCCATTTGCAGTATAGCATGGGTGCGTGGCCGGTTCGCTGTCAGTCATGTGCCAGGTTTGGCGCCAATCTGCCACTAACCGCCCATACATGAGGAATTGACCTTTGGGAAGGTCATTGTTGGTTGTCAGTTCTGCAAATGAGTGTCCGTCTGCGGTTAATGATTTGCTCCAATGAGCGAGTGTACCGTCCAGACATGTAGGGCTCGAGCCATGTAATGATTGTGACCTCGGGGGAGCCCTATTAGCGGCAGGAGTGGGGAGTATAGTGAGATCGTCCGTGACATTTGGTGTATGCGTTTCATGTAGATGTGTGCCACTGTTACCTGCAGGGAGGGTAAGCTGACACTGGCTTATGGCCCCGCAGTAGCATGCATCGGATCAGCGGAACAGACACTGGCCCGGTGTGGGCGCATGTCTCTTCCAGCGAGCGTTCCGCGGTCCAACATAATACCCACTGTAATTGAGCCGCTAGAAAGTATTTTTCAAATGAGGGGGCTTCTAGTCCTCCCCAGTTTATTGTTAACTGCATTTTGGTCTGGGCTACCGGTCTACGCCCTTCACCCCATATCAAGGTACTGAGAAGAGTGTTCTTCTCCTGGAAGAAAGTCAGAGGAGGAACTATCGGGAGATTGGCAAAGTGGTACAGCAGCCTCGGGACTAAAATCGTTTTGGTGACTGCTATTTTTCTAAAGGGCGTTAAAGAAAAGGTTTTCCAGAAGTTGATAAGGGAATGGATGCCTACCAAGACTTTCCGGTGGTTACCTTCGTAGATAAATCATGAAGAGTGATGCAGGCGTACACCTAAATATCGTGGTGCCTGCGCACTTAACCTACGGTCGGTTTCTTCAACCCGCTACATCTGTGGAAGGAGATTCCCAGAGAGTGGGTATATTGTGGACTTAGGCCAGTTGACTTTTAGACAACAGCTGTCTCGAAGTCTGCTAGCGTAGCCGGGATCGGGGTGAGGTCTGCAGTGATATCTCGTACATATAAGAGTAGATCATCTATATACATTGATATGCTATGAGTGGTTCCCGCCAGCGGGATTGCCCACTGATTGCCCTCTGCACAGAGACGTATTGCCAATGGCTCCACTGCAAGGGCAAAGAGTAATGGGGAGAGCGGACAACCCTGCCTGGTACCCCTTCCCACTGTGAAAGAAGAGGACACGTCGCGCCAGAAAACCAATCACAGACATGGTGGTCCAGTGACCCCAGCAGGCCCCTATCCCTGTGATGGCCATGAATCATAGTGGGTCACAGCTTGTGACCTATCTCATTAATATTTATCCGGTAGGGTGTGTTGAGACCCACTATGATTCAGTATTTTGCAAACTGATGTATTAGTACATAGCTCGATTAGAAAAATACACACTGGTCACAAATTGCGATCGGCCTAGTACATCTGCACCTGCTTCATTAGTCACAAGGTGCCATGCCTTCATCTAATCCATCGAAAATGGTATGCATCACCAACATTCACCAACTAGCCTATTCACTGAATGTCCTGTCATTATATACCATCAGAAAAACGCATGTGAAGAGACAATAGCAGACTAGGATAAAACCAGGATTAAATCATGTCAATCTCTTGGAGTTGAATTCCAGCAGAGTACAGCTGTTGTCAGTTTATCCCCTACAAGCTCTAGCCATCATTGACATCTTTTAAAGCAATAAATGAACACTTCATTTCAATAGGGAGAAGGGGCGGTGGGCTGGGAGCTAGAATAGAAGGTCCAGAGCCTGTGCTCCTGCGAATATTCAGACAAGAGGAAAGGTTTTCTTAATAGGTAGTGTGTGCCTGGACCAAGATCATGGAGTCAGTCAGCAGGACTGTCTCATGTTGCCCTAGGGGATGTCCTGCTCCATCATAGGGCAGTGCTCTTTATCGGTTCGGCGCTGCAATGCCCTACAGGTCACATGAAGGGTCACTTTGGCAGAGATCTTTTGGAGAGGCTGCGGTAGAATGAGTGCAGGTGAGTTGATCAGTGTAGTTGAGTAGTGATATGTGATTGGGAGTTAAAACTGATATGGGAGGTCGCAAGCTATCCTTTAATGAATGGACTGCCCTTTCAGAGATAAAAACCTATAACAGGGAAGTGCTACCTAGGAGGGGATCTATCTCCGGCCCCTCCCTCAGTGGTTTGTCAACATATTTTGTGCCTTTAACTGGTCTTAAGGATCCATTGCGCTTCGTCAGGACAAAAAAACATTTAGTGAAAAACGACCTCACACAAATTGGTGCCCCTAAAGTGCATCCTCTAGTCAGGGGGTGTGTGAGGCCAAAATGCTGACTCTCTCTATGATATGATCTTGGGCCGGGAACACACTGCCTATTGAGAGAACTTTTCCTCTTTTCTCAGGAATAAATAAACAACTTCAGCGTAAAATGATAAGGAACAAATTACTCCAACTTCCTGAAGCAAATTATTTTAAGTTTCAAACCCAACTAAATCAATGAAGCAATCACTAAACAATCTGTAGAAACATTATAATATTCGATATAGATCGATGCATCAAACAATATACATAATAAACAGAGACGGCATCTAGTGCTATATACAAGTAGACGCCACAACTTCTGCACACCAACACAGAGTAAAGTCTAGAACAAAAAAAAACACTGAGTACGGGACGTCGGGCTATATAATGAAGTGCAATGTAGACAACCCAAACGAATGCATGTTTAAAGTCGTCCAGTTACTTACACCTAAGCGGAAATGCAGCAGCTCTGCCAACGCCTAGTATCTACTCCGCAGATCCTCCCCCGCTCGTAGGGTGGCAGTCGCTGTGCTTTCAAATCTAATCATATAATTAAAACGCGTTCTGGGCAAGATGCAAAGGTTCAAAAAAGTTTATTTTCAAGAAGTATTCGGACGCATCACCTAACGTGTAGCACACACATTTCACAATGTGATCCACACACTTCGCAGTATTAACCCCAAAAATGGTTACATTGCTTATGTCTGCCAAAGTAACATAAGAAAAGTTATTTTTACTGCTTTGTGCATAAGCATGGGCGGAAAATCCGTTTTGCTCGCGGATTTTCGGTAAATTCGCAATCCGCGAGATTCGCGAATCTCCCGCAAAATCCGCGAGCAGCGGATTTTATGGCTTGCTTGCACTGTTCGCGTGAGTTCGCGGCTTCCCAGTACAACTTCGCGCCCCGCGAATAAGCGCTAAATTGCAGAAATACGATCTTAGCAAAACTGAAACTACTTACCAGGTTCAAAAGTTCAGGCTCATCATTAGTAGCCATTTCCTGTAGTGCTTCCTGAGGGGCCCCTCCAGAGTTCAATTGCCAGTTGCAACTATTATGTGACCCTGCTCTGAACCTCAGAACAGTTACACATATGCCACAAAGGTCCTGAATTACAGCTAAGGGAGACAAGCAGGAGCCAGGCTGGAAGTTCAAATCCATTAATCAGCCCCTAATTCATTATTGTCAGTTGGGGCAGGGCAGGTGTTGTAACTAATTTTGCAACAATGAAAGCACTTAGCAAGTGCAAAAGATCACTAATCAGGACGCACTAAGGAAGCAGGTGCCAGCTAAAAAAATATTCTGTGACACATTAATCATCCCCAAATTAATTCAGGTCACTTGAGGCAGGGAAGGTGTGCTTTGCTTTGCCACAATAATGTACACTGACTGGACAACCAGAGGGTGCTGTGATGAAACAGAGGGTGGCATGGGTGGGCCAGAGGGTGGCATGAGTAGTCAGAGAGTGGCAGTAGTGACAGAGAGTGGCAAACACACACAAAAAAAAACATCCGCAAATTCGCGAGAATTCGCGGATTGCGAGTTCGCAAATCCGCAAAATTCGCGAACGCGAGATTCGCAAAATTCGCCCATGCTTATAAAAATTGTGCATCGCTTCCACCTCTAGTCCTTTATACAATACTAAAGCCGAGCCTAAACACACATGGTTTGACAGGCCACTGGCAAGGAGAACCAGAAACCCAATTTAAAATCAAAAGTTATAGAACTGAGCAAAGCATGATAAATACTTTCAAAATGGCACATTGAATACTCTATGAACCAGACCATCATATTTATGTTCTAGCTCAGTAATTCAAATATAGGTTTGAACATACGTGTGCATAACAATCATATTAATTACAAGAGCCAAACCTGCTGCAAAGTATAATCTTAGCTCAGTGTCAACCACACCATAGAACAAATGGCCATGTGGTATATCACAATAAGATGCATAGCGAGAAGGCATTCTTAAAAAAATAACTCCACAGAATTCTACCAAAATTCTTTTATTCTACTGTAGTACAAACCCTTTGCTGAACAATGGGATGTTCAGAGCATGAAATCCTATGTCATCACACATCACTTATAGAACTTATCTGTGGTAAACAATCAGCCATTCAGTTTACTGATAATACCATCCTTTTTACTTCAATATTTAATCCTCATTTAATTCTGTCTACCTTTCAGTACCTTCTGTTTTATGCTCATGAT